>NC_062577.1:60243750-60970000 GCF_022837055.1 Prionailurus viverrinus | reverse complement strand
AGAGGACTATAGAATTTCAATGAGCCGATTCCCGACCGCTTATTAGAAATGCTCAGGAGGCAGCTTTATAGATATAAAAGAAAAACTTTGCTTTGCTAATGTCTAAAAGCATTATGACATTTTCTTAGTCTTACAAAGACATTAGATCAAATTTTTAAAAAACAAACAAACCGGAACACCGAGAACCTCTCTTCCTTCAGTGAAGGCACACCTCCAAAGCTTTCATGGAGCAGTCCTACAACTACGTCAAGAAGAACAGTACATTCCGAAGACTATGTTTACACTCGAAAGAAGATGTTTAGGAAGTAATCGTCTATTCTTATTTCATGGGTACCTAGGTTTCTGTGCTTTGAACCATAATAGATTTAAGTTCTGGTCAGCTCACGCTCAGAAAGGCTGTTATCTAAGCTTCGAAAGACAGAATTCACGGAATCTTGTTCTGATATTATGTTCTTATGCAAGAGAATGCCCGGTGTCATTTTTATAACAGTGAGCTATCCATAGTTATTAAGCCAAAAACAATAAGATGCTGTTCCATTCTGTTTATCTTGGCCCGGGGACCAATTTTTGCAAATGAGCCTTTCATGGGTTTAAAGAATACAATCACTTAGAGGATCATTTCCTTTTTAATCTGGCTTGGATTTCTTGGTAAATAAATTCAGTTTTTTCCTTTTTAGAGTATAGTGAACCGTTTGAAAAGTTAAGATTCAAAGTCAAGAGATACTGGTTGAACGTATAGCATGTGCTAAGCACCGTGTGGTGTCTTCGGGCTCCGTTCTGAACGGTCCCTTCACTGTTTGCTCTGGGGATCCGTCTCACGTTAGAATCTGATTTTGCCTCCTCCCCTCGTGTGTCTGTGAGCCTGCAGGTGGGGTGGGTGTATCCTTGCTCCCCGCGGCAACTTCCACATCATCTCTCCTCCTTTCCCCCTGACATCTTAAACTGTATAAAATCAGGCTTTACTCCTCTGACCCCTGTTTGTTGCCGTCCTCCCCCACCATCACCGATGACTCACCGTCACTGCTTTTGCTAGCTCTCTGTACAACTTCAGCATCCGCACTGAGGATTCATCCAGCACCCCCGCCTCTTTGGACCCAGTTCCCATCCATATGGTCATCCTCTAGACCTCATCACCATCACTGATGCACTGACTGCCCTTGAAAACCCATCTCCAAGCATCCCACTCCTCCCACTGCCCTGCGTGGCTGGGCAGGGCAGTTCGTTCTTCCGTAGCTCGGCCGCCTCATCGGCGAAAGGAGAGATGCCTTATACCTTTATCTTCAAGTTGGCGAGAGAACGAAATGAGCGAAGGCGCTTTAAATAGCGCCTGGCTCTTCTCTGGCTCTTCTCCGCCTGGTCGCGCGTGCCCCTGGGTCACGGTCGTCGTTGTCACGCTCACCGTCACGGGAGGGGTTTCCTTCCTTTTGGATCCCGCGTCGCGGCCCCTCTCATGATTTCAGACCCTTGGCCTCTGCACCGACACTTCCTGTCCTGCGAGGTCAGCGTCTTCTCCGCCCCATCGCTACACACAGCGTGTTAATACCGCCCGGGTGTGGGGCGGCCCTCCCAATGCCCAGGTTCCCTGTGGCCCTTCAGAGAAACACTCTTGGAAGGGTTTGCTCATCTCTGGCTCTCTCCTCCACACTCACGTTGTGGGTTTTTTTCTGAACCATTTTGAGACCGCGTTGCAGACACTCTTACATTTTACCCCTGAATGCTTGAATATGCATCTGCTAAGCAGGGGGTATTCTACATAAACACAGGAAAGTGACTACACTTAAAAAAAAAAAAGTTTGGGGCACCTGGGTGGCTCAGTCGGTGGAGCATCTGACTTCGGCTCAGGTTATGGTCTTGCAGTTCGTGAGTTTGGGGCCCACGTCTGGCTCGCTGCTGTCAGCCCAGAGCTCCATTTCACATCCTCTGTACCCCCCCCCCCGCCCCTTCCCTGCTCACGCTCTTTCTGTCTCAAATATAAGTAAGCATTAAAAAAATAAGTTTAGGGGTGCTTGGGTGACTCAGTCGGTGGAGCATCCCACTTGGGCTCCAGTCGTGACTTCACAGTTCATGAGTTCGAGCCTGGTGTCAGACTCTGGGCTGACGGCCCGGAGCCTGGAGCCTGCTTCAGATTCTGTGGCTCCCTCCCTCTCTGCCCCTTCCCGATTCATACTCTCATTCTCTCTCTCTCTCTCTCTCTCTCTCAAAAATAAATAAACATTAAAAAAATAAGTTTAGCGTTGATACTATACAGTTTAACATATAGTCCATTCACATTTCCAGTTGGCCCCCAAAATACTCCTTACGGCTTTTTGTGGGGAGGGATTCAGAATCCAGACACCATATATTACACCCACTTGTCACCCCTCTTTAGCACCTTTTCATCTAGAACCCTTGCCTTTAAAAACAAAATTGGTCTTTCATGATGTATACACCTTTTAGAAACCAGAGTTATTAAAGTATAACGTCCATACAGTAAAAACTAACAATTTTATGTGTACAGGTTAGCGAGTTTTGACAAATGTAAACGGTTGTGAAACCACCACTCAATCACGATACAAACGTTTTCCTTACTTCAGAACGTCTCCTTGTACCCCTTCGCAGTCATTCCCCTGAAGTCCGTTTTTTGACATTCCTTCCTCTTGAAATGCTTCATTTTATATGCTCTCATGAAACCCTGGCTCGTCTGGGTTTCCTTCTGTGTCTCCTCCTCAGTCAGCGCAGCCAGCTTCTCTGTGAGGACAGCACGTTTGTCTGTCGCGTTATGTTTGCCAATTACAACCCGGCACCTACCACAACGTCTGGTGCGTAAGAAGATTGCAAGACGAGGCACTTTGATCTGTGCTAATTCAGGTAATGCTCACCTGCCAGCTAAGTGTTATCCTCCTTTCATGGATGAAGACGGTAAAGCTCAACAAAGTAATTTGTGCTGCTTGTACAGCCACTGCATCCCCGAGAGCCAAGAGCCAAGAGCCGGGATTTAAATAGTGTATAGAATACATCCTGATTAATGAGTATATTGTTACTTCAGTGTTAAAGACAGATATATGAACATCAAAAATGATTGGGATTCCAGAATTTAAGGTAGATTTTTATACCGCTTTATCCCTTAGGGGGTAAGGCTGTGCACATTCGGTGAGCGCAACATAATGCAGTGTGATTCGTGTGTTTTGAATTTGATAGGCTCACGCTTGTTGAATGACAGATTAATTAAGTAAGGTAAATGCTATTTGGTCATTACTTTGTGGTCACTTGAAAGATTTTACTATTTTAATTCTTCACATGGTTAAAAACAGTTGGCAAGCACGGTTTTTCCAATCTTTTCAAATGCAAATTAATTTAAATGTGTACTTAGTTCACCTTTCTACCACATTGGTCGAGATTTGGAATTCACGGTAAAGAGTGAATTGAAATTATTAACCTCCTTTTCAATGCTTGTTGTACAAAGGAAAATGCATGCAAAAAATGGAAGGGGGCGCCTGGGTGGCTCAGTCGGTTAAGCGTCCGACTTCGGCTGAGGTCGTGATCTCGCGGTCTGTGAGTTCGAGCCCCGCGTCGGGCTCTGTGCTGACAGCTCAGAGCCTGGAGCCTGTTTCAAATTCTGTGTCTCCCTCTCTCTGACCCTCCCTCCCCCGTTCATGCTGTGCCTCTCTCTGTCTCAAAAAAAAAAAAAAGTTAAAAAAAAAAAATTGAAGTACAGAACTCTCCAAGATCCATAAATTGGATTTCTTTGGCCTTATCGCGGGTATGAATTTGTATCACTTACAATCTGAGAGTGTAAGTTATGTGCACACAGAAACGTTCGGGCACCATTTGGAAGAGCAGAGGTATAGAGGACCATTTGGAAGAGCAGAGGTGAAGAGCAGAGGACATCTCTAACAGCAAAGTTTTTCATCCTGAGCAGTGTAAGGGCTTGAGAAATTTGAATGAAAGATATTTTCCACCATTTCTGAGTGCAGAAGTTACGTGTAACTTGCGAAGGAACATGAGTTGTGGGCTTGATCCCTCTCGCTGACTCAAGTGGTGCCTGAGGCTTTGGAGAGGGTGATAGAAGGCATGAAATCAAATTTTGTTGAGCCGTGGCTGTATGTCGTGTCCTGGACAGGGATATTTGGGAAGAGGAATTTGCTTTTCCAATTCTGGCAGAGTAAATTAGATTCTGAAGTCAATATCGGGTCTTAAACCATAACGTATAATGATTCTACTTCGTGGTTTTGAGCTGTGGAAAAAAGTCTGTACAAGAAATAGCTAAAGAGACTAGGATATGGGTGTGAAACTCAGGCCGTTTAGAAAATAGCAGTTACATCATTCTGTTTTCTATGCCAGTTTAATTTTTGTAATTTACTTCATTTTGCAATCCCTTTCGTTACTGAATTTCCTTTGTCTCGTGTGACCTTTGAAAACAGGTTAGTAAAGCTGTGAGAAGGGCTTTCTTGGAGGGAATTCTTCACACTGAAAATTATTAAAGTAAAATAAAATGCTAGGTATGCTTTAAAAACGCTTTTAAAAAATGATTGCAGATGGTTGGCAGGGCAGTGGATGATAAATTAAAGGCTATTGCTATTTTTAAAGAAAGGATTCTGGAAGTTTTCCTTATACTATAAGTCAACATTTCCTGCTTTTAAATGATTTCCACTTATGTTGTGGTAAAACTGTTCATTTCCTTTCTTTCTTTCTTTCTTTCTTTCCTTCTTTCTTTCCTTCTTTCTTTCCTTCTTTCTTTCTTTCCTTCCTTCTTTCTTTCCTTCTTTCCTTCTTTCCTTTTCTTTTCTTTTCTTTTCTTTTCTTTTCTTTTTTCTTTTTTCTTTTTTCTTTTTTCTTTTCTTTTCCTTCTTCTCAACAAAATAGACCATAGTAGAGATCTTGTTTTTAATGGTAGCTGCTTTGTAAGTATCTTTCACAGAGAATGAACACTGCCATTAGCAAACAGGTTCCATAATTTGACCACCGTTTTCACGGATTGGGTTTTACTGTTCTCCTGCCCTCTGTGTGTCATATACCTAAGTTAGTGTCATACCTAAGTAATAAAGAGAAAACTCTAACTCAGATCCTACCCTGTCCTTAGTAAGGGTTCACGTAGATGAACAAATGACTGTAAGGCTAAACTGTATTTATATTTAATCTCGAAGTAATTTCCACGTGAAGAAGATTGAGAAGAACTTACTAGCAATGAAACACCTTTTTAGTTGAAGAGGACGTAATAGAAGGGCAGGAAGAAAACCAACTAAATAAATGTGTTGGTTCTAATAATAAGAGAATGTTGATACAACTGCTTTTGATGATCACTGGTTTCATAAAACTGTGATCCCAAAGAAAATGTATTTGGAAACTGGCCTATTTAGACATGTTCTACACAAGCAGGCTGGTTGTCCAAGAGAACTGTGCCTGGAAGTTGTGCCTTTTACTCTTGTGAGTCCATTTTTTTTCTTAAAGGTCTGCAAATTACCTACTTTCCTACAATACATTTGCAAGCTTGCATTTCCTTTGCAATTTATTCCATGCCAGTGCTCTATAATTGTGTCCAGACAGTTGAGTGGAGTCTTCTGTTCATACCACGTTTTAAATTTTCTAAAGATGCACAACTATTTGACTTTTGATTCACTACTGAGACCAGTAGCAAAAATTCCCACACTGAGAATTTCTCCTGAGAAAGGGAGAAAAATGACACTACTCACCCGGAAAAAAGACTGTTTTCTTTCAGGGTACATCTGTAGATCTGTTAATTATGTGTGACTGGCAGTAAAGTGATGAGTGTTAATATTCACCATACTGGCTATGATAAACCATACCTTCATAAAGACCTAAGTTTTCACTTCAGTTCCTCGGATTCAATTGGCAGTTTCCTAGTGGAAGATAATCACGTACGCGAAGCAGAATATGACTCAGATTGTCTTTAGAATGTAGGTAAAATTTGGCTCATTTCCTTAGGTCCCTTTTTAGCCATGCTAAATCACCAGCTAGGCCTAGACCAACAGTGGCAATTTAGATCCGTTCTAAACCAGAAACAACGTGCTGATTAATATTTTAAGAGAAATCAGTTAAGTACCGGCTAGTTACAAATCCTAACGCTTCTGGCATAGGATAAAAAATTTGAATATATGAGAGGTGATAGAACCTTGGTGACTAACCTCGCTTGGTACCTTGGAAAGCAAAACTTGAACTGGACTGGAAAGGAAACTTAGAGTAGGATAAGGAGAGAAATATGTATTTACATAAGGACTGCATTTAGCTGTAAGTAACAGAAAACCTTAACTAAGCATTGGCTTAAATAAATTGGATTCATTTTTTCTTTTATATTAAGAAGTCCACAGCAATGAACCGGTCTAGTTGCCAGTGTTGGTTCAACAACTTAAGGATGCTAGGACTAAGGTTGCCGCAGATGTCCTCAAAGTGGCTGCTGCAGCTCAAGCCATCGCATCTGTATTCCAGGCAGGAAAAAGGAGGAGGGCCTGGCGTCTTTCAGGAAAGCAAACATTGTCCAGCCATTTCTAGCAGACTTCACTTATGTCTCATGGGACATAAACTGGCTCACGTGCTTATGCCTAACTTCAAGGGAGGCTCAGAAATACAATGTTTTAACCAGGCACACTGTGATCGGAAAAAAACACGTGGACTTCTCTTAGCATGGAAGAAACGGATACCGAGTGGACAGATCAGCAGCAGCTGCTTGCCGCGGCACTTCATCATGTGCTCGGTTGGGATTGAGGAAAGCGTCTGGGAGGAGACGGGAAAGAGAGGACGCGTGTAGAAGAGAGTGAGAAATAGTGTTTACTGCCTGAGACGCAGCTATATGATTGAGGCCATTAATGAGCGAAGGAAATGACTGACAGCTCTCCAACATAAAAATTACACCGTGAAAGCTGTATTAAGAGACGGCTGATCGGGCTGAGGTCTGTAAACGAAAACAAAAAGTTAGGAGGCAAGGTGAGCTGGGATGCATTGCAACAGTGTTGGGGTGAGGTTGTTAAAGGCCTGGGGTGGAGAGAAAGGAAAAATGTCCAAAGACATTGCAAAGGAAAAGTCTGTTGCGCTTGGCAGCTGAAGGAGGGACAAGGAGAAGCCGATTCCATGATTCTGGAATAGCCGTCCTGTGGCTGTTTCTTGCCACCCTCATTTCCTCTGGTTGAAGTCATCAGGGCATCCATGTTTAACTCCTCCCAAACCGTTCGGTTATCTCCACTTGGCATAGCCTCTCCTGAGCCCTCTTGTACAAAGGAAGTCTGAAAGTAGATGTGGGGAAGGGGAGAAGGAAGGTGAATGCCGGACCTGCCTTTCTGTACTTGAATGCCTCTCACTTTGTCGAGAGTGATGTTGCTCTGGAGATTTACTGGCAGTTGCACAGGTAACTTTTTTTTCAGGAGTAGTTTGTCTTTTCTGTATTTGATTTGCCAATAAACTTTTTAATCTGTGGGAACGTTTGCGAGTCTCAGGAGATTTACGTCGGCTCAGCTTGCACTGCGCCTTCTCGGATATTCGTACTTCTTTTCTTTCTTCACCCAGAGGGGCCAGTTCCCGAGACCCCTGCACCTAGCCGACCTTCCGAGTCCCATCAACTTTCACTGAGGCCACTTTCCCTCTGTCTCCCTTGCGGCGAAAATCTGTTTCTACTCAAACAGATGGTTTAGCTTTTGACTAATAAAAACTAGAGATCAGCATCTATTTGAGCCAACAAAGTTGGTTTGAGCTTCCTACTACTGACTGTTCAAAATCTGAATCATTTCTTTATTTTAACATATTGAGGTCCTCAGATTGGATTTTTCTTTGTGCTGGAACATCAAGGGTCTTACTGTAGTGTGTCGGAAGATTGAACCATCTCACATCATCTCCAGTTTCTGTCTTTCCGAAGAACTACTTAAGCTCAGGGCTCAAGTCCTCGGTTTTCTCTTCTGCCATGATAGCAGCTGGACACAGTAGGGATCCTAACTTTCTGTGGAGCATGACAGATCATTTCTTTGTTATTTAAGACACAGCTGGGGACGGATGCTAGGCCAGCATCATCTCAGGGATATACGTGTCACAGACGCTGTCATTCTGTCCACATTGGAGAATGCTCCTTTTCTTGGGCTTTTACAAGTAAAGGTTAAAGCATCCTCAGAAATCTAGGTTTTTCTGAATCTAGAATGTTGCAGCTGACAATATGGATACGGATCGTTAAAACTTTCGCTTTGGGAATCTTGAGCGAATCAGACAAGAATTGCCTTTGGACTTAACCGAATATCTGTAGAGATATTTTCTTCCATGTTTATTACAGATTTTACAATCTGAGACAATCGCGTGCCTTAAACATAAGATTTAGATTAAATAATGAGGCAAATGTGAACTGTACAATAGTTTGTTGCTAGGAGCGGAGTTGTTAGGAGGACCGTACTGTTATTTTGAGGATGTCTAAAGCCCACCGCTTTGTTTTCATCCTATTTACCATACGGGACAGGACCTTGTGGGAAATGTGATCCACTTGGTATCCCTACAGTAGAGATTAGGACAAGGAAAGACTCATTAATATTCATGTTGTCCAGCCATGAAGTACCAGGGTTAAAAGGCATCCAGGGTACAGTCATCCAGGGTAACTCCCTTCCGGTGGTAGGATTTTCTCCTGCAACACTTTGCTCCGTGGCCAGCCACTTTAGATACGGTCCCCTCCGAGGACGCAGACTGCCTGCTTTAAATAGCTCTGGCAATTTGGAGATGGTTCTTCTTCTGTCTCTTCCTTCCTGTGCCTGCAAATCCACAGGATTATATATAAAACTAGTCTTTCTTCCACACGACAGACCTTCAGCTACTTGTAGTCCGAAGATTTCCTCTGAGGCTTCAGACACCAAGGCCTTCCAGTTGTCAGAAGCTGCTCTTGTGACCTGGGTTCAGGGTGTCTCAGTCCTGGGTGGGTTCAGGTTTCCCGCCTCTGAAGGAGGGCTGTGAATCCTGAACATAATGGAGTATCCCCAAAGTCTGTGGACTGTATTTCAGTTGGGGACAACAAAGTGTTTTTCCCGGTTACATTGTGGGTTTGGTCCGTCCTAGTCCGTGGCTCCTTTCACGTATATTACCACCAACCCGTGTCTCTTCCATTTTGCTTGCTGATTTTGATTTTTGGGCCATTTTTTTATCCTGATTTAACATCTTTTTGATAAAGTTTTTTTTTTTTTTTTTTCTTAAATCCCTTAAACATTCCGGGAAAGCTTTTCTGAGCCCACAGAACGGGTTTGGTGCCCCTCCCCCACCTCCACTGCCCAGAATACTCTGAACTCTTATTTGTGTAACATTCATATTATTTATCATCAGTAGCTTATTGTCTGACTTCACTGCTAAACTGTAGGCTCTTCAGGGTTAGGGACCCTATTTGTTTAATGTTTTTCGTTAGTCCTAGTGCCTCCTGAAAAACATGTGCCTAACACACAGTAGGTGCTCATCAAAATGGGTTGGGTTGAGTTAAATGTGTACAGCCTCTTTGTCATTGGTATCTAGGAAACGATACCATTTCTTCATACCAGGTACTGCCATGTGTATCCAAGAAAAAAAATTTAATTAAATAAACAAATACACATACACAGAGTGATCTTTGAACTGAATCCTGAAGGACTCATAGGATCGGCCAAGTGTGCGGGACGTTCTGGGAACAGTGGATATCAGAGAAAGGAAACTAGTTAGCCTGCATGGGAGATTAAAGTAGGAGTTAAGTGCCTGGGCCTTGAAGTGCAGAGGAAGCCAGAGAGGCCAGCAGGGTTCGGTTCACAAAGGCCTGTAGGACAAGATGTGGGGTTTTGGGTAATAGGGATCTACTAAAAGATTTTGGGCAGAGGAGAGGCACTAGTAGAATCATGTTTCAGATACTTCCCTGACAGCAAGGATGGATGGGGGGGTGGGGGTGATACTTTTACAGAAGCAACAGTTAGGAAGTTACAATCATCTAGGCAAGAAACAGCAGTTTGAACACACACACAGATTACGTCACAGTTTCTGGGGGCCAGGGATGTGGGAGCAGCTTAGCGGGGTGCGTGTGGCTCTAGGTCCCTCGTGGGGTTGTAGTCAGGCTGTGGGTAGAGCCGAAGGTTTGACGGGGGCTGACGGATCTGTTCCCAAGCTCACTCAACTGTCGGCAGCCCGCTCCAGCTCCTCACCATGAGGGCCTCTTCCTGGGGCTTCCCCAGAGCAACTGATCCGTGATCCAAGAGGGCAAGAGAGTGAGAGAATGAGAGAGCTCCTCAAACAGAAGTCAGTCGTTTAAACCCGGTCTCGGAAGTGACACGCCGTCTCTTCCCCACAGGCTGTAGATTACACGGACCTGGCACGTTGGAGGAGGGGCTGCACCAGGGTGCGAACACCTCAAGGTGGGGCTTAGGGGCGGAGGGAGCATCTTAGGCCGCTTACCATGCTGGCTTGTCACAGCGTACAGAGAGTGAGTCCGGAAGTCAGGAATATTGTGGGGGTTTTATGGAGACAAAGGGACAGAATACCTCTCCTCGAATCTAGCCTGTTCATCGTTTCTCCCAGCTCATTACTGCCTAGTGCACTTGCTTGACTGGAAGGTCAGATCATGGAGCCCCCACTGTGAATGTTAAATAAGGGTTAGTGTGCCATCATGGCTTCGCTTCCTGAGCTCTGATAATCTGGTCCCACGTTTGTTTTATCGCGTAACGCGGCTGTCGTTCAGGTTCACACATGGCCATCACATGGCACTCTGCTATACATAACGCACAGATTTTGGAGGTACCCTACCATGTGATTTATGCCTTCAGAGAGCTCATAATCTCACTGGGAAGCAGGACCTACGTAGACCAGAGAGAATCTCAGAGCTGGAAGCCTGAGACAACAGGCAGGAGGGGGATTATGGAAGGCAGGAGACAGCAGCCTCCTGACACAGGTAAGAAAACAGGTGGAGGCAAATGACTGAGGGGCTGTGACCCAAAGCCCCGTCTTTACATCCCCCCCCCCCCCCACCCCAGGCACAGCTCGTGAGTTAAATGTGAAAGGTAAGGTAATGTTTTTCCTACCACAAGGACATTCTTGGAAAGCAGAAACCATTTTTATATTTGAAGCAAAATGACCTAGTATTTGATGTGGGGAAAGGCGAGGCGTGTCTTAGAAGACGTTTCTGTCTTTTGTTAGAAAACCACCTCACTCCGTCATGATCACTGTGTGGCTTGGGGCTGAATTATCATACATGAGTATACACAAAATAATTCACGGTGCCACATACCTTACAGCGTTGAAAGCAGGGACCACCCTAATTGACAGTGAGATCTTTACATAAACTTTCCCGTGTGTGTGTGTGTTAAGTTTATTTATTTTTGAAGGGGAGAGAGATAGCGTGAGTGGGGGGAGAAGCAGAGAAAGAGGGAGACACAGAATCGGAAGCAGGCTCCAGACTCTGAGCTGTCAGCACAGAGCCGGATGCGGGGCTCAAACTCACAAACTGTGAGATCATGACCTGAGCTGAAGTTGGACGCCTAACTGACTGAGCCACCCAGGCACCCCAGACTTTCCCATTTTAAAGTAATAAGTATCCATGGTTAAATAGTGTAAAAATTATAGTGCAAAATTATGAGTAAAGACAGTATGCAAACATGAGCTATGTGGTTAGAATGAGAGTAGAAATAAAGAAAATAAAGCATTTACAAGATCTACTCAGTGTATATCTACCACAGCTTAAAATAATTTGGAGGGTTTTTTCCTTCCAAAACAAAATGCTTTTTAATCGTCCGTCGTCTATATCACTAAATAGTTTAAGTTGCAAATTCAGGTTTAGTTCCTCCGTTTTGAGCACCCACCATGTGTGTTAAGCATATGGTGGGGTTCTTTGACATACATAATTGCATTTGGTCCTCAAAAGGCTTCATGACAATTTGATCCCTGTTTCGCAGCTGTAGTGGCTATGAAATTCGGGGAACCATCAGTGAACTTTCTCAATAGTCTTTTGCCATCAGTTTCCTGTGGCCCCAGCACTGGCTCCTGTCGGCCTTGCCCCTCAAGCACAGTTTGCGACTAGGGAAGACAGGAGAATTGAATACGAGTTTATGCTCCCGTAATTCCAGAGTAACAGCTGCTGCGTTTAGGTTCCAGTCATCTATAAATATTTTAATATTAAGCACATAATTTGGCGTGCTGGCCAACCAAAAGATGACATATTTATGTTCTTAAAAGATAGACGCACTCACCCAACAGTTCCCTGGAATTTCCATGGTAAACTGAGAAGACTTTTTCACCACTATCTTAAAATAGAAACAGTAGGAAGCTTCAGCTTCCTTGCCCTCCTAAGTTTACCTAATTAAAGCGCTGTTTAAGAAATTCATTCCATCCAAGTTTACTGGACATTGATTTCAAAGTTTGCTGGCTTTTTCCATGGTACTTAAACATACTTCCCCCCCCCCCCCATTTTCTAGGAAATAAATGTTAGTCATTTCCCTAAACTAGCTTGTCCCAGACCAATAGATCAGTTCCACGTTCAAAATAAAACATACCACTTTGTAGTAAAATTAAGCAGTCTGTCTTCTCACGAATGAAGTTACTGTCTGCATTTGTATAGATGTGGCCCTGTGTTTTCCCAGGAAAACAGGCCTGCAGTGAGACTAAAATAGCTAGTAAAGTTCCTTTAGAAGGACCAGGCTGTGAGGCGCCTGGGTGGCTCAGTCAGTTAAGCATCCAACTCTTGATTTCAGCTCAGGTCATGATCTCACGGTTCGTGAGTTTGAGCCCCACATTGGGCTCTGTGCTGATGGCATGGAGGCTGCTTGGGATTCTCTCTCCCTCTCTCTGCTTCTGTCTATCTCTCAAAATAAATGAACTTAAAAAAAAAAATGGAATAGGCTGTGAACATGAAAAATCTCTTGCTCCCTCAGTTGAGTTCAGTTAATCATGTTCTTCTCACACATTCTAGCAAATGTACTGTCCTGTTAGTGCTGTCTTCTCTTATCCCACAGAGCCTCATTCGGCGTACAGTTAATAAGTACTACTTTGTACATAGCCAGTTTGATTCCACATTTATGAAGAACCTACTAAATGTTAGATGTCATTTTATGAGCAGATACTATTTAATATGAAAATTATACATTAGGCCCCTGCCCTAGGTAAGCTCACAATATAATAGAGCTTTTTTTTTTTTTTTAACTTTACTGCTTTTATGTGTAAGTTTTCTTTAGTTTCAAATAACGGGGTATTTAAGCAGAATTTGATAACATAAGCAGAATTTCTAGGAGAGTCAGAGGAATAGACTTCGAGGTTTGTTAAGCAAAAACAGAGCCCCAAATTACCCCATAGAGCGTGCACCACTGATAACACAGATTCCAAATTCTGCTTCCAGAACCAGTGCCATGGGTGACTCTTGAAACCAGATGCTGCTGCTTCCAGCGCCCCCCTCCCACCCCCCACCCCAGAGGAGTTTCATAGCCATGGCTTCTATTTGGTCTAGAGCCTGGTGCCTTTGGTTGGCATTGCCTAGGTCACATGCCCACACCCTCGTTACAGGGAAGCCTGGGAACTAAAGTATCTGGTACTGTGCTGGAAAAACCTATAGCCCTCCTCTCCTGTATCTTCCTCCTTTACTCCTCACACGGAATAATCAGGACACTTGTGGCCACCATTTTGGGGAGGCGGTCCCCTTACCAAGCAGTTCTCCATGACACCAGCTGAATGTCCTACAGTTTAGCTCAGTTCTACCTGGAGATTGCACCCGATCCCTGGGCTGAAGGGCTCCATTCCATAAGATTGCTCCCACCTCACTTCAAATGCCAATCACAGGTAGGTCCCCAGATTACCCAAAACTTCTGTCCAAGTTGGCTATAAATCAAGGGTTCTCTTGACCCCTTTCTCAGGTTCCATGAATTTGCTAGAGCAGCTCACAGACCCAGGGAAACACATTTACGAGTTTACGAAAGGATGTGATAAAGGCTACAGATGAACAGCTAGATGAAGAGATATAGAGTGAGGTCTGGGAGGGTCCCAAATGCAGGAACTTTTGTCCCTGTGGAGTTGGGGTTGTGTATGTGTGTAACAGCCTAGAAGCTCTGAGGTCCCCATACTCTTGGGATTTTTTTGGAGGCTTCATGGTTCAGGCATGATTGATCATTAACTCCATTTTCATTCATTAACTCCCCCCTTCACCAGAGAATGGGGAGTGGGCTGAAAATTCCAGACTTTGAATCTTGGCTTGGTCTTTCTGATGGCCAGCCCCCATCCAGGAGCCCACCCAGAGTCACCTCATTAGCACAAAAGACATTCCTGTTACCTAGAAATTACCGGGTTTCAGGAACTCTGTGGGCAGAGACCAAAATATATCTTTCTGTTATCTCACAGGTACTTAAACTTATATAGGGGGAGGTAAGTGCTGCCTCATAAAATAGGAGAATCTCTAAACCTAGGAAGATGGTCAGATGCTTTGGCCCAAAACTTCTCCCAATAGCATGTTGAATAATCAGAGAAGGAGAACACAGGAAGTGAGAAGAAGAAAACAACAAGCAAAGGAGAAGTACCGTGAATTTGGCCTTAATGTCACTAAAAGAAGTGTTGTTTTTTAAAAATCGCATTTTCCGGAGGAAATGCAAACTGGTGCAGCCACTCTGGGAAACAGCATAGAGGTTCCTCAAAAAATTAAAAATAGAATTACCCTATGACCCAGCAATAGCACTACTGGAATTTATTCAAAGGATTTAGGAGTGCTGATTCATAGGGGCACACGTACCCCAATGTTTAATGCAGCACTTTCAACAATAGCCAAATTACGGAAAGAGCCTAATGTCCATCAACTGACGAATGGATGAAGAAGATGTGGTTTATACATGCAATGGAATACTACTTGGCAATGGGAAGGAATGAAATCCTGCCATTTGCAGCAACATGGGTGGAACTAGAGGGTATTATGCTAAGTGAAATAGGTCAGTCATATGTTTTCAGTCAGATGTGGAACTTGAGAAACTTAACAGAAGACCATGGGGGAGGGGAAGGGGAAAAATTAGTTTCAAACAGAGAGGGCAGCAAACCATAAGAGACTCTTAAATGCAGAGAACAAGCTGAAGGTTGATGCAGGGGGTGGGGGGTGGGGAGAGAAGGGAAAATGGGTGATAGGGGCATTGAGGAAGGCACTTGTTGAGATGAGCACTGGGTGTTTTATGTAAAGTGATGAATCATGGGAATCTACTCCCGAAACCAAGAGCACACTGTATGTTACCTAACTTGACAATAAATTATATAGAAATAAGTTAATTAAAAAAAAATGATAATAAACATGTTTTCCTAAACCATTTGATAAAACTCCGTTAATGGAAGGCTAGATGATAGGACCTAAGTTCAGAAATCCTAAAGAATGTACCCTCCACTTGAGGCTCATTTACTCTCTGCAAATACAGGCACTATCATCTCTTCGGAAAGGGTTATTAGCCTCAGTATAACATACAGGAAAAAGGCCCACGCTTGGAGTCAAAGCTCCTAGTGTTCACCCTGCTCAGTCCTCAGCCAGATGTGTGACCTGTTATCAACTAGTTCAGTTTTACTGAGATGGTTGAGGTAGGTGATCTTTAGTCTCCTGTGGGCTCTAAAATTCTGTAACTTCTACATGATAGGCCAATGACAATTATTTTTACTTGAATTGATTGTAGGTTTTAGAAGGCCAGTAAATCATGAGTTTATTTTTTGATGACAATAAATTTCCATGAACTCAAAGAATTAAGTCTCCATCTTCCACTTAGTATTTTGTTGTTTATTTTTTAAACAATGGTATTTTCCCACACAGTACAGTTTAAGCATTCAAGTTGCGACAGGGGGAAATACTCACTGAATTTGTCATCATTATTTTTGGCTTCTATTTTTATGAGAGCCTTGTTAGTTTCCTAGTTTCGATCATTTATTTTTCAAATAGATAGTAAGCCGCAGTGTATCTGATTGAACACTTGGGGATTAAATTGCACTTATGGAAATGGATTAGAATGGTGCCACGTTTCTTTCAAAAAGGGCTTTATCTTAGTATGAAACACCAGATGCTTCATATTTATTGTAAAGTAGAGAATTTTGGAGACTTTCTATATCCCCTGATAAGCTGTTTTGATTCAGTTGATTTAGGGATGGAAATGGCCACACACTGTGCATATATAATGAATAAGTGAACCAAGCAAATAAATGCTGAAGAGTTTGCCACGTTTTACCTGCCCGCCAGTTGTGTACAAGGGTTCCATTTTTTCAACATTCTTGACAACACTTTTTTTTTTCTTTTGATTATATTCATCCCGTGGGTGTGAAATGGTTTGTCAGCTCATAGTTTTCATTTGCATTTTACCAACGGCTAATCATGCTGAACATCTTTTCACGTATGTTTATTGGTCAACAGATCATTTTTCAGTTTGGTTATTTGCCTTTTTATTACTGGCTTGTAAGAGTTCTTTATATTTTCTAAATAAAAGTCACTTACGAGATACGTGATTCGCAAATATTTTTACTCATTCTGTGGGTGTGTCTTTTCACTTTCTTGAGCAAACCTTATTCTTAACTCTGGTTAAATTTTGGTTTCTTGAACTTTCTGCTAAGTTTTCTAAGTGTCTCAAGCTGTGAAGTAACCTGATATTCTTTGAAAGTAGAACTCGATTCTTTTTTTTTAAAAAATGTTTATTTCTTTTGAGAGACAGACAGAGAGCATGAGTGAGGGAGGGGCAGAGAGAGAGGGAGAGACTGCACCAAGGAGGCTCTGCATGGTCAGCACAGAGCCCCACACGGGGCTTGATCCCACGAACTGTGTGATCATGACCTGAGCCAAAATCAAGAGTCAGACGCTCAACTGACTGAGCCACCCAGGTGCCCCAAAAGTAGAACTAGGTTCTAATTTAAAACTGTAACAGAAAAGAGTAGCTGTTACAGGAACCAGTATTTTTTGGTTTTTTACCAAGGGCCCAGCATTGCACTGAGTGCTTTATCACCCTAAAATGTAGGAATTCTTAACTCCTGTTACCTGTGTGGAGAAACAGAGGCTTGAAGAGGCTGGGTTGCACTAAGAAGTTGGCATGCCAGTGCACCTTATTTTCTTAATTGCTATTCATATTTCATTTTGTATCTTCATATCACACTATCATGTTTTATAGAACGATGTTATCTTACAGCTGCGTTCTTCATTCATTGATAATCCCGAAATTTTTCTCGGGTGTATTGGAACCTAGTCGTCCATTTCTGCTCTTGGAGCTTTCCCTCTTCGAAACCGGATTTCTTAGTTTCTGACCAAATCTTTCCACTAATACAACCTTTTGATTTTTTTCCTGCCCCCTCCAAATTGGCTCTTTCAAACTAACTTTAATATTTGTCAGTGTTTAAAAAACATTATGAAGGTCAACTTGCTGTTACAAAGTAATTAAATGTATATTTTAGGCATTGTAAACGTCTTTCAGATTTTAGCCACTGTCAGGAATTTAACTGATCTCCTTCTCCTTTAAAATGTGGCCCAATGGATTAGTTATAAATTGCTGTGTAACAAATTACCCCCAAACGTAATTGCTTAAAACCACATTCACTGTTTCCCAGTTCCTGTGGGTCAGGAATCCAGGTGTTGGCTGGGTGCCTCCGGCCCCAGGTCTCTCACGAGGCCACCGTGAAGCCACCAGCTGGGTCTGCAGGCCCATTCTGAAGGCTCGGTTTGGGGAGGATCCATGTCCAAGTTTACTCACATCATTACCGTTGGGTTTCAGTTCCTTATGAGCTGTTGGACTGAGTGCTGTGCTTTCTCACTAGCTGTTGGCCACAGGCCTCCCCCAGTGCCTTGCCACATGAGCCTCTCGTAGGACGGCTCACAACATGGCATCCGGCTTCTCTCAGAATGAGCAGACAGGAGAGTGCTCCCAATAGAAGCCACAGTCTCTCTCTTTTTTTTTATGTTTATTTTTGAGAGAGAACACAAGCGGGAGAGGGAGAGAGGGAGAGAGAGAGAGAGACAGAGACAGACAGACATAGAATCCGAGCTGTCAGCACAGAGCCCAACATGGGGCTTGAACCCACAAGCTATGAGATCATGACCCCTGAATGGAAGTCAGACGCTTAAATGACTGAGCCACCCAGGCGCCCCAGCCACAGTCTCTTTGTAACGTAATCTCAGAGTTGATAACCCATCAACTTTTATCCTTTTTCAGTCACTGGAAGCAAGTCACTAACTACAGTCCACGCTCAACAGAAGGGTGCCAAGGGTATCAATACTGGGATGCAGGGCCCACGGAGGTTGATGTTAGAGGCTGCCCGTCACATGCAGTGAATGTGTTGTTCAGTCGTGAAGTATCCGCGAGTCATGGCGTGCTTAGAAAACTGGCATATGTAACTCCATCATGCAAACAAGTGATAATTTTCAGATAGTATGTATTGGAAGTTGTCTCCATCCTAAAATGTGTGTGTGTATTTAAAAGTATCTTAATTGTAAATACTTGCTACCCATTCACTTTATTGAGACAGCATTCGAGTCCTGGGACAAAATCAGGAGAGAAATTTTTATGTGTAACTTCATTTTTTTTTTTTTCCTTGACTTAGAAAGATGGACGTTGGTCAGTTTCAGTAATGAAAGACTTTGGCCGGTGTAAGAGGATTTCCGTTTGAACATGTTGGGCGTGCCCAAGAATATTTTTCTTCCTCCTAAACCTCACTGTAAACTTCAGGCCTCATCTGACAAAATGAGTAGTTCAGACTGGACTTTAATAATTCATTTGTTCAACAGGGCTTTACTGAGTTACTCTTACAAGTCACTATGAGTTGCACCTGCAATTAAAGTCCACACTCCTCCTTCGGCCTCCATAGCTCAGTTGATCTCTGTCCATCTCTCCAACTTCCTTTCCAGTATCACCACCACCCCACCCGCCTTGTTCTTTCCACCAAGAGCCCACAGTTCTTCTTGTGCTTCTTTGCCCTGGCTGCTCACTTATGCCTCAGGCCTTTCCATCTTTCTGGAAACCTCTTACTCCAGATGATCACATGGCTCACTGCTTTACTTCATTTCCTTCTCTGGTCCCTCATCGCTGCCACAAGGAGGCATCCGTTCACCACTCTTCGCGATGTAGTAAGGACCATCAGAGGCCAAGGACACGGTAACAATGATGTTCGAGAAAGATTATTCTGCTGGCAGTGTGCAAAATGACTTGTATGTAGGGGCGCCTAGACGGCTCAGTGGGTTAAGCGTCCAACTTCGGCTCAGGTAGTGATCTCACAGCTCGTGAGTTCGAGCCCCACGTCAGGCTCTAGGCCGACAGCTCGGAGCCTGGAGCCTGCTTCGGATTCTGTGTCTCCCTCTCTCTCTGCCCTCCCCCCGCCTCCACTCACGCTCTGTCTCTCTCTCCCTCAAGAATAAATAAACATTTAAAAAAATGTTTTAAATGACTTGTATGTACACAGAGGTTGGACTGAACGTGCATGAGCAGAGACAACAGTTAGGAACTTTCACACTCATGCAGGTGTCCATCGATAATGGTCTGATGTGGAAGAAAGGACTGTATTCTTTTTTTTTTTTTTAAATGTTTATTTTTGAAGAGAGAGAGGGAGAGACAGAACATGAGCATGGGAGGGGCAGAGAGAGGGAGATACAGAATCCAAAGCAGGCTCCACGCTCCAAGCTGTCAGCACGGAGCCTGATGTGGGGCTTGAACTCATGAACTGCGAGCTTATGACCTGAGTCAAAGTCAGGTGGTCAACCGACTGAGCCACCCGGGCGCCCCAAGGACTGTGTGTTCTTACACAGAACAGAATATACTCCAGAAAATGGCAAGTAGTGCTCCAAAACCACATTACTTTTTCTTGACCATTTAATTGACCTCATTTTTTTTTTGATGTTTATTAATTTTTGAGAGACAGAGACAGAGCGGGGGAGGGGCAGAGAGAGAGGGAGACACAGAATCGGAAACAGGCTCCAGGCTCCGAGCTGTCAGCCCAGAGGCCGACACTGGGCTCGAACTCCCGAACAGTGACATCATGACCTGAGCCGCAGTTGGACGCTTAGCCCACTGAGCCAACTGACCTCATTTTTAAAGGATCCCGTTTAGCTCTTTGCGTACAATTTTATCCATTTCATTGCCTCTGCCTCAGAGACTTGTTCATGAGAGATGCTTCCCTCCTGAACACAGATGTCTTGCTGAACATGTAGGATGTCCATGGTTACTCTGATTATGTCTGTTTAGCACAGGGGAGATAGCTGAGCTTAAATGGAAAACATCTGCTATTAGCCTTTCTGTTTACCTGTCATAGGGAATGTACGGGGTCAGTCTTCCCCGAACCAGCGGTCCAGTTATCTTTGTCTTTTCAGTGAGATTGCAGACCACTCTTTCTGCTTCTACGCTTGTGTCGAGAACCCCGTGAATTTTTCAGAATTCACGTCAAGTGGTCATGGCTCCTGAGCACGCTGTTGGCTGGTCCCCCTCCCCCCCCCCCCCCCCCCCGGTCACTATCTATAGCCTACCAAAATCCCACGTACCCTTTGAGACCATTGTTATTGCAGGCATTCTGGTTCTTGTGTTTTCTGGACTATATATAAAGTTTCTTTGCACATATTTCTTTGTCACCCATCTGTGCCAAGGACGTTTTGGAGACCGCAAGAGACGTTATTGTGGGTAAGTAGGCCCTTTACCAGAGCCACTGCACAACCCAACCCCTGGTGAAGCTGGATAAAAACAGGAAGCGCCAGAGAAGGAGCAGGGAGTTCTTTATCGGGAGTGAAGACCACCAGGCCGGAGGGGCTGTGCTGGAAGGAGGGAGCTCTTCACAGGGGCGCACGTGGGTGTGCTCTCGCTCCCGAGGCTCCCTCAGCCCGTAGACGTTTCCCGGTGGTGTTGGCAACAGCGTCTGCTGGGCATACCACAGACTTTCCCAGAGGCCTTTTCAAGGAAGCTTACGGCCAACACCCTCTGTGTAAAGGTCCATGACTCTCGGGAGCGTGGGCTCTACTGGAGGCTTTTTCCGAGGGAGCTATGATTTGGCGGTTTCTCTACTTCCAAGCTCCCTTCTAATTGTTTTTCCCCTTGTTCTTAAGCGCAGTGACTTATTTTTTTCCCCCTGTATTTTTCACATGCTTGTGGAAAGAACAGATATGTCTCCATGGTACTTAGCATGTTGTAAACTGCATCGTTTTCCAGGCAGTGAGCTCAGTCTCCTGAAGCCCGTGTTGCTCAGGTAACCCGTGTGTGCCGAGGGGCGGGGGAGGAGTCGGGACCAGCTTTCACCTTCCCTGCTCTCTTCCTGGGGCATCGCCCACTGCGCCGCCCACTCCCAGGAAGTTTCCTCCCCGAAACAACATTACTTCTCTCCTTACCCCTGTTCTGGTTGACCCTCTATTACAGATGGAGAGAATCCGACTCTGCCGAGAAATCTGACCATGTTCTGCTCATCCTTGAGCTACATGATTTGTTCACCGTCCTGCTTTGGTCTCTTCCTAGCACCACCCCTGTGTGGAACTCTGGTTTTGTTCTCATTTCTCCGCTGAATACAAGTGCCGTGAGGGCAGGAACTTCGATTTTCTTGTTGCTCTACCTCTGGCCCCTGAGATGGTGCCTGAGATGTGTCAGGTGCTTGATATTTCCTGGATGTTTGGCCGCTTCTTCGTATTTCACCGTGGTGTATAACCGCCAACTAGGCTGCCAGAGACCCAGCAGCCCGCCGCAGATGACGTAGGAATTCAGGGTTCGGGGAATGACCGCACGTGCGGAGTAGAGACGGGCGGACTGTCTTTTGTCCTCTGCCATCTAAATGGCGGACCCAAGCGATCTTGGATTTGGACGTCCAAGTCCCTTCTCGCCTCTCTAGCCCCACGCTCCCTCTTTCCATCTCACACTCTATACTTCAGCGACACCTTGCACAGAACGTTGCCCCATGACTTCATGTATTTGCTAATGCTTATCCATCCCTCTCTAGAATTTCCGCCACCTCAGACCAGGCTGAAGAAGCCTTCAGAGCTCAGCTCAAGTGTCACCTCCTTCAGAAAGGCCCGCCTCCCCAGGCAAGGGAAGGCCCCTTTCTCTTTGTTCTCATTACGCCACACGCATACCCGTATCACACTTATGCCACTGCCACCGCGTTTTATCTGTTTACATAGCTGGCTCCCGAACCGCACGGCAGACGCCTTGATCGGGGGCCAGGTCTTACTCATCTCTGTTTCTGCAGCACCCAGCACAGTGCCCAACACATAACAGCTGCTAAGTAAATATTTATGTAATTGAATCATATTGATCATATGAACAAACTCCCACTGGGAGAACATCAGCCCTGCCTTATGTATCTGAAAAAAGCCCTTGTGTAGTACAGTCTATTAATTGAGAGCTGCCGTGCTATACATAGGAAGTTGGGTATTTTAGTCCCTGCTTAGAAAATAAAGGTTAAATTGAGCATATTCATAGTTCTGTTGAGATTACATCGTGGCTGTTAGTGCGAAAACAGGTAGTGACTACAGTGTGCGGTTGTTTGGGATTTGCGATGGCCAGCTGCAGTCTAGGGGCTTTCTGCGTCTCGTGGTGTTTTGACTAGATGAGCTAATAGTGTAAAAGTAACAAGTCACTGTTGCTCCGTGGAAGAGGGTGGCTGGCAAGCCTTCTCTGCTTTCAAGTCTTGCTCTAAAAAAAAAAAAAAAATCCCAAGAAAGGCAGATTCTTTCAAGAAGGTTTATGGCCTGCATTTTCTAAGCTTTCAGCCTGGCTCTCCTCAAGATTAGCGGCGACCCGCATAAACGACGTGGTGGTTCCACTTGTGTTACTCAGGACGGTCCCCCAGATGTTCACTGAAGAACCCCAGAAGGAAGAGCTGTCACAGATCCTGCTGAGAAGTACTGAGTTACAAGAAGCCGGTTGGGATAACTTCTCCTCGAAATGAAAGAGAGATAGGAAACTTGCCAGGTTTTCTAGCACTTTCTTAGCACTAAAAAAGGACTTAAAGAAGCTCTTAATACTTGCCAGGTTTTCCTTTCTGGAACCATTTCTGCTATGTGATAGAGAGCCGCTGCTCCGAAATCTGTTTGGTTTTGTTTCCTCTCCCCTCCCCTCCCCTTTCCTTTCCATACGCTAAATCATCAAACTCAAAAGACAGGACGATGTTTTCAAGATAAACAGATAAATCCCACATTGTTTCCAATGCAACAGCTTCCTCTGGACTCTTTCGCTGTCTCCGTAGGGTAAGGCTCAGCCACACTTGTATTAACAGTGGAAACAGGCTGCAGCAAATCCTTTGTATGGCAGTGTCACAAGCATTAACTCAACTGTCACACCACCGCAGCCACTGTCACCTCCATCCATGGCAGAGACGGAGAAGACGAGACTGCGAAGCAGTGGGAGGTCAAGGCTAGACGCCAGGGTCGCTGATTGCTAGGGCTCTTCTGTGCTCTGGACCTTGTGTTTCTTGGTCCCCGGAGAGGCGCGTGTTACCTGCCACGTCAGGTGCGTGACCTAAGCTTTGCTCTCCCAGCCACCCTGCCGGTCAGGTGTTACCCTTCCTGTTCCTGATGAAGTCACAAAAGCCTGCTTTGCTTGCTGGCTTCTGATCAGGAGAGCTGGCCTCCAGGCCCCTGTCCGTGATCCCGAAGCCCTGTCCACCTCTCCACGTGCCACACCGACTCCACACAGCCACCGTGCGTTACATTTGCTGTCACTCGGTAGCCTGGCCGTCCTCCACAGACACCCTCGCGTTCCCCCCTTAAGAACTTTGGAAATAGGAGCGGTTATCCTACCCTTTGTGGCAGACAAGACACTGGACCCGACGCTCTTGTTAAAACCGTCGATTCCCGGCGCTCCCGCTTGACCCCTCCAGCTGCCACCCCTCTAACTAGAGTGAAGGCCCAGACCTCGTGCGGCCTGTAAGGCGTCTGGTGCCCTGGTTCCTCCTCCGACTCGTTCTCCTTCTCTCCCTTCACTGTCTCTGCCCAGGCGCGCCGGCCTCCTCGCTGGGCCGCAGATACTCAGGGCCTTGACTCTGGCCGTCCCCTGGGGCCTGAAGTGCCCTTTCCCCGGGTGCCTGCAGGACCGGCCCCCTCGGTTCTGTCAGGGCTTGACCAGAAAGTTCTCTTTTCCCAGAAATCATCTTTCCGGTCACTTGTTCCAGACCATGCCTTACTTTCGATCCTGGTCTTTGTCATTTTCAAGCATTCTGTGTACTTGTCTTGTTCACCATCTGCCTCCTGCCCCCTGGGACAGAGATGCCCTTGTCTGTCTAATTCACGTCTCAGCTGCAGAACAAGGTGGGCGTGTGGTAGGCACTCGGTGCGTATTTGGCAAATGAAAACAAATCAGCAAACGAAAGATCAGGGGTGCCTGGTTGGCTCAATCAGAGGGGCATGTGCATCTTGATCTTGGGGTTGTGAGTTCGAGCCCCGCACTGGGTATAGAGTTACTTAAATAAATAAGTAAATCTTTGAAAAAAAAAAAAAGAAGAAATTGAAAGATTCAGAGAGATAAATTTTTTTTTCCCAAGGTGAATTTTTCCCCCAGAAAATGATGTGGCCCCAGAAGTGCCAGAGCTTGAACTGACACTGGTCTCCTGACCCACACGGTCCATGCTCTTTGAGCGTGGAGCCCAGCAAGGTCAAAATCGGGAAAAAGTTGCAAGTAGTGTTACCAGGAAAACCCAGTTAATTATGAACACTTTTTATATAATATGCACTTTCTAAACAATTGTTGCATCTGTTAGCGTATCACCCTCACTCAGGCTGGGATGGAGAGCAGCCTTCCTTTGGACCGTCTCCAGGCAGCAGGAGTAAGGAAGTCACAGGACTTCATGCCAACATACTTATTTCTGGGCCTTCTGAGTCTGAGCCTCTAAAATGATGAGCTGTGTCATTTCAGAGTCCCTTGCAGCTCTGACTTATCTCGACTAAATCACAGAAGTGGACAAGATGCCGTTTTCTCTTGCATTTGCCCAATTCCACGCACACAGGGTACGCACAGTTGGTTCAGGAGATGAACTGTGGTTGTGCCTTCCTGCAGCTCCTCCTTTCTCATAGATGATCCACACCCATGTGCTCGGTGTCTTTATGTTTGTGCAAAATGTAGGCTTTTCGGCTCACCGTGTTGCGTCGTGGGATCATCTCGTGCATCGTCTCTTGCGGGAAGACTACAACTACCGCCTCTGCAGCGTTTCCCAAGAGGCAAACAGACCAGAAGGCCAGGCCACATAAGGTCAGGGAACTAAGTCAGAACAGTGACTCGTGGGTCCGGAAAGGATGCCTGTCAGCGGCAGAGCCCCGCCCCCACCATTCTGAATTAAGGACATGCACACGGGTTGTCAGACCTAAAACGAAGTGCAGTAAGTCAGGCCATCGTTGTCCAGCTGTGTAGACAGTTTTGGCAGAGAGGCTTAAATGCAGCGTTTAGCACTGTATCTCAGCCTGGTTCATTTCCCTGTTAAAAATTTCCTCCACAGAGAGAAAATGCAGTTCTTTGGAGGTGGTGTCCACATCCTTACGAGCAGGAGTGAGCTTTCCAAGCTCCTTCACAAATATGAGTTATTAAAATGCACGGTGTGAGGCTGGTGAGTCCCACTCCTGTTATATTGCTGCATAGTGGTTTATAACAACGTGAGCCTGCACGCCGTCGTGGGATAGAACACGTCAGAGAAAGTTTGAGACAATGAGAGTGGCAGGTGAATTACTGAACTTGGGATTTGGCCAGTAACTGGACCAAAACTTCTATCTGAAAACAAACTAAAAGAACACACCCGCATCTTCAGTCACCTTTCTCTTAGTCCATTGTCTCCGAAAGGAATGTATCTCTTCCTCCTTCTCCCCAAGCACCTCCGTATCTGCACTCGGTTAAAGGCAGCTCTATTAATTTCTTTGCTCAAACTGAAGTGTCTTTGATCGATCGTAACCGTTACGCCTGTCGCTGTACCCGCTAGTGTCTGGATTTCACAAATAGGTCTTGCGGTTTCCAAAACACCGTCTACATTTACTCCTGAGTGACTTTTCACAGGGAGAAATTATCATCGATCCTTCACAACAGAACTACAGACGGGACAGATTTGCCCTTTGTTAATTTCTGTTACACTTGGGCACGCTGTTACTTTGTCTTCTAATTTTTCCACACCCCATTTTCTGACTGTAAACTCCTTACAGACAGAAACTGTTACGAGATCATCTGTCACAGAATCCATGCCAGTTCTGTGAATGGCGGCAGGTGACCGGGAACTTGGCCAGACACGTCCGCGAAAGCAGTCCCTGCCCCGAGTCCACCCCGGGTCCGCTGAGCCCTCAGCCACTTGCTTCTGTGAGCACATTTCCTGTGTCTCCCACCCAAGTATTTCCAGAAGATGCTACCGGGTGCCTGCCTTAAAACCTACAGCCTTTCTCGTCCAGGAGTAAATGCTGGGAAGAACCTCCCGCCTTTTCCCCCTGGCGCTAATGCTTCTGTGAGGCGACTGCGAGTCCTCTAAAAAGATGATGTTTTGGCTCTATCAGTGACACCTATTAGCTGTTCATGAGAGAGCATGAGAAATTCTCTGGAGTTCAAAACACCAAAATGACATCCTTGGTAAAAAAAAATCTCTTTATGATTTGAGTATCGTGGTTAAGAGCAGGAATCTCTGGGACTTTGGCCTCGACGCTGTTCTCAGAGCGCGTTGTATACATTCCACGAGGGCCTTGGGGGACGGAGCAGGCTTAGGTTGGAGTTTCCAGCGCGCTTTGTCATCATCACAGCTGAGCGGAGTGCTGGAATGTGACATTCAGTCAGTTGTGCCCATTCCTCATCCAGTATTTATCATTTTCCCGTGTGGCAGCTCTTGTGTTAAAAAAACAAACACCTGCTTTGATTTTGCGAGGTTAGTTTATAAAACACACGAGAGGAAGAAACTCCTCTCCGCTGGACTTCACCCCCGGGTTTCACCCCTCACTCTCTGCTCCCGCTTGTTCCTCAGCAAGTCGGATGGCATTTACTGACCGGAGCATTTTATGGTTAATTCACCTTTAAACTTTGCAAAATGCCACCTGGCTTCGTGCCTGCAGAGCCAGGACTTAGGAGCCTTGTAAACATGACTGCTGCCCTTTTCCAAAAGAATAGAAGCCACAGAGAGACACACAGAGCGAGAGAGAGAGAGAGAGAGAGAGAGAGAGCGAGCTAGAGAGAGAATGGCTTCCCTGCTAAAAAGAAAAGTTACTTTTTATGGCTCAGAGAGTAATCGTGTAACTATAGCAAGCGATGGCTTGTCTGTGTCTCACTTTATAATAATTCAAAATCGTGATAAATCCTTGGAGAAGGTGCATTTGTTCTAAGATCCCTAAGTCGTGCTGTTTGCAGACGTATGTGGTACTGGTGTCAGAATCCACTGAACGGAAAAATCCCTCGATGTGTAGAGTAATATGTTCCAAACGACTCTGTGTTATGAAGTCAAAAACACTCCACAGTCGTTAAGCTGTTTCTTTTGAGTATCTGAACAAGGGTAACGGCCCGTGCCTTCCTCACTCCGTCGGTTGGGGACTTGAGTTCATAGCAGAGCAGAGCCTTAATTGATCTTGGTGGCGACCTTCCAAGCTCTTCAGGCACATATCCTCCTTCTTCTGTAGATAATGTAGAGATCCTTCCTCGCTTGTTAGGCGGCTTCTCTAGATTGGTGTCTCACCCTAGCAAAAGGGAGTGTCCTTCCTTCCATCTTTTCCAGAATATTTTCTCATTACTCCATCTGCAAGAGTAAAGCGGACATTGAAAATGCCCAGGTGAGCATCAGCCACCTGTCAGGCACTCATCAGTCACTTCTCTTCTGTGATCGTATTTCTGTGGGGCTCGAACCCACGAACCGTGAGATCATGACCTGAGCCGAAGTCGGACACTTAACCGACTGAGCCACCCAGACGCCCTATGATTTCTTAAAATCCTACTTGTTATCAAAGACCTGTGTCTAAAAAACAATTCTTTTCTATTCTTTGAAATAATAAAATCTTAAATGACTCAACATCCAGGTTTCAGCTGAGAGTGAGATTGAATCAGCAGCCTCAGATTCTCCACATCTATTTAGCCTTACTATTGTTAACCAAACTTGCCTGCGAGCCGGGCTGCGTGTTGCAAAACTTAGAGCAATAAAACTATTTATAAATCCAAACACCTTCATGAAGACCTGTTTCCTTGGTTTCACTTATGTAAGCCCACAAAACTATCAGTTGCAAGTAACTGAGGGTAGCAAACACAAGTGTTTTCAAATGCCTAGACTTTTTTGAACGTTATGTGATTGACAAGCAGCCAAGTTTAATGCCGACTGAGAACTGCTGACATTTCTGCAGAGAAAGTGACACCCGGAATGGCAAATAACGTTCTGGACACCAACCTGCGAGCTCGATCTCCGCCCCTCCTGCCTCCACTCCTGCCCTTTTTTTTTTTTTCAGGGGGAGGGACTCCTCTACTTAATCCAGATCTGTAGGACAGGAGTCCATTTGATGAATAAAAGGTACGCTAGGCTTTTAATAGGCTGGGAGGCATTTGGTAGTCTCAGACCCCATTACCCTTGGAAGGTTCCTTTATGCTCTAAAACGCTTATTCAGGGATTCCCTTTAGAACCTGAATCTGACCAACCCAGTGGGCACAGAATTACTGCAAAAATAATATTTCAGAGAAAGCGACGTCAGTGCCCCGAGAAGAAGGTGTAATTCCCCGACATTGATTTTAAGTGCGATTCAAGAGCCACGGTGTTTCAGAGGAAAGAGTGCTTTCTGACCCAGTAGCAGCAAAGGCAGAGGTTTGGTCTTTAATCTGCCTGCAGGGAACCCTGGGTGCTGGATTGTGCAGGGAGGTGCTTCTGAACATGGCTTCCGTGTTTATGAGTCTCGAATTTCAGATTGTGACACTGCAAAGCAGTCTTCTAGGCGCTAGTGCCGGTGATTTAATTCTTAGAAGCAAGAAAGTTACTGGCCATCCCTAGAGTTGGGCTCCAGATCCCAAACTAACACTCCCCACTACAACCTCAGGGCAGAGCAGGGACCAGGCCCAGTTCACTCGGCTTTCGGAATGAATTTTAACCCCCGCCCAGTCTTACAATGGGTCCCCTACCTGCAGTTCACTTGTTCTCAGTTTTTGAGGCAATAATTACAGTTACATAAGCAGATGTCTGTTTGGTAGTTCAGGAACTCAGTTTGAAGAAACGAGTAATAATTTTGTTAATCCTATCCTTTTTAATGATCTTTCAGGAGCTGTTTGAGATCAGTGAACCAGAACTCTTCTGCCCATCCCATGAAAAAGCCACCCTATTTGTGGGCAGAATTCTCAGGGAAAGAGTAGGCAGGCCCAGAGAAAAGCAAGTCTAATACCATCCATCTCCGAACAATTGTGGAATGAGCCAGGTTTCCTGAAATTCTCCTAGGAGGCTATCAAAAGCCCCAGAGGATCTGAACTTGAGAAAAAGTAGGAACTTGCCCAAATAGATAGTGTAGACCTTTGTAGCATAGGCCTCAAAATTTCCCAGGGGATCAATCTCATCTGGTCACCTTTAAGAGAGTCTTTGTTATTGTATATGAACTATATTTCAATAATAATGATAATAATAGTAATAATAAATCATTGTGGATGGTTAGGAATTCAATATATAAACTAGAGGTTGAAGAGAAGTGACTGTGTTTCAGAGACGAGGTCTTAGCGGGACTATTTTTGTGTTTGAGGACATTAGAAATCCTTTGCTGCTGGGGCGCCTGGGTGGCGCAGTCGGTTAAGCGTCCGACTTCAGCCAGGTCACGATCTCGCGGTCCGTGAGTTCGAGCCCCACGTCGGGCTCTGGGCTGATGGCTCAGAGCCTGGAGCCTGTTTCCGATTCTGTGTCTCCCTCTCTCTCTGCCCCTCCCTCGTTCATGCTCTGTCTCTCTCTGTCCCAAAAATAAATAAACGTTGAAAAAAAAAATTAAAAAAAACAAAAGAAATCCTTTGCTGCTTAGCACCCTTTCTGGAACCTTTCTGGGATGGCACTTTCTCAGGTTGGAGCCAAGAATGGTGGAATTTTCAGGAAGCAGAGTGTTAGCTGATGACATAATTAGCAGGTATGAGAGGTCAGCCTTCTTAACACTAAGGTCACTTTCTGTATTTCTCATTGTCTGCTGGGTGCCGGGCAGGTGCCGTGCTAGCTCTGGGTGTGAGTAGTGGTGAATGAAACAGACCTGCTTCCTGACTTGACCGAGCCGATGATCTAGTAGGGAAGACATACATCAGTAGACAAGAAAACAGTCCAGTGTTTAATTATGCACGTGACAGGTGCTTTGAAGAAAAAGGGCTGACATGACTTGGGGAGATTACTTGAGTTTTGGTAGTAAGGAAAGGCCTTTCGGAGGAAATTCACTTGCATGATATTTTACCCAGTATAGTTTTTTTTTTTATTGAAGGATAACTGGCATACAATATCCTATTAGTTTCAGGTGTATATCGCAGTGATTTGGTATTTTTATACAAAACGATCCCCACAAAGCTAATTACAGTATTGTTGGCTATATTCCTCATGCTGTACATTACATCTTGACTTATTAAGTGTAAGTTTGTGCCTCTTAATCCCCCTTCACCTATTTTGTCTGGCCAACCCCCCCCCCCATCCCTCTCTCTTTTGTTAACCAACATTTACAAACACACCAACAGTTTGTTTTGTATTATCTACGAGTCTTTTTCTGTTTTCTTTGTCCTTTGTTCATTTGTTTCTTAGATTCCACACATAAGTGAAATCATACAGCGTTTGTCTTTCTCTGTCTTATTTCACCAAACACAGTACCCTCAAAGTCCATCCATTTGTCTCAGATGGTAGGATTTCATACTCTTTTATGGCTAATACTTCATTGTGTATAGGTACCACACCTTCATTAGCCATTTATCTGTTGATGGGCAGTTACATATCTTGGCTATTGTAAATAATGCTGCAGTGAACATCTAGGCACATATATCTGTTCAGATTTGTGTGTGTGTTTTCTTCAAATACTCAAAAATGGAATTGTTGGATCATGTGACAGTTCTGTTTTTAATTTTTTGAGGAACCTCTATACTGTTTTCCATAGTGGTTGCACCAATTTACATTCCCACCAGCAGTGTATAAAGATTCCCTTTTCTTCATATCCTTGCCAAAAATTGTTATGTCTTGTCTTTTTGATAGTAGCCAGCCTGACAAGTAGGAGGTGATATCTCGTTATGGTTTTGATTTGCATTTCCGTAATGATTAGTGATGTTGAGCATTTTTTCATGTGTCTGTTGGCCATCTGGATGTCTTCTTTGGAAAAAATGTCTCTTCAAGTCCTCTGCCCATTTTTTAATAGGGTTGTTTATTTTGTTCACATTAATTTGTGTAAGTTTTTTATATATTTTGGATATTAAGCCCTTATCAGGTGTATGATTTGAAAATATTTTCTCCCATTCAGTAGGTTGCCTTTTCGCTTTGCCAGTGGTTTCCTTCATTGTGCAAAAGCTTTTTTAGTTTGATGTAATCTCTTCTGTTTCTTTTAGCTTTTATTGCCCTTGACTGAGGAGACTCATCCCAAAAAATATTCCTAAGACCATGTCAGAGAGCTTATTGCCTATGTTTCCTATAGGGGTTTATGGCCTCAGATATTACATTCAAGTCTTTAAACCATTTTGAATTTATTTTGGGGCATGGTGTAAGACAGAGGTCCGGTTTTATTCTTTTGCATGTAGCTATCCAGTTTTCCCAACACTATTTATTAAAGAGACTGTCTTTTTGCCATTGTATATTCTTGGCTTCTTTATCATAGATTAATTGGCCATTTATCCATGAATTTATTTCTGGGCTCTCTATTCTATTTCATTGATCTGTGTGTCTGTTTTATACCAGTACCATACTGTTTTGATTACTGTAGCTTTGTAGTATAGTTTGAAATCAGGCAGCATGACACATCCAGCTTTGTTCTTCTTTCTCAAGATTGCTTTGGCTATTTGGGTCTTTAACGGTTTTATACAAATCGTCAGATTCTTTGTTCTGTTTCTCTGAAAAATGCCATTGGTATCTTAATGGAGATTGCATTGAATCTGGAGATTGCTTTACTTAGTGTGGACGTTTTAACTGTTAATTCTTCCAGTCCATGAGCACGGTATATCTTTCCATTTATTTGTCTTCATTTTCTTTCGTCCGTGTCCTATAGTTTTCAGAGTACAGCGTTTTACCTCCTTAGTTTACATTTATTCCTAGGTGTTTTATTCTTCTTGATGTAATTGTAAGTGGGATTGTTTTCTTAATTTTTTTCTGATAGTTTGTTATTAGCATATAGAAATGCAACCAACTTAATTTTGTATCCTGTAACTTTACCGAATTCATTAATTCTAATAGATTTTTGGTAGAATCTTTAGAGTTTTCTATATGTAATATTGTCATCTGCAGATGGTGACAGTTCTGCTTCTTTCCAACTTGGATTGCCTTTTATTTCCTTTTCTTGCCTAACTGCTGTGGCTAGGACTTCCAGTACTATGTTGAATAAAAGTGGCGAGAGTGGGCATCCCTGTCTTGTTCCTGATCTTTGAGGAAAAGCTTTAGCTTTTCCCCATTGAGTGAGTGATGCTAGCTGATGGTGTGTTGTATATGACCTTTATTATGTTTAGATATGCTCTTTCTATACCTGCTTTGTTGGGTGTTTTAATGCATCTATTGAGATACGATTTTTACCTTCAATTTTGTTAATGTGGTGTATCATGTTGATTGAGTCATGGATGTTGAACCATCCTTGCATCCCTGGAATAAATCCCACTTGACTGTGGCATGTGATCATTTTAACATATTATTGGATTCAGTTTGCTAATATTTTGCTGAGAATTTTTACATCAATGTTCATCAGGGATATTGGCCTGTAATATTCTTTTCTTATGTTGCTTTTGTCTGGTTTTTGGCATCAAGGTAATGCTGGTCTCGTAAAATGAGTTTAGAAATGTTTCTTCCTCCTCAGTGTTTTGGGATAATTTGAGAAGGATAAGTACTCTTTCTTAAATGCTTGGTAGAATTCACCTGTGAAACTGTCTTCTGCTGGATTTTTGTTTGGGGAGAGTTTTTAATATTAAGCTGTTGATTCAATTTCATTACTTGTAATTGTTCTATTCAGGTTTTGTTTTATTTTTGAGAGAGAGCATGAGTAGGGGAGGGGCAGAGAGAGAGGGAAAGAGAGAATCTTAAGCAGGCTCCACACTTAGTGCAGAGCCTGACATGGGGCTTGATCTCATGACTGTGAGATCATGAGCTGGGCTGAAGCCAAGAGTCAGATACTTAACCAACTGAGCCACCCAGGCATCCCAAACTCAAGAGTAGATTTTCTAAATATTCATGATCCAGTCTTGCAAAGTTTTGTGTTTCTGGCATTATTTCTTTTAGATTTTCCAATTTGTTGGTGTATAATTGTTCATAGGAGTTTCTTAGGAATCTCTGTATTTCTGTGGTATCAGTTGTTAACTTCTTTCGTTTCTGATTTTATTTGGGCCATCTTTTTTTCTTGATGAGTTTGACTAGAGGCTTATCAATTAGAAGAAAAAAACTTTTACATTGTTCTATTATTTTTTTAAATCTCGACTTCATTTATTTCCTCTCTCATCTTTCCTTCCTTCTGCTAACTTCGGGCTTTGTTCTTTTTCTAGTTCCTTTAGGTGTGAAGTTAGATTGTTTATTTGGGATTTTTCTTGTTTCTTGAGGTATGTATGCCTGTATTGCTATGAATTTCCCTCTTAGAACTGCCTTTGCTCCATCCCATAGATTTTGGAAAGTTGTGTTTCTATTGCCTTGTGTCCCAAGGTATTTTTAAATTTTTTCTCTTTGATTTCTTCATTGATGTATTGGATATTGAGTAGCATATTTAGTCTCCACTTATTTGTAGGTTTTTTTTTTTTCTCAAGTTTTCTTATTGTAATTGATTTCTAGTTTTGTTCTATTGTGGCCAGAAAATATGCTTACTTGGTAAGATTGCCTTCTTCTTGAATTTATTGAGACTTGTTTCGGGGCTGAACATGTGATCTATCCTGGAGAATGTTCCATGTACACTTGAAAATGTTTATTCTTTTTTTTTTTAATTTTTTAAAAATTAACATTTATTCATTTTTGAGAAACAGAGAGAGCACTAATGGAGTTGGGGCCCAGAGAGAAAGGGAGACACAGAATCTGAAGCAGGCTGCAGGCTCTGACCTATCAGTCTTGATCCCGACACAGGGCTCGAACTCAGGACATCATGACCTGAGCTGAAGTCAGACACTTAACCGACTGAGCCACCAGTTGCCTCATTTTTAAGTTTTTTTAAATGTGTATTTATTTTTGAGAGAGGGAGAGGGAAGGAGGGCACCCAAGTGGGGGAGGGGCAGAGAGAGTGGGAGACACGGAATCAGAAACAGGCTCCAGGCTCTGAGCTGTCAGCACAGAGCCTGATGCAGGGCACGAACTCAGGAACCACGAACCACGAAATCATGCATGACCTGAGTTGAAGTCAGACACTTAACGGAGTTACCCAGGCACCCCTTGAAAATGTTTATTCGGAAGGGAGGGAAGGAGGGAGGGAAATGTGTATTCTTAAGTTTTAAGTCCATTTGGTCTAATAAGGCCAATGCTTTTGTATTGATTTTTCTGTCTGATCTGTGGTTATAAGTAGGATATTAAAGTCCCCTACTATTACTGGCAGCTAGATAGGCACAGGCCAGGCGTCCCTGGGAGTGCCATTCTGGGGTTACCCTGGGGGGATGGACAGCTGGAGCTGGGGTGGCCCTAGCAGGCTGGCCCTGTTCTCACCTGAGCTATTATGACTTGATGGGGGGAGACGTAAAAAATGGCACTGGCTGGCACCTCCAGCCATGTCTCCCTTTCCTGGCGTTCTCTGTGTGGTCCTTCTGTTGTTTATTGTGCAGAAGCTGTTCAACCAATCCTCAGTTCTTCCTTAGGAGGAATTGCTCTATATGTATAGATTCAGTGTGTCCACGGGAGGACATTGAGTTCAGGGTCTTCCTATGCCGCCATCTTGGACTGCCAATATTTTAAAGGTTTTAAATATTTTAAATTCTGCTTTTGCAACACTCCAGGAAGTTATGGAAGGGAAGAAGCCCCATTTTCTTCTGTAATCCCTCACAGTTTAAAGCACTCAGTGAATGTTGACTGACAGTTTTGTAACCCATCATATGTTGTCCATGTTCCTTTAGAAAATGCTCCCTAGGTCTTATTGGATACGGCCTAATTATGGTCTGGGACCTGATGTTTATAAGAGTTGGTAACAGTACCTGGCCTGTAATCAGTGCTCAAATACTGGTGAATGAATGAATGGATCAATGTAGGTTACAAATTGAGTTTGGTTTCTCAGATAAAGGCACTCTCCGTGATCTGATGAAACCACAGACCTTCCCTTTTCTCCTCATGCTCATCCTTCTTTTTTTAAATGTTTATTTATTTTGAGAGAGCATGCATGTGTGTGAGTGGGGAAAGGTCACAGAGAGAGGGAGAGAGAACAAGCAGGCTCCGTGTTATCAGTGTGGAGCCCGATGCGGGGCTTGATCTCATCAATCATGAGATTCAAGACCTGTTCATGCTCCTCCCTCCTCCTCCCTCTCTCCTCCCCCCTTTCCTCCCCCCCTCCTCCTTCTTTTTTTAATGTTTATTTATTTTTGAGAGAGAGAGTGGGGGAGGGGCAGAGAGTGAGGGAGACACAGAATCCAAAGCAGGCTCCAGGGTCTAAGCTGTCAGCACAGAGCCCGACACGGGGCTCGAACTCACAAACCATGAGATCATGACCTGAGCCAAAGTCGGATGCTAAACCGACTGAGCCACCCAGGCGCCACCATGCTCATTCTTCTTAACCCACATGCTCCCATCACTCCTTCCCCAAGAGTGATACCATTTGGTCCCATCTGTCTTTTGTCTGTAGACAACTCCCAAGTTACAGTGCTAGCCCTGTTCTCTCCGGCCCATCAGGCCTCACCTGTTTCCTATCGTTTGCTGCTCTTCTCTGCTAAATGTCCTCCTGGCATCTCAGACGTGCCCGCGACTCTCCACTTGAGGGCTGCATGGCTTGCCCCTCACTTTCTGACGTTTTTACTCAGAGATCACCTTCTAGGAGAGGCGCCCTGGGCACCGTGTCTAAACCCGCATGCCCCTCCCCACCCACCACACTCGCTAACCTCCTTCCACGCTTTTGTGTTCCTCTGTAGTACTTATTTAACATTCTGTATACTTTCCGTCTCTGCCTCCTCTCTCGTTTTATAAGAAGGAAGCTCTGTGAGGACAGGAATTTCTTTTCCTGTTTTGTTCACTCCTCTGTCCTCAGTGCCTGGCACGTGGTAGGAATTCAGTAAATGTCTGTTGAATTCATGACTATTTATGTATAATGTTCAGGCGCTAGACATCGTATAGAAGAGGTAGTGACCAAGTCAGGTACTTGCACCGATGCATACTGTCCCCGCGAGCAATTGCTAGAAATGCAGACTGATGCCAATGTGTCCTGACAGTGATCAGATTCCAAGAGTGGTTCTGGCACCGGTGATGTGATTTTCTGAGATGAACCCTTTTTTTTAATGTATGTATTTATCTTAGAGAGAGAGAGAGAGAGAGAGAGAGAGAGAGAGAGTGAGCCGGGGGAGGGGCAGAGAGAGAGGAGCGAGAGAGAATCCCAAGCAGGCTCCATACTGTCAGCGCAGAGCTCGACACGGGGCTTGAATCCACGAACCATGAGTTCGTGATCTGAGCCCAAGTCAGACACTTAACCAACTGAGCCACCCAGGCGTCCATGAGATGAACAGTTCTCGAGTTCAGAAAGAAACAATATTCCCAGCATAGTGGGGTAGTTATAAGAATGTATTCTGAAGCCACACTGCCTAGTAAACCAGTGAGGTTCTGTCTTGATTAATATAGTAGTAATAAGGGTTTTTTTTTTTTAACCTATGTGAATATTACACGAGATGTGGGACTATCCCTGTGCCTTGCAGATTGTCCAGCATCCTGACCTCTGCCCCCTGAATTCTAGTAGCTCCCCTCATTCATCATGACCACCCCAAGTAAGGGTTAATGGTTTTTGTATACGCTATTCCAGGCCCCCACTTTTTTGTGTGAAATTATTATAGATCTGAATAACTAGATAGGCTCTTTGTCATTTGACTCCCAATTGCTCAGTGCCCATAACAAGTTCTGGTTTGTCTTTTTAATTTTTATATATATATATACATATATATATATATTGTTTTAAGTTTATTTTTGAGAGAGACAAAGCACAAGTAGGGAAGGGCGGAGAGACAGAGAGAGGGAGAATCCCAGGCAGCTTCCGCACTGCCAGCACAGAGCCCAATGTGGGGCTCAAACCCACGAAGCCACGAGATCATGACCTGAGCTGAAACCAAGAGTCGGACACTTGACTGAGCCCCCCCAGGTGCCCCCCAAATTCTGGTTTGTCTTACAGCTAAACATGATATTGCTCCCTCCCCCAGGTCTCCCTATCTTTGGACACTCCCAGCCCAAAGTTCTGCCCGCCCCCCCCCACTGCTTTTAGTTTCTTCAGGCAGAGGGCAGACATGGGGGTCGCAAGGAGCTCTTTTGCTTGTCCGTGTTCCTTACGTCTCCAGAAAGACTCTTCAAGTCGGAAGTACCTACTGTGTTTCCACCCGTAGTGTGACTGTTAGGGTCCTTGCCAGCTGAGCGGGGAGAGGTTCTAGCTGCCCCACCTTTGGAAGTGCCAGTCATTTCTTAAAGGAGCCAAAGCTCTTTTCTGTAAGTATTTTGACAGTTCAATTAAGTAGAACATTTATATATTGGGTATGAAGAAAAAGGTCAGTGGCGGAGTTCTCGTGGAAGGTTTCCAACAAGGGGGACTTGAAATGGACCTTAGAGGGTTAATAGAATTCGGAGAGAGAATTTGGGTGAGAAAGAGCAGAAAGGGCGGTTTTTCCAAATAGAGGAAAAAATACCAACAGAGATACAGTGCATGGTGTGTTGGGATGGTCAAAACCAGGACTCGAGTTGAAAATTGGCGATAAGATGGACCAGGCGTAGTGGCCCCAGCTTATGGGAGTTCTTGGGAGCCGCCGTGCTGTGACCTTGTGCCACTTCACTCTTCATTGTATTCCCTTCCCTCCCCTCCCCCTGCTCCTTCCCTCCCTACCTCCTCCCCTCCCATGATGTCTCCCCTTTTGGACTTCCTTCCGTATTTTTCCTTTTGTTTGTTTTGCTTGAAGGTATCTCTTGTGGTCTGTGAATTGGCGGATTTTTATCTACTGTCCATGCAACCCCACACCCCCCCACCCCCCCCCAACCCCACTGGGTTCAGGCATAGATACCGATAGCCTGTCACTGCCTGTCACCAGCTTAACTTACACGGAGCCAACTACCTCTTGTTAGGATTAGTGTCTGATCCCGAATAGAAATCTGTTTTATGACACATGCTTCTTTGCAAAGCATTGAAGTCTTGTGACTTCTTAAAATCAAACTTCCTGTGAAACGTCTGCATCTTTAAATTCTGTTTACGGTCAAGGTTCTGGTGTGGGCTAGCCACCAGCCAGCTAACCGTCTCCTTCCTGGCAGGCCGTTCTCGGTTACTGTGCGTTTACAGGCTGTTCAAAATTCCACATTGCCTGGAGTCTTTCCGCCTCCAGGGTCCAGGCACATTTGCTGCTTCCCCAACCCTTCTGAGCTTTCAGAATCACATTTTAGCGTTCGTATCTGAAGCCCTTCATTCCTTTTCCTTTTTATGTGTCTGATGAATTTTGTTTTTGAAGTATCCTTTTTTTTTTCCTACACCTTTTTCCTGACTCAGATCAGGGTTTCATCTCATTCTCCTGCTCACTTCAGAAGGCCCAGGACGGAAAAGGACTTTCGTCACCTGTGCAGTAGCCACATGTTTGCTGAGAGGTGACGGAGAGCGAGCCCTTCACCTCTCGTTCCATGCTGTTCCTTTTGGGCCAGCTTTCCCTGAACAGTCCAGGTCTTTTTTTTATTAAGTACCCCAAAACAGGTTAGCCGTCCTGTCACGTATCTCGGCTCTCGGCTGTCCTGTCACAAGGCTCCCGCGCTTGACGCTCTTAGACGAGGGCGCTGCGCGGGGACGGCGGGGACCTGGCCCGCAGTGGAGGTGCGGAGTCTGTTACTCACACTGAGGCGCGAATCGTGGGCAACAGTTGAAGACGCTGGCCTTTCAGGGACGATGAGTTGTTGACCACACTCACAGCCTTGGAGTGAAAGGTAACAGGAGCCTCACCTGCCCTTTCGAGGGGACTTTCAGAGCCTCTCTGCTGCTCCTGCAAGTGTACCGTGTGAACAGACGCCCGACAGCCCAGGCGAGGGGTCCCGAGTTACCATACGCTGTTTCCCAGTCCGTCCTCCTTTAATCAGAATAGTCAGAACCTCACCAGTAGTGGTGAGATGCAGGGGTGAGTACTGAAACACCGAGAGAACTCTTGACCGAGTCCCACGGAGCGGATGGAAGATTACGCTGCAGCCCCTCGACTGTCGTGCAGAGGTCTGGGTAGCCTGGGGCTCCTCGTGGCAGGTCACTTCACGCCCGGAGACCCCAGCTTGTCACTCAGAAGGGGCTTCCTGAATCAATCCGGCTCAAGGCATTCCCATCCTCGCTGGCGGCCTTCCGGTGGCACCCGTCGTTTCCTTGCCCCAGAAGTCGTTGCTTCCAGAAAGGAGGAAAGCACCGAACCCGTCTTTATGGCCGCCTAGACCATCCTTCGTCTGAGTCTCCCGGCTGGGCTCAAGATGGCAGTGCCGTTGCAGCCACGGCTGGGGACTCCCGGGTTTGGGGGCCAGGCCACAGCTTTGCTTTTCCCTCAGGGCATCTGAGCTTCTGTCACCAGGTCCTCCGTTTCTTCTCAGCACTTAAGGTATCAGGGAAATCCAGTTATCGGTGTGAACCACCGCGGGCACACGGGCTGTAGTGACTTTTGCAGGTGGCTTGGGCCACGTACGAGGGAACCTACTCCTGATCTCAAAATTGTCATCTGGATCCCACATTAGTCCAGAAAAGCAGTAAAAATTAATAACGTACGTCACGTGTCTCTAACACATGTGCTTTCCGTAATCTGGGCACGTATGCCCCAGCGTGCACGTGAGCATGCCTGCACCCCCCCACTCCCCCACCCCCCGCAACACACACAGTTTTTCTGAAACGGGGAGTAACTGTGGTTCCAAAAGGAAACGATTGGTGTGACCCCTTGAAATCTGAGCCCAGCCGCACGTTCCAAATGAAATGGCTCCAAATGCACGGGCAGGTTGTCTGTCTTCCAGAGAGCCGCAGCTGCCCGAGAAGCGGGGAGAGAAAGCACTTTGGTAGGAAACGTTGGCTAACTTGCAGGCATTCGGATTTAATTCTCTGAAGATGAGCAAACGACTTCCACAAGGTGCTCATATAGGAAGATCCCGACTCCCCTCCTCCCGCACACACCTACAGCTGCCTCTGGAAAGTTTCCCTCTGCTTCTCCCCGACAAAGGGTAGAAAGACCCCATCCGGACGGGTGAGAGAGGCAGAGAGACGCAGGGGTGCCAAAACCCCGTCCCCGGCACAGCGACGCACAACAGGGAAGGAGCTCACCAGCCCGCGGCCTCTGCCCGGGAAGCAAGGGGTCGGCGCCCCACATCAGGCCCCTCGAGTCCTGCACTGGAGAGACAAGCCCAGAACATCCGGCTTATTAGGAAGTGAACGGGGCTGATTATCCAAAGAACCCAAAGGACTGTAGAAACCGAGGTCCCCTTTCAGAGAGCTTGCCTGCAGCCTCATTCACCCCGACCCAGTGCACAGACAGCAGTTTGACAAGTGCTTAGACTAGATGAGAAGGAAATTCACTTGCCGATCTAAAAGCAGCAGCTGGAGGGGAGACCGTCGAAACTCTCCCGGAGGAGAGGCACTGGTGAGGCCAGTTTTGCACCCGCTGCCACCCCCCCCCCCCCCGCCCCCACCAGCACGCAGGGAGGAGACCATCCTGCTGCCTCACTGCAGCCAGAGAGTGCCTGTAGGCAGGTGCCGCGCTCCCCTCTCCCTGGCAGCTGAGCGCAGCATTGTCCCACCCCCAGCCAGTGCTCCGGCACAGGAAGGCGCCCTCCTGCTACAGTCCTGATGCCCACAGGCGGGCTCATCTTCCGGCTGCCTTTCTGAAGCCGGCGAGCATGCCACGCCCCGTACGCTCTCCACTTGCCTAGTTGAAGCCAGCAGGTAGGCACAGTCTACACGGTGCTGCCCTTGGTTGCCTGGCCCTAGTGCCAGGGGGGCTGCCGTTCCTGAGCTCCAGGGGAAGGTAACAGTGGAGAATACAGTTCCTGGCGGGCCACCACCCCTAGAGCACTGCACAGACAGCAGTCTCCCTGGGGAAAAGGCCAGCTACCCTCGAGCTCCTGCCTGGGCAGTAGGCTTCAGGTTGCCCACACAGGGAGAGGCTGATAAGGTGCTCCCGGAGAGCATAAGCCAGGGAGATACCTCTGTGTCCACTCCTCTGGCCTCATGACAGATCTATAAGACCTCCCAGAAAGGAGATTATTCGTTCATCTGGAGCCCCACTTGTTAAAACTGTTGCCCAGGTGACACTTCCAGATCTCCTGGTCTGGCGGCCAGCACAGGGATTACGACTATCTCTTTGCATACTTTTTCTTTTTCTTTTTTTTTTTTAAGAGAGAGAGCGGGGGGAGAGGGCCAGAGAGAGAGAAAGAAAATCCTAAGCAGTCTTCGCCCTGATGCAGGACTTGATCCCACAATCATGAGATCATGACCAGAACTGAAATCAAGAGTTGGACACTCAACTGAGCCGCATAGTTTAAAAGCTCTTGGCCTGAGGGATTTCACTTTTAATTGCCTGAACTCGGTGTTAAATGAGATTCCTCCCCTGGGAACACTGACAGGTCTTGGCACACTCTCAACAACAGGGACACATCAAGACGAAATCAGGTGGTGTAGACTGTCCCAAAGGTTCAAGAGATAATCATGAACCAGGGCAAAGTTGAATGAGAAGCTTCATTACCTACAGAGGCCAATCCTTCAAGATTGAGAGAGAGAGAGAGCTGCTTTGTCTAATACATAGAAACACATGGGGAATCAAACAAAATGACACAGAGAAATATGTTCCAGATGAAAGAACAAGACAGAACCTCAGAAAAAGACTTTAATGATACAGAGGTTCAGAAATCTGATAAAGAATTTAAAGTAGTAGTCAATAAAGGTGATTGCCGAACTCAGAGGAAGAATGGATGAACACAGTGAGAACTTTATCAGAGAGAAAGAGAATATAAGAAAGGACCAAACAGAACTCAGAGACCTGAAGAGAAAAATAACTGAGCTGAAATATGCTATAGGGGTTCAACAGCAGGCAGAATAACACATTAAAAGGCTCAGTGAGCTGGAAGACAAGGCAGTGGAACTCATCCAGACTGAGAAGCCGAAAGAAAAAAGAATTCTTTTAAATGAAGAGACCTTAAGGGACCAAAAAGACATAAAGTAGAATTACATTCACATTATAGGGTTCCCAGAAGGAGAAGAAAGAGAGGGGCAGAAAATTCCCCTAACCTGTGGAGGGAAACAGACCTCCAGATCCAGGAATCCCAGAGAGTTCCAAGCAAGATGAACCCAAAGAGATCCACACCCAGACACGTTATAATTATAATTAAAATTTATAATTAAAATACTTAAAGACAGAATCTTAAAAGCAGCAAGGGAAAAATAAATTGTTACATACAAGGGCAACCCATTAAGGCTATCAGATTTTCGAGCAGAAACTTTGCAGACCAGAAGAGACTGGCAGGATGTATTCAAAGTGCTGGAAGGAAAAAACTTCCAACCACAAATACTCTTCCCAGCAAGGTTATCATTCAGGATTAAAAGGAGAGATAAAGAGCTTTCCAGAGCTTTAGCTAAAGCTACACCTTTCCAGAGCTTTCATCACTACTAAACCAGCCTTTCAAGAAATGTTAAAGGGACTTCTTTAAGCTACAAAGAAATGGCAGTGATTAATAACAAGAAAACCTGTGAAAGTAAAAATCTCACGAGAAAAACTAAATCTATAGTAAAAATAGTGGATTCGTTCACTTACAAAGCTAGTATGGAGGTTAAAACACAAAATTAGTAAAATCAGGGGTGCCCGGGTGGCTCAGTTGGCTTTGATTCAGGTCATGATCTCGCAGTTTGTGGGTTCGAGCCCTGTGTGGGGCTCTGTGCTGACAGCTCAGAGCCTGGAGCCTGCTTCAGATTCTGTGTTAACCTCTCTGCTTCTCCCCTGCTCATGCTCTGTCTCTGCTGCTGTATTATGTTTATCCAGTACACCCAGAACACTCTCTAGGATAGATCACATATTAGGCCACAAAATAGATCAGTAAATTCAAGAAGGTTGAAATCCTTTCAAACATCTTTTCTGACCACAATAGTATGAAATTAGAAATCAGTTATAAGAAAACTAGAAAAACTGCCAGTACATGGAGATTAAACAACGCATTACTGAACAGCTGCTGGGTCGTAGAAGAAGTCAAAAGGTGAAAATACTTAGAAACAATTGAAAACAAACACAAATACCACAAACTGTAAGATGAACAAAAGTGAGGAGAGAAGTTCGTAACGATACAAGCTTACCTCAAGAAACAAGATACATCTCAAACAATTTAACTTTACGTTTAAAGAAACTAGAAGAAGAACAAACAAAGGCCAAAGTTAGTACAAGGAAGAAGGTAAAGATCAGAGCCGAAATAGATGAGATAGGAGACTAAAAGGATAATGGGAAAGATACCTGAAACTAAGAGCTGGTTCTTTGAAAAGGTAAACAAAATAGACAAACCTTTAGGTAGACTCACCAGGAAAACAGAAGGCTCCAATAATGTCAGAAATGAAAGTTAAACTAATAGCACAAAAATAAGGATCGTAAGAGACTATTATGAACAATTATTTGCCAATAAATTGGACAATCTAGGAGAAATGGATAAATTTATAGAAACACAATTTTCCGAGACTGAACCAAACATAAAGAAATAGAAAATCTGACTAGACCAATTATTAAGATTGAATCAGTAATCAAAAACTTCCAAACAAACAAAAGCCCGGGGCAGATGTCTTCCCTAGTGAATTCTACCAAACATTTGAAGATTTAATATCTATCCTTCTCAAACTCTTCCAAAAATTGAAGGGGAGGGAACGCTTTAAACTCATTTCACGAGGCCAGCATTACCCTGATGCCCAAGCCAGACAAGGACACTACAAGAAAAGAAAATTATAAGACAGCACCCCTGCTGAACACAGCTGTAAAGATCTTGAACAAAATACTGGCAAACCCAATTCAGGAATACGTTAAAGTGATCATAGACTACAGTCAAGTGAGATTTATTCCAGGGATGCCAGTATGGTTCAACATCCACATTAATCAACATGATACACCACATTTATAAAATGAAAGATGAAAATCATATGATCGCCTCAAAAGATGCGGTAAAAAGCATTGGGCAAAATTAAACATCTGCTTATAAAAACTCTAAACAAAGTAGGTATAGAGAGAGCAGACTTCAACATAATAAAGGCCGTCCACAACAAACCTACAGCCAGCATCCTACTCAGTGGTGAAAAGCTGAAAGTTTTTTCTCAAAGACCAGGAACAGGACAAGGATGCCCACTGTCACGTCACCACTTTTATTCAAAGTAGTATTGAAAGTCCTCACTACTGCAGTTAGGCAGGAAACAAAAGGCATACGCATTGAAAAGAAAGAAATAGGGGCGCCTGGGTGGCTCAGTCGGTTAAGCGGCCGGCTTCGGCACAGGTCATGATCTCGCGGTCTGTGAGTTCGAGCCCCACATCGGGCTCTGTGCTAACAGCTCAGAGCCTGGAGCCTGTTTCAGATTCTGTGTCTCCCTCTCTCTGACCCTCCCCCGTTCATGCTTTGTCTCTCTCTGTCTCAAAAATAAATAAACGTTAAAAAAAAAAAAATTAAAAAAAAAAAAGAAAGAAATAGAAGTGTCACTATTGGCAGATGACATAATACTGGGCCTAGAAAACCCTCAAGATTCCACAAAAAAAGGACTAGAATTAACGAATTCAGTAAAGTTGTAGGATACACAATCAGTAAACAAAAATCTGTTGCGTTTCTATACGTGAATAACGAACTATCAGAGAAATCAAGAAAATAATCCCAATTACAGTTACATCAAGGAGAATAAAATACCTCCAAGGAGGTGGAAGACCTTGCACTGGAAACTGTAAGACGTTAATGAGAGAAATTGAAGAAGATACAGACAGATGGAAAGATATTTCATACTTAGGGATTAGAAGAATTAACATCGTTAACTCTCCATCCTAACCAAAGCAACCTACAAGTTTGGTGCCATTCCTATCAAAATGCCAATGGCATTTTTTCACAGAACTAGAACAAGTAATTCTACAATTTATGTGGAACCACAGGAGACCCCGAATACTCAAAGCAATCTTGAGAAAGTCCAAAGCCAGAGGTACCATGCTCCCTTATGTTTAACTGTACTGCAAAGCCATAGTAGCCAAAACAGTATGGTACTGGCACAAAAACACGTGGGTCTGTGGAACAGAATCAAGAGCCCAGATACGAACCCTCATATATGGTCCGTTAATTTTTGACAAAGGTAGCAAGAATATACAATGGGGAAAAGACAGACTCTTCGGTAAATGGTGTTGGGCAAGCTGGACAGCTACGTGCAGAAGAAGGAAATAGGACCATCATTTTATACCATATACAAAAATTAACATGGATTAAAGACTTGAAGACCTGAAACCATAAAACTAGAAGAAAACGTTAACATAAGTGGTAAACTCCTTGACGTCACTCTTGGTGATGTTTTTTTGGATCTAACTCCAAAGGCAAGAGAAACAAAAGCAAAAATAAGCAAATGGGGGGCGCCTGGATGGCTCAGTCAGTTAAGTGTCCGACTCTTGATCTCAGCTCGGGTCATGATCTCGTGGTTCGTGGGTTCAGGCCACATGTTGGGCTCCTCACTGACAGCACAGAGCCTGCTTTGGGATTCTGTTTCTCCCTCTCTCTCGCTCTCTGAAAAAAAAAAAATTTTTTTTAAAGACGTATATATATTTATACGTATGATGGAACAGTACTCAGCCATAGAACAAATGAAATCTTGCCTTTTGCAACAACACGGATGGACTTAGTGGATGTTATGCTAAGTTAAATAAACAGACCCCAAAAGACATACTCCACTCATATGTGGAATCTGAAAAAATAAACGAAACCAAACCCAGACTCCTAGACAGAGAACAGACTGGTGATTGCCCGAGGGGGAGATGGGTTGGAGTGGGGAGCAAAATAGTAAAGGAATCAGGAAGTACAAACTTGTAGTTCTAAAACAAGTCGTGTGGCTTTCATGTACAGCATGGGGAATGTAGTCAGTAATATTGTGTTAGCTTTGGTGACACATGATGACTAGATGTACTGTGGTGGTGACTTTGCAATGTATATAAATATCAAATCACCAAGTTGTACACCTGAAACTAATATTTTATGTCCATTATACCTCAGTTGTTTTTTTTTTTTTTAAGCTAAGCAAATTACTTAGTTGTCACCGCATAGTGGCAGGACTCCTAAAATTGAAGTGTCCAGAGCGACGGTCTTAAAGAATAGGTAGGGTTAGTCAGTGCGCACAGTTCTTCCTCTCTAGTAAAGTGGGAAAGAAGGAAATCAGCTCCAAGTGTAATAGAAGACATTTGCAATACTTGTAATGAGAAATCAGTTATCCATGGAGACTATGTTAAAAATTACAGCAGGTAACCAACCAAGAGAAGTGGAGGGATGGAATCTTCCATTAGCTTTGAAATAGACTAACATCTGCTCAAGGAACTTAAAGTTGATAGGTTATTAGATCCAGTAGTTTTCAACTTTCGGGAAGTCATAGACCCCACTGAGAATGTGATTGGGGCCCTTCTCCAGAAAAATAAGCACACAGAAGTTTGCATGCAATTTCAAGGAACGTATGGACTCCCTGAAGTCTGTACATTAGACCCTAATTTCAGACGCCCTGGATTAGCGCATTTCTGTAAATCCTAACCTGTGACACACTCCATGGCTCAGTGTTCCCAAACATAACAATGGAATCTGAAGATCAGATGTCAGACTCTGGATTTCCCTCCTCTAGATTAATAGTACTTGGCATACACAGTGTGAAAGTAAAACAAAAAAAGAAAAATTCTACTTTTAAATTCAATTCCTGGTCCTGGAGAAGCCCAGCGTGTAATTTCAAAAGTCACCGGTGGGCTGCGTATCATCTTCATAAACAGGTAGTAAGCTCAGCCCTTGCCCGATCCCCCTCCCAGCTCCGGATTCACAGGGGAAACGCTAACGGACACGCAGGCGTGAATTCCGCACTCACACACCTTCTAACTGCATTGCCGTGAATGTCCAGCTGGCCTTGATAGACTATCCGCTTACAGTTCCCTCATCAGTTTTATGCCCGAGTTTCATTGACTTCAAGTTGGAAAGTGAGTACCCAGAATTACAAACCAGGAAATAATTTGGCTCTCTCCCTAAAATAGTTTTCATCCTCTTAGGAAGTAAGAGCATGTGTCTGTATATGTTGAGCTCATGATGAGTGTCACGTGTCAGGTAAGTGTGGCTCTGTGTGGTTTTCCTGTTCCCTCTGCAAATAGCCTCTAGTTTACCTGCAAGTCCTGTAGCACTCTCTCTAATCCCAAATGGGAAATGCACTTGTCTCTTGTACCAGGAATCAAGGACTCTGGAATGGGAGTCCCTTCACGCGGAAGGGGAGCGATGGGGACCTCTGGGCAAGAGCATCACTGTCATGTCTACAGCTTTTCTTTCTTGTGCTTTATGCTGCTAAGGCAGACCTTTAAAGTCGTAGCTGGGAATCTTAGCGAAATTAGAAACATGACTGATGAATGGGAGGCAAGTAGTCTCGGCCCAGGTCTCCTTGCCACCCACATGGTAGGTTTGTTCTTTTGACAGTTACTCGTTCCCACTGTTGGAGGGGAAGGGAGCGCTTAAGCATTCTTGCCTCCAGCCGCCACCGAAATCTTCCTGTGATGTCTGTGGACAGAAGCTCTGGTGTTAACTCGGCCACTGCTCCGAGACCTTACTGAACCGACGAAGGCGGTTTGGGAGCTGGAACCGAGGAGGACGGGCCATCTCAGCACCTAGCCCAGCCGCAGCCCTGCTTGGTGACTGATGGAGTCCCTCTGTTCCCTTGAAAGCGTATTGACAGTTCACAGCCGTTAAAGCTTCTTGATGTCTTTCTGGGATCGAAGCTGATGGCAGAATCGCACACTCTGTTGAATATTGATTCCGTATGTGTATTCCTCCCGCAGAGAACGTGATCAACGGGCAGGATTACGAAGTGATGATGCAGATTGACTGCCAGGTGATGGACACCAGGATTCTGCACATCAAGAGCTCGTCCGTTCCTCCTTATCTCCGGGACCAGCAGAGGAATCAGACCAACACCTTCTTTGGCTCCCCTCCTGCAGCCACGGAGGCAGCCCACGTCGTCAGCACCATCCCGGAGTCGTTACAGTAGTGACGTGGGGCTGCGTGGGAAAACAGTGGGACTCTGCCAGACCGCAGAGCGGGGAGAGATGCTCCGTCCTGCCTGCTTGGTGGCGAGCACAGAGCCGCCTCGCCGCGGGGTTCAACGGAGTGGGAAAAGCTGTTTTTCGCCATCTGCCCTTCCACTTGGAAAGCACTGAAATTCAGACTCGAGGGAGACGGCATTTCTCCAGTGGCAGCTGCCTCCCTGTCCTCCAGTGCTGCCTGGGGTGGACTGTTTCCTGTACTTTCTGAATTGCTGTCTCTTCTGTATTTCTGTTGTGTTTAAATAGTCATCTTTACAGTAAGATCCCCTTCCCTCCTCTGCCATTTCACTTCTTGATAAAGAGATTTTTATTTACAGCCGTGCAGCACGCCAAGTGTTTCCGCGGATGAGCGTTCCCGTTGACTTCATGCAAATCCGTTGCGGATATTGTGCTGATTGGAAAACAGATTTCAGAACCGGAACAGCCAAAAAAACACCCCCCAAAAAGGTCAAAACAATGTGGAGCTTTAGGCAAAAGGGGGGAGAAAAAGACTCCTCATTGGGGAAGGTTGGTCTTTACCTGGGATTGTGGTTCAAACGTGACACTGAATGTGTCGGGCGCCACAGGGAGGGCGGCAGGTTGGAGAGGACAAAATGCGAGAGCGAGGTGGGCCGTGGGAGGAGGGGCAGCTCTGTGAACACACACGTGGAAGACACGGCAGGTTTTGATGCGCTTGTTGGAGTTTAAGCCACAGCAACCATCTATGCTGAGGCCGCTGAGCGTTAGCGTCTGAGCCTGTACGCTCTCATTACTAGCCTGGTGCGGGTTCCTCAAGGACCCCGGGACAGATCCTTCACTTGTGCCGTGAATTCCCACCCGCTACCCACCTTCTGCTGATAGTGACGTGAAGCAAACGGGTTTTCTTTTCTCTTGAGAACCGACAAGTACTTATTCCTTAAGACTATGCAGACAGGCGAGCTTGGATTCCTGTTTGGCCAGTGCCTCCCATAACTCGGCAATAATTTTCAGCTTCTCCAGGGAAAAGACAGTGAAGGAATTCACTTCTTTGTCTTCCCAGATTAAAAAAAAAGAAGAAGAAATAGCCCTACCACGTTCCTTTGTATCTTATTGTACTTTGACTACTTTTCTTTTTCTCTCTGATGTTCTGCCTTCGGTTTCTTGACTGAGTCTTCCTTATTCTCGTCCTGCGAAACTTTGCAAACGCCGCTTCTCACCCTAACCGCCCGGGCCGCCTCTTCCTGCAAATCCTCCAGGGGACCGTGCGGCTGGGGCGTTGTCAGCCCGCACGGTCAGGCCTGCCTTCGAAATCTGAAGACTCGCTCAGGCTTCTGGCTCTGGATGGTGATGCCCCTCTGCCCGAGCTAGTGGGATGCTCTCCGAGGAAATCAGTTTAACTTGCGCGTGCAGGGTCGGGGAGAAGCGCCCTGCTGCCTGGGTACCCGGCCGTCTGGAGTTGGCCGTGATAATGAGCCTCGCTCTGCCCCACGCACAAGCCTCCCAGAGTCCGGGGCCGTATCCCGGCAGGGCCCGTCTTCCTGGGATGCTCCACTTGGAACGGGCACCAGGACGAGAGGGCCGTGCCGAGACCCACAGGTCACGGGACCGCCTTCTCTTGGAGTCTCTTCTCCGTCCCCGTGCCTTCCGTCCGTCGCGCAGATCAGCTGAGAAAGCAGTGGTGGCCGTGGCCAGCGGGAAGGTGACCTCGTTCCCCAGCCCCCGGCCTGCCAGAGCTGCCCACCAGGGCGACCTGCGCGTGCACCTCCCCGCCTGTCCCAGCTCTCCCTACCCGTCCGCCGGCAGGTGGTGGTCATGCCATCGGCCCCCCCAAAGGCCTCTCCTCCAGGTGGACGTGCGGGAGGGACAGCAAGGAGTCATGACCTTCAGCGGCAGCCTGGGAGCCCCTCCCCCCCACTCCCCCTGCTGACCCTCCAGCTCCTCGTGGTTTCCTGGCCTTGACTTGGTGTTTGGAGATGAGGGAGCGGGCTTCTCAGGGTGCAGTTTCAGGAAGCGAGCGAATGGCCGCTGACAATTGCAAAGAAGTATTCCACCGTCTGAGTTTCCATCAAAGCCACTACTCCCTGGGCCCCACAGTGTTTTTGATCTAACACATGTAAGGCTCCCACCAGTGAGGGCTGTCGGGAAATAGCAAGCGGCTACACCTGATTCGTTAATACAGCAAGCTGGTGTTTTGGTTTAGTGTGTTGGTGAAATCGCCTCTGGGGGGTTGCAGCCAGGAGTTCTGCCCCCAGGATATATATGTGTACATATCATTTTAATTTATTTTTTAAGTGGGGTTTTGCAAGCTGGCAGGGACTTGGTTAAACTAGAGCGGGCAGTCCCCCCGGGAGGTACAGGACCCTGTCCCCCTGGGGCCGCCCCCGCTGCAGTCTTGGGAAGTGATGATGGGGACGGCCAGGAATGGTCCTTCACCTGGCGGCAAATCCCACGTTTTTAGGCTTTTAATGGAAGTAGGTGTTTCCCCGTGCGAACTACTGAGTCAGACGTAGGGGCTCCTTCCCCAGGGGGGCGTTCAGCTCGCTCAGAACAGATAACGCAGCTGCGTTACAGTAGTAGGTGTAGACGGCCTCTTTCCAAAGTGAGGATTTGTTAAAAGGATCATCTCGAATCCAGTGTTTGCCAGGCTTGTAGTTGAGAAGCTTTACGTTAGGTTATTGAGTGTCAGGGTTTGTCTTTTCACAAGTAGAAACCAAAAAAATCTAACAAAACTAACTGTTTTCTAAATGACTGCAGCCTCCCAACACCAAGTTGGCACGGTTTTGCCTTTTCTTGTTAGCAAGGAGTAGACACAGAGGTATTTGAAAGCAGCAATGTTCTGTGAGTCATTCTTGAATGTTCTAAATAAACATTACTTAGAAACAGACAAGCAACTTGGGATTCAAACTGATTTTTCTATCATTTTTAAAGAGACACTGTCCCGACTAAACCTTCCTGGCTGGACCCTTCCTGCCGGGCAGGAGCCCGGTCATCACAGCAGTGACCCTGACAAGACAGCCGTTGCTGTGGCATTGGGGGTCCTGGACACTGGACGGCTGTCCAGCTCCTGCAACTTTTGCACTACTTTCTGACTCCTGCCATTTTCCTAAAGCTCAGGTTGTGAAACTCGGCAGAAAAATAGCACAGGGAAAAACCCGTATTCGACTTCGCGACACCGAAAAGTTTCAAAGCAACTCCCACGTCAACTACCTATGAGGAGTGACCCCTTTTTTACTGACGAGCCAGAGTAAGACCCCCGTCCCCTCCAGTCCGACCTCCCGCAAGCTGTCCACCCAGGAACGCCCTCTCTCCACTGCGCACCGATGGGCCGACTCCGGGCTCCTGCAGCAGATCCGCGGGAACCGAAGCTCCAATGGAGCCTTTTATACTAGCCGCTGATTTATACGAACTAACCTCTCAAGTACGACTGCCGACGCCAGAATTGATAGATGGTTATTACCACCTGTGCACCCCACGCTCTTAACCAGAATGTTAGTTTTGCCCATCCTGAGTCATTCTAATCTACAGAAAGTAGGATCTTTGCTGCTGATATGAACGCTAATTACGTACGTTAAAAACAAGAATAAAGCCTAAAGAAAGGAAATGTGAGAAATTTTCGTTTCTACCCCTAGTAACATTTGGGGAGGGGGGCAGTTTCTGTGCCCCCCCCACCCCCCACCCCTAGGGGTTATGGTCAACTTTTTATTTTCTAGGAAAACAGGATACTGGACTGTGCAGAAGGATGTTGCTGGAGTCCAGACGGAAGTATGCACATAACAGAAATGCCGTGTTCTGTTCCCCCCAAACAGAAATCGGAACGTATCCTGTTAACTTCTATTTTTAGTGACGAAGCTGAAAACAAAGTCTATTTTAGATAAGTCTAGAACTTTGAGCAGTTTGTTCTAAATAGCTGTGTTACCTGTCGGGTTATCTGTCAGAATAATCTGTATAAAAAGAAGGGCAGAGGCATCTTGATCGGGAAATTTGGTCCTGTGTGTGGATCGTGTCGTGGCTAGCCACTGGCGGATAACGGACACCAGTCTCGACATAATGGTTTGCTCACTTTAAGCATTAAAGGTGCAGCACATTAAAAGCCTCCATTATATTAGTTGGGGGAACCAAGGAGTAAATAAATCCTGGTCTGTCATTTGCCAAGGTCAACAAACAGCACACTGTGTTGCTTCTTGTGCCCAGTGCAGCTGGTGACCATTAATTAAACCCGGAGGCTTGAGACGGCCCCCACATGGGAACCCCAGAGAGATGAGCAGGTTGACTTTCACAGTGAATGCAGATTGGACCATTCCCCTCACCCTCGGCCCTAAATGCCAGGCCAGCCACCTGGATAAGAGATGAGGGGGACATAGAACGGTGGGTGAAAACCGCCACGTACATCTGGCCTTAAGACACCAATTACTTAGTTCTCGTCACGTTGGCAAGTGTGGTGGGGCTGAGACCCGTGGTGCTTCACCCGAGCAGCCGTTAGGGCCCGAGGAGAGAGCGTTCACCAAGCCACATCAGCGGGTTTTCCTTCCAAGATCGTGTCCACACTGAACAAAGAACAGGTTAAAAGACGAGGAACGGGCTACGATTCTCTCCAACAATAGTTATGTCGGTTCATGATGCGTAAACGACACCAGATTTATGTGCTTTTAAGCAAGTCTTTATAAGGCCATGCTTGTTCTTTGTCTAAGATTCAAATAAAGGACTTTTAAACCTGCCTTATTTTGTTCTGTATAGACCAAGAAACAAGACCCCAAATGAATCTTCAGTGTTAAGTGATTAGTTATGAGAAGGGAAACCCAAAGGGTTCCGTGGCCTGTTACTCTTTCAGTGGAAACAACAGAACGCTTTTCCACTACCCCCCCCCCGCCCCGCCCCCCAGCCTGGTTAAGTTAAAGTTTCCTTTATTGTGTCCAAATATTTCGACTACAATCTTACTAAGCAAAAAAACTCGCCCAAGAACTCACACTTTGTCCTACATCAACAAACTGGGTCACTCAATCCCATCAAAGGCCTCTTCCCGGTTTGGAGCGACAAGTGTCCCCGTGCATGGAGACAGTCGCTGAAAAGCGACAGCAGCGGGTCCATCCGGGGGTCGTTAGCGCAGGCGCTCACTGAGCGCTCGGCATATGCTTCAGACGACACCTGAGGCTCGTCAGTCCTGCTGTCCTGTTTCAGTCTTCCCAACAAGCCAGTCCCGATCGCGGCCACGTGACTAGGAAGCAGTGTAGCCAGTATTTGGACCCAGGCAGTCTGCTCCAGCACATGGATTCTCGGCCACCGTATTGTTTCACCTCCGGAGACACAGATCCCATATAGGTCCTGCCCTGCAAGGGCTCACAGTTGGCCTATGGAGCCAGAGATGGAAACGCACAGAGTAACGTCAGGGTTCTCCTAGGGGCAAAACTCCGTGTGGTTCCAAAGACATTCGAACAGACTTCTTGGGCAAGTGAGACCCAAGGCCCCTTTTCCGCCGAGAAAGCAGACCCTGGAGGACGGGCTGAGCGGCAGAAAAGAGGGATCGAGCCACATGGCGTGGTGTCTGGGTGCTGGAGCTCCGGAAGAGGAGTCATGAGAGGGCTTCCTGGTGGCGGGAAGTCAAGAGGACTTTTACAAACCGTAGCACTAAAATGTAAATGCTCTTGGGGGCACCGGGGTGGCTCGGTCGGTAGAGCGTCCAACTTTGACTCGGCTCGTGATCTCACGGTTCGTGAGTTCAAGCCCCGCCTCAAGCTGCTGTCAGTGCAGAGCCTGCTTTGGATCCTCTCTCTCTCTCTCTCTCAAAAATAAATAAACGTTAAAGATAATTAATTCATTAACTAACGTAAATGCTTTTTCTGCCCGAGCCCTCAGTAAAGCCTGCTGCGCGCACGGTGCCGTGTCTGTGGTTCGGCGAGCGACGTCGCGGAGGGTGTGGCGTGGGGCGACCAATGACAAGTGTGTACGCGGGACAGCAGAGAATCCAAAACCGAGGAGTCCGTGAAGCCCCAGGGGTGAACAGGGAACCAGAACCACCAAATCCTTACGGGATTGTCCCCTGGGACCTCCCACTGTATGTGGGATTCGGGTTCCGGCCAGGTTTTGGATCTCGGAGGATAACCACGTGGCCACTCGCCCTGTTAGCCACAAAGGACGCGGCCGGCAACGAAGAAGAGAGGAAGAAACCGAGCCACGTGTCACGGGCAACGAGGGTGTCGAGGCGGGTTCAGGAAAGAGGGACGACAGCTGAGAGCCTGTGACCTCCGACAACGCCGGCGGGTTTTCCACGGGCTGCTTCCCTGCGAAGCCACATACTCCGCGCTGGTTGTGGGTGGAGCACACGGGGGGCTACTGCCCTGCTTCTCCTGCACCTCAATCCCCAGGGTCTCCACCCCAGGTGAGCCACCCGCGGGGTGAAGACCAGCCTGGTGCTCCTGTGATCGAAAGCCCCAGGCTCAGCTGACCTTCCCACCCTGCTCATGTCCAAGAGCCTAAGCGGGACGTTGACCCCGTCCCCAGGGTGCGTTCAGTGCCTACTCCTTGGGTCGCAAGTTCTGTCTTTGCAAAGTTTTCGCTGCGGGGTTCACGTCTAGTGTGGATGGAGACCTGAGGTGGGAAAGGATGCTTCTGTAAGCGATCACGGATCTCCAGATGCAAAACTGGATCCAGAAGTGAAGGGCGGATCTAGAAAAGAGATGCCAGCCACATGGCCATATTAAGAAATGGGTCATCTGGGGGGCGCCTGGGTGGCTCAGTCGGTTAAGCGTCCGACTTCGGCTCAGGTCATGATCTCACGGTCCCTGAGTTCGAGCCCCGCGTCGGGCTCTGTGCTGACAGCTCGGAGCCTGGAGCCTGTTTCAGATTCTGTGCCTCCCTCTCTCTGACCCTCCCCCGTTCATGCTCTGTTCTCTCTGTCTCAAAAATAAATAAACATTAAAAAATTTTTTTAAAAAGAAAGAAATGGGTCATCTCGTAAGAGTAACTATCGGCAGCACTGTCACTTCTGAAAACTGCGCGTGTCGATGGGGGACCCGGCGAGGCTAACGAGCAGAACGTACTATACGGTCCTCCCAGTTGTTGACGGGCATAGCCCCGTACCGGTGGGCATCGGCTGGTTGCAAAGGGAGACCCGAGAGCCCCCAGAGCCATCCCGATTCTCCTTTCCTCGGCGTCCTGCCTGACTTCCACGGCCTCCAGGCTTATCCACACGGCCTGAGCTTCCAGCGCGACTTGCGTTCTTGGGGCGCGTTTCCGCACAGCCAGCGGGCGAGAGGGTGCGACCCCAGAACTGAAAGTCCGCCGCAGATTCTCAGGGTTGGCCCCGACCTGTCCCATGGGTCTGTGGGAAACCGTACAGATGAACCAGACGATCCCCTCGCCCCCAGAGGCGTGGGAATGATGTCTCTTCCGTGGGTCTGTGTGGTCGCCCTGCTGTTCCCACAGAAGAGTAAAGATAACTTCCAGGACGGGGGCAAGATTTGTGGACAGCCTGAAAAATGAGCTCAGACGCACAACTGCTGCTCCCGGGAGAGCGCTGGGGTCGAAGATTCGTTGGCCGGTGTCTTTGTCGTGGCCGCAGGGCTCACCCACTCACTTGGCTGCCGGTCCTAAGATCCAAACGATGCGCTTCCCCACGCGGTCTCTGACTTCCCGGCGGTGCTGGAATTCTGCTCCGCCAAGCGACTTGTGCACAGCAGACCCGCTCGCCGCCCCCTCCGGCCTGGCAACCCTCGCGGAAGACGGAGTCGCAGCGGCCCCCGCACCCCCAGCCCGGCCGCTTCCATCAGATCCTCGGCAGGAGGGGGACTCGAAGTTCATCTTAATTGGAACACTATGAGCAGCGAAGGTGCCGGAACATTTAGCCTCTCGTTACGCGGCTCTAGGGGTCACGGCTCAGGCGAACGCGACTAGAAGCGCGTTCCGGCGAATTCCGTCTCCCCCGGATCCATAACCTGGTGCAAGTCAGCAAAGCGTGAACAGTCCGAGCAGGGGAAAATCTAGGCTTAGGAAGACAGCTGGGGGTCTCGGGGGCTCCCGTAGCAGCATCTTGCCCTTCTCCTTCCCAGACTCCCCCCTGCAACGGCCTGTGTGTGCCCGTCGCCCCCGCGGGGCGGTGCGGTCCGGGAGGCCGGGCTGCGTCCAGGCCACCGGTGCCACGGCGTGCTTGGAACGTGCCTCTTGGGGGCATCTCAGGCTGACCCGGCACTTCTTGGTTGAGCTGAAGGACGGAGCGGTTGACCAGGCCACAGACAGACCCGGTCTTTCCAGCGGACGGGACGGACCGGCACCTGTCGCTTGCGGCCGCACATCCTCGCTACGTCGCCCCCGGGGCAGGCGCTCGCGGAGCCTGGGCCACGCGGGGCCCCGCTGCCCGGATGCTGAGGCGGGACCGCAAGCGACACGCGAGGGCCCGCCTTCCCGCGGCAGGGGCGGCAGCGGCAGCCTTCCTGCTCGCTTTTCGACTCCCCCCCCCACCCCCCCATGCCGGTCTGCGGCTAGCGGCAGGCGAACCCGGAAAGAGGCCGCGGGCTGTGGCTCCGCAAGCACGGTCCCCGTCCCGCGGCGGCAGCGGCTCTTTGGGGTCCGCTGCAAATGCAACCTCTCTGGCCCCAGCCCAGACCCACTGAGTCAGACGCCGAGCCTGGGCCCTGCAACCCGCGTCTCGACGAGCCCTCCAGAGGACTGTGGCAGGAGTTTGGGAACCTCCCGTAGATGCCACGTAGAGGCTGGGGGAGGGAGAACGCCGGGCATCCACATCCACCGGAGCCGGACCTCCCCAGGCCACCATCGCTGGGGCCTTATGGAAACACCAGGAAAGATGTTCCCGTTGTCACTCCCTTTCTGGGAGTCCACGGGGGTCACATCTTGAACATCCCCAGCCTCGCACCCCCGGTGGCATCACCTGCCCCCCTCCCTGCTGTTGGTGGCCCGGCTGTCCGCCGGGGGGTGGGCATCGGGGCTGCGCAGAGGGGCCCCCGATCACGGGGGTGCACCCGCTCCGTCAGCAGGCCCAGGGCTCGGGCTACACCCGGGAAAGGGACACGGATCTCCCGGGGACCGAGCTCCTGGGGGTCCCGCCCTCCTGGAAGGGAGAAGTCTCCTGGGCCACCGGAAACCCTCCCCGGGGCAGGGAAAAACTCTGGGCACCCCAGCAAGAACGCCCTGGCCCCGCTGGCAACACGTGACGTGCCCCCTCGTCCCCATCTGTCACCGCTCGGAAGACAAGGTGGGCCGGCTGAGGCTCTGACCCCTTCGATACAGCGCCGTGTTCCTGCTTCTCAAACTCTGCACACTGGAATCACCCGGGGACCTTTCAAAACGGCCGCTGCCCGGCTCCCACCCTCAGACGTTGTGACTTCATTGGTACAGGGTGTGACCCGGCCGAGGGTGGTGCCGCGGACTCCCGCCCAGGTGATTCCTACGTGCGGCAAAGTCCGGGGACCCATGACCGGTGTCTTTCGAGGCCAGACCCTCACTCGTGTTCTGATGTCTATGGAGCAGCGGGAAGGGGGAGCGGGGTTCCAGGGACGAGGAACAAACGTGTCCGCATCATCAGACAGAAGCGAGACTTAGCAAAGAGCTGGTAAAGAAGAGAGGGGGAGCAGGGAGGGCTGGGGGTGCTGGTGAACATTGGATTCACTTGCGGAGATGATGTCACACATTCCCCCGTGATGCTAGAACTGAGGAAACGCATGAAAATAACCATGGCTGTGAAAACGGGGCTTTCGGTGAAATGGCACATTCTTGGAAGGAGCGGGAGTGGGGAGGGGGAGGGCCGGGCCAGAGGGGGCGCCGGAGGGAGACTGGCTCCCGGCCTCCAGAGAAGCTGGGGGGGGGGGGGGGGACATAACGAGGGATGGTTTGTGCCGTTGGCCTGAGGGATGGTGCGGGAGGACAGCTGCTGACCAGAGGAAGCCGAAGCCCCAGAGGGAAGAAGCCAGGAGGGAGAGGAGGAATCGGTGCTAAGAAAACACACGGACTTAAGGGCGCCTGGGTGGCTCCGTAAAACATCCGACTCCGGCTCGGGTCATCATCTCACCATTCGCGGGTTCGAGCCCCACATCGGCCTCTGTGCTGACCGCTCGGAGCCTGGAGCCTGCTTCGGATTCTGTGTCTCCCTCTCTCTCTGCCCCTCCCCTGTGCGCATGCTCTCTCTCTCTCTCTCTCTCTCTCTCAAAAATGAAAAAACATTAAAAAAAAAAAAAAACCCACCCAGCTCCGGGCCGCGTGGGGGGCTCCCATGACAAGGCTGAGTGGCCAGCTTCTCGCCCTGCAGCCCCTCCGGAAGGGACGAGACACAGCAGAGGGCAGTGCACCCCTTCAGGAGGGCACCGGGCCCCAGGCCAAGGCCACCAGGAAGCCAGGCCCGAGGCAGGTGGGCGAGTCCCGGGCACAGGCGTCGGGCTCCTGTGTAGGGGTGCAGCCCCCTCATTCTTAGATCTCACCCTTCCCTCCGGGAGAGCCATCCACATGTTAAGTCACACGGAGAAAAACGCCCTGCAGATAAAACCAAATCACACAGGCTCTTAAATTCCCAGGTGAAAGGCTTTCTGCCTGCTCTGTGCTCTCAGGAGACTTCCCAAGCCCCGGCGTGACTGCGACCCACGCGCCTGTGACGAGCCGTCTGCTGGGTAAACGTGCCAACCGGGCCGCACGATGTGACGTGGCCCCCGAGATGCGCCCTTTGGCGTGTCCCGAGAGGTGGGCTGGCAGGTCCCCTCCCTGCCTGTGTGACGGCCGGGAGGAGCGGGCCCGGAGACCCCACCACCCCGTCTGGGGGTTCATGCTCTCCCCACAGGGCTCCTTCCGGAGGGTGTCAACGGAAACGCTGTTGGGGCTCCAGGAGACGCTGTTTGGGGTTCTTGGAAACCGATCTCAATGTCAAGTGCTTCGAGATGCTGAATGTCCTTCCCTAGCCGGCGCTCCTCCTCCCTGGGCACAGCCTTGCCAGGCCAGGCTGCACGCCCCCACCCCCACACCACCGGAGCCTCTGCCCCAGCCGTCCCCTTCCCCTGGGGCATCTCGCCAGCCAGCTCCGAGGTGCCCAGGGATCCGCACAACCTCTGAGCGCCTCGGGGACTCTGATCAGTGGTTTCCTGTGGGAGAGAGGCCACGGCCTCGGCTCTCCACTTACTGGAAGGCCTCCCTCTCCCCTCTCTGCCTCCCGTCCACCCTGACCACCGGCCTGGCCTCACAGAGGAACAGAAGTGGACTGGCTTCCCCGGGGGGCAGAGCGGCAGAAAGCCTGGGGGCTGTGACCCGCCGCTGGCCCTTAGTTTTCAGGGGAGGGGAGGGGAGGGGAGGGGAGGGGAGGGGAGAGGAGAGGAGAGGAGAGGGGGAGGGGAGAGGGGAGAGGGGGAGGGGAGAGGAGGGGAGGGGAGGGGAGGGAGAGGACAGGAGGGGAGAGAAGAGGCAGGGAGGGGATGGGGGAAAGAGGGGAGAGGAGGGGAGTGGAGGGAAGGGGGGAGGGGAGGGGAGAGAAGATGAGGGAGGGGAAGAGGGGAGGGGAGGAGGGGAGGAGGAGAGGGGGTAGGGGGGGAGAGGAGGGGAGAGGAGGGAGAGGACAGGAGGGGAGAGGAGGGAGAGGACAGGAGGGGAGAGAAGAGGAGGGGAGGGGATGGGGGAGAGATGGGAGAGGAGGGGAAGGGAGGGAAGGGGGGAGGAGAGGGAAGAGGACGGGGGAGGCGAGGAGGGGAGGGGAGAGGAGGGGAGGGGAGAGGAGGGGAGGGGAGGGGAGGGGAGGGGAGGGGATGGGGGAGAGAGGGGAAAGGGGGAGGGGAGAGGAGGGGAGGAGAGGGGAGGGGAGGGGGGAAGAGGGGAGGAGAGGGGAGGGGAGGGGAGGAGAGGGGAAGGGAGAGGGGAGAGGAGGAAAGGGGAGAGGAGGGAAGGGGAAAGGAGGGGAGAGGAGGGGACTCCGGGGTCAGGAGCCCATCTCCTGCAAAGTGGCAACGTGTAGGACAGTGTGTCCTACAAGAACGCCATAACCCCCAGGGTGCCCCGTGAAGGCCGTCTTTTCTGGAAATCCAGCACAGAGGGCAGTGGCCTGTCGGTAACAGGAGACACAAAGGAGTCAGAACTCGGCTAAGGTCTTTAAGGAGGGGGTTCCGCTGCCGACAGAGCGGCTGGAAGGGTCAGCTGACTAAGGGCAACCACAGCCTGAGGCTCAAAGGTCCTTCTGTGCAACCAGAATGGGGCCCTCTGGTGACAGCCTGCCTGTCAGCCCGTCACGTCAGGCCACCACTCTGAGCCAGGCCCCGGCCGAGCCTGGACAGGCACCCAGAGGCAGAGACGTCCTCCAGCTGCAGCCAGGCTGGCCGGGGACACGCATGCAGGCCTCAGTGGCTGGGAGGCGGCCAGATGTGGTGCGGGCTCGGACCCGGGTGAAGAGGGCGGAGGGGATGGGCGCTGTGCCCAGTGAGCCCGGGAGGCCTTCCGGAGGGAGGTGGCTTTGGGCAAGGCCATGGCGGGGGGGGGGGGAATTCACTCAGGTAGTGCTGGGGTGGGGGGGCGGAGGATCACCTGCCAGGGCCTCCTGGCAGGGGAAGGGAACAGCCTGAGCAGAGGCAGGAAGGGTGAGCTCCAGCCGCGTGGCCTCTGTGTGGGAGGCCTTTCATGCCCAGGGGGAGCCAACTCGGCTGGTAGGTAACTTCCTGGATCTCAGAGCACCACTTTGACGCAGAGATTGGTTCTGGACAACCCCAACTGGTCCCTTGGCCTTGGATGGCTGTCTCTCAAGAATGCCATGCTCGGAGGAGTTTCCTAGAAAGACCGAGGGGTCAACCTGCCAAAAGGGAGTCAGTGCTCCGCTGAAAGTCAAGGGCGCCGCTGTCCTCCAACAACCGGAAGGCGCCACGTGGCCCTCAGACTCACTGGGCCCAGCGGCCCTGGGGTCCAAGGATGCCTTCCACAGCACTTTTGACAAGAGTCCTTCTGGGCTCTGAAGGTTGAGGGGCGTCTCAGGGGCCCTTTGACAGGCGGCAAAGCCAGCGGAGCTAACCATGATCGAGACCTTCTCTCCAGCCGGGGCTGGTGGACGAGGGGAGAACGCGCTCTGCATGGACGGGGGAGCCGGGCCGGCCAAGGGGTCCGAACGACGAGACACAGCAAACGAGGAGCACTCAAGCTCAGGGGTCTCACTGAGGCCTCTTAGGCAGAGGTGGGGGGTGGGGCACACACAAGGTGCGTGGGCAGAGGACGGACGGTTCCTGAATTCTCTGTCTCGGTCCGGAAACGACTGTGGTACCTCCCCCCACCCAATGTCCGCCGGGGCACCTGCTGTGTCCTTACAACCACTGTCCTGTGTCTGAGCGCCTAGGAGCCAGAGATCCCCGATGAGAACGCCCTCCCCTCCGAGTCTCCGGGCTCAGGCAGGAAAAGCCAGCTTGTCATGGAGCGAGGAGGGAGGAGGGAGGAGGGAGGAGGGAGGAGGGAGGAGCGGGGTTCTTCTGAGGGCAGCGGGCGGACTTGGACTTCCCGGCTTCCTCTCCAGCTCCGAAGTGAGGCTGCTATGTGACTCTGGGAAGTTCACCAGTTTTCCGGCCCGTTCCTGGCACCTGCTGCTGTTGGCTGCACTTTAACCCCCCCCCCCGCGCCCCCCAGCCACTACCAAATTTTCCTTGGTGCTCCCAGGCCAGGCCACCTCCTCCAGAGAGAGAGCTCAGCTGAGGTCACATGGAAAATAACCCCGAGGAGAGCCCTGCTCCAAGCTGCTGTAGCTGATTTCCCTTTGGCCTCCCTCCCTCCCCTACCCCACGCACAGGGAACATCCCCACAGGTCACATCACATGCCGCTACGCATAGGGGTGCCGTGCAGTAAACGTTTAATACGACTCGTTTGCATCTGGCGACTCTGGGAGAGCTTGACAAGTACAGAACTCCAGGGACACCATGCCACGAGGCGTGTGTCACTGCTGGCTTCCAGACGACAAGCCCTTCCAGTGGGAAAGCTCACGGGGCAGATGAACCTTGCTTTACACCAGAACACATTCCTGAAGAGTCACAGATCATCGTTTCTGCTCTGCCTTATGCCAGGAAAACAAAACACAAAACCGCAGCAAACACGAAGACGGCGAGTTAGAAAACGGAACATTAGAAACAGAAAATAGAAAAAGATGCTCAGCATCACTCAGCACCGGGGAAATGCAAACCAACGCTGCAAGGAGCGGTCATCTCTCACCTGTCAGAACGGCCAGAATCAACGACACAAGAAACAAGCGTTGGCGAGGATGCGGAGAAAGGGAACCCTCGTGCGCTGCTGGTGGGAATGCTAATGGGTGCAGCCACTCTGGAAAACAGTGTGGAGGTTCCCCCCAAAATTAAAACTGGAACTGCTCTATGACCCAGCAATGGCACTCCTAGGTATTTATCCAAAGATACAAGGACACCGACTCGAAGGGGTACACGCACCCTTATGTTTATAGCAGCATTATCTACGACGGCCACGCTGTGGAAGCAGCCCAAGGGCCCATCGACTAATGAATGGATAAAGAAGGCGTGATGTATACCTACACGCACACAGACATGCACATACATGCAAGGGGACGTTACTCCATCAAAAAGAATGCAATCTTGCCATTTGCAACAACACGGATGGAGCGAGAGTGTCTTAAGCTAAATGAAATAAGTCAGAGAAAGAGAAGCACCCATGTGATTTCAATCACATGTGGAATTTAAGAAACAAAACAAACAGGCAAGGAGAACAGGCGGATGGCGGGGCGACTGGGGAAATAGGGGAAGGGGATTAAGAGCACATTTAGGACGACGAGCACCGGGTGACGTATCGTATAGAAGTGTTGAATCGCTATAGTGTACGCTTGAAACTAACAAAACACTGTGTGTTAACTATACTGGAATTAAGATGAAAAATTTAATTTAGAATATATAAAACAGGGGCGGCTGGGTGGCTCAGTCGGCTGGGGGTCCGACTTCGGCTCCGGTTATGATCTCACGGTTCGTGGGTTCGAACCCCGCGTCGGGCTCTGTGCTGACAGCTCGGAGCCTGGAGCCTGCTTCGGATTCTGTGTCTCCTCTCTCTGCCCCTCCCCAACTTGTGCTCTGTCTCTCAAAAAATAAATGAAAAAAAAAATTTTTTAAATAGATATATAAAATAGAACCGGAAGAGAGTCAAAGACAGCATGGACGCCCTAAGACTCCAATGTGCTCGCTACGGTGAGACACAAGTTGGCCATAAACTCCCCAGCAGCTAGCACGAACAGAGAAGTTCGATTAGTTTCCCAAAGCATCACGTACACACTGAGCTTTGGGACACGGAGTCCTATTTCAAATCCGTGAGTGGAGCTGCTATTCAAGAAGATGTTTGGGGCGCCTGGGTGGCGCAGTCGGTTGAGCGTCCGACTTCAGCCAGGTCACGATCTCACGGTCCGTGAGTTCGAGCCCCGCGTCGGGCTCTGGGCTGATGGCTCAGAGCCTGGAGCCTGTTTCCGATTCTGTGTCTCCCTCTCTCTCTGCCCCTCCCCCGTTCATGCTGTGTCTCTCTCTGTCCCCAAAAAAATAAATAAACGTTGAAAAAAAAAAATTAAAAAAAAAAAAAAAAAGAAGATGTTTGGGGCGGACTTGTGAGCTCGTTTTTTGTCTTTGCGGGGCAGCCCTTCATTTAGGGGAGAGGCCTTTCCTCATCAGGGTGTGGTGTCAGTCACAGAATCCCTGCCCCCTTAGGGAGGCAGGCTGTGGACCCCGGCTCACTCATCACATCGGACCCTGGACCCTCTCCGGGACACCTGCGACCTGAAATGGAGACACCTGGGGGCCACAGGTGGCTAAAGCCGAGTCTGTCACGAGAGCATCTCCAGACGACTCCCGCATCCAGCGACGCAGAGCCCCAGACCTGACCTCGTTCCTTCTTTCCCAGCTCTTGAGTTTCCAGGTTTTCCTGGAGTCTGTGAACCTCGCAGATTCTTTCCAATAAAATCCTTTTCGTTTAAGCTCACGAAAGTCTTTCTGTTGCTGACAGCCCACAACTCCTAAAGACACGGGTGCCAATGAATTCACGCGCAATAGGAGAGTGCTCTCAGAGAGCAAATACTCATCTTGAGTCGTCTTCTTAGAAAGTCACAATCCAGGAACTTTCATTTGCACGCACAGCGTTCGGGGCTACTGCTGCCCTGTCTGGGGAATTGGATGAGGCCCCCTTTGGCGGTGGGGGGACCTTGAAGACGGTCTGAGTGTGGAGGAGAGGAGGGGGTGGTGGGGAAGGTATTCTAGAAGGGCAGAACCTCGGGCTGTTACAGGAAGTGGGTGGGAGCTTTCGGCCCGGCCCCAGGAGACACTAGACCCCACGTTCCCGAGACGGGGCCAGACCGCGTGCTGTGTTCTCCAAGGCGACGTCCGGAACTGGGTAGAGACTTTGAAACTCTTCACCCACATTAAAAGTGCAAAATAAAAACGGAGTTGGACTTTTTTCAAAGGGGATGTTTGAGGAGGATTCCTTGGGAGAGAGCTTCTTGGATCCCTACTCTTTCCCTGGGGTGGGGCGAGCCTGCCGGTCTCCTCAAGGCTAAGCGGGGAGAGCGTTAGGTGGACCCACTGAGACACTTCATCCATGTCCCTTATGGTTTGGGGGTCACAGCGGATGAGTGACTAACCCCGTTTGGGGTAGGCTGGGAGGGAGGGAAGGTAGGCTGGCTGTTACGTTTCAGCAAAGATTACTTCATGGGGGCAACCGCTTCCAGGCTTGGTCAGGGCAAATGGGTTGGACATTGTCTGCGGACCAGATATGGCCACACGTGGGGTCTCGCAGGTCTGGTGTAGGGGGACAGCGATTTTAGCAGAATGCTGCTGGAGGGTCTCACGAAATTCCCAGGGGCAGGGGAAGGGGTGGGCAACCAGGCAGCATGGGGACGCTTTCGTCCACATGAAAAGCAAAACAAAAGCTGCTTAATGATCACAGCCCTGGAGGCCCTCCTATCAGCCCGACAGTCACAGGGACATCATCAAAGCAAGATCTGTCAGCAGTGGGCTCGACAGGTTTGTGGGAGGGGACCCAGGAGGCAGGCGGAACTGGTATAGGGTGTTTGCGAGACGCCATCACGGGGTGGGGAGGCTGGAGAAGGTCAACGGCCGTCGTAGGGCGGACGTGGAAAATACCAAGAACCAACGGCACAGCATCACCGTGAAGTCTTTGTACCAACAATACTGAACCTGGATGTCATCAAACCTCTAGATCTAACTTCTAGTTTAAAGGAAAAACAGGGGAGAGAGAAACAAAAGAAACGTTTGAAGGAAGCAGTCAGGTCATGTCAGCAAGGGATATTCTGCCGAAAAACCAACATCGTTTCTTCAGCAAATCGACGGCAGGAACGGAAAGGGGCAGAAGAGCGGGGAACAAATCTGGACTAAAAGAGATTTGACAACAATTAATACCGGGGCGCCTGGGGGGCTCAGCTGGGTAAGCGTCCACCTCGGCTCAGGTCACCATCTCACGGTTCGTGGGTTCGAGCCCCGCGTCGGACTCTGGGCTGACAGCATGGAGCCTGCTGGGGATTCTCTCTCTCCACCCCTCCCCCACTCAGGCTCACTCTCTCTCTAAAAATAAACAGATTTTTTTTTTTTTTAAAAAGGGTCCTCGAGCTTATATCCCAGGGGACCATCAAGGGAAGTCCAAAAGGAGAGCAGACTTGAGGAATCAAGGACTTTAGCTTTGGGGGGTGATAGCGGCCGGTATTTTTCACTTAGGTTCCTCGCACTGCCTTGTTTGAACCTTCCGCGAACGCTCTCCCCATGCAGGTGGCGGGTGCTCCTGTTTACAGAGGGCAGCCAGGCTCAGAGAGGCTGACTCCAGGTCACGTGAAGGCCAAGTAGGGGAGCCAGGACTCACGCCAGGCACTGGGGACGGTTCCCTCCAGCGGACATCCGGCTTCACCGCGTGGTAGCCGTCGGGGAAGGCGGTGCTGGGTCGGCCTCAGGTGCGGCCGCCTCACCGAGCGCCCCGAGGCCTGGGCCGTCCAGGCCCCCGCTGCCAGCCTCCGGAGGTCTGACCGCTGAGCCCCTCACCGTCTTCTGCCTCCGCCCAAATGTCCCCTCATCGCACAGACGGTCCCCGAGCTGCCTTTACAAACAGCCACGCCCTCCCCTTCTCCCATTTTTCTCTGGCTCCTTTCCCTGCTTGGGATTAGTGCCACCTGTCACCTTACACAGAAACGCATTTCCTTCTCCCTCCCCCTCCCGCTCTAGAACAGAAGCACCGTGAAGTCAGGACCGGAGGCTCCATGAATATTTATCGAACGAATACATGCGCACACACGAATAAATGAATGTAAAAAGAGGGATGTTGGTCATTTCTTTCTCTACTTGAGAAAATCACGCTGCTGGGAAGTACTGTAATGGGGGGGGAAGCACACTTGACCCTTAAACAACACGGGTTTGAACGGAGGTGCATTTTTTCCGATACAATACAGCACTGCCCGTGTATTTCCCTTACGATTTCCTTAACATTTTCTCTTCTCTGGCTTCCTTTACTGTGAGATACAGCATAAAACGCATATAACATAGCAAAAATGTGTTAATCCACTGTCTGCGCTATTGGTAGGCTATTAATAGCTATGTTTTGAGGGAGCCAAAAGTTATAGGTGGATTCTCAACTGCACGGGGAGGGGGGGGGGGCGGTCCTACTCCCCCCCCCCCCCCCCCCGCCCCGGCTGTTGGAGGGTCGAATGTAAATCTGTCTTCCCGTCACTGTCACTATCGAGAGGTGGCAGAGCCCAGAGGAGACTCAGCAGGTTTGAAAGCCGGAAGGCCCCCCCCACTTCTACAGGTGAGGGGAAGGCCAAGGTCAGAACTCACCTGGCCGTTGCTCTCTCTGCAACCATCTGAGAAACTCATTCTCTGATTCTTTGCGTTTCCAAAGGTGGATCCCATGATGAGGAAGCGGCCTGGGGAGTCCTGCCTGAGCTCAGGGAAGCCGCTCCCGACCACCCGGCCTCCGGCCGGAGTCACGCTCCCCACAGGCCCGACCACCTTCCTCTTCGTCCTCCTTCCGGCCTGTGGGAGCTGAGCTGCCGCCCACCTGGCCCCAATGGGCCGTGGGGCCCGAGGGTAATGAGCTCACACACACACACACACGAGCTGCAGCTGGCACCCCAGGGGCCGGTCCTCGAGGCTCTTGGCTGGAGGGCCAGCGGGTGAGGACGCCCACAGAGGGGCCGGGAGAGTGCCGCTGGGTCCGTGGCCAGGTGTTTCCAGGCCCGAGAGTCAGCGAGGGGGCGGGGACGTGCCCTTCGCACCTGCTGACCACCTCCCCCCGGGGCCCCGGACCGCGACGTGGCCAGTCAGGGCAGCCGCTCCCCCTGCCCAGGCAGCACCACTGTCCCCTCCCACCTAGAGGCTTCTCAGGCCAGGGCCCGGCTGGCCGGGGGATGCGGCCTGTGTCCCGGGATCCCACGCCCCCACCTCGCGAGCTGGGCCCCTTGGAATGAACTCTTTGGCACCACAGCTGGGCCCTGACCGAGCCTCCACCCCTCCTGACTGACCCCGGTTGCCGGTCCTGTCGCCTGGCCCCGAAGGCCACCCCGTCCCGGAATCCTGGGGTCTGAGGCCTTTCCGGACACCGCAGGGCAGGCCAGCTTTGAGGTTAGGGCCGAGGCTTGGACAGGAAGCAGCCCGGGGAGCCCTGGCATCGTGAGGACAGCAGCAAAGAGCCGAGGCCAAGGGCGAGGCATAGGTCACAGGGGGCAGATATCCCGCACCGGACTCGGCCGGCCGCCCAGCGGCGAGGTCGCCAGGAGTGGGTGGTGGGACGGGCCCCGGTCCAGCAGGCTGGCAACCGTCAGCACGTCACTTTGCAGGGACGGACGGAGAAGCAGATGTTTTCACGCATCACCCCGGTCCCTCAGAGCAGCCCTGCCTGGGGCTCGAGTCTCTGCTACGGTTTCCAAGCCGGGGCCCGACCAGAATACCTGTGCCCCCCTCCCGCCGAGCGGGGCTCTGGACACGGGCACCAGCCGCCATCTGTTTGAACCCTGGACACGCCACCTCTCTCCCTCTAACCCTCCTGCGGCCGCCAAACCTGACGGGCACCTGCATTTGCTGAGGAAACTTTACCCATGCAGCCCCGGGACAGAGAAGTCACTGGGTGCAAGCGGAGGGCGGGGTGGGGGTGCAACCACCTGGCCACACAGGGAGGCTGGCCGCAGCCCGGGGATGACCACGCGGGCCGTGTGTGCGTGTGTGTGCGCGCGCGTGTGCGTGTGTAGGGGGCACCTGAGGTCTGTACAGGAGGACTCTCCAGGCAACTGCTCCCCCAACGGTGGGGGGCAGGGGAGGTGGGGCCAGCGTGGTGACATGATGTGCCTGACTTCCAACCTCATCCTTAGGGTCGGCCCTCTTCCCACAAACTCAGGAGTCACCTGTCGAGGCTTCTCCGTCTGTTTTGTGTCATGAGGAGGCGAGCGCAGGCCGGCGGGCTCAGCGGCGTCTGAAGAGGGGCCGGGTCTTCCCTTCCTGCACACGCTTCCCGGCAGGGGCGGGGGGGGGGGGGGGGGGGGGGGGTGCTGCTTTCAGAGCGGGGCCGAGTCCCCCCCCTCAGGGGAAGGTGGGCAGGGAAGCCCCGCGGAATGGGAACATTCACCACGAGGATGAGGAGGGGGAGGCGGACTGAGCAGACTGATCCGGCTCCGTCCAGACCCCCCTCAGCAGGGGAGGTGGCTCAGGGCGGGTACAGCTCCGAGGGACAGGATCGACCCTGCCGGACACAGCCACGAGGTACAAAAACGCGTTTGGGGGGTGGTTTTACATTTCCTCTTTATTAAAAAAAAAAAAAAAAAAGCATTTTTCTGGGTTTTTAAAACTTCTCCAATACATAAAAATTTTCCCGCCCCTTAACGCTTCTTTCTCGCCTCCTTCACCCCTGCTCCTGGGGCCTTCGGCCTGCAAGACCCGGATGGAGAAGCCTTTCCAACGGCCAAGATCCGGGAGCTGGAGGGGCTGAGGGTTTGAAGGAAGGTGGTTCCTGGTCAGAAGGAGCAGCTCATTTGCACACAAGTATAAACCGTGGAGGATGAGACCAGCACATACGCGTATGGATTGATCTACAATCCACTTAAAAAAAATAGACCCGAACTGTCATTTTACAACTGCAATATTATACAAAATATTATATATTTTTTAAACAACACCCACCCACCCACACACGCGCGCACGCACGCACACAAGGCACCGGGGGCCCCTCTGCACTTCCGCACGTGGGGACGGGCGTCAGTAGGCGAAGATGACGTGGTAGGTGACCTGGTGCCCATTGTCCCAGGCGTAGAGCAGGCGGTCCTTGGGGTTGTAGTCTATCTGGGTGGTGTACGAGTACTCGTTCTCAAACAGCAGCCGGGGCACGATCTGCGTGTTGGTGTGGGTGTCGAAGGCGTACGAGATGTTGGCGTTGCGCTGGTTGTGGCTGTCCACGGCGTACAGCACCCCGCAGATGACGAAGCAGTTGCCGTACAAGTGCCGCCGCAGCCCCGTGCGCCACGTGGTCTCCTTCTGCGTGCTCAGGTCCGCGGCGTTGAGCTTGCTCAGCACGATCACCTCCTGGCTGAAGCCCTCCTCGTCCAGGGCCGGGTAGATGAGCCACAGGCCGTTCTCGTCCACGGCGAAGTCCACGTCCGAGTGGCCCTGCCACCGCCAGGGCGTGGCCTCCTCGTAGGCCACGTCGTGGAGCATGGCCCAGGCGGCCACGAAGCGCTGCTTCAGGTCGTACTTGATGATGTTGCGGGTGAAGGCGCGGTTGTAGTAGAAGGCGCCGCCGTATACCACGTGACCCGTGCCGATCCAGCTGTAGGGCAGCTTGTAGGAGTTGCTCCAGCGACCTGGGGGTGGGGGGGGGGGGGAGTGTGATGGGACCCGCCAGCCGCTAGGGGCCGGACCTGGGGCTGCGTCTCCGCTCTGTCACTTTCTGGGGGGCGGGGGGGGAGGAATAGGGGGAAGGGCAGTGTGATGGGACCCGCCAGCGGCTAGGGGTCCGGACCTGGGGCTGCCTCTCCGCTCTGCCACTTATGGGTTTCGTCCAGCACACGCCGAGCCTCCGCACGGCCGCCCACCACCCGGAGAGAAGGCGGCCCACTCCCCTCGCCCGGCGGTTTCCAGTCCCGGGGCGCTAGCCCACGAGAGCCCGGCCCGCACCCCACCCCACCCCGCGCCCTGGGAGGGGGAGGGGCTGTCACCACCGGCCCCCTCCAGTCCACGTCCCAGGAGCTGTGCGCAGGGAATGAGGGGCAGACCGAAGCGGGCCCTCCCGCGACCAGGAAGGACCTCTCGCCACCGGAAGGCGGAAGGCCCTTCTCATCTGCCCCCTGCTTCCGGAGATCTGGCCGCGATGAAAGCAGGAGGGGGGAGGGCACCCACGAGGGCCTGCAATGGAAGTAGGGGTGGGGGCAGAGGCACCCACGGGGCCCGCCGCCCGTACCCTGTTTGAAGTTCTCCAAGTTCCGGAACTCCACCAGCGTGTTGCCATAGTAATAGTTGGTGACGTAAATCCGCTCATCCTTGGCCAGGGGGTCCTTCATCCAGGCCCCTTCGTTCCGCCCGTACGTGTTCTGGGTGATCGGCCCCGTGATGGTGGACAGAGTGTCCTTGCACCTTCCTGATGGAGACAGGGACGAGGGGCAGGGGTGAAGGGGGACCTGAAGCCAGTGCCCCCCTCCCGGGTCTGACCCCGTGCGGCTTCAGCGGCCTTCGAGGCGCCCAGAGCCGAGACGCCTCGACATCGTCCGCCCCTCCTCCCGTCGGTCCTGCGCTCTACTCACTCCGAGCCACCTGCTGCCACCATCCCCACTGCGTTAGCGTCCCGTGCGGGCTTGTCAGCCCTACAGACTCCTCCCTCAAGGATCTAAGCTCCAGAGTTCTCTTCTGACACCACAGCCTCCTGCGAAAAACCATCCTACTTCTACTGGATTCCCTCTGTTCCCACCGTGCTATGAACGAGCCTCTCTGGGATGTCATTTCTCTGCTGAGTGGCCCTGGTGCCTCCCGCTCCGCCCTCCAGGTCTCCCCCACCTAGAACGCGAGCACCGCGGGAGGCAGGCTGGGGGCTTCCTCCTCCCCCACGGTCCTCAGGATACAGCATCTGGGTGGATACATGGCAGCCGGGGAAGCCCGACCAGAGCTGAGCAACTTGCCTACTGCCTGTGACAGGGACGCGGGGCTCCACCAGCCACTGAGCTGCCCAGAGGCGTCTGGCCAGGCTGTCTGGGGCCAGGTCAGTCCCAGTTGAGCAGTGGCTGTCGGTGCCCCTGAGGCCCACCCCCTGGGTCCTGGAGAGCTGTCCTCAAGCCCATGCCCCTGTCGCTATGGTGGGCAAGATGCCAGGGTCCCCTTCTGGGGAGCTGGGGGAACAGGGGACCCAGCTCCACGTCAGGAGCTGCTTGGCTGTAGGCGCCCCTTCTAAGCCAAGTCTGCCTTCGTGGGACAGGAGCTCAGTAACGTACCCCTGATGGGCTCTCTGGAGTGACCTCTTGTGCCCAGGAGGGGCCCTAAAAGGCCACGGGAGCCACGCTGAGTTCTAGACCAAGTGGAAAGCCTGCCGTGCTTAATACGTAGTGTTGTTATGTAGTGAGCACAGCCCTCCCAGATACTGAGATGATGTGCGACCACTGAGGACGTGTGTTCTTTCTGTCCCCGCACTGGTGGGTTAGGGAGGAGGTGGGAAGGTGAATCCAGCCCTCACATGGCCCCCCCGTCCTGCTCCTCCCGGCCGAACACCCCCACCTGCCATCAAGACTGGCGTGCGCATGGGCGAGACTGATAAGAGTAACTGGTCCCTGACGTTCACCTGGGACAAAAAACAAAGGCCTACAGTTCAGATTCAGGGTGCTCTCGATTCCAGGCCACCCTCATTTCCAAACTGCTCCGATCCGTTCCATCCACCCTGCTTCCCCATTAGTGGTCTGAGGAAGGAGCTCGAGCTGGCAGGACAGGCAGGCACCGTGCCCTTGGCCCCGGGCCCAGGGCAGCAGGCGGCCGGAGGTGGGATGAACATTGTTTCCCAGGCGGGCCCCGCGGTGGGGTGCAACTGGCAGGCTTCAGGCAGCTCTGTGTGGGGTTCATTAGGTCCCAATCTGACAGAGCGGGGAGGGATTCGGTCTCCGTGAGACAAACAACAGAGCCGACCAGCCAAAGCCTCATTCCCCCACATCTGAGCTCATCTGGTCAAGACAATAAACCAGAAGGCTAGAGCTGAGCCCAGGCAGCGGCGTCTGATGGAAAATACCTCGTTCCCTGGCGCCGACCGGGGGTGCCGGCTGATAGGTGGGGAGGCCATGCTTCCTCTGCGCGGAGGTGAGCCCTCGTGTGCCACCCCCAGGGAGGAGCACTTCTCGTGTCCCCTCTCTGACCAGACTCAGGAACTGCCGATGAGCTCCCGGGAGCCAGGACTCCTCTGAGTTTTTTGAAACACTAGGGTGCCCTGGGCAGCCCGCTAAATCCCTACAGGTCCCGTCTGAGCCCCGAGGCTCTGCTGCGGCTCCCGAGGTGGGGGCGGGGGCGGGGGAGGCTTTAGAATCTGTCCCAGGTTTAGAGCCAGAGGCCTGGCCTTGGTCTTGGCCCTGCTACTGACCCCAGAGTCTGTGTTACCTCCAAAATGATATACAGCCTTACTTTCTTCTGCAGTAAAGCGAGCGTAATATATGTCCTACCTACTTCACAAAGGTGCTCGGAGAGAATCCACTCCGATGACGGCACGGTAGGCTGAGTCATGGCCCCAAAGACACCCAGGTCCTAACCCCTGGAACCTGTGAATGTGACCTAACATGGCAAAAGGGACTGTGCAGACATGATTAAGTCAAAGATCTTGAGATGGGGATATCCCGGATTTTCCGAGTGAGTCCCCAATGGCTCAGCAATTCCCTTATAACAGGGAGGCAGGAGATTTGACAGGAGGAAGCATGAGGGACGCAGCCGCCAAGCCAGGAAAGGCAAGATATGGATTCTCCCTTGGAGCCTCAGGAAGGAATCAGCCCTCCGACATCTTGGTATTGGCCCCCGTGAGACGCATTCCAGACTTCTCACCTCCAGAATGGTCAGAGAACAAATTTCCATTGTTTAAGCCACTAAGTTCGTGGCAATTTGTTACAGGAGACATGGACACTGAGGCGGATGGAGTCGGCTCTGGAGTCAGGCGTCCCTACCTCTGTAGTTAGACGGAGTCCCAGCTGGCAGGCACCCAGGACCTCAGATAGAGGGACACGGGCCGGCAGGAAGGCAGAAACAGCGGGCACACACGCGCGGTTTCAGAGCACTTGAAAACATGTTCAAGGTCAGGAAAACCATGAGGCCCAGACCCATCACCGCGGCCTGAGAACTGGGGCCGTTCGGACGCTCCTGCCCTTGGCAACAAACTGTCAGCCTCAGAGGGAAGACGCTTCGTGTTAACAACTCTCTTCAAGGACAGGGAGAGAAAGGCGGGAGGAAGTTCAAAGGAGCCACAGGGGAGATGGGCTCTCTGTGACTCACGTTACAAGCGTCCCCCGCGCTCAGTGATGGCAAACGTGTACGAAACCCTCTCTAGGTATCAGCCCCTTTAATCAGACACTTCGGTGGCTCTCCTGCGCAGGGTCCCAGGGGCTGAAAACAAGGGGCTCCTCCCCCGAGCACATGTACCTCCCGCCCCCCAGAAAGGCACCGCATGCCACCCAGTCACCACACCAGGGTCCTGGTCCCTCCTGCTGTCTCCTCCTCCCCCACCTGCAGGTGGCTGTCTCCCACCTCTCCCTCTCCCCGCCTTTCCCCTCCCCACCACTGTGGCTTAGTTCAGACCTCACTGCCTGTTTCCGGGGTCACTCCAGTTACCCCGCTGGCCTCTCTGGCTCCTCTCTGCCCCTTTCCACCTCCCCTGCCCCGTGGTCACGAGCTGTTTTCTGCTTAAACCCTTAACCCGCCATCGCCATCACCGGCCACCGTGGGACGCGGAGTCAGCCCCTATCCCGGCACGCCTGTCCTGCAGTCTATCCCTGCCCCCACCGATCCCCACCAAACTCTGGTGGCTCGGGGGGCCAGGCGGGGACAGAAACAGGTGAAGCGGGGGGGTGTGGGACGACAGGCAGCAATATAGAGGCCATGGTGGGTTGGGAGAGCAGCTGGCCCGAAGGCATCCGAACTCAAGGCTATAAGAACATCCTGGGATGAATTCAGCCCTCTGGCCGCCACACTAACTGCTTGTGTTCGTGGGCTGCCCTCTCGGGGTGCACAGGCCTTCGTGGTCTGTGATCTCTGTGCCCTCACAGCAGGCCTCCGCTAGGAAGGGGCCGCCCTGGCTTTAACGCTCTGCTGTCGCCATCCTGACGCTCTTGATAATTTTACCTGTGACCTTGTTTCTAGAAGCGAAGTCTAACAGGACCGTGGAGCGCGTGCACGTGTACAGGAGCACGCAACACGTGTGTGTCTGCCTTCCTCGTCACCCGTTTGCACGCGGCATTTGCTGGGCCTGATGGACACAGGACTCCGGGGGACCCACCGTGCGCGGGGGTTCAGCCAGACTCGGGTGAGCGCGTTGCCCCCACGGCGGAGTCAGGGGGACCCGCGGCCCCAGAGGCCGTGCTTTCCCCGGGAGCCAGGACTTAGCGGAACGTAGAAGACAGTGGCGCATTCAGAAACGTGAAAAACCAAGTAAAGGGCCCCGTGTTATTTCTTGTGTTACTTCCTGGGATTAGCCAACGACCGACCGACAGCCGGTCTTGTTAGCCTTCCCCGCCCAGCGGGCTGGAATGGCGCGTCCTGCCATCACGCGCACCTACCAAGAAGGAAAACAAAAGAGCCGAGCGGGCTCCGTGCGGCCTTGCACCGTCCTGCTAAGAACAGAATCCGCCTGCATGAAGGGGCTGTGACGTAGGAATTGCGTCATTCTGGTGACTTCCACACGGGAGTTAAAAGATCTGACATTCGCATTTAAAACTGACGTTTCACAATGTAAACGTGAATGGTAAAACTCACGCGAGTAATTTGAATCTTTAGTATTTCTTCACTTACACTGGCACGAAATAGCAAAGAAAAACAGCATGAGAGAGAGAGAGAGAGAGAGAGAGAGAGACAGAGTCACCGCAGAAGAAAGGGAAAAGCTTCTATTCACTACCTCTCGTGACGCCCCACCCCCCGCGCTCTCATTCGGGACGAGGCTCCACAAGTCACTGGCCGCCCCGACCATGCCGCTCCCGCAGCCCCACCTTCCACCTTCCTGCTCGGCCCGGCCAGTTCTTCCTCATCCTTCGGGACGGCCGGTCCAGCTCTCTTTCCAGGAGAGAGTCCCTCGGACCCAAAGCACCCCATGCATCCCTCCGCCAGAACTGGAACGATGTTCACGGGTCCCAAACACGAGCGGGGACACTACCTCGCCTGAGTTGTGAACGCCTCCTGCACCTGCCGCCAACCTGCTGAACACCTGCCTTCCGCTGGGCATCTCAGGTCCCGCCTCAACAGCTCCCTACCACTTTCAGAGTTGAGGCTGTGATCCCTTTTGTCGTCAGGCCCCTGTCCCTGTTCCCCCCCCAGCATGTGCCCTTGCCTGGGGGGCTTCCTTCACGCCCCCCAGGCAGGTGGCTCTGCCTGCAGGGGCTGCTCTCCCCCCACCCCGGGGGGGGGCCATATGCTGCTGGCCATGTCTGGAGATGGGGGTCCACAGTCAGAGCTGCTGTCGGCCTTGGCCGGACCAAGAACATCCCCATGTGCACAGCTCCCTCAGGCCACACTAGCCGCTTGTCCCCGCCTAGTCCCCCTGGGACGTGAAAACAGCTCCCGCCCTTTCGGGCACCAAAATGAGCCTTTTCCTGGCAGAGAGGTGAGGGTTGGATTCCTCAGCCCCTTACAAGGAAGCCTCCACTGCATACTCCTGCTTCTAGGCCCAGGGCTCCTGCTTGTGACTGAGGTTCCCTGTGGCTTCAGGGGGCCGCTTAGGTGACTGGGGACAAAGCAACTGACAGCAGAGTGCCCGTGGGGTCGGGGAAGGAGCCTGTTAGGTGGCAGGTGGCGACTGGGGCAGTTCCTGTCCGGGCACTGCGGGGGGTCCGGCCAGCACTGCTCCTGGCCCGTCAGCACCACCTTCCTCACGCAGCCCAGACCGGCACCCCCTGATACGTGGCAGGCAGGGCTGGTCACCCCACCCATAACCAGAGGGCCGCCAGACCTCGGGGACTGTTAGTGTCGGGCTGGTGGGGGAGACCGGTCTTCACAGATCGGGTTTCCTGGGTTCAACAAGGAGACGGGCTCTCACGGGTACTGTCGTCATCCTGACGGTCCCCTTGTCTGCTCCTCCCCTCTCCTTCCCCACCCCAAACCAGCCCCATGGAAAATCTTGAATCAGGAGCTGCAGCTGTTGGAGTCTGGGGCTCTGCAGAGCCTGGCCCACGTGACATAGGCTTTTCTTCCTCTGCAGGAGCCTCAACAGCCATCCCCGGGCCCCAGGTTGGTGGCTGACCCCTCCCCAGGCTGCAGGGATAGTGGCTGACCCCTCCCCGGGCCCCAGGATGGTGGCTGACCCTTCCCTGGAGAGTTGGCAGCATCTTTCCTCTCCTGGTCCTACAGTGAGTAGACTTTAGCCAAGGCTTGTTTTCACAACCAAAAGTTAATTCTGACTTACTTGTTTTTGGAGCTTTTCTGAAAGGTTTACAATTCTCCTGAGGATCACGGTAGACATTTTAGGACACCACAAAATCAGATTTGGAAAACATGGCATAGGACGTTCCTTTTAAAAGCAGCCCCATTAAAATTTTTTTTTTCAACGTTTATTTATTTTGGGGACAGAGAGAGACAGAGCATGAACGGGGGAGGGGCAGAGAGAGAGGGAGACACAGAATCGGAAGCAGGCTCTAGGCTCTGAGCCATCAGCCCAGAGCCCGACGCAGGGCTCGAACTCCCGGACCGCGAGATCGTGACCTGGCTGAAGTCGGACGCTTAACCGACTGCGCCACCCAGGCGCCCCTAAAAGCAGCCCCATTTAAAACTGCATCTCAAATAGCTCAACATCAAAGTTGCCAGACTCACTGAACAGCAAACAGCCTCCACGGGCAGCACACTAGTAGCCTGTGTCGGTTTCAGCCAAATGGTTTTTATTTACCTGCAACTAGGACACGTGGGTGCAACCTGGTCTAACTCAGCCGGGCACAGACAAGCAGGGGTCTGCAGAGAAGGTTCCGGAAAGGAAATCCCATCCACACTAACAACAGCTCGAGGGAGCCACCTGACAGCGATAAACGATTAAAAATGATCCCCCAAAACGAGCCAGCCAACACCACGCCGCCAGACACAGAACTTTCCTCTCTCTGTGCCCCCCTCTCTCTTTTCACCCCTCAGTGTTCGGAGAAAACACCACATGTATGTTCACATCCCTGTGTTTTCTCTGCAGCGGACTCCAGAGGCAAGGTTTTTCTTCTGGAAAACCCTCTGGGCCAGTCTGTAGGCAGACCCTTATATCCTCTATGTGCCGATGTCATTCTGGTGAAACAGAATACTGAGCAGCAAGAGAAAACGATTTCCCGCCTCCGGCTCCCACCAGGTAAATGGCCACGAGGATGCCAGGTTTCTCCCGTCTGGGCCTCAGCATCTCAGACAGGCTACTGGAGGTGGACAGAGTCCTAAGAGCCCTAGAAAGGCACGTGTTGGCAGCTACACTGGGGGCAACCACCCGCGAAGGCAGGCACAGCAGAGAACCCCACTCCTGGCTAGGAAGTCACCCAGGGAAGAGCTCTCAGGCTGATAAATAGCATCGCTGAGGGCACACAGGTGTGCAGGTTCACCTGTAGCCTGTCTTCACCGTCAGTATCTGAGCCACCCGTGGAGGGACAAGTCTTCTGGACGAACTGTCCCTCCCACTCAATGGGGAAGCGGTGGGGGTACAGGGGCACCGGGGAGCTCACTCCATTTGGGGGGGGTATACAGTGCTGATCTCGGGGCCTGTGGTCCCATGAGCATGGTCAAGGCCGCCCAGAGCCAGTGCGGGAGTGGAAAGCTCGGGCTCAGACCCCAGGACGTTCTGCAGAAATTGGGTAGGACCTGTGGCTTCAGGATGGACTTTCCACGCAGTAAGGAGCTGCCGTCTACACTGTGGTCAGCTTGCTTCCGCCACGGAAGGGAAAGGAAAGGAAAGGAAAAAAAAAATGTTCTCTCCTGTTCCCACCCCAACCTCTGCGGCCCAAGAACTGCCTTCTTCTCAAGGTTCATGAGATTTTGCCCTGGGGTCTATTTTTCCTGGATATTTCCCTGCTCCCACTCTGCCGTTATTCTGGGATTTTCCCCCAAGAAGAATCTCTTGCCATATCATGGCCTGATAAACCTACCGCAAACAACAACAACAAAAAGCCATAGGATTTCACGCAGACGACAGTCTTTAGCAGATTTCTGATTTCATGTGAGACCCATAGAAAGGCAGGGATTTGGCCAAGGTCACGCAGCTGTCAGCGGCCGGGACCAGACTACAACCCAGGTGTTTGCTCCCGGCAGGTGCTCTGTCCACCACCTGGTCCGACAGCAGCTACCAGCACCTTGTTGGGAGGAGGGAACGGGAAGAAGGAAGACCTAGGCAGAAGGCAAACCATGTCTTCTGCAAAGCTCGTGCACTTTTCAACAAGCATTTTGATGAAACTATGATTCAACAGTGTTTTCATCCACTACCCGTGGTGACTTAACTAAAGTTGGGTGTCGTTCTCTTTGGGAGAGGCACCTGTGGCTCCCACCTCTTCTGTTGTTGACTTTCCCCCACCCCGTGTCCCACGGTTCCCAGAGTCCTCCTGTGGCCGCGGAGCCCCCAGAATGGGGCACAGAACAGGGCTGCACTCCTCCATGCTTCTGGGACACGTTCTCCTCCTTTAGGCCCAACAGTCAGAACGCTTCCCTTTCTCTGTTTAGAAAACTCCTGTTCATCCTTCAAAACCCAGCTCAAATGACGCCCTCCTCAGGAAAGCTCCCCCAACCTTCTTGGCATCCGGGCCAAGCTGGTGCTCCCCTTTCCACTCCTCTGTTCCTCCTCTGTGAGAGCATTTGCCACACGGTGCTGCGATGTCCCCACGCTCTCCAAGGCCGTCGCTCGTGAGATTTGGCCCTGGGGCCCGTTGTACTAGTTACTCTCCTGCCCCCTCCCTGACCCCACAAATAGGAACCCCTTGTTATTTCACGGCCTGGTAAACCTCCTGCAGAAAACTTAACTCAGTCATTGCCAAATACCCAGTCCCCACTACAGGAAAGCACACCAGTGTTTACAAAACTGACCAACGCAGGCGGGGCCCTGGCTCCGCTGATTTCGATCTACTCTGGAAAGGAGCTTCCCACCGGGTTCGCCGGCCACACTATGAACGCATAAACCCAGGCTCAACCTGCGGCACTGGCCGAAGACGCAACTCCACTCACTCTCCCTTCTGGAGAAGTCTGACCATCTGGCTCCTGTCTCTCCATTCAACCTCTCCCCAGGCTCAGCCTGTTACCGTGCGAGCGGGAGACGGGGGCCAGGCAGAAGGAACTCACCTATGACATTCCGGATGTCATCCTCCTCCTCCGGGCTCAGGGTGGGGCTGGCGGAGGCCCCACCCTGCCCCGTGGCAGCGTCTCTCCCCAGCAGGTCTGTCTGGACTGTGGTGGGAGGCACCAGGGCCGTGGGTGGAGCCTCGGTAAATGTGTCCCCAGAGGCCCCTGGCACGGAAGCCGAGGCCGGAGGCTGCTGAGTGGCTGTGTGGGCCACGGTGGTGGCTGGTACCTGAGTGGAAGGTTCCAGGCCTGCCCCCGTCGTGGGACCTGGAATCACGGAGGAGGTCTGGAGCAGGTCTGGGAACCGCGTCGCTGAGGGGGACAGGGTGGGGTCGGGGGAGCTGGGATCTGAGGGCGAGGCCGGGGCCGAGGTCTGCATGTGGGTCGTGCCGGTGGTGCCCTGGTGGGTGGCCACCGGCCTCCGGGGGGCGCTGGTCAGCAGGTCGTTGTGTCTCAGAAGCTGATCTTCAATCAGCAGATCCACTCCGTTTTCCCCACTGAAAAACTCGTCTTCTGGGAAACAAACAGAAGGTCATCTGTGATTCGGGCGGAGGAGCACTGTCAGGCGGGCAAGAGTATGCGATATTCGGCAGATTAATAACAAGGTTTCTTTCCACGACATGACAGCCTGATTCAGAGATGCAGCCCGGCTGGGATTGCAGAAGAGGCAGGTGGGAAGCAGCGGAGATGGGAGGGCTCTGCATCTCCTGGAGGGTCTCTGAACAGACCGCCTCTGGGCTCCACCCGGTCTCTGGGGCACCAGGAGGACGCACAGCCACGACCTGAGCTGGAGGAAGTCACCCCACCCCTGTCCACTCCCCTGGCAGACACAAATGGAGCACATTCAACAACGGTGAGCAGAACAAACATCCTTCCCCTTCATGAAGCTTCTGTCCAATGGTGCAGACACTAAACAATAGACAGCACGCTTACAGTGCTTGGGGGAGAAAGTCGAGGGGGGTGAGGCATGCCCTGGAGCAGGGAGGCGAAAGGAGACTTCCAGTAATGGATAAAGTGGTCAGGAGGGAGATGAGCAGAGGCCCTAAGGAGGTGAAAGAGTTGGCCAAGCAGCCATCAGAGGAAGAGTATTCTGGGGAGAACAGCAGCAGTACAAAGGCCCTGAGGCCAGAACCTGCCTGCGAAGGCTGAGGAGCAGCCAGTGTGGAAGAAGCAGAGGGTGTGAGGGGAGAGTAACAGGTGACATCAGGGAGGACACAGGAGCCACGTCACATTGGGTTTGGCTGCTGTTTGGACTTGAGTTCTTCTTGTGCATGAAATGGGGGACTGTGCACGGTTTTGAGCAGAGAAGGAATATGAGGAGGCAAAGATCTCTTAGGACACAAAGTCTAACCACAGATGAAATAAACAGAGAATTGCATTTCATCTGTTTGTTAAAACCACCATTAAGGAACTGAAGCCATGGGCAGGGCAAAAAATTGTATGCAGTACATACAATTAACAAAGGACTTGTTCCAGAATATGTAAAAGAAAAAAAAATCCCCTAAGTCAGTAATTTAAAAAGACAGGGGCGCCTGGGTGGCTCAGGTGGTTAAGTGTCCGACTTCAGTTCAGGTCATGATCTCACAGTCCGTGGGTTTGAGCCCCACGTCGGGCTCTGTGCTGACGGCTCAGAGCCTGGAGGCTCCTTCGGATTCTGTGTCTCCCTCTCTCTCTCTACCCCTCCCACACTCATGCTCTGTCTCTGTCTCAAAAATAAATAAACATTAAAAAAAATAAATTAAAAAAAAGGCAACAAACATGGTTAAAAATGGGCAAAGGGCACCTGGGTGGCTCAGTTGGTTGAGCGTCCGACTTCGGCTCGGGTCATGATTTCATGGTTCGTGGGTTCGAGCCCTGCATCAAGCTCTGTGCTGACAGCTCAGAGCCTGGAACCTGCTGCGGGTGCTCTGTCTCCCTTTCTGCCCCTCCCCTGGTTGCACGCTCGCACGCTCTGTCTCTCAAAAATAAATAAACATTAAAAAAAATTTTTTTACATGGGCAAAATGACTATGCCAACAGCTAGGTGAGCATCAACTGTGAGGAGGGACAGGGGAGAAGCCCAGGTACCCTGGAGGCAGGAACAGGTGCGGCGGGGGGCGGGGGCAGGGGTCTGAGCACATCATCCCACCTCCAAGCCTCAGTGTCCTCATCTGCAAACTGGGAAACCAGGCTGGGGGGTGGGGGTGGGGGGTGCACCGAAGTCCCTTAAAGCTCTGCTGTGTGATCTTCTGCAAGCCCAGAGAGGTCAAGTGACTTGCCCAAAGCTGCTCAGCAAACTGTGAGAAGATACAGCAGGAACTCTGGATAGTTCGTAACCGCAGGCAATTTTCCCATGACCCGGCTGGCCCAGAGAGGCCACGGCAGCAATCGGACCCCAGAAGGGGCGTGTGGCTCGGAGGACGTGCAGATACACAGGGTGCAAATGGTGACTCCCTCCCCACCCCGCCGACCCCCAACTCACGCTGCTCTTCGATGTTGTTCTCCTCCTCCGGGACCTTGGCCTTATAGTAGGTGATGCCCCGGATGACGGTGGGCTTGGAGGCCGGCCGGCCCCGCAGGGGGACCTGCCTCTGTAGGGGCCGCTGAGGCCTCACCACCTCGGGTGGGGCCAGGGGCCGCGTCTGCAGGAGCTCGATGGAGTTGATCTGCTGGGACACGGTTTCTTCCTGCAGAAACCGCTCCTCATACTGTTCAGAGGGGACACAAGTTAAGGTCGGGTCACTGGCCAGACAGGCAGAGGTAGGCGGAGGGACTGCTGGAGCCGGGACACTGTCCTACGTGCTTTACGGACACCAACCAATCTTCCCCTGAGTCCCACGAGGTAGGAGCTATTTATCACTCCCATGTACACATCAGGAACCTGAGGCACAGAGACGTCATGTAAATTGCCCAAGGTCCCACAGCAGGTAAGTGGTAGCAGCAGGATTTGAACCCAGGCCCTCTGGCTCCAGCACGTGTCTCTGTAACGTCCACACTGTGCTTTCCAGCCTAGGGCTGCTGCGTGACTTAGATCTCATCTCAGCTGTTTCCGGGGAGGTCTGTGTGTGGGCAACGGTGCCCAGGCTGGGACATGAGGCCCGAGAACCAAGATGCACCCCTCGGGATGAAGCTTTTCCTTCCACGATCAGAAGGAACTGCTCCACAGCCTCCCTGATGCATCCAGGATAAAGTCCAAAGTGCCTGGCCTGGCATTTTCCACCCTCTTAAGCACGGACCCGGACCCAGCTCAGCATTCCCCTGTCTTGTCCTGCGCCCCCAGCCCCAACCCTTCCTTGGTGCTTCAGTCACCTGGCTGACTCCTCAAACTCTCGGCTCTCCTGAGCTGCTGGGCCTTTGCTCGGACTGTTTTCTCCATCTGGAAGGCCTCCTCTCCTCCCCCCTCTAGCTACTTATCATAATGTACCCATTTCTCAAGGCCCCGCTAACCTCTCACGTCCTTAAGAAAATAGTCCCAGCCCTTCTCGTTCATAATTAATCTTTGTTTCCCAGTTCTCACTCTGCACTTTGTGGCAGAAACTTCTAACCGACCACGTAAATCCCGTCTCCTTGTTCCTCTCTAATGGGAAGCTGGCTTTGTGGGAGGGGCCACGGGACAAAGTCCTGGCCGGTGGGGTAGAAGTAGAAGTTGGTGGAAAGAGCTTTGGGAAGAGCTCCTTAAAAGGGAGGCTGAGTCAGCTGGAAGGCATCTTTCGCACTCTTCCTGACTGGTCTGGCCTGAAATGCGGACGGGCGGCTAGAGTGGAGCGGCCCTCCTGTGACCGGGAGGGGGTCTGGAGGACGGACGCCACTGATGGCACCATGAAGTTAACCACCCACCACGGTCTGCCTGCCCCTGGAGCCCTTCCACACGAAAGAACAGCAGACTCGGGCCTTCTCCTCACGATGCTGAACGCAGCTCCTAAGGGACACAAGTCTATCCCTTGTGCCGCAGCACCTCTCCCAGCCTGCCTTCCATGGGCATTATTTAAGAATTTGCCTCTGCGGACCATATGGAATAGAAGGACAGCAATCACCTCTCGCTCATTTTTGATGCCCCCGGCTGGGCGCTCCTTAATATTTACACTGAACTTCCCTGAAGTCATCTCTGTGCCCAACACGGGGCTCAAACTCATGGCCCCGAGATCAAGAGTCGCTTACTCTACTGACTGAACCACCCAGGCACCCCCCGTTGCTCTGAAGTTTTTAATCAGAACAAATCCCGAGGAACAGTCTACATTTGTGACCGGCACTGGGATTCTGTCAAATGATGCTTTAAAGTAGGCAGCCCATGACCCAGGCCTCTTTTTTTTTTTTTAAGTTCCGTTTATTTAAGTAATCTCCTCACCCAACATTGGGCTTGACCTCATGGCCCCGAGATCAAGAGTCGCACGCCCCTCCGACGGAGCCAGCCGGGCGCCCCGACCTGGGCATCCTGACAGCACCCTGAGGACGCTGCCGTGCTGGTTCTGGTCCAGCGGAAGAAGCGCCCTGTCCTCCGTGGAGCTGCTGCCCAGGGAATGGCCTCTTGTGTCCACGGCGTGGCACGCCCTCTGGGTCCTGCCTCGGTCCGTCTGGTCACGTAGCCACCCCCAACCCAGGATCCCGATCACCCCCCACTGAGAACAACAGACTTTGGGCACAGGTTCCTGGGAGCTGAGTTCAAAGCCAGGGCCGCCCATAGGTGGGTCCAGTTCCTGAGGGGTGTGGCCCTGTCCTGCTCTCAGGAGGAGGGCTCCGGGGGCTCCATAGTGAAGAGGAGCCTTCCTGTCGCCCCCGAGCCATGGAAGCCCCCTCCTCACCACGACGAGGTGGGCAAGCGCCCCTAAATCCCATTACCTGAGACCCCAGTGACATCCCCCCAGAGAAGCAGAGCCCACTGAGAAACAACACCTCTGTCCCCGGAGGCCCAGGGTCCTGAGAGGCAGGGCAGGGCCTTCAGGGTCACAGAATATGAGCTGGAGGAAAGCCAGCCCGAATGGCCAACTTTCTCACTTTGCACAGAAAGAAGCAAATAAGGCTCTTGTTTTGACCTTAAAAATCTGGCCTGGAGGAAACCTGGAGTCCTTCCCGACCACACCCCCAAGGCTGTACTGGGTTTTCCCGTGACAAAAGAGCTGAACCAGGTGACAGAGCAGACATGGCAGCTCCATGCTCCCTGGCGTCCCGTGGGGACCGACTTCTCCAAAGCAGGGGCACCTCGGGGCGCCTGGGTGGCACAGTCGGTTAAGCGTCCGACTTCAGCCAGGTCACGATCTCGCGGTCCGGGAGTTCGAGCCCCGCGTCGGGCTCTGGGCTGATGGCTCGGAGCCTGGAGCCTGCTTCCGATTCTGTGTCTCCCTCTCTCTCTGCCCCTCCCCCGTTCATGCTCTGTCTCTCTCTGTCCCAAAAATAAATAAACGTTGAAAAAAAAAATTTTATAAAAAAAGCAGGGGCACCTCTCTGCCAGCCTCCCCTGGCTGGGGCCAGACGGCGCTCTAGAAAGGGGCAGGCGTGTGCCCAGGGGAGCCCCCACTCCTGCCACCTGCCCCCTCCTCAATTCCCACTTCCTGCTGGTGAGCTGAGCTGGACTAGAGATGCAGGGATACGTGGCCTGTGGGGAAGAATTTCAGTGGGCTCCCATTCTGACCAGACGTGTCCCTTTATGGCATTTTTTAACCCTTACGACAATGAGGCAAGGTAGAGAGCACGTTACAAATAAGCAAAGAGGGGCTCGGGGTCATTTAGAAATTCGGCTGAAGGTCAATCAGTGAAGTGGCCGAGAGGGGCACTTCCGAATTAGGCCCAGGGCTGCTGTCTTTAGAGCCTGCACGCTTCCTTACATTCAGCCACACTGCCCACACCGGTGACCATGGGACGGGCTTGTCTGCCATCCAAAAACTCGTCTACACCCCCAAGCCCACAAGGCCATGGTCTGGCTACTGCCCAGCAGACTTGGGGATCCCTCATTTCCCACTGGGAAAGGAGGCTGGGAAGCTGAGAAGAGGCCCCCAAGCGCCTGACTCAGACGCTGTGGGCCGGCTAATTGCTGGACCCTGGCCTCCCTCCGCATTGCAAAAGCAGGTTGTCATTTCTTCATGGTAAACCCCAGGAACTGTCTTTAATTCCAGGCTCTCCGGGACAGGCGGGAACTGCAGTTCCTTCTCCCAGCCAAGCAGATGGAGTAAGACCATGGCGGCCTCTGCCAGAGAACATATAATTTCCCTGGATCCGCTGGCGACAGGCTGTGCTGGGCGGCCGCTGCCCCCACCAAGCTTTGATTTCCTCTCTCTGTTAATCCAAGAGTCTGTTGTATGACTTCAACTCCTGGCGTCCCTGTGTCCCCACTCCCAACCCGGCCCCCAGAGCCCCTTGCCAGCCCTCCAGGCAACGACCTTGTTGGAGAGAGGCCTCCAACAAATGGCCATTCACCACGCCGAGAAACCCCAACATCATCGACGAGAACCCTGAAAATAACCACCGAACCCAGCACCCCATTTGCCCCCTTTTGAGTCATGGGGTTCGCTACAGAGACAGAAAGATGAAGCGGGGGGGCAGGAAGATCCTAGCCTTGGCCTTCCCCCTTCCCACCCCTCCCTGGCCCAGGCTCTACCCCCTGGCACGGGAGGATTGTGCTCACCTCAGCAGCGTGCTGAACGGGGATTTCAGGAGGGGAAAGGGCTTTGCTGAGCAAGGACAAAACGGGTTTGGTGCATTTGATTTGGTTTACTGTTTGCCCTCAGGAAATATGAGCCGGGTTGCCGAACATACCACATAATGTATCATCAAGACAACAGACGGGTTCTCAGGCTCAGCCGACTGGGAAACTGGAAGCCAGAGAGGGCAGGGAATGCCGGACTCCGCTGGGCACTGGGCCAGCTCAAGTTGCCAGATGGGCTGAGACAGGAGTGTCTGGGTCCCAGGTGCGGGGAAAGGGTACCTCCAAGTTCCCTTCCAGCCCAAATGTCCTCAGCTTTTTGGTTTAGAAGCTCAGATCTGGGGCGCCTGTTGAGTGTCCGACTTCGGCTCAGGTCATGATCTCACGGTTCGTGAGTTCGAGCCCCGCGTCGGGCTCTATGCTGACAGCTGGAGCCTGGAGCCTGCTTGGGATTCTGTGTCTCCCTCTCTCTCTGCCCCTCCCCCACCCATGCTCGGTCTCTCTCCCTCTCAAAAATAAATGTTAAAAGAAAATTTCTAAGTTCAGACTTGTTCAAGGATGACCCACTAAGCTGACTAAACACATGCTCAGCAGCTAGTGCCTTGGGGACAACTAAAAATGAGAATAAAAATAATTGCTTAAGAAACATGGTATTTCCAAAAAATCATCAAAGCAGTCATCATGGGCAAAGCCAGAAAATTATTGGCCTTCCTTATACTTATTTTCTGGTCTGGAACTGGTTTTATTTTCAATTCCTTCTTGGGCAGGGCGCAAGCACCGTATGGTCTTCAGGGTTTCTGGCCTCCACAGTCCTGATCTGCCCACTGTCCTGCCTTCGGAATACATGTGCCCAGGATTTCCCCTAACCCACAGCTGCCGCCTGCCTGGCATCTCTTTTACGAGTCTCCAAGCGTTCCGAGCATCGGCTGACTTCCTCTCTTACCCCAGTTCCTAGTGGCCCAGGCAACAGGCTCCTACGCGGCAATGCCTAGCCCTTCTCCACGTCGCAGTGCACAGCAACGGCTCAGACGCTCTGAGTGTCCAAGGCCCTGCGCCCTGCCTGCCCCCCAACACCCTGCCAGGGGACACCTCGGCGGCAACACTCACTCACGGAGCCCCTCTGGGCCGCAGAGTCAACCCTGCCCCATCACAGCCACAGAACTGCTACCTAGATAAAATGACACCGTGACCGTGAAAGAACCAAATCCGGCAAAGCTCCGTGCACGCGTGAGAGCCATGCCAAGTCCGCGTGGCAAGAGAAAGGTGGCTGGGCACCGATGGGTTCCGCAGGTGGCAAGCGTGGGGCTCGTGGGGGTCAGGGCAGAGAGGGAATGGGCACAAAGCAGGCTGTGCTCGGAGGCCAGGGAGCCAGGGCCGTACCTCGGGGTGGGTGTAGGCGGCCGCCGCGTCCCTCTGCAAGGCCGAGCGGACGTCCGGCATGCTGTCCAGGAGGCTCTGAGAGCAGTTCCCTTTCCCCCGCTTGTTCATCTCCGTTCGGATTTCTTCCATGTCTTCTTTGATTTGCTCATTTTCCTTGGTGAGGTTTTTGGAAACTTCCTGAGAAGAGAAAAAATGTAAAAAAGAAAATCCATGATGAGGCGTCTGGGTGGCTCAGTCGGGTAAGCATCTGACTTGGGCTCAGGTCACGATCTCACGGTTTGTGAGATCGAGCCCTGCATGGGGCTCTGTGCTGACAGCTTGGAGCCTGGAGCCTGCTTCGGATTCTGTGTCTCCCTCTCTCTCTGCCCCTCCCCTGCTCAGTCTCTCTCTCCTTCAAAAATAAATAAATGTTAAAAACAGTCAAAAAAAGAAAAAGAAGACCCATTAATGTGCTCTAAAGATGAGCAGAAGGCAGCTGGCAGCCATCTTCGGCTCAGAGCTAGAAACGCAAAAGCGGGCTGAGAAATCGGCCAAGAAGTGACTGGGGCTCTGGAGAGGTCCGGCCCTGTGCTGAGGGCCAGATCCCAGGCAGTATTTCTGGGCCAATATGGCTCTGGGGTGTCCCACTGCTGGACATGCTACCCCAAACTCCCATAGCTTTCCTAGTCATGACACTGCCTTGTCTCTAGGTCACCAGGACACCTGGCTCCTTTTCTGTCATTTGCACACGGTCGTCCTTATCCGGTGAGAATTAACACTACAAAAACTTCCACTCATACCCCATACATGTGTACCAGCAGCTCAATGAACGGAAGAAGGGTTTTTAAAGCAACTTTAGAAGAGGTGGCTGAAGACATCTACTTAACCTGCATTTCTAATGGACACAAACTAACCCCCAGCACTTTGAAAGCATCATTTACGTAGAAAACCCACAGGCTGGTTTTAAACTTTCCTATTTACCCATAAAAACAGATTCCCTAAATGACTTCCACCTGGCAAAGGAATGGTGTTCCAGTCCTGGTTCACACCGGAAGGGACCAAAGGTACGTCTAAGCCAACCAGCACTGGTGAGTACCTCCTGTGTGTCTAAGGAGCAAAGCCTCACGACACCCTGGGGCTCTTGGTCTGGGGGTGCCGGGGAGGTGCCAACTATAACTGGGAAGAAGGTCTGCGTGGCAAGAGAAAGGTGGCCGGGCACCGACGGGTTCCGCAGGTGGCAAGTGTGGGGCTCGTGGGGGTCAGAGCAGAGAGGGAATGGGCACAAAGCAGGGCCCCAGAGGCGGTGACACAGCATGGGACTTGAACCAGGGATGGGTACCGACAGGCTCAGGGGGGCCCTTCTCCTCTGGTTATTCTGAGGGAGGTTGGTTTACTGCACGGAGACCCAACACTGTCCTGCTCTGGCCTGCATTCTAGTTTGCATGAGCATCTGAGTTTTTATTTTTAATTAAAAAAAATATTTTTTTTCCACGTTTATTTATTTTGGGGACAGAGAGAGACGGAGCATGAACGGGGGAGGGGCAGAGAGAGAGGGAGACACAGCATCGGAAGCAGGCTCCAGGCTCCGAGCCATCAGCCCAGAGCCCGACGCGGGGCTCGAACTCGCGGACCGCGAGATCGTGACCTGGCTGAAGTCGGACGCTTAACCGACTGCGCCACCCAGGCGTCCCTATTTTCTTATTTTTTTAACGTTTATTCATCTTTGAGAGACAGAGAGAGATAGGGTGCGAGCCGGGGAGGGGCAGAGAGAGAGGAAGACACAGAATCCGAAGCAGGCTCCAGGCTCTGAGCTGTCAGCACAGACAGGTGCCCCATGAGTTTTCAGATGTGATGTTCTCCTTGGGCCGTGTTTATGACGTGGGTAGAGGAAGCCACCATGTAAAACAGAAGATGCATTTGCTTTCTGTCTTGGGGACCGTAAAAGCACAGACGTTGACAGGCACAGCCCTGCAGCCTGGCAGGACACTAAGTCCTAGGGGAAAGCCGCCATAGCTCCGAGTGGGGTGTAGAGGTATCCAGGCCGGCAGTAACCCCGGCATTGTGGCTCCCATGGCTCCCATGGGGGCTCCCCTGACCAGTCTACTAGGCCCCGGAACCACCGGCCATGCCATTCTCCTGACATTTCATTTCACGGCAGATTTCGAGCACTGGGAGGGCTTGATGTGTTTTGTGGGGCTCAGGCTAAGCTCGTATCTTTAAATGGCAGTTAACTGTGAGAGAGAAAGCCCCTGAGAAAGAAGTCTTCTTTAAGGAATACCCAGAATGAGCAGTCTTACCGGCGGTCAAGTGCAATGGTTAAGAGCATGGATTCTGGAGGGAACAGTCTGGCTTACATGTCAATGTTATTCCTACTTCTTTGATCCTAGACAAATCAAAGTCCCTGAGCTGCAGTGTCCCCAGGGGTAAAATGGAGTACTACTAGGATTTTCCCTACGGATTGTTAGGAGTAAATAAGTGAATATATATGGAAGTGCATGGGACATGGTGATTATTTTTGATAGGACGTTACAGCTGGGTGTTCTAGGCCCCTGCAGGATCCCAGAATTCAAGCCCTTCTCAGATGGGGAAACTGAGGCCCAGAGGAACGATGTGGTTTTCCCAAGATGATAGACACAAAAGTGGCAGAGCTGAGCCCAGCACCCGGCCTCCTGGCCCTTGCTTCTGCAGTTCACTTGTGGAACCACTAAGACGGCCGGGGGGAGGGTCCTGGAGCTCAGCCAGTTCTCTGAGCAGTGGGGAGCCCGTCAGAGGGGCCTGTGAACGTGGCAGTGTGGTCTCAGGGTATATGAGAGAATATGCATATGCAGAGAAATGCAGAAATGGTGGATTCCCCTAAGTCCTTGTTACACAAAGCATGTCTCAGGAACCCGTTAGGAGTGCAGTCTGGGGCCCCGCCCAGGCACCTGCGGAATCAGAATCTGCGTTTTAACAAGACCCCCCACATCAAAGTTTGAGAAGGGCTGTCTTAAATGTTGGAAGCTTGGGGTACATCTGCTGGAAACAGGGCCAAAATGTATGAAAGGGGCTGTTTTACCGGAGCCAAATATTTGGATTCACACGTTTCTTTTTTGTTTTTAAAGGTTTCATTTTTTAAAAATTTCTTTTACATGTTTATTTATTTTTCAGAGACAGAGAGCATGGGCGGGGAAGGGGCAGAGACAGAGCCAGAATCCGAAGCAGGCTCCAGGCTCTGAGCTGTCAGCACAGAACGTGACTCAGGGCTCGAACCCACGAATTGTGAGATCATGACCTGAGCCTAAGTTGGACACTTAACCGACTGAGACACCCAAGCACCCCTAAACATTTTATCTTTAAGTAATCTCTACACCCAATGTGGGGCTTGAACTCACAACCCCGAGATTAAGAGTCTCATGTTCTACCGCGGAGCCAGCCAGGCGCCCCGGGATTCACGCCTTTCTGTACATCCACGAGCACCTGCTAAGAGCAGTGTCCAGGCATCTCCCCCATGAATTCTCCACATCCTGAGGCAACACAGCCCAGCAGGCTCAGTGGTTCAGAGTGTTACTTCTTCATTAATGCATTAATGTGCTCAGTGCTGGGCACCAAGGGGTCCAGCAGAAGCCACAAAGCCCAGGATCCTGCTCTGATAAAGACCACCCCTTCCCACCTTGAGGGGAAGAAAGCAATAAACAAGAAAGCACCAACTAGTGACAAGTGGAAGGCAGGGTGAGGTGACAGAGGTAGCTTCTGACTCCTCATCGAGGTCAATGACTCTGTCTCTAAGGTGGGGGCTGAGGCCCTCGGACTCCACTCTGGGTGGATCCCATGGCAGGGCCCGCATAGCCTTACGGCCAAAACAAGATTCCGCCTGATTCCTGAACACCCTGCAAGAGTCCGCATCGGCCTGTGCGCTCACTGGGAGGCAAAGGGGCGGCCCCCCAGATTCACCTGCTCTCTAGACCCCGGGGGTTCTAGGTCCCTGGAGGGGCTTCCTTCTCACTGATGTATGAGTCCCCAGTACCCTTTCTGATTTCAGTGAGGAAGCATTATTTTGGGTTTCGGCATGGGAGGGTTGACATGGCACGGCCTTGAGCGCCCATGGGAACAACAGAGTTTACTCTCCTGAATCAACACCCGGCTGGCGGTGACATCACCCCACCGGCCAGCCAGGCTGAGCCAGGCGGCGTCCCCCAGGATGGCACAGCGGCTCTACCTCCTCAGCCACCCGCTGACCCGGCCACCTCCCCACTCCCCGGGGGTGCTGGCCCTGCAGGGCTCCCCACGGCCCCCTGAGAGTCTGGCTTCCCCGTGGGGCACTTCTCAGGAAGTACGGGGGAGGCTGCCCACATAGGGCCCTCTAGACTCAGCCCTGGCAGAAGAGTGAACCCCATGACCTCATGCCTTGGGCTCTTCCCCCGGGACAGCTGCAACCGTGACGTCCGTGGCGACTGTTGCTTGGCTCACGGGCAGCGCTGGCAATGTGGCTGAGGAGGCAGGCAGGGGGTCTACCTGGCAGGGGCCGGCACACTGCACGGTGGCTGCCAAGGATCCCGGTGCTATGAGGAGGAGGGTGGGGAGGAGGGTGGAGCAGCCAGTGGACAGAAGGCTGGCACCAGAGGCTGGGCACAGCCAGGCGCAGCACTTAAAGACCCGAGCAGAGCCAAGGACCTGAGAGGCGCTCACAGAGCAGGCGGCTCGTGCTAGAGGGACACGCGGTCGGGCACCGGGCACGGGAGGGTGCGAGCCCAGGGCGCGAAGGGGACCAGCATCCCGTGCTGACTACGGCCAGATGCACAGATACCAGAGGAAGGAACCAGGCGAGGGGCTGGGTGTAGGCGAAGTCGGGGGCACAGCTGGCACGTGGTCAGCCAGAGCCATGGAGGGTCTGGTGCGGGTGGGTGGGATGGGGGCAGGGGCCAGGGCCGAGGGGGAGACTGAGCAAGAGCGTGAGCCGGCGGTGCTGGGACCTGCTGGGACCTGAGGAAGAGACACCATGGCACAGGGCTCTGGCCGCTCGCTGTGGTCTCACTCCCCCTGCCCAGAGCCCTGGACGGCGCTGCCGTGAGGGGAGGTGCTGGCTCCGGGGACCAGCCCACACCGCCATCGCCACCGGAAGGCAGGTGATGGGACCGCTCTGGGAATAATGACGCTGCCCCCACCCCCCAAGCAGGCCTGGCATGGAGAATGAACCAGGGGCTGCCTGCACGGTGCCAGGCATGGAGTAGGACTTGGTGTGCCCAGCGAAGCTGGAGTGGGACCCCTGCGACCCCAGCAGCAGACAGGCAGGTGGGAAAGGGCAAGTGAGCTAAGGTTCGGTGGGCTGGGCAGGAGGGAAGGGGACGGCCCCGAGGCTGCTGTGTTTTAAAGAGACGCACCAGACACCTCCAGGAGGAGACAGAGCTGGACTGCGGCTGGGCCAAGCCTGGGCCCCGGGTCATGCAGCAGGCACGTGTCCCCACATCCCAAGAGGCCACCTGACCCCATCGCTCGATGGCTGGGAGTACACAGGGCCCGATACAGATGGCAAGCCTGAGGGCCCAGACACTGGCCTTCCTTGAGGGGGTGAAGGTGTGGGGGTGACCGGATCCTGGGTGGGGGGGCCCACTCACGGCTCCTGGTCACTCGCCTGCCCTTCCCCCTTTGAGCCGTCCAGGGCGCAGCGAGGACCAGGTGGCCTGGGACAGCCGCCCCAGCCGACAGCTGTCTCCAGCCCCTGGTGAAAGAGCTGGGGTGGGGGGGGAAAGCAGCTAGAAGCAGCCGGTACTCCAGCTGACAGGACCCGGAGCGATCCTGGAGCACGGATGACGGAGCTGGGCAGGCCGCCTGGGTGCAGGGGCCACCTGCTGTCGCCTTCAATCACTCCCCCGCCGCCCAGCCCCAGACAGCTGCTGCGCGTCTAGCCCGCATCAGCTGTGGGGCCAAGACCTGGAAACAGAGATGGCTCAGGCCCAGGTTGCCCTCAAAAGTCCAGAGCCCGGAAGGACAGTCAACCAAGCAAAGAACAAGAAGTCCCAGGCCTCTGCTGGTGAATTTGCTTTAGGGGCAACCTCACCCCTTTAAAACAGCCACGGGCTCCTTCACGTCCTGGCACCTACGAGCTGCTCCCAGGCCAGCAGACGGAGGGCGGGCTCTCACACCTTTAGTCTGGTTAGCCGAAAGAAAACCTTTCTTTCCACGGAGACAAATTCGATTTGAAGTACATACAAGCCCAGGAGATGGAATATATTCACTCGAACCCATATTCAGATGTAACTGAATTAAGTAACATTAAAGCCGAAATGTATCTTAGAAATATTATCTCCAACCCTTTCCCCTTTCACAGATGACAACACAGTGGTCAGGCAGAGTGGGGGACACTTCTCTCCAAGAGCAGGAGAGGCAGCACGTGACCAACTGCAAAAGCAGATTTGCTCAGGAAAAACAGTGAATCCTGGGGGTGTCTAGGAGGGCATGGAAGGCAGGCACAGAGGGGAGGCCTGGAAAGAGACAGTTCCCCTAACTCACGGCCAGGCCTGCACAGACGAAAATTACATTTTCCTATTAGTTGATGAAAAGATACATCCCCTCGAGTCAGGAATGCTCCTGTGATCTTGCCTTTCAGACCAGAAACACAAAGGCCACCGAATCCTTTGGTTTGAAGAAGAAGCCTCAGCAAAGCCTGTGCTGGCACATTCTGGGGAGCAGGCCAGTTCTGAGTCTGGTAACTACATCACAGAGTTTTAAATTTTTTTTAATGTTTACTTTTGAGAGACAGAGCATGAGCAGGGGAGGAGCAGAGAGAGAGGGAGGCACAGAATCTGAAGCAGGGTCCAGGTTCTGAGCTGTCAGCACAGAGCCCAATGAGGGGCTCGAACCCACAGACCACGAGATCATGACCTGAGCCAAAGCCAGATCATGACCTGAGCCAAAGCCAGATGCTCAACCGACTGAGCCACCCAGGCGCCCCATTTTTATTATTTATTTTTTGCATCACAGATTTTAAATCTTACTCGGACACAAAGCTATCAGGGGAAAAGGCTTCGGAGAACACACAGGGTTCCACGGTGACCATCTGTGCTCACGGACAAGTTTTACAAACCCCGGCAGATGCGTGTGAGGAGAAGAAGAGTCAAGTCACCCTCTCCAGAAGGTGCAGGGCTTCCACAACAGAAAGCACACTCTGGGCAGCTTGCAGGCACGCAGCTGTGTTAAGAGCAGGGGCCGTGCACCCACACGTACACATGGACATACGTATCCACAGTCACACGCATATCCAAGTACCTGGGAGCACTGACAGGTGTCCTGCTGCCATGCGGGGGTGGGGCACTTCTTCACAAAATCCTGCAAGTTGTGTAGGAATGACTTAATCATACTAAAACCCTGATGCTAGAAGAGATTATTTTAATGACCTGTCCCTCTGTCCTTTTCTCCACTTTGATAATCAATCTGCTCCTGGAAGCAGTATTTGGCACTGGGCATAGGACCCCATGACTCTGTCCCGCTGCCTTCAGAATCCATCCCCGGGCCTGGGCAGCCTACGAGGTTTCGGGTCTCCAGGTGCACTCAGAGCTCAGGGTAAAAGTCTTCTCAGTGGAATCACTGTCACTGCCGGGCCTAGACGCAATGAACAGGGTTTGCCTTTGGAAGCCACAGATTGTCCTTCTAGACTTCCGATTCCCCACCTCTGCTGGCACCTCTTCTCTGTGCCCACCCACCCCTGACTCTAATGTAACTCATACTCCTGGTTCTCCTTCCCCTTCCCAGCCACTGCCAGGAGAGGGTCAGCCTTACTCTGCCACATCCAAGGTCCTGGACCGCTGACCACTTTGGATGTTACTTCTCCCTGGACCAGTTCTCGAGGAACGCCCGTGGGGTTTCGGGCCTCCACCAGGCGAACAGAAAAGATGTGTGGGGGGTTAGGTTTCCGGAATACAGTGAAATGGCCCTGCTCTGCTACACTCTCCAAACTGACGAAAGCTAGAAAGTCTGACCACAGCAGGTGCTGGCGAGGACGTGTGTGGCACTTTCATCCCCACTGGAGGGAACGTAAACTTGAACTACCACTTGGGAACACAGCTTGGCAACCCCCCCGCCCTACAGATGAAGATGAGCGTAACTAACGTCCCAGTAGCTCCCTTCCTACTTACACACCACAGAGAAATGCACGCGCGTGTGGGCCAGGGACACAGACAGGGACGTGCATGTACAGGGAGACTCCTGGGCTACTGTGAATTATAAAACTGAAAACACCCCGTATCCATCATCAGTACGACAGAGTGACCAATGGTGGAACATTCACACGACAGACTACTACACGGCGATATAGGTAAATGAACCACAGGACACAAAACCGCGTAGGTAACTATTAAAAGCAAGGGGTGCCTGGCTTGCTCAGTGGGTAGAGCATGTAACTCTTGCTATCTGGGTCATGAGTTCGAGCCCCACGCGTGGCATGGAATTTACTTAAAAACTATTGAAAACAAAATTGAGGGGCGCCTGGCTGGCTTAGTCGGTTGGGCGTCCGACTTCGGCTCAGGTCATGATCTCATGGTTTGTGAGTTCGAGCCCCACGTCCAGGGCTCTCTGCTGTCGGCGTAGATAGAACCCGCTTCAGATCCTCTCTCCCCCTCTCTCTTTGCCCCTCCCCCGCTCACATTCTCCCTCTCTCTCGAAAATAAACAAATATATTTTAAAAATAAATGTTTAAAAAAAAACAACAAAATAAAATCTTTTTTTTTTTAATTTTTTTTTTCAACGTTTATTTATTTTTGGGACAGAGAGAGACAGAGCATGAACGGGGGAGGGGCAGAGAGAGAGGGAGACACAGAATTGGAAACAGGCTCCAGGCTCCGAGCCATCAGCCCAGAGCCCGACGCGGGGCTCGAACTCACAGACCGCGAGATCGTGACCTGGCTGAAGTCGGCCGGTTAACCGACTGCGCCACCCAGGCGCCCCCAAAATAAAATCTTAAGAAAACACACAAATGAGTGAAAGAAGCCTAACACACACGTGTGTGCACACACGGACACACACAACTCTGTAGGACTCTTTATTTAGAGTTCAAAAACAGACAAAACTAGTGTATTTAGGGATGCATCCTTAGGTAATGAAAATGTTTAAAAAAAAAACAAGCAAGGAAGATGATTAACATAAAAGTCAGGACAGAGGTTCACTTCAGGGAGGGGGTGTGAGGAGAGGCCATGTGGGGGGCGCTGAGCTTTCCTGAGCTGGGTGGTAGTTACATGGGCATTTGCTTTATGATCTTTTTTTAAGTTTATTTATTAAGTTTATTTATTTTGACAGAGAGAGACAGAGAGAAAATGCAAGCAGGGAGGAGCAGAGAGAGAAAGAGAAAGAGAGAGAGAGAGAGAGAGACAGAGACAGAGACAGAGACAGAGGATCCCAAGCAGGTTCCGCACAGACAGTGCAGGGCTCTAACTCACAAACCATGAGATCACGACCTGAGCCGAAATCAAGAGTCGGACGCTTAACCGACTGAGCCCCCAGATGCCCGGCTCTGTAATAATTTAAGCTGTACCCTCACCGTGTACGTACTTTTCTATGCGTGTGTTATTTTCACAATTCAGAACAACAGCTTCACCCAAATCGCTCCACGAAGCAGAGCTCTCGGAGTTGATTTTACCAAAAGGCGAGACTCGAACGGTTTAGATTCGCCTTCTCTCTCCTTCCTCTTTCATCTGCAAATGGAGTTTCCATTCCTTCGTCCTCCTACATCCCAGGGGCGGGGATGCACACGTGTGCCCGCAGCCATTGCCAGGCCCTGATCCTACTCTGGGCAAGACGCCCCTTCAATCTGCCCCCTTTGTCCGGTCTGACCTCCGAAGCACTCCCCTTGGGCTTCCAGAACATCCAAAGACCAGGAGCAGGATTGTGCTTCCATTCCTCCCGCAGAGCCCGGCTGCAGACGGAGTGTTTTCCCCATTTACCCAACACCGTGCCTCTCCACCGAATGCAGACAGACAGTCAGCCAGCGCCAGCCGGGAGACGAGAGGCTGGGTGTCACGCCGGGAGACGGTGCTCTGCTCCGTGGGCCCGAGGCCCGGACCCATCTGTGACAACTGCCACGCCACAGCACCCTGCAGCCCTGGACTGCCTGCTGTGCGGAACCTCTCACTCCTGCTAATCCTATTTAACAGGAATTCTGGGACACAGCCACAGTTCTGCCTGGAAGTTCCCTTGGAAGAGCTATTGTTTTCAGCTCCAGTTAGGAAAAACTGATGCTTCCAGGGCAGATAGCAATGATTCAAAGCAACTTACGGGGCTGATTAGAAAGAGCCCCAGCCCAGGAGCCAGAAGGCCTGAGCTCCTGCCTATGTTTCCCTAGCACTTTCCACAGGCCTCACATCCTGCCCAGCTCACAGGGACAAATGTACGGAATGTATACGGGGTGGTTTAAAAACCATAATTGCTATAGAAATATAGGGGATTATTATTATTAATACGAAGGGCCAGTTTTTGCTACTAAACATACCATGGTTTTAAAAAAGAGATCACTCTCGGGGCGCCTGGGTGGCGCCGTCGGTTAAGCGTCCGACTTCAGCCAGGTCACGATCTCGCGGTCCGCGAGTTCGAGCCCCGCGTCGGGCTCTGGGCTGATGGCTCGGAGCCTGGAGCCTGTTTCCGATTCTGTGTCTCCCTCTCTCTCTCTTCCCCTCCCCCGTTCATGCTCTGTCTCTCTCTGTCCCAAAAATAAATAAACGTTGAAAAAAAAAAATTTTAAATAAAAAAGAGATCACTCTCAAAAAAAAAAAAAAAAAAGAAAGAAAGAAAGAAAGAAAGAAAGAAAGAAAAAGGAAAAGGGATCACTCTTGCTGAAGAACTAGGATCAATTTCGGCAAAAATCCAGTTATTGTGTGACTGCACCAAACTCACCCACTAAACCCACTCCTCTCCTGTGCCGGCAGTAAGGGCTCAGCTGCTAACAGGCTGCAAAGAGACCACAGCCCTTGAACCATGCGCTCGGAGGCCCAGCGCCTGACTCTGGCCTCACCAGCACTGTGCTCCACCCCCGGAGCTGTCTTTCCCAGGCTCCAGGCTGTTCGGCAGACAGAATGAAAACCAGGTGAAAGCGGAAGCGGCTGCCCACCCTGTTCTATTAAAAAAAAAAAAAAAAGCAACCCTCTTTCAGAAAGGGCATTGCACGTTTGGATGGTGCTGGATGCCAAGGGTTAAAGCACTTTCCAATTTCCAAGGACGACTTGGGTCCTGGTTTAACTTCTTTTGAGCCCATTTGAAAGAATCAGGAGAAAGAATCCCAAGCCCGCATGAAGCCCTTCGATAGAAGGGTGGCGTTGACCATTCCCAGTCTCTGCACGCCAGCCGCCAATGCTGGGGACAGAAGAGAGTGAAGATGAGGCCAGCTCCTCTTGGGACGTGCCCTCAGCAAGAGTGGGCTGATGTGGTCCCGTTGGCCGCCTCGAACTGTCTGTGAAGCTCAGGCTCCAGGGCCCCGACGCTTCTCAGCAGACCTGGTAACTGAAAGGCTGGGGACCCACCAAGCCTCCCAGGGCTGGTGGCCATGGTCAGAAAACACTCATCACGGCACAGGGGGAGTCAAGCCTAAAGACGGGCGGACAAGGAAGCGGCGTTCGCTTTCCGGGAACACTGGGGTGTAAGGAAGGGGCTGGAACCAACCTTCGCAAGGGCAACGTTTCATCACCCGCATCCCAGCGACTCGGACAGAGCAGCAGAGAGATGCTGCCCCCACTCACTCCCTGGCCATACCCCGAGCGCCTTGTTTTGTTTAACCATTTCAAAGTGTTTCCAAGATGATTAGCTCACTTTTTTATCCCCTGAGCAACCATGCAAGGTATGTAGGGCACCTCTCCCACTTTACAGATGGGGAAGGTGAGACACAGCCGCTGGGGAGCAGCCAACAGAGAGGCGTCCGCTCCGTCCTGACTCCCGGCCCAGCGAGCGCTCTTGCTGCCAAACTGGAGAGTCTTACGTTTCTCACATCCTGCGGCTGCTCTTCAGCCATCATGGGACCCCAGCTCCTCCATGAGAGCCCACCCCCAAAGCCCACTTTTTCATGAGGAATATTGGTCTATTAATCATTCCGTTATTAAACTTGCCATTTACGGTAACATTCTAAAGATTGAACAGACCTAATTTTTTGAGTCACCATTTCAGGTATCAGTTCAAGACGTGGACGCCAGTCAATGACACCTATGTAAGCTCCCGACCAAGAAGGGTGAGTGGGGAATGTCCCTTTTCTGGTGATTAAATGGCTTATCTATGTGTCAGAGCATTACAGCAATGGAATGGTATCCAGGTTACTGTGGTGTGTGAGGATTTCTCTCTCGCACCCCGACCCCCACACCACCCCCTAGAAACCATGGTGCCAGCCACACATCTCCCTGGAGCCCGGTCATAACCATGTGATGCCTGTCTGTGGAAATGACACTATCAGTCCGTTCTCCCAGGGGGTGAAGAGCCTGAATGTTTTCCAGCGGGGAATATTATGCGTCAGTAACCGTTTTCACGTCTTTTTCCTCTCACGTGAACCGGAGATGCGTTACCACACAAATGCACGCACACGTACAGAGACAGAAAGCAGAACGGCTAAAATGACAAAGCAAAACCAGAAGAAGAAACGAACAGCCATACACCCAGAAGGGAGATGCCGCCATCTTAAAACCGGAAGTGAGAGGCTTACTGTACTTTTACGTTTCATTTAGCTCTGAGTTCCCTGCAAGTCAAGGTGAAAACAGAAATACGATGGAGACACCTGGATGGCTCCATGGGTTAAGCATCTGGCTCTTGATGTGCGCTCAGGTCATGATCTCATGGTTCATGAGTTCGAGCCCTGTGTGGGACTCTGCACTCACAGCATGGGCCTACTTGGGATTCTTTCTCTCTCTGTCCCTCTCTCTCTGCCCCTCCCCGTCTTGAGCACACATATGCACACACACACTCTCTCTCTCAAAATAAATAAACTTAAAAAAAAAGAAATACATTGATTATATGGTTCTTGTGTGTGAAAAAAGAAAGTATTTACATTTATATTTCATCAATTCTTTGTCACCCACGATTTGGCATGAGTTTGAATGGGTGTTTTATGTATATGTTTTCTTCCCAAAGCACAGGATAGGTGAAGTCTAGTCAGGATACATGCTTTCTGAAAAAATATTGTGGGAAGTTGGATATGCTTTCGGGCCTGATGGAGAGAAAGATACGGAAACCCAGAATCTTCCTTACCTCCTCCAGTTTATCCATCCGTCCAACCAGTTTGGTAGTGACAGAATGCAGCTTCAGGAGATCCAGACCATAGAAGGCTCCTTCCAGCATGTCTATGATGGTGGAAAGCTATGGAACGTGAGTAGCAGGTTAGTCGAGGGCTGGGGTGTGACACCCAAGACGAGACTTCTCCTGTCAGACCCCCAAGCTGGAGGCTCAACAGAGAGGCCACTGGCCAGGAACGGAGAGGGGGGCTCTTGGAAACTGGCGTTTTGTAGGTGGGAAGTATTGTGCCCCCTGGAATACTCAGATAAGAAAATGGAAGAATCCAGGGGCGCCTGGGTGGCTCCGTCGGTTAAGCGTCTGACTTCAGATCAGGTCATGATCTAGTGGTTTGTGAGTTCGAGCCCCGCGTCAGGCTCTGTTTTGACAGCTCAGAGCCTGCTTCGGATTCTGTGTCTCCCTCTCTCTCTGCCCCTCCCCTGCTCATGCTCTGGTTCACTCTGTCTCAAAAATAAAATTTAAAAAAATTAAAAAAAAAAAAAAAAAGAATCCTAGAAGAACAAGTGAAACAAGTCTACACATCTTCACCCAATCGCTCAGACCCCTTTTCTTCTGTTAGGTGTATGCCTGCTTGTCTTTCCTCTTAGACGCTGAGCTCCTTGAAAGTGGTGCCTCATCTTTGTTTCCCCAAGATCTCTAGCACAGCACCTGGCCCACAAGAGGTGATCTATAAATACTCAACAAAGTGGCTCATAAACTTCGATGCCTTGAGGATGTGCTCCTAAAATACCCAACCTCGTTGTCTACCCTGGGAGATACCAACAGTTTTCCCTCAGCACTAAAACTAAACTAACCACGGGGTAAAAGAGGCCCCATGACCCATCTCTGCGATAGCATGCCATCGTAGGGCGCGAGCCTTCTCAGTGCTTTTAATGCTGTCCTTCCCGCCAGTACTCTGGGAGGACGGTGGCCGAATATCTGGTGACATCCAGGTCACCCAGAGCGCAGGCAAAGGGGCAGGTGAGAGACGCTTGAACCGGGCCTCCCTGCCGAGGACCAGTCCCTGGAAGAGTCTGCTGGACACCCTTCTGCGAGTTCTGTTCCCCACCCGTCTCCCAGCCTTGCTGGTAGAGGAAGAATTCCATGTCACGAGACACTTGTGTTCAGAAGCCCTCCTTCCTCCCCACCAGAGGAAAGTAGCTGAACTGGGGGTGACAGCCGCAAAAAGGCATCTTGTTGGCACGCACTGGGATGATTTTCTGAGTGGCTCCCAATAGAAAATTTTGCCTGCTGCTGTTCCAGAAGCCCCCAGGAGTCCAATCCTGTAACTGGGTGGTTCAGAGAGCGGCTTGATGGTGGGGCTGCGGCTCTGAGGCACACCGGATCCCGGGGCAGGATGTTAAAGCACTGTCCTGCTAACCCCCGCTCTGCGAGAAGGGCATCCATGACCGCCAGCTACCGAGTGCGTACCAGGCACGGGCACAGAGGCAGCTCTTCACGTTGGTCATTCACGAACAGGACGCGTGTCTACTGACCCTGACTGCGTATCAGGCACCGTGCCGAGTACTCCATAGGGTCATCCATCGGTTCCCAAAGCAACCCCCCAAAGCAGACGTTGTTATCCCCACTTGCTACTCAAGGAGACCAAGGTCGGGCAAGGCAGTTAGGCACCTTGAGTAGGATTACACGGCAAAGAATAGCGGAGCAACAATCTGAACCCAAGTCTGTGTGACTGCAAAACCAGGCCCAGGCCACCGCTCCCCCCTGCCGCCCCCCACTGCAATGAAGCGGGGAGGGCAGAGATCGGACAAAGCCCTCAGCCCACCCCTGCAGCAGCCTCAGGCAGGCCTGAGCTTCCCCCCCTCCCCCCACCCAGACCAGGATCACAGTCTGATGCCGACCTACAGCCGGCCCCAGGCCCCTCCTACCCTGGGTCACCCCGGGCCCGCGGGCTGAGGACTGACGGGTTCGCCCCTCCTCGTCTCTCGCCTCTTTAGGGTGCGTGCTGGGCTGACAGTAAATCGTGGCAACAGCTCTCCGGGAGAAGAACACTGAGTTCTTCTGGCCCCCGGGCCTGGCAGTGCCTCCCAGGCCCAGCCTCCCTGGCTCCATAGGGAGAGGCAGGCACACTTTGCTGTCAGCATCCCCTTTAGACGTCGGATTGCGAACGACCGCTTTGTCACATGACCAGCCTTGGACACACACAGTACTCCAGATGCCAGGGCCTGACCTTTACAGGCTAAGACACGTCCCATTTACTCAAAGGCCTTACAATCCCTGCAACAGCTTCTGCCAGAGGCCTGGGTCCCGAAGGCGTCCTCCCACCCCTGGCCTCGCCCCCACACCAGGTCCTTACCTTCAAGTCCCGGCTGTCTGCCGCCCGCAGCTTCTGGAGCCGAAAGTCTCCCTCACAGGGATTGAGGGCCGACGGGGGTGCGACACAGGCACATTTGCAGGACGAGCCCGAGGTGATGGTTTCCACCGTGTAGAAGTCTTCCTTCCTGGAGGTCCCCTCGTTGACCCTCTGACAGGCGTCTCGGCCCAGGGGTCTCACCACGCACTTGCACTGACAGTCTGAGCCCTCAGACACAGCCTTGACCTTGTCATAGTCTCCCAGCAACTAGACAACAGAGATAAAGCAAGAAAGGGCTGGGTGTGCAAATACAGGCGCCTATCAGCCCAGCACCTAGGAAGGCTCTCCACTCACCCTGTTGAATGTCCTGCACTAGCCCAAGACCTCAGACAACTCTGAACTGTGGAGAGAAGAGGTCATCAGAACACAATTTGCTGACTCTGAAATTTCCTTGAAGGCACGAGGAGTTCAGCTCTCTTCATTTGTCTTGGAAAGCTGTGTGCTTCTCAGGGGGCCTTAGCCTTTCATCATTTCAAGGAAAAAAACAAATGAGCCCCATCATTCTTCCAACGGCCCTTGCCTTAGCGGACATCCAGATTTAGATTAAAAAAGAAAAAGGAGAAGGGGCTAAAGGGAGGATTGGAAAGCTGATATTCCAATCTGAAGGCTACTTGCTTTGATCCTTGTTCACTCAGTGACCACATACTGAATGCCCATTCGGGGCTGTGCCAGGTAAACAGACGGGCCAGAGAGCCCACCCACGGGAGCTCTCCGTGCAGGAGGCACACAGATCACAGCCATGCCAGGTAAAGGGTGGCAAGTGCCCTGACGTGATGATGCAGGGCAGTCGGGGGGGAGGGGGCGCCCAACCTGGCGAGAGGGGCTCCGGCCAAGCATCAGAGGAGACTTCCTGGAGGAAGTGGTATTTGATCTGGCCCTCGAAAGACGGCTTCAGTTTGGAAAAAGAGAGGCTGAGTAAGGTTTACGCAGCCTAGGGATTCATTTGGCTCCTTGAACAGCTTCTGAACCCAAACCCTAGGCCAAAGCCAGGAGAGCAAACTGGCAGTGGTTGCTGCTTCTACGATGCTAAACATTTCCTTCTGAGCCCTGGCCCCTGCCAGCCTCCCCAGGCTGGAAATCACACAGCAGCAGCAGCAGGCTTTCTGGAGCCACCATTCTGGGCACTTGCTCGGGGTGGGGGTGGGGGGGAAGCCTCCTTCCTCCTCTGCACAGATCCCGCATCCCCAAAGCCACAGGGGCCCCCAAAGCCTTTCTAGGCACCGGGAAGGGTTCCCTTCACTTGCCTAATGACCTCGGCAGGCAGGCAGAGACCTAGCTGGAGTGGAAATGTTCCTGGGATGCTGTCTGGGGGGGGGGCGGGGGGGGGAGGGAGAAGGCTTGTAATGTTTTTCTTGCAAAGGCTGGGTTTCTTCTAACACTAATATTTGCTTTAGAGCTGTTGTCAAATACAGAATGGCGCAGCGGGCTAAGGGGTAGCAGTGTAGGGTGACTGAAGCGGCCGGTCCTCAGGGGCTGACAGTAAATCGTGGCTGTCTGCTCTCTGAGACTCTGCCTAGATTCCTGCCGGAGCCCGCGCCGAGGCCCCGGGTGGATTCCTTCCTTTCAGACTCCGGTTTCAAGAACACTTGTGGATGGTCCTCCAGAGCCCCAACATGAAGGGTTTTCATGTCCTTTCGGTTTAGGGGACAATGAGAGGTTATGGGTAGCTCTAGGGATAGATAGCAGCCTAACTTCCCGAGGAAGGGGAACTGATTGTTCTTCCCCCGGGAAGGAGACAGGACCCAGAGCAAAGGCTTCTCCAGATGCAGCCATCCCTCATCTTGAGGATGACGGCAACTCCCACCACATGTCATCATGCTGAACGGAACACTCCAGAGAACTGTCCCTTCCAGTCACCTGGGCTGCAGATTGTCAGAAGACCTGGCTCTACCCACCTGGAGCTACAGCCGGGGAACCAGGGTATGTGTGACCATCGAGTCAGGTAAAGCGAGCCAAGTACTTTGTAAAGGGGCACTTGACCAAGCCAGTCCCTATCAGCTGTCACTCACCCCCCACTGACCACGCGCCAGAGGTGAGTGGGTCTGCATTTCCACCCTGCCTTCACCAACACACACCGCCCCTCTGCGCGGGGCCACCTGCCACGCGTCACACCTGCAGCTGCTGCTGGGTCTCGACCCCGCTTCTCCCTGGTGGGTGTCTCACTCCGGCCCGTCAAGTGTCTCCTCCTGGGGCAGCCGTCCGCCCGCCCCAGTCCAACGTGCCCGCCTGTTGTCACATTCCAATTCCCACGAACAGCCACACAGGCAAGACACGACCACACTTTCGCAACCCTTGAGCTAGAAACTAGGTCTGGATTATTATTGTCCGTTTACGTCCCTCTTTCCAGGGAGCTGCGCGGAGTCTTCCCTTCCTTCTCTCCTTTCTCCCGATTCGGTAACCCTGAAGTACCCGTCCGTCCCCGGAGAAACGCAGCGAGGAGGGCACCGCGCACGCCCCTCCCTCCGGGAACGGGGCGCAGCGGCCGGCCGCACGCCAGCGACGACGGCCACCTCCGGTCCCCCCTCCACCCAGCGCCCCGGCCCGGGGGTGGCCAGGGCCCGCCGCCTACCTGCGACAAAACGTTCTCCTGGTTGTCCGCCTCGTTCTGCAGGGTCTCGTCCTCCGTGGGCGCCACCGTCGGCGCGTCCGGCGGCTCGCTCGTGCCGGCGGGGGTCACGGTGGCCCCCCACTGGGCCCGGGCCACCACCAGAGCGCCGCAGACGACCAGCAGCAGGGGCTTGGCCATGAGGGACGCGGGCAGAGGGGCTGCGCCCGGGGGAGAGCGGCGGGCTCGGGCTGCGGGCTGGCACTGAGGCGGAGGGCGGCGCGGCCGCGGCCCGGGAGTGGCCGCTCAGAGCGCCTGCTGACGCTGGGCGCGGCTGAGCGCGGCGGGAGGGTGCGCCCCCGAGCCCCGGCGCATGTCCTCCCCGGCGCGAGCGGCCGCGACTGTGCGGCCCCGGCCGAGAGCCGGGCGCGGGGCGGGGGCGCGGGGCGGCGCGGGGCGGGGGGGGGGGGGGGGGGGAGAGGGGGCGGGGGGCGGGGAGCGGCGGCGCCGGGAGCGAGCGCGGCGTCCGCCCGGGGGCTCAGGTGGCAGGCGGGGCGCCGGGGGGCGGGGCGGCGCGGAGGGAGGGAGGGGGAGAGGGCGGGGGCGGGGCCTCCATTGTGCGCGCGGCCCGCCCCTCCCGGCCCCGCTCGGCGCCCCCGTGGCCGCCGCGCGCGCGCCCCCCCCCCATCACGCTCCCCGCACTCCCGCCCCGGTGAAGTCTGGGGTCCCCCGTGCGGTTCCGGCCCGCGGCCGCGCGCCCCCCCGCCCCCCCTCGAGCGGGAGGTAGGCAGGCAGCGGGCGCTCGCTGCGAGCCCGAGCCCCTGTCCTCCGCGCGCTCCTTTTATCGCCCCCCGGGGAGAAGGAGCCTTGCTCTCGGCGTCTCTCTTCCCGGACTCGGCTCGCAGCGCGAGCTCCGGCAGCTTTGAACTTAGCGCCACTGGTAGCCTGCCTGCCCGCCGCCGCGTCACACCCTGGCAATACCTCCACCCAGAGGATGGCCGTTGAACTCCCTGCCGGAGTGGGTCCTGGTTTGTGCGACTATCGAATACGAAGACCGCGACTGTCAATCGCGGACGCTCTGCGGGTCCCCGTGGGGGAAGCGGCTGCCCGAGAAGCCGATGATTGTCCAAGGGAACAGCTCTTAGCTAGCTTCCTGCTTTGGGACAGGTGTCAGAGTCTGTCGCTACGTGATCCCCAAGAGGGCGTCCACTTTCAACAGCGTACGATTATGTTACAGTGTCCCATAATTAGTGTCTCTTTGGGGGGCGCCTGGGTGGCCCAGTCGGTTGAGCGGGGGACTTCAGCTCAGGCCATGATCTCACCGTGAGTTCGAGCCCCGCATGGCGCCCCTCAGGGCTCGCTGCTGGCAGCGCAGAGCCGGTTTTGGATCCTCTGTTCCCCCCTCCACCAACACTCTGGATCCTTTGTCCTCTCTCTCTGCTCCCCCCCGCTCATCCCCCCTCTCAAAAATAAACATTTAAAAAATTTAGTCTCCCTTTTGTGAACCTACTGTAAAGATTTCAAGGAAAGGCACAGTGCCTTCCGGGACAACTGTCATCCTGAAAATATTGAACAGAACCAGACCCCTTCCAAGATGTGAAAGGTGTCAGTATGCGTCTGGGGAAGTACAAACACCTTGCCTCTCACGCTAAGGAATAAGTTGCAATAGTCAAAGTCATAAACTAAGGAGCTTCAGCTCATGTAAGTGATGATAGTTGACAGACATATAATGATTGTCTTTATTAATGTTTAAATAGGGTTTTGTTTTGTTTTGTTTTTGTTTTTGTTTTGTAATCTCAGTTTGTGGACAAAAGTCCAAGGTTCTGGGTGTCTGGGCCTGTGGAAACCTCTCTCTCGCACAAACACACACATACACATGCAAAGTACTCTGTGTGAGCTAGCAAATGTTTTCTGAAACTAGACGGTAGTAAACATCCATAAAATATAGTTTTCGGGGCGCCTGGGTGGCGCAGTCGGTTGAGCGTCCGACTTGAGCCAGGTCACGATCTCGCGGTCCGTGAGTTCGAGCCCCGCGTCGGGCTCTGGGCTGATGGCTCGGAGCCTGGAGCCTGTTTCCGATTCTGTGTCTCCCCCTCTCTCTGCCCCTCCCCCGTTCATGCTCTGTCTCTGTCCCAAAAATAAATAAAAAACGTTGAAAAAAAATTAAAAAAAAAAAAACATAGCTGTCCTTTCCAGCTATGTTCTTCTTTTTTTTTTAATCCAAGTACAGACGTTTACATTTTTTCCCACTGATTATCATTTTTTAATGATATATTAAAAAATTAAAAAATGATATAAAAAAATTAAAAAATATTTTAATTAAAAAATTAAAAAAACTGAAGTTTTCAAATTCAGTTCGAATAAGTGTCGAATGTTGGCTAAGCGCAAGACAACAAACTAGGTTGCTAGATCTTTAATGGGAAGATAAGAATGTCCGTGTTTTCCAGAAGGGGTAGGGTGGAAGTGAGGGGGTAAGCAGAACAAGGGCTCGAGTTGTAAAGCAGGATGAGAGCATTGGCCAAGGGCGTTCAAGGAGTTATAGGCCACGTGTCGTTGAAAGGTCAGGGCTTCGTGGAAGAGTGACGCTGGAGGTGTCTGGGTGTATGGAAAGGCTTCAAGGGAGAAGATAAGCCAACAAGATATAGGCAAGAAAGAGAGGGCATTGTGGGCAGAGACACAAGCCTGAAGCGGATATTCAGATCTCAGACTGCTCGCTTCTCAGGGAGACCTTCCTGACTCCACCACCAGGGCCATTCCTACCTTGTATTCTCCCGTAGCACCTGTACCTTTGCCCCGCAGCATTATGGGAATTACATTTTTCTACTCCTTCGTGGATTGCTTCAGTCACGCCTGTCTTCTCCACTGGAATGTAACCTCCATGAGGGCACGGCTTCCGTCCGGGTTTGTTCACCATTACAGCCCCAGAGGTTAGCCAAGTGCCCGGAACAAAGTAGACACTTCGCAAAACTGGTTGGATGAATGGGGTCTACAAACAGTCCGGGTGGACACATCCCAGGTACTTTCGCAAAGACGGCCTTTGTATCTATTAGCGTGCATTTGACCGCAAGTCACAGAAAATCAACGGTGGCTTAATCACATATGCATTTATTTTTCTGTCATTCTAAGAAGACTGGAAGTTGGCCATTTTAAATTTAGTTCAGCAGCTCAATGATGTCATCAAGGACCCATGCTCTTTCTGTTTTCCCAACTATTATTCTTAGGGTATTGGCTTTTGTACTTAATCACGCGTGGTAGAGGCCAGTCCTCGATACCCCTCTGCCATTCTCTTTGGCCAGATACTCAATTCCCCAATCTTTCTTGCAGCTAGGGGCAGCCACGTGATTCACTTCTGGTCAATAGAATAAAATAAACCTACAGAGACTAGAAAAGATATGTGGCCTCCTGATAAAAGAAACAAATTAGAGAGAGGAGCTTTCTGGTGCCCCCGTTTCTTGTGTTAGATTGTAGTCATGATGCCTGGAGCTGTGGCAGCCATCTCACGACCATGAGGCCTTTCTCCTATTGAACTGAAACAGATCTCCTTTGAAAGTTTCTTTTTCAGTTCAGTCCTGGGGCACCCGGGTGGCTCAGTCGGTTAAGGGTCCACCTCTTGATCTCAGCTCAGGTCTTGATCTTGGGGTCATGAGTTCAAGCCACGCATTGGGCCCCATGTGGGGCCCCATGCTGGGTATGGAGCCTACTCAAAAATAAAATAAAGCTCAAGCTGTCTGGGTGGCTTGGCCGGTTGAACATCTGACTCTTGATTTCTGCCCAGGTCATGATCCCAAGGTCAAGGGGTTAAGTCCCAGGTCAGGCTGTGTGCTGAGTGAGGAGCCTGCTTGAGATTCTCTCTCTCTCCCTCTGCCCCTCTCCCCTTCTCCTCCTCTCCCTCTCTCCTTCTCTTCCCCACCCCACCAGCTCTAAAAAACAAAAATTATTTTTAATTTTTAATTAAAATGAAGTTCAGTCCCATGGTCATACACAGAACACATCTAAGACCTTTCCCACGAGAGAGTTTTTCTTTCACTTAAATATAGAAGCTAAGTACCTTCTGGATCTCCTTCTTTCTCAAGCTAACTAACCAGATAACTAACTCACATTATATATTCATTTTATTCACCTGTTTCTCAGACCACATGGTCTTTTGGATCCCCTATTATTCCAGTTTTTTTTTTCTCTAGAGAGGTTTGAGTAGATGTTACAGCATATTGAAACCATTTTTTCTCTTTTTCCAAGCACTGTTAGTTTATTACTGTAACCCAAGATTGACTTTGCCTTTTTGGCATTACATTGCACCAATGATTCACATTAATTTATTTTTTTAATATAGTTTTTTTCCCTTTTCTTTTTGTTTTTAACATGAAGTTTATACTGGTTTCCTCCATCCTGTCCTTTCCAGCTATGTTCTTTTTTTTTTTTTTTTAATCCAAGTACAGACGTTTACATTTTTTCCCACTGATTATCATGAAGCTTTTGGCCCATCTTTTCACCCTGTTGAAATCTTGTCTAAGTTTTCCAGATTAAATAAGCACGATTTCTGTCTTAACTCAAATCATTAATGTATTAAGTCATAGTCATTCGAATACAGCTAGATTCTAGAGCCCTATACCCATAGAAAAAGTATTTCCTTATTGATATTACGTCCTTTGGTGTGTGATTGCTTGGGTAGTCGGAGGTGCTGGTGCCTAGCCCCCAGGGCTTCCTCACATCTACAAGCGTTTCTCGAGAGACTTTTAGCACCTGCCTTTCAGAAATCAAGACACTGCCCATGGTGTTCCTTCCACCTGCCGGTCTGATAGCCTGATTTGAAGATCCTGAAGTGAGCTTGCTTTGGCTTTTGAACATCCAAGCCGATGTACTGGAAATTCCTTAGGCTCCTACAGATTCGACTTCACTCGATCCTTAGCAGATGAGCGTCAAATAGGTATTACGCTCCCTGTGTGAAAGGTGGAAACATTGAGGCATTAAGATAATGAGGTGGGGGCACCTGCGTGGTGCGGTTGGTTAAGTGTCGGCTCTTGATTTCGGCTCAGGTCATGACCTTGTGGTTTGTGGGATCGAGCCCCACATCGGGCTCTGTGCTGGTAAGCACGGAACCTGCTTGGGATTCTCTCCCTCTCTCTATGCCCCCCCTACCCCCTCAAAAATAAATAAATAAGCTTTAGGGGCGCCTGGGTGGCTCAGTTGGTTAAGCGTCCGACTCTTGGTTTGTAGAAAACCAAGGCTCCATTTGCCAGGTGGGGCTGGGGCGGCTATAAATGACCTGCCGCCTAAGTGGGTAATTTAGCATATGCACCTGCCCCACAGCAGCAGAATCAAAGAACGGGACAAAATCCCACGAGCAACATCATTCTGCCGCCCCCCTCTCCTGGCTTGCTGCAGCGTGGGAGCCCTGCCAGGGAACTGCCATAAAAAGCTGGAAAGGGGTGATGGAATGCTTGGCTGAAAAAGAGTTCTCCACCACCGCCCCCCCCCCCCGACCCCCATTCACCTCGCGTTGCTGCTTTCTCGGCTTCTTAGTTCGTCTTTGATCTTCCACGTTTTCTCTCTTCTTTAATTCAGTTTAGCTCACTTTTTGAACATACGTTAGGAGCCAGGTGCTCTGTGGCCTGCTGAACACGCAGATGAAGACGGCCAGACCCCTGCTTTCAGGAGCTCCTATGCTAAAGCTTATAGATGCGTAACTCTGGGGAAGCACACAAAAGAGCTTTCGCTCCCCTCGAGGTATTTTAGCAAAGCAAAACGTTTTTCTTCCCTGCGGGAGGGATGGGAGCGTGTCTGGTAGGCAGGGAGGAGCCGTGAAAGGGTTTGGGCCCGGGAGGAGGGTGCCGTGGTCAGCTGGGCAGACCAGATGGGTTGATCAGGGCGGCGGAGAGCAGAGCGCAGAGGGAGAGGCAAGACCGGCAAACACAGTTTTCTGTTTGCAGACCACCTGGCCTCCCAGGGTGGCCCTGCCTGAGCCCGAGTCCTGTGCTGGATGGGTCATGGCTCTGACTCAGAGAGGAGCGCCCTTGCCTTGTGGTGACCTAGGGAGGGCCGGGTGGACAGAGGCCCTCTGCCCTCCCGTGGGATTTCCCAGCTCTGCTCTGTGGCACAGCTCCGGGAGAGACCAGTCACACCACAGTCCATGTGAATGGACACCCCGTCCCCCAAGAATCAGGCAGGCACAGCCCCCAACCAGGCCAGGTCAGGAACACTGCAGACAGCCTGCTCCGTCCTGCCCACCATCGTATCCCTGCCCTCTCTCACCCCCGCCCCAGCCTCTCCCTCCCTCTTCTCCCGGTGCCCCGTCTTCCGTGATCACAAACAGAGCAGTTCTGATGCCGATAATGTGCGTCAGGCTGTGTGGCTCCCCTGCCTTCTCACACATGCCTAATGTGGCTTTAATAATTCTGCCTCAGTGGGGAGCCTTTACAGGCAAATACTCCCGGTAGAGGTAACTCATTGCCTTAAACCTATACCAGGAAATAAATAATTGGTAACAGGTTTTGCTAGGGAAGTAACAGAGGGAAGACGCTGGGAAGTTAAAAAGACTCATTACGGGGGGAGGCCTGGGCGGCTCAGTCGGTGAAGCCTCCCACACTTAATTTCAGCTCAGGTCTTGATCTCTCGGTTCCTGAGTTCAAGCCCCACATCAGGCTGTGCGCCGACAATGCGGAGCCTGCTTGGGATCCTCTCTCTCTGCCCTCCCTCCTCCCCCACTGTTTGCACGTGCTCTTTCTCTCTCTCTCAAAATAAATAAAAATTTTTTAAAAATCTTCGGGAAAAAAAAAAGACTCATTATGGGACAATCCCAGAGGTCTTGGACTTTGACATGAGTTCTAAAGGACTCACGTTTGTTGTTTATCATTAGGAATGAATAGAAGCTTGTTCAACAGAGATGGAAGAGGAACGTTCCAGGTTGGGAAATGCAGGCACGGGGGTTACAGGGAAGGAAGAGAAGGGGAAACAGGTGAGAACAGGGGCCAGATCACACGAGGCCTTTACACTATGCCGGGAGTTTGGAATTGAAGTCAAAGGCTATGGGGAGAGAGGGAGACAGAAAAACTGTCTCTAGAAGAGAAAGAGAGCATGTGCATGTGCACGGCAGGGGAGGGTTGACAGAAGGCTGGGGATATTAGTAAGAATCCTTAGTGGTCAGTAACAAAGCAAAGAAGGAGACTTATTATAAAGATACAGGAGTGTTTCACAGAACCCGAGGTCTCTAAGGTCAGTAGGGTCCACACAAGAGACAGAAGATGTTCAGGCCACAGTTACGTGAAGAGAAGAGTAAGGCTTTCTCCTTCTCGGGGCCAATTCCAAATGCCCAAAGAAGGGAGTCCTATCTCACATGGTCAGGTACCTAATCCTGAATGAATCACATAAGGTGGGTGCCGAGGGGGTCAGGTAACTTTGTAGAAAGAAAGTGGGGAGAGGCGCAGTCCCCAGGAAGGACCAGACAAGTCAAAGGGGATCCGTTGCACTCTTGCCCGTGGCTGGCTGGCTCTCTCTGTGTGTCCCCTCGACCTCCAAAGACGCACTTACTTAACATAAAGTAATCATCTTACAGGAAAGCAGAAATATCTCTCTGTAAGAGACAATCCAAATCATCCTGCATAAAAAAAGAGAGAGAATCCAAATTAGTATCTAGGAATGTCAAAGGCAACTCTTCTGTGTGTCCACATCTCCAGGAGATATCTTTTCCAGCTTGGCGTGAAACTTGTCCAGATGTGACTTCTCACTAGGTTCAACCACAGCCAATAGCTCTCAGCTCGTTATAGACACTTCACTTGGCAGAATAGCCCCCGAGAATATTTAATCCACACACGTTCTCTTCAGGATGCTCCCTTTCCTTCACTGGGGCACTTGAACAGCTTTCAACCCTAGCCTCATCAGGCAGCCAGGGGCCGTGGGGAGCCCGGGCTCCGGGCTCAGACAGATGGGCTATGGAATCTGGCCTTTCCAAACTTACTGGTGACCTAGCAAGTAAGTAAGTAAGTAAGTGGACAAGTCACTTCCCCTCTGTGAGCCTTGGTCTCTTCATTCCAACATGGGAATCATGCAAGTACCATTCTGTGCTTACTATGTGCTCTACCCCTTGAGGAATGAACCCCACCCCCCAATTCCAATGCTAAAAATAACGAGACATATACAAATCGCAGGTGGATTAAGAAAGGTCTCGTGTTGAGCATCGAGAGGAAACCCAGACACTGATACGAAGGTGAAGGTTCACTTGGGAGCAAGAGAAGTGATTGTAGCCTGAGCTTTGGAGGGGCTTCAGAAGCACAGACCTGGGTTGATATTAATCCTGCCACCTATCCGGTGGGTGATCCTGGGCGAGTTTTCTCTCCTAAACCTCACTTTTCTAATATTACTAGGTTGTTGCAGCGATTAGAGATACATAAAAAGGCCTAGCCTGTGGCTTGCCACGTGCACAAATATTTGCTGAATGGTGAGTGGCTGCTAACAGAGGAATCGTTGATTGAATGCTAGGATATTATTATGCCTGTTTCTGATTTACTATGTGACCTTAGTAGGAACTCTGTGCCTCGATTTCTTTAGCTGAAAAAGGAAACCGTCATTTTTTTTCAAATATTTATGTTTGAGACAGAGCGAGAGAGGGAGCAGGGGAGGGTCAGAGAGAGACGGAGACGCAGAATCCGAAGCAGGCTCCAGGCTCCGAGCTGTCAGCACAGAGCCCCGTGCGGGGCTCGAACTCTTGAACAATGAGATCATGACCTGAGCCAAAGTAGGACGCTCAACCGACTGAGCCACCCAGGCGCCCCAGGAAACTATCATTTTTGATTCTCTGTTCCTTCCACCTGGGGATAATGGTTTAGGCAAACTGAAGTTTTTCCCTTTTGGGGGTTTGCTTTGTTCCAGGGACTAAAGTTCAACCAGGTCACTTTCTGAAAGTTGAACGATTCCTCAAGTGTCTTCAGCAACTGGGCTCTGGAGGCAGCTGCCAGCCCCTTGCTTTTGTTGGCCGGACAGCCCAGGCACATCTGGAAGCTGCGGTGGCCCAGGTCGGGGGCGAGGGGTCCTCAGGGGGGACCAGCGGCATAGCCTGGAGCTAGGCAGTGAGCAGAGTTGAAGCATCCCTGGGCTGATGTGGAGTCCCGAGTGAAAACCCAAGGGACCCCTCACTCCAGACAGGAGGAAAGCCAGCTCCGTGCTCTGAGAGCCAACCCTCCCGTCCAAGGAGAAGACACCTAAAATAGCAGCAACACGCTTGGACGGAGAGGCAGCGCCACGGGTTTCCATCTCCCCCGACTTTCTCCCCCTTCCTCTAAGAAATTACTTTCTCCCATTTGAAAATCCAACTCAAGCTTGTTCCGATTAACCTCGGGGCTCCCCCACCCCCCTCTTCCACCCATCGTTCCCAGCCGTCCTTCACCCCATCGATGACACCCTGCTTCCCTCCCGTTCTGCTTGCAAGGAAAGAGCCACTCAGAACCATTATCTCAGTGACGGGTGTGGTTTCCTTCCTTCACTGGAGATTTTCAGCGTCTGAGGGTCGATTCTTCTTGACCTAGACTCGCACGTCCAATGACCTGTTGCCTTTGTAAAACTGCAGGGGGCGCCAGGCAGTGTAACGTCTGTCCTCTGGGGTTCAGGATGGTCTGCGCCCCTAAGTAAAGCCGGGTGCAGAAATCTTACGTCATCCTCACCACCGTCCTGCGCTTGGGTGGACGAAACAGAAGCAGGGAGGTTGACCTGCCCAGGGACAAGACTGCACAACTAGTGAGGGGTCCACCAGCATTGACCTCAGGTCTGTCTGCCTCCAAGCTCATGCTGTGAATCACACCCAGCACATGTCCTCTCACATTTAACTTTTAAAACTCAACTTCGGCGTCTCACCTACACGCAACCTCTTCTTCTAGAAGCCCGTATTTCAGGTTCTCTGGCCACTGGCGTGCAAAGTGGCACATCTCTGGGAACACAACTGGCTGCAGCCACAAGCAGGCCGGGAGATGTCCCGTCGGGAGACCCCGCTCCCCATCACAACGCTGCCACTCCAGCTGTGGATGCGAACTCGGGAAGTCCTTGGCCTCTCTGGGAAGTCACGGGCCTCAGTTTTGCCTCTTTGCCAAGAGAATCGGTTGGACTGAGTGATTCCCAGGGCGGTGCCTTTCAGCCCAAACATTTCTGGATTCCTCAGTCCAAGCAACTTGATTTATTGATCCTCCCGTTGTGTGTTCTGAAACACAGTTGGCTTGAACGTCGCTACCGATTCTCAAAGCAGGTGCAGTTTTCTCCATCGTATAGATGAGACAAACCGACACTCAGAAAGTAGAAGTGATTAGATCAAGGTCACAGCGTCTGGATTGGAACTTGGTCTTATTTATTCAAAGCCAGTACTCTGAAACACCCAACTACATCCAGGCTTTCTTAGGAAACGTCTAAAGGAAGAGTCTAAATGTAAAGCGTGAATTAATTTAATATCTATTTAAAGAAAAGGGTTAAGTCCGTCTAATTGATATGACAAAAATCGCGAAGGTGGGGACTTTTACAAATGCCTGAGGTTTGGGGACCGCTGAGTCAGATAAATATATTCCGATGTTCATTGGTTCCATGAAGACAGAGCAGGACCACGGCCTCTTCCTGAGCACCTGGTACTGTGTCTCCAGCTCTTGGGCATTTGGAGCCCTTTGAAGGGGGGAAAAGAGGGGCGCCTGGGTGGCTCAGTCGGTTGAGCGTCCGACTTCAGCTCAGGTCATGATCTCACCGTCCATGAGTTCGAGCCCCGCGTCGGGCTCTGTGCTGACAGCTCGGAGCCTGGAGCCTGTTTCAGATTCGTCTCCCTCTCTCTCTGTCCCAACCCACTCGCATTCTGTCTCTGTCTCTCTCAAAAATAAATAAACTTAAAAAAAATTTTAAAAAAGAAAAAGAAAAATGAAGGGGGGAAAAGAAACAAACTGTGTATCCAGAAGACTTACTTGGTCTGGATACTCTCATATCTACTCCCCCAGCCTCCCCTTCCCCCCCCCCCCCCACGTCTCCTATGCATCCAAGACTTTGCTGTCAGGCATCTGTCAACATATCCCTTAGAGAAGGGCCGAAGTCATAGGTTGCAAGGTGGTTGGCCGAAGGTGTATTTAGTTAGGCCAACGCAGTGATTGTTGTCGATTTCTGAATTTGAATGTCTTCAGGGACGGCACCCAATCTGGTTTGCACAGACCCCACCTCCACGTGAGGTAGGTAAGTCCGGGCCCCTGAAGGCATATGAGCCTGTGACCCCTGGTTTAAGGCCTTATCTTCCCCGAGATCAAAATCCTCAGTAGGGGGGACTTCAGAGCCCAGAGCTCCGGGGAGCCACCAGCAGCGTGGATGTCACTAACACGGTGTGAGTCTCTAAAGCTTCTGTACCAGTTCTGCCGGAGACAAAGTCAGGACAGCAGTCAGGACCAGGAGGTGGCTATAAAAGGTCACAGCTTTTTATGACCCTTTGGGAGCTCAATGGCTGCTTCGTGATTTTTCAGACTGGGAGCAGAGTGACACCTGCTGTCTGGTGTCGCGCTTCCAACCCAGCGGTTCCCCGTCTCCATCCCCACACCGGCTGCTCTTCCTCCCCCCACTCCCCTGTTCCGCTGCCTGCAGCCCAGTACTGGGCTGAACACGTCAGGGCCATTGGCGATGCTTTCTCCTCCCTCCTCTCCCGAGACCCCTCTGTTGCCACGGTCTGTCAGTTGGACTTAGTTGAGTTTGTGTGCCTTGCCCCTTCTTGTCACTGCCTCTTTGGGACTCATAAGTTCATCTCTGTCTTCCTAGAGTGGAGGTCCTCTGATGACGAGGATGATGTCATACTTGTTTTCTTTCCCTTAACAGAGCCTAGCACATTCCGCTGCATTATGATTGCTCGTTAAACGCTTCTTAAATTGTTGGTTGACTCTTTTCCTTGCGATGAGGCTACTTTTTCCTTTATTTTCGCTTCTTTATTATTCTTTCTTCTCCTTCAATCTCTCTTGACCCAGGATGTCTCTTTTTGCATTCTTTTTAAAAAAATTTTTTTTAATGTTTATTTATTTTTGAGACGGAGACAGGCAGAAGGCGAGTGGGAGAAGGGCAGAGAGAGAGGGAGACCCAGAATCTGAAGCAGGTTCCAGGCTCCGAGCTGTCAGCACAGAGCCCGACGTGGGGCTTGAACTCACGAACCGTGAGATTATGACCTGAGCCAAAGTTGGATGCTCAACCAACTGAGCCGCCCGGGCACCCCTCTTTTTGAATTTTCTAGTTTTTTCTCCCCATGTAAACTCTCAGCTGACTAAGCGTGGCCGGGAGCATTGCCTTGCTGATCTAGGTTCTCTCAAGGCTAGGAGACTGTGCAGTTCTAGAATAAATGAAGACCGTGTAACAGTTAGAGATAGTAATGTCCCCTGAACACTCTCCGAGATAGGTCACCAGGCTTCTTACAGAGACAGGGTAACCTTGGCTAGAGTGAGTCCAAAACGGACGAAAGAAAAATCTTTAGTTGCTGCAGACAGAAAGGGTATTTCATTCAATGACGGTCCACGGGGGCCCATGGCATCGTATTCCTACTCAGTTCAATTTTTCTAGGGTTTTCTTTCTTTAGATGTTGTCCTCAAAGTGCCACAACCAGAAGACTATGCTCACAGAATTCAGCAGTAACTGAAGGAATACGCACAGACACGAACTCCCTACCCAGGAGACTGAAAATGCCCCTCCCCCTTTACATCTTAATCCCGGGAACCTGTAAATGTTACCTTATTTGGAAAGAGGGGCTTTGAGATATTTTCAAGGATCTTGAGATGAGGAGGTTACCTGGATTCTCCAGGTGGGCCCTAAACGCCATCTCAAATGTCCTTATAGGTGAGAGGCAGAGGAAGTGTTGCTACACACGGAGGAGAAAGAGAGGTAATGAAGGGGCAGAGAGAGATTTAAAGTTGCTGGCTTGGGGCGCCTGGGTGGCGCAGTCGGTTAAGCGTCCGACTTCAGCCAGGTCACCATCTCGCGGTCCGTGAGTTCGAGCCCCGCGTCGGGCTCTGGGCTGATGGCTCAGAGCCTGGAGCCTGTTTCCGATTCTGTGTCTCCCTCTCTCTCTGCCCCTCCCCCGTTCATGCTCTGTCTCTCTCTGTCCCAAAAAAATAAATAAACGTTGAAAAAAAAAAAATAAAGTTGCTGGCTTTGGAAATTGGAGCAAGGCAGCCCCAAGGCAAGGAAAGCCAGCATCCACTGAAAGTTGAACGAGACGAGGAACAGATTCTTTGTTAGAGCCTCTGGAGGGAATGCAGCCTTCTGCACACCTTGATGTGGGTCCAGGGGAGCCGACTTCGGCCATCCGGTCTCCAGAACTGTGAGAGCCTACTTTTCTGTCGTGCTAAGCCGCCAAATGTGTCGCGATTTGTTACAGCAGCCATAGGAGACTAATACGAGACACCGGTGAAAAAAGACAAGCCATTCCCTCGATGATAAGTAACCACTGGTGGTGGGGGGTGCGGAGGGGGGCATTTTTGCAGAAGTGGAGCACGAAGAACATTATTATTGGAAGAAAGAAAAATATCACTACTGATTTGGTTGTGAAAGACCCTGACGTTCAAAGTAGAAATGAGCAATTAAAAAAATTTTTTTTTTCAACATTTATTTATTTTTGGGACAGAGAGAGACAGAGCATGAACGGGGGAGGGGCAGAGAGAGAGGGAGACACAGAATTGGAAACAGGCTCCAGGCTCTGAGCCATCAGCCCAGAGCCCGACGCGGGGCTCGAACTCACGGACCGCGAGATGGTGACCTGGCTGAAGTCGGACGCTTAACCGACTGCGCCACCCAGGCGCCCCGAAATGAGCAATTTTAGACAGAGGCTAAACATCAGTTGTGCCTCTAGCAGGAAGACACTGATGGATAGACGTCCAGCCCACCCTTCCGTGAGGCAGAAACAGCATGGGACGCTCAGAAGGGGATCGGCCAAGCCAGACAATGCTGCTGAAAAAGGGAAGTCGACATTGTTCCAGAACAGGCACAAGCCTTTTAGGCACACTTGGCTAAAGATTTTTCCACCTGCCTCATAAGGAAAATTTTGAAGTGAATATAAACAAAACTCAAATGTTGAGCGATTGTTATTTTATGCTTGACTAATTGTAACACGTAGTCCTTTATTCTTGTTTGCGATGTGACTCCAGTTACTTGCAATCAGTCCTCGTGCTATTTTCACAATCTCCTGAGCTAAAGACGTCCTCCCGGTATCGTTACGGATGATGCTGGTCCCAGTGGTACCTGAGAATAGCCATCTCTGTCTGTTCCTCAGATTGCAGTGCTCTGGTTGGATGACCCGGATGAAACGTGCCCCTCCCAGAATGCTGGCTTTACCAGAGTTATTCCAGAGTGTGAGGGCAATCCATCCACTAAAGCAAGAGTAGCAAGCTGATGGTCTCTGGGAAGACAGAGCTAAAGTATGCTCCTTTTCTGTAACAGGAAAATATGAAATCCGAAATGTGGTATCTCCCCATAGGAAAGGAATCCGCTTTGCTTAAGTGGGAACAGGAAGATGACTCCCTCTTCTGGCTGCACTGGAGTAATGGACAGCAGATTTGCACCCCTGTCGGCAACACCCAGAGAACTGGACAAAGTGTGAGAAACACCTGTGGTAGACGGTGGCCGGTAAGACCACATAGAACTGTGGTCCCGGAGAGAAAGGGAGCAAACACAGTAAGTGCTACGACGAACAGTTTCCGGCCTGGAGGCCCTTTCTAGAATGTGGTACAGAGGTGGGAAGCCCAAGAAGCCCACGGCAATTTCACTGAGGTGAGGAGAGAGCGTTCAGGCAGGTGAAGGTGGTGCGGGTGCACGAAGCAGAGTGCCAGGAAGAAGGGAGGTAAAAAGAGAACGATTCAGCAACCTGCGTAAGGTGAAGCCTTGCCTGGATGCTGAGCTGTACATGTGAATAAAACCCCGTGAAGGCCAGGCGAGTAAAAATCCGAGAGAAGGAGCAATGACCGGAGAGAGATATTTGATGAGCAAATCTCAGAACTCACATAGGATTACCAGCATGCCTTTGGTATCATACAAAGATACTTAGTCTTTGCCCCGGGTTCCTAGCCCAGAGCTCCTAAAACCCTTGGAATTTCCTGAGTTACAAGGGTAATAGGAGCATCCTTTGTTCTGATGAGGTGACTATTGACAGGCCCCTAGATAGCCTCAGTATGAGGGATGGTTGCCAGGAAGACCAAGGCTTGATTAGAAGCTTAGAACTCTTGGGCACCTGGGTGGCTCAGTCGGTTGAGCATCTGACTCTTTTTTTTTTTTTTAATTTTTTTTTTAACATGTATTTATTTTTGAGACAGAGAGAGACAGAGCATGAACGGGGGAGGGGCAGAGAGAGAGGGAGACACAGAATCGGAAGCAGGCTCCAGGCTCTGGGCCATCAGCCCAGAGCCTGACTCGGGGCTTGAACTCACGGACCGCAAGATCGTGACCTGAGCTGAAGTCGGACGCTCAACCGACTGAGCCACCCAGAAGCCCCAGCATCTGACTCTTGATCTCAGCTCAGGTCACGGTCTCATGGTTGGTGGGTTCCAGCCCCATGTCAGGCATCTGCACTGATGGTGCAGAGCCTTCTGGGGATTCTCTCTCTCCCTCTTTCTCAAAGTAAATAAGTAAACTTTAAAAAAAAAAAAAAGAAGCTTAGAATTCTTAGCCCCCCCTGCCCTACCCCTGGGGATGGGAAATAGACTGGAGATTGAGTGAATCACCAATGGCCACTGATTTAATCATTTGTACCTACATAATGAAGCTTCCATAAAGACCCCCAAACGATGGGGTTTGAAGAACTTCTGGGTTGGTGAACATATCGATGTGCTGGGAGGGTGGTGTGATCGGCCCCACACTGCTCCCTCATACCTTTCCCTCTATATCTCTACCATTTGGGTGTTCCTGAGTTGTTGTATCTTCATAATAAACCAGTAATAGTGAGTAAGGTATTTTCCTGAGTTTTGTGTCATTCTAGCAAATTATGGAACCTAAAGGTGGGGAGGGGTTGCGGGAACCTCTGACTTTGGAGCCACGTTGAACAGAAAGGTGGATAACCTCGGGACCCAATACTTGTTGCTGACATTCTGGTGGGACTGAGCCCTGAAACCTGTGGAGTCTGACATTGTCTCCAGGTAGTTAGTGACAGAATTGAATAGCACTATAAGACACCCGGTTGATGTCAGAATTGGTTGGCGTCAGAGGAAAAAAAACTTCTCAATACCACCGAAGAAAGACTGTACAAAGTCTACCCTAAGAAAGCCTTTAAAAAAAATTCTTAAAAGATTCAAGGTAGTCTAAAAATAACCACATCTGAACACAAAATTAAGCTTTCATTTTTGGGGGTGCCTGGGTGACTCCATAGGTTGAGAGTCTGACTTGGCTCAGGTTATGATCTCACAGTTCATGGGTTTGAGCCCCATCTGCTGTCAGCAAAGAACCTGCTTTGGATCCTCTGTCTTCCTCTCTCTCTGCCCCTCCCCACACTCTCTCAAAATAAATAGATAAACTCTAAACTTTCTTTTAAAAAAAAAAGGCAAAAAGGTACCCAGCTGGCTCAGTTGGTGGAGGCCATGAGTCCTGGGGTTTTGAGTTTGAGCCCTACGTTGGGTGTAGAGATGACCTAAAATTTTTTTTTAATCTTTAAAAAAGCATAAAATATCGGGGCGTCTGGGTGGCGCAGTCGGTTAAGCGTCCGACTTCAGCCAGGTCACGATCTCGCGGTCCGTGAGTTCGAGCCCCGCGTCGGGCTCTGGGCTGATGGCTCGGAGCCTGGAGCCTGTTTCCGATTCTGTGTCTCCCTCTCTCTCTGCCCCTCCCCGGTTCATGCTCTGTCTCTCTCTGTCCCAAAAATAAATAAATGTTGAAAAAAAAATTTAAAAAAAAAAAAGCATAAAATATAATCAACAATGTCCAGCATCTAATGAAAAAAAAATACTACTGAACACACAAAGAAGTAAATGTGATCCATCCCCAAGAGAAAAATAAGTCAATAGAAACAGACCCAGAGTGGGGCTCCTGGGGGGCTCAGTCAGTTAAGCGTCCAACTTCAGCTCAGGTCACGACCTCATGGGCCAGTCCATGAGTTTGAGCCCTGCATCAGGCTCTGTGCTGACAGCTCAGAGCCTGGAGCCTGCTTCGGATTCTGTGTCTCCTTCTCTCTGACTGCTCCACCCGCCCAACACTCACAGTCTCCCTGTCTCTCACAAATAAATAAACATAAAAGATTATATTAAAAAAACCAGACCCAGATGGAATTAGTACACACAATTTTAAAACATATATTTGAAATATGTTCAAGGGGCACCTGGCTGGCTCAGTCAGTAGAGCATGCAACTCTTGATCTCAGGGTTGTAAGTTCAAGCCCCACATTGGGTGTGGAGATTACTTAAAAAATAATGAAAATTGGGATGCCTTGGTGGCTCAGTCAGTTAAGTGTCCAACTTCAGCTCAGGTCATGATCTCGTGGTTTGTGCGTTTGACCCCGCATCAGGCTCTGTGCTGACAGCTCAGAGCCTGGAGCCTGCTTCTGATTCTGTGTCTCCCTCTCTCTGCCCCTCCCCCACTCTCACTTTCACTCTCTCAAAAATAAACATTAAAAATTTTTTTAAATAATGAAAATAAATAAAATATGTTTAAGATTTAATGGGAAAAATATATAGATTATCCCATACAGCAAAAAATAAACAAAGCAACCCTTAAAAAAGTTTAATGTAGGGGGTGCCTGCCTGGTTCAGTCAGTAAAGCATGAGACTCTTGGTCTTGGCATTGTGAGTTCAAGCCCCATGTTGAATGTAGAGATTACTTAAAAATAAAACCTTAAAAAAAGGCTTAATATAAAATATGAGTATAAGAAGAAAAATGAAAGACATAAAAGAATCAAATGGTCTCTCTAGAGCTGGAAAATATATTCACCGAGTGGACTTAGAATATTAGAGGCTATAGAAAAGAGATTTGTAAACTTGAAGACAGCAATAGAAACAATCTAAATTGAACCTCAGAGTGGGGAAAGCTGGAAAAAAACACTAGAAGCCAAGTGACCTGTGGGACAATTTCAGGGGGTCTACTATATGTGAGATTGGAGTCATAGGGTGGGGAAGAAAAATATTTCAAAATGCAAGAACTGAAAAACTTCCATTTTGATAAAACCTACAAACCGGAGCTAAATGAATCCCAAGTGAAATAAACACACACACACACTGCCCCCCCCAAAAACCACACGAAAGAATGTAATAATTACATTTCTGGAAACCAATTGTAAGGACAAAAATCTTAGAAGCGACCAGAAGGAAAAAAAATAAAGGCACACAGTGTATAGCAATGCAAAACACAAGAATTTCTTGACTCCTTATCAGAAACAGTGCAAGGCAGGAGACGATGGAATGAACTTCTTCAAGTGCTGAAGTTATTTTTTTTTTAAAAACCCATCAACCCGTTAAAAAAATTAAAAAAAAAAAAGGGGGGGCGCCTGGGTGGCTCAGTTGGTTAGGCGTCCGATTTCAACTCAGGTCACGATCTCGAGGTCCGTGAGTTCAAGCCCCGCGTCGGGCTCTGGGCTGATGGCTCAGAGCCTGGAGCCTGCTTCCAATTCTGTGTTTCCCTCTCTCTCTGCCCCTCCCCCATTCATGCTCTGTCTCTCTCTGTCTCAAAAATAAATAAACATTAAAAAAATTAAAAAAAAAAACCCATCAACCTAGAATTCTATATCTAGCAAACATATTCTTCAGAGATGAAGGGAAAATCGAGACCTCTTTAGAGAATCAGAAGCTGAGAAAAGACAAGGCAGCTGGGTGGCTCAGTCGGTTGAGTATCCGAATGTTGACTTCGGCTCAGGTCATGATCTCACAGTTTGTGAGTCCGAGCCCCTCACCAGCTTCTTCATTGACAGTGCTGAGCCTGCTCTCTCTCTCCCTCTCTCTGCCCCTCCCCAGCTAATGCTCTCTCTCTTTCTCTCTTTCTCCCTTTCTCTCTTTCAAAATAAATAAATAAATAAATAAATAAATAAATAAATAAACAAACTTGAAACATTTTTTAATATTATAAACTCTAAAGCAACCCCATAAAAAATAAGTTTAAGAGGTATATAGCTAATGTATCAGTTTCCTGGGGCAACTATAACAAACTATTACCAACTGAATAGCTTAAAACAGCCAAAATTTATTCTCTCACAGTTGTAAAGACTAGAAGTCTGAAATCAAGGTGTCAGCAGGGCCAAGGTGACTGAAAGCTTTGGGGGAAAATCCTTTCTTGTCCCTCTCTAGCTTCTGGTGGTTACTGGCAAATGTTGGCATTCTTGGTTTATAGATGCCACACTCAATCCCTGTCTCCCTCATGTGGTGTGCCGTGTCTATATGTCTCTGTTTTCTCTTCTTATCAGGATACCAGTCATGGGATTACAGTCCATTCTAATCCAGTGTGACCTCATCTTAACTGTATCTGCAAAGACCCTATTTCCAAATAAGGCCACATTCCTTATTCCAGTGGTGTTCCAGTGAACGTACAGTACACTGGATAAACGTCCAGTACAGCTGATAAACCCAAAGTGGAGATGAAATGGAATTATGAAAATAGTCAATAATATTACTTGATTATTAGAAAGTAGACAACCTCATCAGGTGTGAAAACAATCCAGCTAAGTCTTTATAGAGCTAAACTGGCCAACTCTTTATGCCCGGTTCAGGCATTTTGGTGAATGGAAGACGTGGTTTATTTGTTTATGTATTGATGCCCATCTAGTACCCATTTCTTTCCTTTTTTTCACCGTGCTCTCTCTCTTACCCACGTGACTCATCAGAAGGTAACGCTATGCCCTGCTCAGGGTTAGGTCTTAACTGGTTGAAGCCACACAGGTTAGTCTCATTTCCATCGATGGTTGCTTATTTAGGGGTGAGCAGGTGACACAGTTCTGGCCAATGACTAAGCTCTTTCTGGGAGAAGTTATTCTCATTCCCAAGGAGGACATACCAGGAGAGACAATGCTTTTCCTATCTCCAAATATCGTGTTTGAGTACCACATTTAGAACTGTTGCGGCCATCTTGCTACCAGGATTATAGAGACGAGGAGTTGGAGGTTGGTGAATCCTATGTGGAACTTCCCAACATCTGAATACCTTATGACAGAGAAAAAAATACGAGTCCTTTTTGTTGAAGCCAAAATGAACGCGGATTTTCTGTGCCCGCTGCAAACTCACAGAATGGGTCTGCACAAGGCTTAGGCGAATAAGCCTAGATTTGTATTAGTCAGAGACGGTTGGATGGAAGAGAGTTCCCATTCGTGGGATACAATCATGTACTATCTTTTCAAGGCCAGGAGTGAATCAGCAACTCCTACCAAAATAAAGACAAAGATTGTCTACTTGTGAGTGATACTGTCTTGGAAATCTGATATCTAATTGTAATTTCCTACGGACGTTTTCTTTTTCTTGGTCACTTTGTTAGCCTACCTCTTCCCTCTACTCGTGATCTTATCAACCACATATACTCATATATACATATCAAAATATCCTACATGTTGTGTAGACATAAGAACAGGTGAGGGTAAATCTGACATTATGATTGTCTATGTCACAATAAGGAAAAATCTGATGATACGTCTATCTTTCCATAATTTTTTCATCTTATATTTTCATTTTGAAAGTATTTTTGAAGTCAGATGTCAGAATATGCTAGAACAGGCCTCATATTTACATTTCTGTTGACGGTTGCATTGCCACCCAGTGATCCCCTAAGTGACAGTCCTTGATTTTTAATGTGTTAAGATAAGATCTGATATGTTCTAATGTCCAAGTGATTATTGGCCCATGACTGTTATTTGTCCCATGTGACCCATGACTGTTACCACGGCAAATTCTTCTAATAGTTTTTTTTTTTAAGTACTCTATGCCTAACATGGGGCTCAAACTCACGACCCCAAGGTCAACAGACGCACGCTCTACTGACTGAGCCAGCCAGGCACCCCTGAGTTATCCTAATGGTTTAAGGACAAACCTTTTCTTCTGCAAGGATAATTCATGCTGCAACATCATATAGTCTTCCATTGGCATGAAGCATTATTCATATTTTTAGAGAAATAAAACTCCTGAATTATAGTGTTGATACCTAAAATGCAGCGATTTGGAGTTCAGCATGCCTGTGCCCTGTGACTCAATTCTTCCCACGTTTCTCTGTATTTGAACTACTAGTAAGTAGCGGTATTTGGTCATCTACGACGGCATTCTGGATGATCCCCAAATACACTTCTTAAAAAAAAATTTTGTTAACGTTTATTTATTTTTGAGACAGAGAGAGACAGAGCATGAACGGGGGAGGGGCAGAGAGAGAGGGAGACACAGAATCTGAAACAGGCTCCAGGCTCTGAGCTGTCAGCACAGAGCCCGACGCGGGCTTGAACCCATGGACCGTGAGATCATGACCTGAGCCGAAGTCTGCCGCTTAACCGACCAAGCCACCCAGGCGCCCCCCAAATACACTTTTTATTGCATATCTTCTTTCTGAAAGTGAAACAGAGGCTCAGAAATGTTAAGTAACGTTTCAAGGTCAAATAGCGTCTCAAGGTCAAACCATCAGACCCATGATTTGAAGTTAGGTATGTTGGCTCCAATTCTAATTGCTCCTCCCCCTTGTAAGAGTATTTCCCAAGTTGGCATACACACCTCTGGTGAGATGTCTGATAACCTTACGTGACAAGTGGGAAGACATTCTTATTTTAACAGTTGTCTTAGTTAACCACCTATTAGAAAGTATAATGAATTATATTTCAAATCTTTGATGACTCAGGCTTTTGCATAGGACAGGGGTCAAAGTAGCGAGTGCCATGAAGATCTTGGTCAGAATTCCTAAAACACAGGACATGCTCTGGCAAGTATGTGGGTGTTGCCAAATTCCAGTAACTGAATCTTCTGTTGTAGAAAATTACTGATGTTAGAGACGGCGTAGATCACTTATATGGCTTCTCATATAATGAGTGTTTGCATCCTTTTCGGCAAAATATCGAAGACTGTTCCAGAAACTCCCAGTTATTTGCAAGAGTAATAAGAAGGTTTATTTCCCATATAGAATCTATTATAGCAATAGAAAAATTTACTTCCTGCTGTAACCACAGGGAAGTCTTTTCCACTAGAGAACTGCATGAAGATGTAACAAATCCGTTAAAAGTGTCACGTCAATCCCATTATAATAAATTCTTTTTATTTCTTCAAGTTAGTTAATGTCCAGCGTAGGGGCGCCTGGGTGCCTCAGTCGGTTAAGCGTCCAACTTCGGCTTCGGTCACGATCTCACGGTTCAAGCCCCGCATCAGGCTCTGTGCTGATGGCTCAGAGCCCAGAGCCTGCTCTGGATTCTGTGTCTCCCTCTCTCTCTGTCCCTATCCCGTTAGTACTCTGTCTCTCTCTCAAAAATAAATAAAAAATTAAAAAAAAAAAAACCATACAGTGTAGTCTTGGCTTCAGGAGTAGAACCCAGGTGACTTATCTCTTATCATATGACACCCAGGGCTTATCCCAAAAAGTGCCCTCCTTAATGCCCACCACCCATTTAACCCCCGTCACACCCACCTCCAGCAACCCACAGTTTGTTCTCTGTATTTAAGAGTCTCTTATGGGAGGGCCTGGGTGGCTCAGTCGGTTGAGTGTCCGACTTCGGCTCGGGTCATGATCTCACAGTTCCTGAGTTCAAGCCCCCCGTCGGGCTCTGTGCTGACAGCTCAGAGCATGGAGCCTGCTTCAGATTCTGTGTCTCCCTCTCTCTCTGCCCCTCCCCTGATCATGCTCTGTCTCTGTCTCAAAAATAAATAAAAACAGGGGCGCCTGGGTGGCGCAGTCGGTTAAGCGTCCGACTTCAGCCAGGTCATGATCTCGCGGTCTGTGAGTTCAAGCCCCGCGTCAGGCTCTGGGCTGATGGCTCAGAGCCTGGAGCCTGTTTCCGATTCTGTGTCTCCCTCTTTCTGACCCTCCCCCATTCATGCTCTGTCTCTCTCTGTCCCAAAAATAAATAAACGTTGAAAAAAAAAATTTAAAAAAAAAAAAAAAAAAAAAAAAAAAAAAAAATAAATAAAAACATTAAAAAGAAAAAAGGGTCTCTTATGGTTTGCCTTCCTTTCCATTTTTATCTTATTTTTCCTCTTCTTCCCCTATGTTCATCTGCATTATAACAAATTCTTGATTTCTTTTCTCGGATAGGTGGTGATCATAAGCAATATTCATTTCATACTGAATGTTAGTAACTGTCACAAGAAAAAGCCCTCTTTTGTCTTTTCAAGTTTCAAGAAGAGCTTCAGGACTTCTAGAAGGAACCCATCACCCTGTAAGGCAGTAGGCATGATTAGGACTAACATCTCACAAATATATTTGATCATTTAAAAAATTTAAATTTGGGGATGCCTGGGTAGCTCATTTGGTTAGGAGACCAACTCTTGATTTCCGTTCAGGTCATGATCTCGTGGTTCGTGAGGTCAAGCCCCACGCTGGGGTCTGTGCGGACAGCGCAGAGCCTGCTGGGGCATCCTTCCCTCCCCCCACTCTATCTCTCTTTCTCTCTCTTTCTCTGCCCCTCCCCTGCTCACACTCTCTCTCTCAAAATAAATAAACATTAAAAAAAAAACCAACTTGGGGCACCTGGGTGGCTCAGTCGGTTAAGCGGCAGACTTCGGCTCAGGTCATGATCTCACGGTCCGTGAGTTCGAGCCCCGCGTCGGGCTCTGTGCTGACAGCTCAGAGCCTGGAGCCTATTTCAGATTCTGTGTCTCCCTCTCTCTGACCCTCCCCCTGTTCACACTCTGTCTCTCTCTGTCTCAAAAATAAATAAACGTTAAAAAAATTAAAAAAAAAACCCAACTTAAATTGTTCCTTTCAAGACAAGCCTATGAAAATGTACCATGTGCAAAATCAGGTGCACACATTCTCGTGAAACTAGAGTGGGATACGTGCCATGACTGTCTGGTCTTAGGTCCTTTTTATCTACACTGTCTGCTACTGCTTTGATTTCTGAGCTGCCCAATAACATCGTTTCCTCCCATGTTCTCCCTGTACATTCACTTTGTGTCCTGTGGCTTGCTACACCCATTTACTAACTCTAGTTTAGTTTTTATAGATTCTTCAGGACTTTATACATAGATGATCATATTGTCTGAGAAATAAGGAATTTTTATTTCTTCCTTCCCAATCCATATACCTTTTATTTCTTTTTCATGCCTTATTGCTAAGGCCTCCAGTATGGTATTGAATAGACATGGGAGTGGACTTGTTGCCAGTGTTGGGCTGTGACATTGTGATTTATAATAAGAAACATATATTTGGTTTTCACCCAGTTTCTGGTACAGAGTTCCTAAAACCCTTGGAATTCTCTAAGTAATGAGAGCAATAAAGGTCTTTTTTTGGTGAGATGATTCTAAGGCAGGGCTGGTTTCCAGAAGGACCAACCATGTGACTAGAAGGTTAGAACTCTCAGTATCACCTCTCCGACCACCGGAGATGAGGAGGGTCTAGAAGCTGAGTCAGTTGCCAAAGGCCAATGACTTCATCAGTCATGCCTATGTAATGAAGCCTCCATAAAAACTCAACAGGACAGGTTCAGAGGATTTCCTGGTTGTTGAACACATGGAGATTTGGGGCGAGTGGCCACACCTGGAAAGGGGCAGATGCTCTACGCATTTTCCCATACCTCGCACTATGCATCCTCCATCTGGCTGCTCTGAAGTTATGTCCTTTTATAAAAAACCATCTAGGTAAGTAAAATGTTGCTACCCGTTCTGTGAGCCATTCTAGCAAATTAATCGAACCCAAAGAGGGGGTGATGGGAGCCTCTGATTTATAGCCATTTGGTCAGAAGGGACAGGTGACAATCTGGGCTTGCAATTAGCACGTGAAGTAGGGCGGGGCAAGTCTTACAGGACCGAAGCCTTAACCTGCAGAATCCAATACTATCTCCAGACAGATAGTGTCAGAATTGACTTGAATTATAGGACACAAACTGGTGTCTGAGAATTGTTTGGTGTGGGGAGAAAGCCCCACATGTTGGAATTGGTGATCAGAACCCATTAGGGAAAAAAGACATCAAACTTTCACCGTAAGAAAAAAGTAAGGTGAGGTTTTCCTAGATTTCCTTTTCTATATTATCTGTTTAATTCCCCCATTAAGCTTAGTGTTCGGGTAGATCTAGTCCCATTTACAGATAAGAATACTGAGGCTCAAAGAAGTTATGTAAATTTCTACGATCATGCAGCTACCAAGAGGCAGTCAAGACTCCGAAGCCAAGGCTGATTCAACTGTACCAATGATCCAATTTGTCGACTGCCTGGTGCTTTACTCAATTTCAATCATTCAATGAGCTCATACGGTGTGCTTTGACAGTGTGAAGCACTGAACAAAAGTTATTTACTTGAATTCATAGTTTTAAAATTTAGGTGATTACCCTTGTGATCTTTTAAGGAAGGTTTGTAAGATATTCTTACACAGATTACTTAGAAAGATAAAAGGAAGCCATTTTACTGATGGAAATGTTCATGTTCAGTCAGGATGGTGCCTTCCATTAAGCATCAAAGAGATGCTGAGTTTTAGTTCTTTTTTTTTTTTTTTAAGTTTTTATTTGTTTACTTTGAAAAAGACAGAGAGCGAGTGGGGGAGAATCCTAAGCAGGCTCTGTGCTGTCAGTACAGAGCCGGACTGGGGGCTTGAACCCAGGAACTGCAAGATCGCGACCTGGACCGAAATCAAGAGTCGGATGCTTAACCGACTGAGCCACCCAGGTGTCCCTGAGTTTTAGTTCTCAAAGAATGATCTCCAGAGATCATCTGTGATAACAACTATGTGTTTGATGGCCCTATTTATCTGTATTGAGGAGCACGTACGTCTACATCAGAAACACATCCTATTCCAGGAACAGCATCGTTGATGTGGGTGATTGCCATTGTCTGCTTGAAGCATTATATCAGGGACGGCTCTTCCATTCTGAGTTTATTGGGAGTTAATTTATTCACATTTTAGGCATTTTAGATGAGGACATTTTGATTTTAGGTACAGACTCTAAAAACAATCTTTGTACATATGTATGTTCTAATCCATTCATTCTAAATTGAGGGGCAATTTGCAAAGAAGAAATCAGTTCATCTTTCTTCTTCAGATTATGAATAAATACGAGGAGGAAAGTAAAGATTGTCAGAAGACAATACTCCCAGAATGTTAGGGCTGAAAGAGACAGTGGCGGTCACCTTGTCATGTTACAGATGGGGACATTGAAGTCCAGAAAAACGTAAGCCACAGGCAGTCGATTAAGCATCTGACTTTGGCTCAGGTCATGATCTCACGGTTCGGGGGTTTGAGCCCCACATCGGGCTTTGCACTGACTGCTCAGAGCCTGCTTCAGATTCTCTGTCTCCCTTTCTCTCTGCCCCTCCCCTGCTCTCTCTCTCTCTCTCTCTCCAAATAAATAAATAAACATTGTTTTAAAAAATTTAAAAGAAAGGACCCTTTCAACTCAGAGTCCTTTATTATTTTTCCTATTATATTTAGAATTTTATATTATTCCTACAAAAACTAACATTTGAAATATGTCATGCTATTCTCTCTGAATAAAGAAACATTTCAAATTAAAAACAATACTTTTGGGGCATCTGGCTGACTCGGTAGAGCATGCAACTCTTGATCTCAGGGTCGTGAGTTTGAGCCCCATGTTGGGCATAGAGATCACTTAAAATTTAAAATAAAATAAAATAGAATAAAATAAAATAAAATAAAATAAAAACAGTAGTTTAAAAAAATCAATTATAGGCCGGGGGCACAGGGCTGGCTCAGTCGGTTAAGCCTCCGACTTCTGCTCAGGTCATGATCTCACGGTTCGTGGGTTCGAGCCCCGAATCGGGCTGTGCTGACAGCTCAGAACCTGATGCCTGCTTCGGATTCTGTGTCTCCCTCTCTCAAAAATAAATAAATAAACATTAAAAATAAGTTTATAAGAAAATAAAAAATCAACTAGAGGCCAGTTTAATTAGAATCACTACTGCCTTTGAAGAAGTTTTTCTTCAGAATTCATACGCACGTTTTAATGAAACAAAACACTTTTGTACAACTGTTTGTGCTTTGTAAGATCCATGTTGAAATGCTACCACCTGTTTCCTAAAGGACCTGTGACTCCCCTGCCACCCTGGAGACCTTTACCCCCAGGGACTCCACCCATCTGCACCTAAATGAGCAACTCAACACTTACTCTTTTTTCTTTTTAAGTAATTTTTTTAATGTTTATTTTTGAGAGAGGGAGAGACAGAGAGACAGAGAGACAGAGTGTGAGCGGGGGAGGGGCAGAGAGAGAGGGAGACACAGAATCCGAAGCAGGCTCCAGGCTCCGAGCAGTCAGCACAGAGCCCGACGCGGGGCTCGAACCCACGAACCGTGAGATCGTGACCTGAGCTGCAGTCAGACTCAACCGACTGAGCCCCCCAGGCGCCCCAACATTTAGCTTTCTTGAGACAAAAAGTCAAACGTATAAAAATTGGATCCCTGCTTTAAAATTTAAAATGTGCATTGCCAACAAATGAAACATACATATTCAACTTTTGAAAGCTCTATGATAAGAGTATACCGAGTGACGTGAATATTTTCCTTAAAAAAAGGTTTTAATTTTTCTTGGAGGGTGATGGAAATCTTTTTTATTTCTGTCAAATCCGCCAAACTGTAGCCTCTTAGCTGACAGTTGTTTTCAGCTAAGTCCCCAGCACATACCAGAGAAATACTTAGTCATGCTGATTAAAAATGCAGATTTCTGGTCTTACCCCAAATCACCCTTCTAGTTGGGGCCCTGGGACTTTGCATTTTGACACATTCTGCTCCCTACTCCCAGGATGATACTTACATGCACTAAGTTTAGATCATCAGCCTGGAGGACAGTTCTTTTTTTTTTTTTTTTTTTTTTAATGTTTATTTATTTTTGAGAGAGAGAGAGAGAAACGGAGGGCAAGCGAGGGAGGGGCAGAAAGAGGGGGGTGGGACGCAGAATCCAAAGCAAGATTCAGGCTCTGAGCTGTCAGCACAGAGACCGATGCAGGGCTTGAACCCAAGAACCATGAGATCATGCCGTGAGCTGCTTAACCAACTGAGCCACCCAGGCGCCCCCTGAAGGACAGTTTAATCTTAGTTTAAACACCACCAACCACACAGGGTGCTTGCTTCTTACTGTACTCTCTGGCGATGATCATGTAATGTCCACCGAGCTCTTGCTTCTCAACCCCTTATACTTAGAGCTAACTCAGTCCGTACTTCCAGGTCAGTCCCCACCTAGGTTCTGGGATCAGTCTTGCACACGTTCAGCGAGAATTTTAGAACCCACAGGTCCGTAGCCAGAGATAGGCATGGAGAGTGATGATTCAGTGACTTTGGTATCTCTTCTGGCCCCTCTCTTGTTCTCTGGGTTTGGTATAAAGCTCCGGGGAAGGGAGTGGGTGCATACCGTAGGATCCCCCTTACTTCTAGGGGGCCCGTTTCTCACTAGTTAGTTGGTTCATTCTACAGAGCTCACCATACAGCCCTCGGACTGACCCTTCCCCTCCTCCTCTTTCCCAGGTCCACCCAAAGGGCCTACTTGGGCAGGATTTTAGGCTTGGGCAATATTTGTTTCTATTTTTTTGATTGAGGAGGGAAGCATTAATTGTTATATCCAAAACAGAAGCAGTCTGTTTGGGATATAACGATTAACACTGAATTGTCTCTTAATGTAAACTATATCATCGAGAGCGTCTGGCTGGCTCAGTCGGTTAAGCTTCCGACTTTGGCTCAGGTCATGATCTCCAGGTATGTGAGTTTGAGCCCTGCGTCGGGCTCTGTGCTGACAGTTTGGAGCCTGGAGCCTGCTTCGGATTCTGCGTCTCCTCCCTCTCCGCTCTTCCCCCACTCATGCTAAGTCTCTCTTTCTCAAAAATAAACATGAAAAAGAAAACCAAGATTTTAAAGTCACTGAATCTGGGGGTGCCTGAGTGGCTCAGGTGGTTAAGTATCCGACTGCAGCTCAGATCATGATCTCTGGGTTTGCGAGTTGGAGCCCCTCTGAACTGTTAGCACAGAGTCTGGAGCCTGCTTCGGATTCCGTGTCTCCCTCTCTTTCTGCCCCTTCCCCACTCATGCTCTGTCTCTTTGTCAAAAACAAACATTAAAAATAAAAAAACAGGGATCAGGTCTAGGCTTTTTTTTTTTTTTTTTTAACGTTTATTTACTTATTTATTTAGAGACAGAGACAGAGCACTAGCAGGGTAGGGAGACAGAGGCGGGTAGAGAGAGAGAATCCCAAGCAGGCTCCTCACCGCCAGCACAGAGCCGGATGCGGGCCTCGAACTCACAAACCATGAGATGATGGTCTGAGCCACAATCAAGAGTTGGACTCCTGCCTGAGCCACCCAGGCGCCCCTGGTCAATGCTTTTAAAGGTGTTTGGGGGCAGTTTGTGTTTCAAACATATTTTGATGGTTTTAAACATGTTTCATGATCTTTGAAATGAAAAGGTGATTCCAACACATTCTGTAAAATTGGGGTGGAGGTGAATCAGAGGGTTTTATTTCTCAGACGGCCTCCAGATCTTGTCGTGTGAGTAATTCTCCACTACTCGATTCTGCCCCTTGAGGGCACCAGAGACTGCTTTACGGTACAGAGACCGGCCCTTAGAAAGCAGACAGGTTCTGGGGAGCCAGGGGGCCATCAGCCGTGTGACCCATGAGCAGTCAGTGTTTGGCCTCCGGGATAGTCCTGCCACAGGCATAGCCCTGCAGAGTTCTGCATGGCAGGTAGATAATAGCTAAATTACTGGGGTCACGGAAGGACCCAGAAGCCTGAGTTCTAGCTCCAGCCATGCAATCAGCTAGCTGTGTGGTTTTTCAAAAGTCACTTACCTTCTCTGGGCATCAGTTTCCTCCTGTCTTAAAAGGATGGGGGTAGAAAGAGCCAGCCCAAAAAGTGTCTTCCTTCAGTGTTTTAAATTGCTCTAAATAATAAGGGAAAATGGGAAATGATAGAATAGTATAGATTCTTATTTCCTAAAACCTTTGAACGCGTCCCTGTCCTGGCCTCCCTGACTGGGAGCGAGAATGGCAAGGCGGCTGGGAACGGCGGTGACGTCAGAACTGTGAATGACAACATAGGGAAATGAGGCTCGGGAGATAAACTGGGGGTGGAAATTTCACAAGGTGTCCCTCATCTGGGATCCCAGCCAATGCTGGGAGCAGAATCTGGACAAAGATTAAATAACTTTTTTGTAACCATCCCCAGCTGCCTTGCTGTGTATGGAGGAACAGGTAAGAGGCACAGTATGACCCAGGCCTGCCCGGGGCGGGGGGTCAGTATCACTCACCAGCCCCGTTGCAATGTGGGTAGTGGTGTCCATGGTATTCTGAGGTACCAATGAGCTTTCCTTGACAATTCATTTCCACTCCTGAGTTCTGTGTGATAAGGCACGTATGTAGCATTTTTCCCGAATAAATGAATGAGTGAAGCAACGGATGGAAGAAAGAATGAGCATGGACAGGGAGTGTTGTCTGTGAGGAGAGAAAGGGCAACTCTGATTGAGGCAGAGCCCTCTGGGGTGGCAGAACCTAGCTTCTGAGCAGAGAGAACATGGCGGCCAGCCGATGGGGTGTAATTAGCTGTCCCAAGCAGTGCTTGAACGTAGGTCAGACGTAGAGTCCAGGGTGTGGCAGAGGCCCCTAAAGACACTCTGTGGGAAATGCGGACCATAGAGAGGATGTTCTGAATGTTGGAGAACCGCGTTATCCCTCTGCTGGGGCAACATCAGACACTGCACTACTTGTTTTCTAGGGATGCCACACGGGACGTGGCTCGGTCAAGTAAGACAGAAGTCTGGGGAAGATGGCTTAGAGACAGAAGAGTTCATCACTCTTCCTGAGGAGCCACGAGGATGGCAAGGACCTTGTCTTTGGTCTTGGCTTTGCAAATATGCCCCTTTCCACAAAGTCCCTCTTATAAAGGCAGATGGGTTGACCGTGGAGTAGAGTATGGGAGTCAAGGACTAAACAGAAGGAATGCATAGGGGGTGTGTGGTAAGGCGTGGAGGGCTCACCCTCTAGACCTGGCTCCGTGATTATGCTCATGCTCCATGAGTATGTGCTCTCCAGGAAACCCTATAACCTCCTTTGCCTTAGTTTCCTTACCTGCACCATGGGAGCGATACACGCACCTTCCTCGAAGGGGTCTCATGAGGATTCAATGAGGCAGTAGAAACAAAAGGGCTTGGCAAACTGTGAGGAGGGCATGATAAAACAATCATCTAATTTTTTTTTTAATATTCATTTATTTATCCTTGAGAGACAGAGAGAGAATGAGCGGGGGAGGGGCAGAGAGAGAGAGGGAGACAGAGACTCGGAAGCAGACTCCAGGCTCCGAGCTGTCGGCACAGAGCCCGACGCGGGGCTTGAGCCCACGAACCGTGAGTTCATGACCTGAGCCGAAGTCGGACGCTCAACTGACTGAGCCACCCAGGCACCCCTTATTTATTTTAAACGTTTATCCATTTCTTTTGAGAGAGAGAGAGTGTGCATGCACGCAAGTGGGGGAGGGGCAGAGAGAGAGAGTGGGAGAGAGAATCCCAAGCAGGGTCCCTGCGGGGCTCGATCTCATGACTGTGAGATCATGACCTGAGCTGAAATCAGGAGTCGGATGCTTAACAGATTGAGCCATCTGGGCGCTCCTCAACCATTTTAAAGTGTACAACTCAATGGCATGAAGTACATTCACAGGGTTGGACGACCATCACCGCTACCGGACTCTGGAAGTCTTTCATCAAATAGACCCCTGTAGGGGCGCCTGGGTGGCGCAGTCGGTTAGGCGTCCGACTTCAGCCAGGTCACGATCTCGCGGTCCGTGAGTTCGAGCCCCGCGTCGGGCTCTGGGCTGATGGCTCGGAGCCTGGAGCCTGTTTCCGATTCTGTGTCTCCCTCTCTCTCTGCCCCTCCCCCGTTCATGCTCCGTCTCTCTCTGTCCCAAAAATAAATAAACGTTGAAATAGACCCCTGTAATTCTCCATCACCCTCTCCTCCCAGCCTCTACACTCTCTATTCGACTTTCTGTCTCTATGAATTTGCCTATTCCAGGTACTGTTTATAAGCAGAGTCACATCATACTTGCCCTTTTGTGACCAACTTATTTCACTTAGCATAATTCCTCGTGGTTCATCCGTGTTGGGGCATGCGTCAGCATTTCCTTCCTTTTTAGGACCGGATAATATTTTATTCACATTTTATTTATCCATTCATCTGTTGATGCACATTTGGGTCGTTTCCGCCTTTTGGCTCTTGCGAATTACACTGCTTACGGCTTTTTTTTAATGGAAAGTTCCAAACATGTACAAAAGTGGACAGAAGATATAATGAGCCCTTACGTAGAACAATTACCAGCTCCTCAACAATGATCGACTCGTGGCCCATCGTGTTTCATCTGTACCCGCATCTAATTCTCCACGTTACTCTGAGGCCTGTCTCAAACATCATACCTGCCATGACTGCGTCCATTTCAAAGATGGGTCAACTAAGGCACAGAGTGTCTAACGAATTATCTTACCAAAGTTAGAGCTCGTGAACAATGGGCTAGGATTGAAACTCAGGCACACGGGGGCACCTGGCTGGTTTCGTCAGGAGTGCACACGACTCTTGATCTCCGGGTGGTGAGTTCAAGCCCCATGTTGGACATGAGCTTACTTTAAAAAAAAAAAAAGAAGAAGAAAAAGAAATATTAAAACAAAACAAAACAAAACAACCTCTGTATGACAGATGGGCCTGTACTCCTGAGCCTTTGTCACAACTCTGCGTGTGTGTGTGTATGTGTGTGTGTTCTTGTATACACATATGCACCTGCATCAGGTCAACTTTGGGCAAACTTGTACACTGGGACAAGTTTGCCTCTGGTGCCTCTTCTTACATCTTCTCCCACACCCGGATGCCGTGTGGAGTGTGGAACAGACAGGCATTGAGTTTGAAGTCTTCAGTTCCAAGAGTCAGTGGTCCCCACTCCCCAGGGTTGTGTGAGAATTAGATGAGATAAGGTCAGCGCTGGGCACCTAGCAGCCTGCCACAGCGGTCATTCTGTGTACTCTTCTCTTCCCTCCTGGGCCTGGGGCGCCCGGCTTCCCTCCGCAGGAGCAGACGTCAAGAAAACACACACTGCCAGAGTGTGACTCTTGGAGGTCAGCGTGTCATTGCTGCTGGGGGATGTGTCTCGTGAAGTGGAAGGATTCTATCCTTTCACATTGCGGTGCGCAGTGTCGGTGAGTACAGAACAGAGTGCTGAATCCTTTTTTTTCTCAATGTTTATTTATTTACTGAGAGAGAGAGAGAGAGAGAGAGAGCGCGGGAGGGGCAAAGAGAGAGGGAGAAAGAGAATCCCAATCAGCCTCCGCACTGTCAGCACAGAGCTTGATGCGGGGCTCGAACTCACGAACCGCGAGATCATGACCTGAGCCAAAATCAAGAGTCACGTGCTTAACTGTCTGTGCCCCCCCCCCCCCGGGCGCCCCGGTATGATTGCTTCTTGTCCCTGAAATCACGGACGTGTGTGGATGTGTGTGCGCACAAATGGGTAAGACAGGCCCACGGACAAGCTCGGTTTCGTTCTCTGCTCCAGTGCGTGATGTTGTCTTTCTTTTCTGTAAGTAATTGTGACCTTTAAATACACAACCACGTTTTCTATCCCTTTGTCCTCTTATTGGCTTAAACGGGAGGAAAATGCCCTTTGTGGGGACCCCATCATTTTCTGGCCCGATAATGCAGAACCAGAGGAGGGAGGTCTGAGCTCACACAGGTCTTGCCAAGTTCTGCTCATCCCCCTCTCGAAGGGCCAAGCCCCTCGAGTTAATTTGGGAAGGGAGAGCAGAGCTCTGCGGACGATTGAACAGGGTTCCCCGGCTGACCACAGAGGCTTCTTGGGGAACCCCACAATGCATCACCTGCAGAGGAGGATGGGGGAGGGGCACTGCTGCCTCAAGTATACCCAGTGACAGCGAGAGTCTGGCCATTTCCTCTGCCTGGAATGCCCTTTTCTGCTCTTGCCCATGGACGTACTACAGTCCTCCGATGCCAGCCTGAAATATTGCCTCCCCCACGAAGCTTTCCCTACGTCGCCTCCCACCTTCCACCACGACGCACCCCTGGCTGCCATACAAAGTGACTTCTCTTACTCCGTTAACTCCTTGATAGGTCAAAGTGAGTTCTTCGAGAAGTGGAAACCTTTTTTTCTTTCCCCCTAATTAGGCTCCACACCAAATGTGGGGCTTGAACTCATGACCCTGAGATCAAGAGTCACATGCTCTACTGATTGAGCCAGCCAGGGGCCACAGAAGAGGAATCATTTGATCGATTTCCTTCTGCTGATCAGAGCTGTTCACAGCACCCACAGTTAGCGACCAACAATGTCTGTTGAGGGGCGCCTGGGTGGTTGGGTTGGTTAAGCATCCAAATCTTGATCTCGGCTCAGGTTGTGATCTCACGGTTTATGAGTTTGAGCCCCATGTAGGGCTTGGTGCTGACAGCACAGAACCTGCTTGGGATTTTGTCTCTCTCTCTCTCTCTGCCCCTCCCCGCTTTCTCTCTCTCTCTCTCTTAAAATAAATAAACTTAAAAAAAAAATGCCTGTTGAATAAGTGATGTGTCTCACAATGGCACACAGTAGGCACTCAGTAAATGCATACTGAATGAAAGAACATCCATCTCCAACAGCCAGGAAATGTAAGAGCCTTTTTTCCCTGCCCTCGATGTTCAGATGGAAATCATTTTCATCTAATCCTTCAAGCTCTGAAATCTGTCAAAAGTCCCAAGAAAATAACCATAAAAATTGTCTCCAGAGGAACCTGAAACCGCACAGAGTACGTATTCCATGAGAACAAGTGATTAACCAGAACTTTTCTGCTCATCAGTAGAACAATGATGGATACTCGCAGGAGTGACCCCGCGGTTCCACAAGAAACCCAAATGCCTCAAGGAAGCGTTAACAACGTCTTCAGGAACGCGCTTTTTAAAAACCATTAAATTTGTTTGGTGTTTATTTATTTTTGAGAGAGACAGAGTGCAAGTGGGGAAGGAACAGAGAGAGTGGGAGACACAGAATCCCAAGCAGGCTCCAGGCTCTGAGTTGTCAGCACAGAGCCCGATGGTGGGGCTCGAACTCAGGAGCCATGAGATCATGACCTGAGCCAAACTCGGCTGCTCAACCCACTGAGCTACCCAGGCACCCCTAAAAACCCTCTTAAGAGGTACAATTCAGGGGCGCCTGGCTGGCTCAGTCGGAAGAGCGTGTGACTCTTGATCTCGGAATCGTGAGTTTGAGCCCCACATTGAGTGTGGAGATTACTACCACTGCGAAATAAAATGCACGATTCAGTGGCATTAAGCACATTCACACTGGTGTACCAGCACCACCACTGGCCATCTCCAGAACTTTTTCATTATCCCAAACAGAAACTCTACCTACTAGACCACGGGTCCCCATCCGCACCCCTCCCCTGAGCCCCTGGTAACCTCGATTCTACTCCCTGCCTCTACTGTGTAAATGCAATCACACATATTTGTCCTTTCGTGACTGGCTGACCGTAGCACGTGTCCGAATTTCATTCCTTTTAAGGCCAAATAATATCCATTGTACGTATCGACCACGTTTTGCTCACCCATTCATCTGTTGATGGACCCTGGGGTTGTCTCTGCCTTTGGGCTACGGTGACTAATACTGCCAGGAACACAGGTGTACAAATATCTGTTCAAAATGTGCTTTGTATCAGAGTCTTTTTGTCCTTGGTAAAATCCTATATCCATGGTAACTTCCCACTAACCAGAAAATGGGACTCGTTAGAATAGTCCGTTCCCCCGTTAGGCTTTGTAAGGACTTCCTGGAACATGTGTTAGAAGCGCCGTGGGCAGTGATGGTGTCTGTCTCACAGATGGACACGGGCCACAGGAGGCAGATGACCGGGCACCAGCAGTGTGCCCGGCACGCGGTGTGGACAACCAGGTCTGCGTCAGGCCATCCCATCCCACCCCCACCTTCTCCCCCACCCCGTCAGTGTCCCAGCGATTAGACGGGCAGCTTTTCTAGAGAGGTAAGAAGTCGAGGAACATTTGTTCTGAATTGAGCTTGGCTGCAGTTAAAGTGTTATCATGTATGTAAAGCTCAAATTACAGAGGCCACCTTGGGCCAGGGAATGGCACAGAGACCGGCTGCTCAGAGACCTGGAAATTTCTGAGGCCCCTCCAGCACTGTTTCAGGGAAAATGTTCAGAGTGGTGTGGAGGGGGGCCAGCTGGTGATGTCAAGGGATTTATAGAGGAGAATTCAAGACCTTTTAAGGGAATGAGGCAGTTGCTGACGACTGGGAAACGCTAACTGGGAACCACTAACGCCGTCCCCGGATAAGTCCCCAACCCTTACTATGCTACTTATCCTGAAACGCTTGCGATGTTTAAAGGACATCTTGTGGCACTCCCTTTACATGTGGTTCAAAAGACAACATTAAGTTCGGGGGAGGGGGGGGGTTAGGGGGATCAGAGTCTAGGGTAACTGAGACTGAGCTCTCAGAAGACATAAAGCCCAAAGTGGGTGATCCGGGACCTGGGAGGGAAAATTAAATGCCCAAACACACCTGGGTGCATTGCACATCTGTATTTTCCTTTCTTTCTCTTTTTTTTTTTTTTTTAAACCACACTAGTCGGGGGTCTGGAGGAAACTTTATTTTTGTAAGCAGTTATAAAAGCTGCTTAGCAGCTTTGCACCTCCAAAGAGAGATCTGAAAATAAAATATTTACTTAACATCGGGGCACCTGGGTGGCTTCGTCGGTTGAGCGTCTGACTTCGGCTCAGGTTTGTGGGTTAGAGCCCTGTGTTGGGCTTGGGCTCTGTGCTGACAACTCAGAGCCTGGAGCCTGCTTCGGATTCTGTGTCTCCCTCTCTCTGTCCCTCCCCTTCTCGTGCTCTGTCTGTCTGTCTCTCTCTCAAAAATAAATAAGCAATACCAAAAATTTTAAAAACATTTATTTACTTACATTGCATTTCCAAGTGTTTCCATACTCTTCCCCAGTGGCCAGGGCTCCCCCGCCCGATGGTTTCTTATCTTAAGAATGTGGGTTTTATAAAGAGGAACCAAGATCGATTACAGCGACAGAGTAGATTTAGTGGAACAGATAAGCTCCAATTTGAACAGCTGGGCTTACTTTGTTGTTTTAAATAGATAACGAAGGAAAATAGTCCCAGAGTTAGGAGCAGGGATCTAAGTTTGGAGGAATGATGGTGAAAGGCCTAAAACCAACTTTGAGCGGAGTAGAAAATTCTCCTTGCCATCAAGGAGCACCAAGACAAAGGAATAGACCACGCGGAACCAAGCAGAGGACCCTACAGAATACTCAATGCCACCCAATGACAAGGCCCAACGCCCAAGTGGAATGGAAGGATTAGGAAGCATCTGGAAGTGAGCCGCGCGGAAGTACTTCGGAACCCGCCACACTGAGGGGTGACCGGTTGCCGCTCTGTGTCCTTTTATTTCTGGGTGCGGAAGAACTCACTCCTGCGATCTGGAAAAATCCAATCATCTGCTTTCGCGCCAGGCATTTCTTTCAATTGTAGCTCAAATAAAAGGGTCAGGGAACATACGTTTTCTTTTCCTTTTCTGAAGGGCGGGCCGGGGGGTGCTCTTTCTGAATTAGCACCCGGGGTCCCATCCCAGTTCAGATGTTTCCCACCGGGGAGGAGCGCAATCCTGGAAGCCTGCGGGTGGAAGGCGCCTGCGCGCTGCCTCCAGCCTCTGCTGGCCTGCATCACCCCCAACGGCGCTCTCGGCTCCATCCGTCTTGCAGGATTCTCCCTCCGGGGAGCTTGTCTCCTCGCTGACTCCGGAAGACCCTTTGTAGATCAGTGTCACTGCAGGCCCAGTCTCCACGTCTTCTGCGTTCCTTCTACTGTGTTCTTGAATTCTTTCCCTATTTCAGACCGGGCTCAAGCCTCATCTTCCTGAAGCCTTCCCTTCCCTCCCATGACCCTTAGAGACGACGCCTCTCCCATGCTTAGATCACCCATTACCTCCTGCCCTTAAAAGTATCTCATTACGGTGTATCCATACCTCTCTTACAACCCGCCGCCTCTCCGCCCATAGAAACTATTGTTAGATTTTGTTAAATATGATTTTATTGCCTTTGATCAAAAGGCTTTGTGGCGACAAGGTGTGGCATTAATAAATATTTCTCTCCTGAGATACTAAGCAGGGCCAAGAAACAAGGCTGTTAACTTGAATCTGAATTCAAAAAGCAAGCAATGGTCCCATAGTCAGGGAGAGCTTAGAAGAATCTCCATGAGAAAGGACGGGCAGACCCGGCACGGCACTCAGCCCCCACGTCCTTGGAGTCAAAATTCAGTAGGCCCTGCTCCCTTCTCCAGATCTCATTCCACAAGTGTTCCAAGAGAAAGAAGGCAGTTAGGCCTCTTCCAGAACCTCCCAGAAAGTCTCAAACCTTCAATACGGTTTGTTTCTTGCCTCTCGGGTCCAGGGAGATGGGTGGGGAAAGTGCTGGAGAAGGCCAGAAGGTGGGGGGCGGGGTTGTGTAGGCTCCTTGCTAATCGTGTCTTCCCACCGTGTTCCTCTGCCGGGGGGGGGGGGGGGGGGGGGGGGAGGCACCGGCACCAGCCTCCTCGTGGAAGTCGATTTGAAAGAGTACTTAATTTATAACAACGTAATATACATAATTGTGTGCACAGAGAGGCTTGCCTTTAAAAGAAATAAATGGGGGGCGCCTGGGTGGCGCAGTCGGTTAAGCGTCCGACTTCAGCCAGGTCACCATCTCGCGGTCCGGGAGTTCGAGCCCCGCGTCGGGCTCTGGGCTGATGGCTCGGGGCCTGGAGCCTGTTTCCGATTCTGTGTCTCCCTCTCTTTCTGCCCCTCCCCCGTTCATGCTCTGTCTCTCTCTGTCCCAAAAATAAATAAACGTTGAAAAAAAAAAATTTAAAAGAAATAAATGGGAAATGTGACCTGCCCTTGGTATAGGGGCCTAGGTCACAGGAGTCAGTTTCAATTAAGAGGGAAAGATGATGTAGGCCAGCATCGGAAAATGTGATACATGTAGGGTAAGCTTTTTTACAGGGCAAACAACCCAAATTAATGCTTATGTAATAAAAGATCATAATAAACCATTGGATTAGACACCACTAGTGATAGAAGGATTTTTTTTTTTGGCAGAAAAATTACTTAATATTTTTATTGTCACCTTTTAAAACGGGCTGATGATTAGGACGCCCAAGTGACCCAGTTGGTTAAGCGTCTGACTCTTGGTTTTGGCTCAGGTCATGATCTCACGGTTTCATGAGTTTGAGTCCTGTGTCAAGCTCACTTGGGATTCTCTGCCTCTCCCTCTCTTTCTGCCCCTCCCCCACTTGCACCTTCTCTGTCTCTTTCAAAATAAATTAACTTAAAAAAAATCCAGCTTAAAATGAATGGCCTGATGAGCAGGTGATCGATAGCACAGTGTGATAGATAGAACACTGGACCAGATATATATATATTTTTTTTAATTTTTTTTTTCCAACGTTTATTTATTTTTGGGACAGAGGAGACAGAGCATGAACAGGGGAGGGGCAGAGAGAGAGGGAGACACAGAATCAGAAACAGGCTCCAGGCTCTGAGCCATCAGCCCAGAGCCCGACGTGGGGCTCGAACTCACAGACCGCGAGATAGTGACCTGGCTGAAGTCGGATGCTTAACCGACTGTGCCACCCAGGCGCCCCATGACCAGATATTTTTTTTTTTAAAACCAGGTGTCTCATCCTGCCTTTGCCATTCATTAACTGACATCTTAGGCAATATAGGTCTCCGTTTCTCTGCTATCAAATAAGAGACTAAAAGGATCTTCAAGTAATGGCTTTTCCAGCTTCAAAATCTTATGCTAAGATTATTTTATCATGTATACATCGTAGGCCCACCCTAGGTATCTTTGCAAGTTCTTTATGTGAAACTTTCATTTGCTATTTATCAGGAATAAATTCATTACTCTATAAAGTAAAAACAAAAAAACAAAACAAAAAAAAAAACAAACCACAACAAAAAAACAACTCTCCAGTCGTTTGTTTCAGTAGATTTGAGGTCAGGTTGAGTTCTGAACCGTGAGTTCTGAGTTCTCTCCCCTATTGCAATAGCCTTGAATAAAACCTTCCTTATCAATTGAGGAAAAAAGAAGGGGGGGCACTAATGATTTCTAGCTCTCTATGCCCCAGGAGACACTGTCGGGTTAAAAACAATAGCATGAAAAAAGAATCAACCTTTTGAAGCTAAGTGTTACCTAATAGGAGGAAATTATTCTGTGTTCTTAACATTTTATATTATTTACGCAAAGATTTGATGCGTTCTATTCAGGTGTGCATCTGAGCAGTATTAGGCAAGCTGATACAATCTTTATTCTTTGTTGGTTAAACTCACAGAAGGATTCCCAGGACCTATATTGCTCTATGACCTACCCTTCCCTCGCTCAGCCTCAGTTTCCTCATCTATAAAATGGGTATACTGATCATACTTATCCCGTATGGCCAAGTGAGACAATGCACAGGAAGTGCATCGTAAAGCAGGTATTTTACGACCAAAAGCAAATCAATTTTCTCAGTTCCAAATATGTGTTACGGTTTGCTGTCAGTTTACTTATAACCCATCATCGTGTGATGAAAAGATTACTGAGGTAGGAGCTGTAGCTTACAGGGAGGACTAGGCAAACTTCTTCATCTCCCTGGGTTTCTGTTTTTTTCGTCTTTCCAACAGAGGAGCTGAATTAGAGGACCCCCTAGTAACTTCCACTTCTAAAGGGATTTAGGAATTTTTTAAAACACTTTTAAACAAAGTTTTAATAAAATTTAACATAGCAACTATTATACGCCTCAGCAATTTACATCTTAATTAAATGTACTTCAGATTAAAATTGTGTTAAGCAGTTTTTAAATACAGAAGGATACGGAGAGTGATAAAACTTGATTCATTTAAAAAATAGATTTCGAAATGCTGTGGGAAATTCAATTATGTTTAAAGGTGCAAAAACAAGATTGAAATCACTGCTAAAAAATAAGGAAATTTACTTTGGACGCCCATTGTTTCTGGAAGAAGGGTGTTTTCATGCCTGTGTGGCTCTGACGTACTAAATGGAGGCCAAAACAGAACAGGCTTCTCCTGTTTGGACCATTTCTTCTAACTGAAATGGACCGAATACAGCTTAGCAACAATACACATCTAAATAAAACTCGGACCCTGAATTTGACGGGCGTCTCATTTGCAATAAAGAAGACTTTCATGGCAATCCAGGCCATGATGGAAACACCTTGTGACATAGAATTGGATTTAAATTCTGGCTCCTTTCCTTTCTAAGTGTGTGACCTTGGGTACGTTCATAAACTCTCTGTGCCTCAGTTTCTTCATAAATGGGATGAACCTTAGGAGTGTTTTAAATATTCAATGAGATAATATACGTAAAGCTCTAAGAATAATGCCTGACACATAGAAAAAGCTCAATGCATATTAGCTACAGTGATTGATTCCATACATAACTACTAGAGGTCTATCTACTATGTAGTGGTCACTGTATTAGTGACCTGAAATATCTTTGGGGCTTCAGCTTTTTTGTGTCTGGTCTACAATGTGAATTCCAAAAATTCAGCCAGTCCAATGGGACCCAAGTAAATCTAGAAAGAAGGCCCTTTGGAGTCAAAAGACTTTAAATTCAGGAGGGAAAAGGAGATGTAAGTGAGGTAGTTGCTTAGGGTCTTGCCTTGAAGTGGTCGAGTTCTGATGCCAGCTTTTAGAGAGCACATTACGATGCATGTTAAAACCACCATGACATTCAAAGAGTCAGACATGCCCGATTAGATTTTCATGTTCTGTATTTATAAAAATGTTAGTGGTGCATTTCCTCAGTGCAAATGATTTTTGGCTCTTACTAATATTTATGTCTGTAGTAAAGTCTATACAGCATAAAGTAGGTGATGAATTTGTTCTAGTCATCAGTTTGCCTTTATTTAAGGGGATATCTCAGAAGATGCTGCATCTTGGCCAGGAATTTCAGCAGATTGGAAGCAGGCAACATATAGGAAAGGACAATTGTACTTTAGCACTAGGAGACAAAATGAGAAATACAATTATGGCAGTAATGCATTCTCTTATATAAATTTATCATGGAAATCGTCTAGGAAGCTATGCCTTTTGCAAGCCACATTGTGTTGCTTTGTGGTGATTCCCAGCCTTGCCTCTATGACAATCAGTGTTATTTGGTTTGGGAGTTGTCTCGGGTGGATGTGTCCACAGGGCACCAAAAGCAGGATTAAGATGATGAGTTCAACCATCATTCCTCCTCCTACAGAGGAGCTGACCATTTGGTCTCAGTGATCTCAGGCTGGACTGGCTTTGGCACCAGCTTTTGGGAGGTAATAATTTGAAGGCACGGTGATTATAGCTTTCATGGACCACGACCTATAATGCTTCACAGATAATCCTATGACCTCCTCATTTGCACATTGCACATAGCAGAAGCTCTTGATGTAAAGGAAAGAAGTAAATGGGTCTGTTCTTAACAACAGGCAAATAGACTGAAGTATTTGCCAAAGTGGAAAGAACAGTCAGAAATAACTTGGCGGGTGGGGCGGCTGGGTGGCTCAGTCCATTGAGCGGTTGAGCACCCAACTTTGGCTCAGATCATGATCTTGCTGTTCATGAGTGTGAGCCCCACATCCGGCTCTGTGCTGACAGCTCAGAGCCTGGAGCCTGCTTGGGATTCTGTGTCTCCCTCTCTCTCTGCCCCTCTCCAGCTCGTGCTCTCTGTCTCAAAAATAAATAAATGTTTAAAAAAAAAAAAAAAGAAAGAAAGAACTTGGAAGTTCACCTTATCCATACCCAGTTACAGAAGGTTTAATTAAGAAAAACAAAAACGTTGAGGATTCTCTTGTCTTTAGTATTCCTTTTGTGGCCTACCCCATTTCCACGGGCTGATGGCTTTTTAATATTACAACCATTCTAAAAGGCACTCCCCCCCCCCCCCCCCCCGCAAGCCTGTATGACAGAAGTCACAAATCACCGCTCAAAGGAAGAAAAGGCGCCTGCGATGGGCCCCCAGTGAGCACAGTCTTGATTCTCCAGGGAAAGGGAACTCTCCGAATTCACGATTTGCACAGATCTGGGCCAGGACTGGGGCCTTCCTGGTAGAACATAAACACACGACCGTAAACACCGCCCCTCCCCCCCTCCAAAAAACAAAAACAAAACATCCAAGGCGCTGCTACCGCGTCTAACCCTCAGGGGCCCGGCCCCGAACGTGACCGTAAAAACAGCAGCGCGCTCGGGAGCAGGGCGCAGCTCGCGGGCCGGGCCGCAGGGCTCGCGGGCCGGGCAAGGCAGGCGCGGCGCACCCGAGGACTTTCACCTGCTCGGCGGGCGGGCGGCGCGGGGCGGGCGCGGGGCGGGGCCTGGGCGCCCGCGGGAGGAGCCGGCCCGGGCCCGCCCCGCAGGAGGAGCCGCTCGCTGGCGGCCGATCCGGCGTCTCCGTGACAGGCACCCCGCTCCGCCGCCGCCACCGCCGCCGCCGCCGCCGCCGCCGCCTTTTCTTCCTCGTCCGGGGCAGCCGCCGCGCCGGGTCCCGCTTCGGGCCGCGCGCCCACCGCTCCCCTCCCCCGGCCCACCGCCTCCCGCCCGCTCCCGCCGCCGCCGCCGCCGCCCTCCTCGCCCGCAGAAATCGCGCGGCCACAGCGCCGCCCGCAGCCGCGCCGCCCGCTGCCGCCCGGCCCTCGGCGCCGCTCGGGTCCCGGCTCCCGCGGCCGCCGCGCGCCCCTCCCCTCCGCTCCCCTGCCCGGTCTGGCCGGCCCCTTCCCGCTGCCGCCTCTGGAGGAGCCGGTCCACCGCGGGTCACCATGCCCAGCAAAACCAAGTACAACCTTGTGGACGATGGGCACGACCTGCGGATCCCCTTGCACAACGAAGACGCCTTCCAGCACGGCATCTGCTTCGAGGCCAAGGTGAGGGGTCCCGGGGGGAGGGGGCGCTGCCCGGGAGGGGGCACGTCCGAGCGGACGCGGGGCTGGCGGGGGGTCTTAATGTTAGGGAGGTGACTTCCCTTCTCGGGACTGAATTCCCCGGGCTCCTGCCCAGAACTGCTACAGAGCAGCTGCGAAGTTTGGGCGGTATGGCTTCGCCCCCTCCTCCCACCTGCAGACTCCCCCATCCTCACCTCCCGGGACTGCTCGACTTGCCGATCCCTCCTTCCGCGGAGGAGAAGCGGGCGGGGGAGCGCAGCCAGGTCCCCTGGTTCTTTAGAATCGCTTTAGGGAAGCTCTGGTGTTATTTACCTGCTGGGATCCCTTGGGAGAGGTGTTTTCAGGAAGGTCTTTTAAAGGGGGAATGCCTGCTTCCTGATCGAGGAAAATAATACCGGAGTGGTGTGTGTGTGTTTTTTTTTTTTTTTTTTTTTTTTAAATTCCAGGTAACCGGGTCCAAGTGTCAGTCACTTCTTAAATGCTTGATTTGCCACGACTCCTTTGCAAGTGCCAGTCATTGAAGGGGGGAGGGGTGAAAGCTGCCCATTTGCTAGTTTTGTGGCGTAATGTTAAGTTTCAGCAGCCAGCAGGGAACCGCTGCTCAAGAATTTAGCGGGGATGACTGGAATTTTCAGGGCCGAGGCCGGAGCCCCAGCAGGTCCGTCCTTCGGGGAGGGGGCGGGGCGCGAGCCTCGGGACTGGACCAGTAGGTGCGGGATAAAGGCTGGCCCCCTGGGATGCACTTCCCCGGGGTGAGGCGTTCTGGTTTCTGCGATCCCAGCTGGGGCTCCCGCTGCCCATCACTTGGGAAGAGTGCTTCTGCTCTTTCTTTGTGCCGCCCGCCCCCAAAGGTCCAGGGTTTCTCAGTGTGCCTGCCACTGATAAGTGACGGAAAGTACTGCCCCTCCGAGTGGGTTGTTTTTTAGGTTCTTGCTGGTTTTGGAAAGACAGTACTTCCGATGTGGAGGCAGTTTTACTCTTCGTTCCCTTTTTTTCCTTGATGACTTCGTGGATGCAGGGTGTGATTTCCGGCAAGGATGACTCTGTCAGGTGGCTTTTTCCTTCAATTTGTGAAACATCTTTGGAGTGTCTGATAGGCGCCCCATGCAGTCAGTTATCTTTAGATTTTTTTCCTTCTCCTGGAGATGTGTGACTTGGTGAATCTTAACCTTTTTTTTTTTTTTAATCCCCCCGAATAACCTTCTCCCAGCCATATTTGCTAGCGCTAGGACACCCCCTGCCCCCCACTGCCCCCCCCCCCAAACCCTGCACAGCTGAACTGCTGGGTATGGCTGGGACCAGAGTGGGGCTGTGGCCGAGATCTTATCTTGCTTCTCCCGGAATAGACCTGGTTGGTCTAAGATGGGGTGTTTGGGTTAATTTTCGTCGAGGCCTGTTGCTTTGGTGAGCAAGTTTTTCATGTTAAAGTATGAAATTTTCATCACGGTCATCACTCGGTTTTCTTGGATGTACTGAAACTGGGGAATTGGCTTCGCCTTGTGTGGCTCGCCAGTGCTCCACAAGAATGAGGGATCAGAATTAAAGTGCTCTAAAAACCTTTTTATTCAACATAAATAAACAAGTACATAAAATAAATCCTTTTCTTTTCTCAGCCTCTGCCTTTGGTCCCAACTGGGTCTCAGAACCCGGTATGCGTAAGAATCACCAGGTGAGGGGACTGAAAAGTCTGATTCTTGCCATCCCCCCCCCCCAAGTCTAATTTGCTACATCTGGGGAGTTGGGGAGCCTGGGACTGTGTACCTTTAATGAGCATTCCAGGTGATTTAATGCAAGTGACTGGGACCAGACTTTGAGAAGCATGGGGCTTGAGGCTGGCCTCCAGCTTGCTGGATCTTACCTTCGCTTTCCCCATATGCAGTTTTTTTTTTTCCTAAGCGAACGCCTGGGGGCTGCATGACGTAGTGCCGATCGTTAGCAACTTCCCTGGGTTCACACGCAGTGGTGCTTGATTAGAGGGGGTTTCACAGTTGGTCCAGGCGGTGTTCCCAATGCGGACCTGAGACCTAGGGGACCAAGGAGGCCTGCTCTGAGTTCTGCAAGGTAGAGGAGCGAGGGCGGGGCTCAGCTGGGTCTTAACCCCCAGCCCTTTGTAATTGACGCTGGACGCCAGCACCGTCAGACCCTGTCAGTCTAGACCTGAGTAGAGGTGGAAGCGGAAGCTTTTCTGTCCCATGGGCTAGCGCCGCCTCTGGCTGGTTTCCGCCTCCCAACAGAGCAGTCAGTGTCTGTGGGCCTGCGTGGTCCCTGGGATTTCAGGGTTAAATCCACACCACATTCGTCTCTTGTTTTGGAAAATCACAGGCTGTAAAATGTAAATGTATTCTTGCTGCCTTGTCAGATACCCTTGGAAAATGAGCCCATGTCTTTCTGTCCCAAGGGCTGGCAGCTTTTCAGAATCAACACTGGGTGAAGTGACTGTTTGGATGGATGCCGCTCATTTTCAGGGTTCTGCAGAGATTTGAAAGGTTGCGGCTGGGGTTGGAGGGCGTCTGGGAGTCAGAGGGTCTGGGCACTTACACACAACATCGTGCATTTAATTATTAAGCGGAATCGTGTAATTCTTACCCATTCCCTAGAGGTGGGTCTCCTCATGTCTTATGAATGAGGATCTAGGCTCAGGGAGGTTGTTGCCTGCTTTGGTGCACACAGCTGTGGACGGCAAAGCCAGCATTTCAACCTGGGAACTTTGGCTTCAGACTCCCAAAGGTATTGCTGATTTAGTCATTTTTATGGAGTGTTCACTCTATGCCGGGCAGTGGCCTCATTCACAGCTCACTGGTGGGGCATCCTCAGGCTGCTGGCCTCTTGGACTCTGATGTAGGAATTACTTAAATTTTTAATGCCGGGCTGTTTCCAGATGTCCCCGTGGACTGGTAGTGGCTCCTGAGGGATCACCTGCGTTCCGTGTTCAGCATGGGTGCCTCGCCCATTGATCATTGCTGGTGGGTGGGTGGTAAAAATCTCACTCGGCTTGAATGCTTGTATGGCCCTTCTGTACCAGCCTCTCCCTTTCCCGGGGTGTCTTCCTGGGGGCCAGTGCCATCTCCTGACTCTCTCCCCTTGCCGGGCGAGGAGGAGACTGCTAATGGTTTTGGCCCAAAGAACAATACAAGTGTTACTAACATAGTTATGCCTTCCATTTGTAGGTGATTTTTGATTTGCATGGGACTTTCCCATACAAAGAGTTTTCTTCACGTAGAAACAGAAACATTGGTTTTATCTCCATTTCTCAAATGAAAAAAAAATTGGGGATCAGAGGGATTAACTTGTCTATAGTCACAGAACTGCTAAGACAATATGATTAGAGCTGGTATTTAGTGAGCACTTACTATGAGCCATGTAGCTGTCCCCTCTGTTAACCATCCAGTACTTTTGTCTCCTGGTCCACGGTTCCTTCTGATGCTGAAGTAGTTGCCCCTCTATATCCACAGCCCTGATGGCCTCGCCCGTTGTCACAACTGGATAGCACTTTAGTGCACCTGCAACAACCTTCTCATTTTTACAGATGAGGAAATTGCAGTCCAGGGGCAAGTCATTGACCCAGGGTCACCTGGCTAGATGCGAACGGGAACCAGGACTCTGGCCTAGTTTCCTGGCTTCAAGTTAGTTTCAGGAATCTGTTGCCACTTGACAAACTACCTGAAAACTCAGTGGCTTAAAACAGTATCTGTTTAATTGGCTCATGATTCGTGGGCCGGGAATTCAGGCAGGACTTGGCTGGGCCGTTCTTATGTTGACTGGCTCATTCATTTGGCTTCATGGCTGGGCCGGGCTGGAGGGTCCTAGAAGGTATCACTCACATGGCTGGTCCTCCACGTGATGGTTCTCTCCAGTGGGTAGCTTGGATGTCCTCACAGCCTGATGGTGCTTGTATTTGGCAGCTGGCTTCCAAGAGACAGTGTTCCAAGCAGGGAAGGTAGAAGCTCTTAAGGCCGGGCCTCCAAAGTTACAGAGGGTCGTTTTTGTATCCTGTTGGTCAAATCAGGCCATAGGCTGGCTCAGATTCAAGGGGAGAAATGGACTTCATTCTTGGGGGGGTATTAAGTTCACATCGCAGGGGTGCCCATGGGGCGGGAGAGATTGCCGAAGCTGTCTTTGGGTCATGGTCTGCCACAAAATTTTGTGTTCTTTTCCCTCTGCATACACCTTCTCCAGTGTTCTGAGTGTTGAGGACCTTGTCTCCTGCTTCTGTGTATAGCCCCCTTCCCCAGCATCAGGAACCTACATAGCCAGCAATAATAAATCCTTTGTCAAGTGCAAGAAATGTCCAGTTGTAGAAAGTCTGAAAGCAGTAGGTATATATTGTCACCCTGCGGAGTGATTTTGCAGTTTGGGAGCTCTTGGTCAAATCTGAACTCAATTCTGTGGCCCTATTTCCTTCCCTCCTTGCTAAATGGCTTCACTGGCTGGTGTTTTCCATGATGCAGATTTTAGAGATGCCGGTAACCCTGAACAGCATGCTGTTGGGAGGGCTTCCAGATTAGGACATAACGTTATTGGCTCGCCATAAAAGGGGTGTTCTGACTCACACTTGAGCCTGCAGCGTGGTAAAGGCTCCCATCGACTTCATTGTATCCTGGGTGTGTGAACTCTGCCTCCAGGGTCCTGTTTTTCTAGGGTTCTGGACCAGCGGGGATCCAGATGCAGGGCCTGCTGTATACACGAATACCATCATGGCTTATTTCACCTTCTTGTGTATTTGTCCAGATGCTTTCAAACTGATTGTTATCTTTTTTTTTTTTTTTTTTTTTTTAAACTAAGTTGACCTCCAAGATGGGGCTTGAACTCACTGCCCCAAGATCAGGAGTCCCATGCTCTACGGATGGAGGCAGCCGGGCGCCCCTCCCGTTGTTATCTTCTCTGACCACTTTTGGGGGGCAGTAAGTCTCAAAGATACAGCGCTGCTCTGAAATGATGCCTTTTTTTTTTTTTTTTTATGCGTCAAGGTGTCCCAGGGCCACAGCTGGCGTTGGGGATCTGATGGGCAAGTCTATTTCTACCTGGCCATACATTTCATGAATCGATGGCTTTCGGTCTGGTCTCCTTGGCCCCAAACGTCCCAGTTGTTTTAGTGATGCGAATCGTGCAGCCACACGGAATTTGACCTTTGCCACAGTCATTACCTCCAAGACCCTAATCAGGCGCACTGTTTATTATCGCTTACTCATAATGCTGCTACTTCCAAGAACTCAAACTTTCAGAATGCTTTCTTTGACTATAATTATCTGCCTCCTCACAGCCTCATTGCCTCAAGGCTGCTTTTAGCTCCTCAGTGACCTCGCCGTCCTTCTTCCTTCCTCTTTTTGGAAAGTGAGCTTCCTTTCCCCCTGCTTTCTGATAGCTTTATGGAGACATAATTCACACACCACACAATTCACTAACTTAAAATAGACAATTAAGTGGTTTTTAGTATATCCCAGATACGTGTAACCATCACTGTAGTCAATTTTAGAATATTTTCATCACTTCAAAAAGAAACCTCTGGGGGCGCCTGGGTGGCTCAGTCGGTTGAGTGTTCGACTTTGGATCAGGACATGATCTCACAGTTGGTGAGGTCGAGCCCTGCATCGGGCTCTGTGCTGACAGCTCAGAGCTTGGAGCCTCTTCAGATTCTATGTCTCCCTCTCTCTCTGCCCCTCCCCTGCTTGCACTCCGTCTCTCTCTTTCTCTAAAAAAAAAAAAAATAAATAAATAAAAATAAACAAACAAACAGAAAAGGAACCTATATACCCTCTGGTTATAATCCCCCTACCCCTCCATCCATCCCAGCCCTAAGCAACCATTAATATACTTTCTGTCTCTAGAAAGGACATTTCGTATCAGTGGGATCATAAAGTATGATTTATGTGTGTGCACATGTGCACGTGACTGGCATCTTTAACTTAGCATAGTGTTTTCAGTCCACACTGCCTGCGTCAAAGCCTCATTCCTTTTTATGGCTGCATAATATTCCATTGTATGGACATACCACAATTTGTTTATCCATTCATCCATCGACGGACATTAAGGTTGTTTATTTTTTTTTTTAAGCTTATTTATTTTGAGAGAGAGACCGAGAATTCCAAGCTGGCTCCGTGCTGTCAGCGCAGAGCCCATGGTGGGGCGAACCCACGAAATGCGAGATCGTGACCTGAGCCGAAATTGAGAGTCGGACGCTTAACTGACTGAGCCACCCAGGTGCCCCAAGGTTGTTTATGCTCTAGCTACTGTGAATACTGCTTCTGTAAACACTGGTGTGCATGTTTCTGTAGGGAGGTGTGGCTTCATTTTTTGTGGGTAGATAAGTAGGAGTGGAATTGCTAGATATCGTAGTAGTCAGGTTTAACCATTTGTGGAACTGCCAGGTGGTTTCCAGCATGGCTGCACCTTGGCCACCAGCAGGGTTTTGGTTTCTTTACATCCTCACCGACACTTGTAATTGTCTGACTTTTTGATTCTAGCCGGCCTAGTGGGTGTGAGGCGCTATCTCCTTGTGGCTTTGAGTTGCATCTCCCTGATGAATAACGATATAGAACACGCGTTTATCTGGCATTTATATATCTTCTTTGGAGAAATGCCTGTTCAGATCCTTTACCCATTTTTTGGGTTGCCTTTTTAAAAAAAAGTTACTGAGTTGCGGGGTGCCTGGGTGGCGCCTGACTCTTGATTTTGGCTCAGGTCACGATCCCAGAGTGGGGAGATCAAGCCCTACATCAGGCTCCAGGCTGGGTGTAGGAGCCTGCTTGGGATTCTCTCTCTCTCTCTCTCTCTCTCTCTCTCTCCCTCCCTCCCTCTCTCTCCCTCTCTCTCTGCCCCTTTCCACTTGCTCTCTCAAAATAAATAAACTTAAAAAAAAAAGCAATTGTCCTGCTGTTACCCTTTTCTGTCTTTGTGCTTCCTGACTTTTCTTCCTGCTCAGCCCGTCCTCCGTGGTCTGCTCTCTGAGCAGAATCTCCTCTTTGCTGGCTGCTCTTTCTCCTCCCTTGGACCTCTTGTGTGAGGGCTTGATTGCTGTGCGGGTTGGCTCCTGGATCCCTAACTCCAGTCCAGAGTCTGGGTCTTCATTTTCTGTTTCCTGCTCGTGGTCTCTGCACCGAGGAACAGGTTGCTGGCTCCTTCCCCTCAACAAGCTGGATAGCAAACCTCTCTGACTCGGGACTTCTGTTAGCGACCCCAGCATGCTCTCGGGTACCCAGGCCTGATACTTGGGAGCACTGCCTGGACCCTGTCATATAACAGGCGAAACTCACTGGCTGTTCACTGGGTCCCTACCGTGGCCAGGCTGTTCTCTCCGCTAGCCTCCACATGAAGTCAGTTGCTGTGTTCTTGAATCTTCTCCGTGACCTCCATCCACGCACCTCCGCCCGTTCCATCCTTTCCCACCTCTGGCCGGCTCACACTCTCACCGCCTCTCCCCGGACTGTTTGAGTAACTTTCTGGAGGCTTCCACTTGATCCTATAAACTTGTGCTCTGGTAATTTTCCCGAAGTATAATTATGTTGTCCCTCCTCCTCCAAAACACGGTGAGTTCCTAGGCCTACTATATTAGGTCCTGATTCTTAGCATGATATTCAGCGCTCTCTGTTTCTGAATAATTCCCTTTATCACCCTGCGCTCTGACCCAATCAGAGCACACCCCGTTCCCTAGGCCCCCTTGTCACGTCCCACCCAGTGTCACTTGGTGAGGTGGATGTTACCAGCCCCTCCTCTGTGTGGAAGGGACTGACGAGACCCCACGGTGGTGCTGAGCTGCTTGCTGTGATTTTTTTCTCCGCGTGTCGTCATCGGGGGCCCTGTCACTCTGCCCCCCAATGCCTGTACCTTCTGCCGTGCTCAGGCAGCGACTTGCATATAGAATGTGCATTTGGAGGGAAGGAACATGATTTCTGGGATGTTCACTACGAGGACTGCCAGGAGGGCCCTGCTGTGAGCCCAAGAAATGCATTTGTCTCAGCTGGCTCCAGTCCCCTCTCAAGCACAGTTCCCGTGCTTTTTGCCTGGGTCCCTGGGGACCTCAGGGCCTCCCCGGCCTCCCAGGACGCATCCGTACTCCCACCTCACAGAGCGGCTTTTCCTCCCAGGGGAAGTGCCGAGTAAGCATTTTTTCCTGCATTAAACGGAATTCCTGTGATGGGCGTGCGGTGGAATTAGAATCTTTGATTACAGAACATATGGCCAGTTTCAGGAATACCTAATTGCCATTTATTAGTAAAAAACATATTTGCAGCCTGTTGTGTTCTCATTAGCGAATCGACACCTTTCCCCCCTCATTCACTGTTTTGTTTCCTTTAACTTGCTCTTTGGTAAGTTTGGTGACATGAATTTGGCTGACGTGCGGCATGGCATGGATTCCGGAACCAGACTGTCTTTGGGTTCAGATCCTGGCCCTGTCTTGCTGCGTGACCCCGTGGGAGTTACTTAGCCTCTCTCCTGTGGTACCCTGGTCTGAACAAAGAGGGTACGAATACGTACCTTCTGGGGTTCACGAGTAAATGAGTTACACGTGGAAGTGAGTTACACGTGGAAACGCCTGGTGCTGTGCCTGGCTCAGGCCCGGCTGCTATTTTTATTGTTACTTCATCCGACAAATTGCACCTTAAATTTCATGTGTGTTTCATCTGGTTGTAATCTGTGGCGTTAGCAGATTCATTCTCTGATAAGTCAGAGGCCTCCTGGTGCACATCCCCATTCTGCACACGGGGTAAAGATCCAGCCGAGTCGGCCAGAGTGCTTCTCAAAGTTGCAACTCAGGCAGCGTGACTACTTTGTGGGCTTAAAATAGCTGTCAGCCTCCTTGGGAGGGAATAAAGAAGGGTTAACTAGCTCCTGGGGCATGCCCCCATCCCATTTGTTCCAGCCCGTGAGCCTCGTTAGGATTAAAAATCACAGAATCTCGTTAAGTGCGGTGTGCTGTCTGTCTGCCCTGTCTCTCTCTGAAATTTCTTGGATAAATATTTCTTTAAGCAGGGGTAATCTGAGCAGAAGGAATCTCGCATCATGGGATTAATTAATATCTTGTGATGCTTACATTTTCCTTTTCAATTTTTCTATTCAGCATCATGTTTCCTTTTAAGCACCAGAGCAGCTGGTTTAAAAGTGACTTACAATGGCACTTCCAGCAAGTTCCGTGCCCAGAGTGTCGGAACGCTTTCAGACCCCTACGCCTCTCCTGCTGCGGGCAAGGCGGTTGGTTTGGTGCAGCGCTTCTCGGAGACTTGTGTGTTCTTATACCCTTGTGGTCCATCCAAGAGAACTGAGGGCCGTGGCTTCTCCCCCACATACTCTAGAGGCTACAGTGCTTTCCAGGAGACCTGGTGAAATGATCGGCCCTGAGAGGTGAAGGAGACCTGGGACTCCCTACTAAGGGGTGTCCGGGAAGGGGGCACTTGCCACCCAGTGCACCCTGTATGCAGAAGAGTCTGAGCTCCCTTAGCCCGTGTGTGAGCATGTGGGTGGGAAGTGTGTGCTTGCAGAATTGTCCCATGTTCTGTATTCTGGGTGCTGTTCCCTGCTGGCTATGGGTGTGCATTTCTCATCTCCTGATCTGGGCTATGAGCTGCTCGAGGGCCAAGGGGAGGTTCCCCCTACCTCAGCCTCGTATGGTCCGCATCAGAGAAAGCTAACAGAATCGCCATTATCACGTTAAAAGCACTTGCTGGGTTCCAGGCACTGTTCACATTCTGTGAAATGGTTAATCCTCTCAATAGCTGCCTGAGTTAAGGTTCTCTCGCCGACTTTTACAGATGGGGAAGCCGAGGCAGAGAGGGACAGAGTAACTTGCTCAAGGTCCGTAGTTAGTAATGGACAGACCTTCCAGTCAAAGCCAGGCAGTTTGGCCCAAGGCATCTCTGCATATCTTTCAAAATACCAAGAGCTAATATTTGTCAGCTACCACCTTCTACCCTTGGTTCTCAGCGTTTTATTTACTTATTTTTAGTTTTTAAAGGTTTTCTTTTGAAGTAATCGCTACACCCAGTGTGAGATTCGAACTCACAACCCCGCGATCGAGAGTCACACACTCTCCCGGACGACCGAGCCAGCCAGGCGCCCCTCTCAGCCTTTTACGTATGTTAACTAACTTAATCTTTACAGCGGCCCGTGAGAGTAGGTGCTATTGTACCCGTTTTGCATATGACGAAACCGAGGCACATCTTTCAAGGTTAAGTTGAATGGGCACATGGTCATTAAAGGTGGTGGTCTTCTTGCCTGTGGCCCAGGGACTGGTCTGCTGTGTGCCAGCAGGCGATGGGCCATCTGCCGAGACCGCTCTTGTGGGCCGTGTGGCTGAGCTCTAGACAGGGACATGAGGCATTAGTGAGAGGGATAGCAGTTGAGGGGAGAGGAGCTTTGGGGGCCCTTCCTTCCTGGAGAGGGGTGTTATTTGCTGGGCTCTTGCCACGCACTTCCTGTCTAGTGATGGGTTCCTCTCCCCCCCACCCCCCTTACCACACCTCTTCCTCCCAGCAACTTCCACGCCCCCTTCCCTGCCTTTTCCTGCATTTCTGAGCCCCCCCCCCCTCCCCCCCAGCCCAGGAGACTACAAATGCTGGAAAACTTCAGCCTGGGAGCTGCTGTTGCCCTGGCTTGGAAATCTCTGTGCACAACAGAGAAGCCCCTGAGTTGTGTCTTTTTGTTCTCTCTTGATTATAAACTCTTCCCTTTTTGTTTTGGTCTCTTTGGACGGGGAGAGGCGCTCATGTGGAAGCATTTCTTTTTCTGCCAAGAGGAAGATGAATGTCTCCCAGGGGCCAAGTGACAGGTAACATAATCTCTCACTCCCTTGCTATTTCCACATAAACACACACAACCTGGACCTGGGCTGTAGCTCTCTTTGCAAACTGGCCCTTGCTGTGCATGGATTTTCTTTTATTAAAAAAAAAAATTTTTTTTTTAATGTTATTTATTTTTTGAGACAGAGAGAGACAGAGCATGAGCAGGGGAGGGGCAGAGAGAGAGGGGGACACAGAATCTGAAGCAGGCTCCAGGCTCTGAGCTGTCAGCACCGAGCCCGACGCGGGGCTCAAACTCACAAACCGTGAGCTCATGACCTGAGCTGAAGTCGAGCGCTTAACCCACTGAGCCACCCAGGCACCCCTGGATTTTCTTTTTTTCAATGTGGCCGCCCAGGTGAAGCGCGTTATGTCCCTGGCGCCCGTACCCAAAGTGTGATGGAAACTACTTCTGGACTCAAGGTTATTGAAATGCGACTCTGTCCTCCTCCAGGCCCAGAATTTTGCAGCATCTTTCAATGAGGAGAATCACCTGCAGATTCCTTTGATTAGTGAAAGCAGCTGTTCTCAAACTTTGGCGTCTCTTGGAATCATCTGGAAACGAATAAAAATACGGAGGCCCAGGCTTGTTGAAGTAGTGAGAGGGCCTGACCTCTGTCTTGATCATGTTTCCCAGGCAATGCTGACAGACGCCCTGGGTCTGAAACATCGTCGCTCTTTGGGGAGGTAAAGAAGGAAAAAAAAAAAAAGACTGATGACTGGGGGCTCCCAGTGATTTAAATCCAGCTCATACCGGAGCCCCTGGGTGGCTCAGTCGGTTAAGCGTCCAACTTTGGCTGAGGTCATGATCTCGCGGTTCATGAGTTCGAGCCCCGCGTCCGGCTCTGTGCTGACAGCTCGGAGCCTGGAGCCTGCTTCGGATTCTGTGTCTCCCACGCTCTCTGCCCCTCCCCTGCTCAGACTCTGTCTCTGTCTCGAAAATAAATAGACATTAAAAAAAAAAAATCCAGCTAGTACAGGGCTGTAGCCTGGGAGTTGCAGTTTTTATGTCCTTGGTTTCTTTGCTGAGACTTTTTTTTTTTTTTTGGTCTCCAGCACATTAAATGAAGGCTGCCTTAAAATTTTTTGTCAGGTAATTCTAATATGTCTGTCCTCTTGTGTCGGCATCTTTTGATTGTCTTTTCTCATTCATGTTGAGGTTTTCCCGGTTCCCAGGATGATGAATGATGTTTGATTGAAAGCCGGACGCTTTGGGTATTATGTTATGAGATTCTGGATCTTAATTAAATCTTCTGTTTCAGCGAGCCTCCTCTGTCCTTGGCGGGGAGTGCTGCCTCATTACTGTCAGGTGGAAGCAGAAGTCTAGAGTCTTCTCCTGGGCCTCGGCTGATCCCACACTGGAGGCGGGCAGGGGGGCCTCACCTGCCTCGCTTATGGGGCCTCCGCTGACGCTCTGCCCTTTTTTTTTTTTTTAAATTTTTTTAGTGTTTATTTATTTTTGACAGAGCATGAGCGGGGGAGGGGCAGAGAGAGAGGGAGACCCAGAATCCAAAGCAGGCTCCAGGCTCTGAGCTGTCAGCACAGAGCCCGATGCGGGGCTTGAACTCACAGACCGCAAGATCATGACCTGAGCCGAAGTCGGACGCTCAACCGACTGAGCCGCCCAGGCACCCCTGATGCTCTGCCTTTTATAACTGCTGGGCGGTGGTGAAAGTTCTGGACTCTCCCCTAGGCCTCCTCTGCCCCCCCAGCCAGGAGGGGAGGAGGCTGTGTCACCCCCGTGGCCCAGCTTCCATTCAGCCTTCCCTGATAGCCCTGGAGGAAGGTTAGGGTGCAGGCGTCTCCATACAGTCTAGTGAAGGCCGAAGTTGGGTTTCTGGACCCCGCAGGTAGGAGTGAGGGTGGGAGGTACGGTTTTCTTGTATGGTGTTGGGCTGGGGTAAAGCTGTTGTCTGCCTCGTGACGCTGCCCCTGTCCTGGTCCTTTGGCTGGAGAAAGCAGTCTCTTCTTAGACCTTTCTTTTTCTTTTAAGTTTATGATTGTTTAGTAATTTGTACACCCAACGTGGGGCTCGAACTCACAACCTTGAGATCAAGGGTCGCATGCTGTTCTGACTGAGCCAGGTGCCTCGGGACTTTTTAAATTGTCTTTTGGCGTTTCTGGGTCTCTGGCTTCTCCAGCAACCGGTCTGGGATGTGTGAGGCAGAAGGAAAACCCAGGGAAGCCAGGTGCCACGTTGTGCCTTGGGTGCTGAGGTCCTTGGCCGGCTGGCCTTCTTTCCATCTCTCCAAGTCCTCTTCTGCTTGTTTTATGTATAATGGCTGGAGTTTGCTGGTTATTAGCAGGAGGAATAGAGAAAAGTTTGTCTCCTCCATGTTTCTGGAAATAGGAGTTTTGCACATTTGGAACTTTAAAAGATGAATAGGGGTGCCTGGATGTTTCAGTGGGGTAAGCGACCGATGCTTGATTTCGGCTCAGGTCATGATCTCCTGGTTCATGGGTTCAAGTCCTGCGTTGGGCTCCGTGCGGATAGTGCAGAGCCTGCTGGGGATTTGCTCTCTCCTCCTCTCTGCCCCTCTCCTGCTAGCTGTTTGCTAGCTCCCTCTCTCTCTCTCTCTCTCTCAAAATTAAGAAAAACCAAAAAGATGAATGGATGATGAAGTTGTGTGTGTGTGTGTGTGTGTGTGTGTGTGTGTACATGGACACATATGGTGGAATATTAACTCAGCTATAAAAAAGGGATGAGATCTTGTCATTTGTGACAACATGGACGTAGAGGGTATTGTGCTGAGTTAGATGCCATGTGATTTCACTTATATGTGGAATCTGAAAAAGAACACAACACGTAGCTTCATAAATGCAGAGAACAAACTGGCGATTGCCATATGGGAGGTAGAGGTGGGTGGGTGAAACAGGTGATGGGGATTAAGATGTACAAACTTCTAGTTACAAAAAATAAGTCAGAGCTGAGCAATGCGGCAGAGGGAACACAGTCAATGATATTGTGATAAAGTTGCATGGTGATTAGATGGTGAACACACTTGTCCTGGTGAGCATGGGGTATGGAATTGTCGAAACAACTTGCACGCCTGGAACTATAACCCTGTCAGACATCAGTAAAGCTCCCGAGGTGATTGTGATCAAATCAAGACGCACAATTGAGAATCTCAGGGTCAGCGCTGGAGCAGGCCAAGGCAGTTTGGGTAGAAAGACCAGAAAGACCTGGGCTCTTCCCCAAGTGGTGGTCTTTATGAATCATCGTGTCCTCCCTCCCAAGTCCTTATAGTACTTACATTCACTCTCCTTCCATAGATTTATTTTTTCCCCTCTGTTCAGCCCTTTGTGAACCTAACTTGGGTTCCCTAAATACATGTTCCTAAATGCAGATGTAGAAATTGATCCGGTCCTATAGGAAGTATTTATTGTGCTTCTGTCTTTGGGGCACAGTGCTTGGTGTGGAGGTCAGAGAGTCAGAAGGCCAGATGGTGACTTAGGGGACATCCACATAGATGGGGAGGTCTGGGTACATGGAAAGACAGGTGTAATGGCAGGATTATGTATTGAGCACATACTGTGTGCTGGGTATTCTACAAGCTGTTTTCTAAGCTTTCTCAATCCTTTGAACTACACTGCATGATAGACGTTTTCTTCTCCCTTTTTGTCATGGAGGTTTTGAAGGCTCGGTATTAAGTGACTTGTCCAAGGTCGCTCGCTCCATGTCCAAATCTGAGACAAAATTGGACCACGAATTTGCTAAAACAAGGCCTTGCTTTTTCCAAAGGAATGTTCCACTGAGGTTTCTTTTTTTTTTTAAAAATTTTTTTTTTTTCAACGTTTATTTATTTTTGGGACCGAGAGAGACAGAGCATGAACGGGGGAGGGGCAGAGAGAGAGGGAGACACAGAATCGGAAACAGGCTCCAGGCTCCGAGCCATCAGCCCAGAGCCCGACACGGGGCTCGAACTCACGGACCGCGAGATCGTGACCTGGCTGAAGTCGGACGCTTAACCGACTGCGCCACCCAGGCGCCCCTCCACTGAGGTTTCTTGACGAGCTGTGGGTTCTGTGTTGGGGGAGAGCTTATCTGTTTATATTCTTCCCCGGGACAGTTTTCAGAGGCAGCTGTGAGTGGCTTGGTCTGTGACTTTGGAAGAGGTCTTGCAGGGGCGTTAAATGACTCTTAATTTCAGCTCAGGTCATTATCTCGCGGTTGGTGAGAGGGAACCCCGTGTCGGGCTGTGTGCTGATAGCGCGGAGCCTTCTTGGGAATCTCTCTCTCCCTTGTCTGTCTCTCCCCTGCTTTCATGTGTGTGCTCTCTCCCTCTCTCAAAATAAATATTAAAAAAAAAAATGTCACTATACTAGTTCTGTGAGGAGTGGGTTGTGGCCGGGGGTGGGTGGGTTATAATGGACCAGAGAGTGGCTCATCATATACTCGAGGTGAGAGCTGGTAGTGGCTGGGACGAGGGCGCGTGGTCCACTCCGGAAGTTGCCAAGAGGCGCAAGGCATCTTTCGGTTTGGAACGACCACGTGCGAAAGCGATGAAGGGAAGGGGCAGATTTTAGGTGAGTGCAGGGAAGGGTGGTCCTGTGGTTGGGGTAGGGGAGAGGAGGGTTTATATGGTAGGGTTTAGTATTTTTTTTTTTTTTTTAAAGAGAGACAAAAAAAAAAAAGGAAAGGAAAAAATGACTGAGGTAGGAAGACCTATATCCCAGGAGGCTTTAAGTACCAGGCTTGAGCAATGTGGCTTAATCTTGTAAACAGTGGGGAGCAGAAAATATTTTTAGGGGATGAGCTGTGTACCTGTGTGTATATGTATGCACACACAGGTGTCCTGTGTTAGGACGAGGAAAGGGATGAGAGCTGTTTGTAAAAATTGCAGTGAGGGCCATTGCTAAAGCCCGGGTGTAGGACCTGGACCAGGATGACCAAAGGGGGGGGGGGGCGCGTGGAAATGAAGGGATAGATGTAGGAGAAACTACAAAGACAACATCTATTGTGTCCTCTGGGCCAGTCCATGTTTGGGAAGGAGAATCGGAAAAGATGCGGAGTTAAATAGTCTGAACTTGGATTGGATCGTTACAACTCACGTGACAAAGCTTTGGATGCCATCCGTTTGCAGGATCCTCTAATACCTGAACTGCATGAGCTGGAAAGGTGGTTTAAGGTGCCTCCTCTCTGTATCTGGTCCTAAGCTGGTCGCCAGGGGTTAGGCCCTTAGCTGCCCGATGTCCTCGGGTCCCGTGTGGCGTTCTCTACTTCTTAGAGCAGTCCTGATCTCTTTCACTACCTCCGAATTGAGGGAGCACGTTGTCAGGCTGTAGAGACTTGGCACTTGAAGGTCTGTTGAGACAAAACGATGACCACGAGACCGAGGCCGTCTGAGCCCCTTGTGACATGCGGGGAAACGCTGAGTGGGATGCTTGCAAGGGCTGTAAAGACACGGCCCCCGGACAGTCGGCCATCGCAGCAAAGGGGCGGCCCTTTCTTCCCGCCAGCCTTTTCTTGGGAGTGGCAGTTGCTGAAACATGAGAAGTTCAGACAGGGATTCTGTAAGTCTCTGGTGACAAGTCTGTAATGGGTTCCCGAGGCTAATTAGGTTGTTAGGGGTATTAGCAACTTCCCTTGTGTCCCTAAGGCTTTCTGTTAATACCACTGCCTGTCCTGCAAGGACTTCTGTCCTTCTGTCTTCTATGGTCTCCCCCCCCCCCCCATGGTACCCACTGGGGGGGCGTGCCATCCCGAAACGAGCACCATATTTGATTTGCTTCTGACGCATTGCAGGTGCACCACTGATCGTGACCAGATGCATGAAGCCAACACCATTGGGTTTGCCCGGCTCTGCTCCCCCTTACCTTTCCCTGGAAGCCCGTGTCTGGCGTGGGGTCCCTAGTGTGACTCTTGCTGCCAGTAACTCTTCTTTGGCCCGGCCCAGCTGCCGTCTGTGTTGTGTTGGTTTTTGCGCAGAGAATGTGCTGCTTGGCTTTGCCCTCTCAGCCTTTCTTTCCCTTTCAAGATGCTGCAGATCTCTATGGTACGAGACTCCTTTTTCTTCCGCTGAGGTGATGCAGCCTGCGGCCCGAAGCTCTCTTGGTTCTCGCACACCTGGGATGGACGCATCCTCCCCACGGTCCGCTTGCGGGGCTTACCTCCTCAAATCCTGGTTTCTCCACTGGTCTCCCAGCTTTGCTGCCCTTCCTTGGATTGCTAAGCACCATTTCACATATAATCTGTCGTCTGTGTCCGTAGCATAGGCTCCGTAAGAGGTGGTTGAACTTCCGTATTTTTGGCAGACGGCCTGGCACGTAGTAGCTGCTCCCTAAACACACGTAAGCAGGCACGGAATTCACGGGTTTAGTTCGTCAGGGTTAGGCTGCTCCTTAGCGTCCTTTAGACGTCTGGTGCCTCCTGCCCGTGGTGCATTTCATGATGATTTCCTTTTTCCAGCAGGGCCTTGTACGTGTTTCTCGTGACACACATGTCTGAAGCACACACTGGAAGCTGCTGACTCCCCTCTTCTTCGGGAGAGGGCTTGGGCACTGGGTGTGCCGTGTGGGAGTGACGTGCCCTTCACGAGGGTGTACTCAGGGTCTGGGAGACGGGATGCGGCACACAAGAGCTCTGGAAGCCTGCAGAGCCAACCCTAGCCTTGGATCAACGGCCCTGACCTTGTCACTTTCATCCCTTTGTACTCTGTCCCCTCGCCCGTAAAATACCAGAGCTGACTCAGAACCTAAATCTTACATGACCCCGGAGGTCCCTTCCCACACGAACGCTCAGAGGCTCTTGTATTCTTCCCGTTTCTTCTACAGACCATCCCCCCTTTCCTGGTGAAGTCACATCCCAGTTACCTAATGTCCACATCCTGGCAGACGGATCAATCCGAGCAAACAGCCAGAGCACAGCAGGACTGCACGTGGCACTCACCACGTCCCCGGCTGTGGAGGTGCCCGCTCTCTGAGGCGTGGGAGGTGGGAACTTGTGTTCTCTCTTCCCTTAACTGTTCATCAATATGCTGCTCAAGCATAACCACCCTTAAGCAGCATTTAGTCGTTACTTGTCTTGTGTCCTCAAACATTTACACCTTTCACTCCTCCTTGGGTGGGGGGGACCCTTTAAGTCATGGTTGTTGGGTTGTCCCTAATGCGGTCAAAAGAGAAGTATTGAAAACCTGTAGAACCGTACAGGGTCACATTCTGCAGGAAGATGGAAGAAGAAGAAGAAGAAAAAAGAAAAAGACTGAGTTCGGTCTTGGGTTTTGCAGAAATTCATGAAGGAAGAGGCCTCCGGGTGCTGACAGCTCTGGGGGCCAGGGCCGTGGCCTTCAAGGGCACAGCCTCGCTGCCCGCTGCTCAGGGGTTAGCCCTCGGTCCTGCTGCCGCGGAAGCCTAGGCCTGTATTACGACAGGGCCTTGCCACCCAGCTGTACCTCAGGATCACGTGAGGCTCTTCAAAGCAGAGATCCTGCTTCCCCAGAGTTTCTTGTTTCATCTTCCTGGGCTGGGGTCTTTCCATCACTGTAACGTTGTTTTGTTATTAATTTTTAGTGTGTGTTTATTTTGAGAGGGAGGGAGGGAGGGAGAGGGAGAAACCCAAGCGAGGATTCGCCACTGACCGTGTGGAGCCTGATGCAGAGCTCAGTCCTGCAAACCAGGAGATCGTGACCTGAGCCAAAATCGAGTCGGACGCTTAACTGACGGAGCCACCCTGGCACTCCTCTGTCACTGTAATTTTATTTTACTATATGTATAACATACATAAAATGAAGATTTATAATATATAAAAATATATATGTTTATATAGCACTCATATAGTATATATAACCATATATATATAATATATGAACATATATAACATGTATATAATATATAAATGTATAATATATACATATAAGTTATATAAACATAAGTAAATATATAAATACATATAATATATAAATATATAAATAAATACAAATATATATCATATATATAAATATATATTGTATACAAAATATATATATAAAAATATATATTACATATATGTTGTGTGTGTGTCTGTATATATATCTATATATACATATCTATCATATATGTTGTGTGTGTGTGTACATATATATATACAGACACACACACACAACATATATGATAGAGGCAGAGAGAGTGAATATCTCAAGCAGGCTCCACGCTGTCAGTGCAAAGCCGAACGTGGGGCTTGAAAAAAACCGTGAGATCACGACCTGAGCTGAAGTCAGATGCTTAACTGACTGAGCCACCCGGGCGTCCCTCCATCACTGTGATTTTAAAAGCTCCCAGGTGACTGCCGCGTGCAGCCAACAGAACCGATGTATACGCAGTGAGGCACATGTATGAGCAGGCCTAGGTTATTCAGATTGACAAGCTGATTTATTGGGCCAGAATGCCTTTTTGTGGGTTTACGATGAGATGCGTAATTGAATCAGTGACTGGATATGCCCAGCGCTTGCCTCCTTGCAGGTAACAGGGTGGGGGTTCAAGGGGCCACCTTCTCCGTCAGAAGGCGGGTTGATCTGTTTGATAGCAGACCTAGGGGCTCTGAGGTGTCCACCCACACGGTGGTGAAGCCAGAGTATCCAAGGCTGTAAGCCAAAGTATTTGCCTTTCTGTGTTGTGTGTGACCATGATGAGGGCCGATCAACGCCTCATTCCCTGTCCTGTGACACCATCTTTCTTTCCCTTTATGCATACATACAGTCTGGTAGCTGACCTCTTTACTGGGCCTTGGAGATTTCCACCCCCGTCCCCTGCTGTCTTGCCCTTCTCCTCTCTTTGACTCCTGATACGTTTTCTGCTTCAGACTTGAATCTGGTATATAAAGAGAGAGCACAAGAATGACTGTGACAGATCTAAACATACTTGTGAGTTCATACTCCTATTCTCTTTTTTTTTAAATTATTTTTTAATGTTTGTTTATTTTTGAGAGAGACGGAGACAGAATGTCAGTGGGTTAGGGGCAGAGAGAGAGGGAGACACAGAATCCGAAGCAGGCTGCAGGCTCCGAGCTGTCAGCACAGAGCCCGACGTGGGGCTCGAACCCACGAACTGCGAGATCGTGGCCTGAGCCGAAGTCAGACACTCAACTGACTGAGCCACCCATGTGCCCCACATACTCCTGTTTTCAACTACAACTCAAGACTACGAGGTTTCTACTTAACCTCTTCTGTATTTCCTCTGTTCTTTCTGCCACACCACTTTCTGGTTCTTAAGAGCGTAGGGAATGATGGAATGGAGTATCCTGGAATTATTCATTTGCTCTATCCCATAATACCCAGTCTGCCGTCTCAGAATAGCAATATTAAGACCAGCATCAGTTGTTATGCTGAAAACATTAAAAAACCTTGTTTTCCTATGCCATCCCTGTCCTCCACCATTGAAGAGAATGGCTGCCCTAGATCATTGTGGTTGGCTGAATAACCTGTGGCCCCTCACGGTGTCCAGGTCCTAATCCCTAGCACCCATAAATGGCAGAGATTGCAGAGGTGAGGAAGAAGGATGTCGAGAGGGGACGTTATCCTGGATTATCTGGGTGGGCTCCAGATGCCACCAAAGATGTCCTTAGAAGGAGGAAGCAGAGACAGATGATTCACAGAAAGGGAAGAACCATGTGATCCTGGAGACAGAGACCCAGTGATACAGCCACCAGAAGCTGGCAGAGTAAGGAATGGAGTTTTCCTCTAGAACCCTTGGAGGGGGGGACGGCATGCCAGCACCTTGATTGCGGTCAAGTGGAACTGATTTTGGACTTGTGGCCTCCAGACCCATAGCAGAATATGCTTCTGTCATTCTAAGCTACCACATTTGTGATAATTTGTCATCGCAGCCATAGGAAGCGAATACCATTGCATAGTCGTTGCACATTGTAATAGACCCTTTTAAGCCTCACTTAGCCTTATTCCTTTATAACTGCTTGGTTAATACTTTGGATACTTCTATCCATGCGTCTCGTCATTAGGTCCTCTGAAGTTCATTCTCTAGGATCCTGAGGAAAAGCTCATGCATGGGACAATATTCCCAGGTATAGACATGCCTTCTAGTTTTCTTAGAATATGTCTTTACTCTGAGTTTGTGTTCACAGATACATAGTATGCTCTTCATAAGTTTTCGATATATATATTTTGGAGGGGGAAGTTTTCATGAATTACTATCCTCAGAATTCTGTTCCCTTGCTTTGGTTTATTTTGTTTTGCAAGAACCCCTCTTATCCCTATATTGGTTCTTCTTCACCCATTTTCGGTACTTGCCACTTTCAAATCCCTTTGATCTTTCTGTGTTTTTCATTTGAGTATGTTCCTAACTTTCCAGGCCTTTTGTCAGATTTATTTTTTCTTCTTTCTAGTTGAGTTTTCATTTCTAGAATGATTAAAAAAATTTTTTTTGATTCTTCCTTGAATTTAGTCACTTTTGAATTTTCATAATTCTAATTTGTTTTCATGTCTTGCATAATTTACAGTATTTTTAGCTCATTTTGAAATGATGTTACATTTTAATGTTTCTTGAATGTCTTTTTGGCGTGTTTTCATTGTCCCACATCTCCAGAGGTATTTTGGTCCTTACTCTTTTTCTTTCAGAACTGCCTATGGAGTTGACTCTGATACTTTCATTAATTTTTATTATGAACCTGTTTTCCTGAATTAAAAAAAAAATGTTTGTTTTGAGAGGGAGAATCTTAAGCAAGCTCCACGCTCAGTGTGGAACCCACCGTGGGGCCCGATCCAGCAACTGTGAGCTCGTGACCTGAGCCGAAATCAAGAGTTGGACACTTAACCGCCTGAGCCATCCAGGCGCCCCTGTTTTCCTTAACTTTTAAGAGGATGGTAAGTTCAGGAGGATTTCTGACTTCACAGTTCCTTTTCCAGTTTCATTTAGATTAGAACATGTGGTGTCTCTGTTTCCTTCTCTCTCTCTCTCTGAACCTTTTTCTTTCCTTTGTCCCTGTTACCTGTCCCGCCCAATTTCGATTCTGCTCCAGATGGTTTCTCCTCCCTGTGGGATCTAGTCCTGGTGAGTCAAGTGAGCGTTTACAGGGGCTGGGCTGCCCCTGCCTTCAGACCTTGCTGTTGGCCCCTGACAACTGCTGTAGTTCTCCACTTCTGTGGTCTTCAGTGAGTGGTCTTCTGTTGGCCCTGTTGGAGTTGAGTTTTCATCCATGAGGTTTTAATTCTGCTACATGGTTGCTCTGTTTTTAAGGATCGCGGAGGGCCCAAAAAATATGGTCACCATTGCCGCCATTTTCCCCAAACCGGGATGCCATCTTTTTGTTTCCCCTACAATAGGGCACACTGCTGAGATTGTTCAAAGGGGTTTTCCTCCCCACGGAGTAGCCAACGGTGTAAATATTTGAGGACATAGGACAAGTAACGACTAAATGCTGCTTAAGGGTGGTTATGCTTGAGCAGCATATTGATGAACAGTTAAGGGAAGAGAGAACACAAGTTCCCACCTCCCACGCCTCAGAGAGCGGGCACCTCCACAGCCGGGGACGTGGTGAGTGCCACGTGCAGTCCTGCTGTGCTCTGGCTGTTTGCTCGGATTGATCCGTCTGCCAGGATGTGGACATTAGGTAACTGGGATGTGACTTCACCAGGAAAGGGGGGATGGTCTGTAGAAGAAACGGGAAGAATACAAGAGCCTCTGAGCGTTCGTGTGGGAAGGGACCTCCGGGGTCATGTAAGATTTAGGTTCTGAGTCAGCTCTGGTATTTTACGGGCGAGGGGACAGAGTACAAAGGGATGAAAGTGACAAGGTCAAGGCCGTTGATCCAAGGCTAGGGTTGGCTCTGCAGGCTTCCAGAGCTCTTGTGTGCCGCATCCCGTCTCCCAGACCCTGGCCTCCCTGCTGCGTAAAGGGTAAACAGAGTATTGTCAAGTGAAGAGGCCTTTTGTAGAGTAAATTGAGGGGTATTCAGTCTCTTGTTTTAAGAGGTTCAGTGTTGCAGTTAGTAGGTTTTCTTAAAATAGAGGCACATGTAATTGGCGGTTTGTGTGGAATAATTGAGGGGCAGAGCCGACGATTTCAGCCACGGTATCTCTGCTTTCCTGTGGCAGGATCAAGAACAGAACCTGAGGGCCTGACCTCGTCCCACTGAACTTCTCACTCCCCCAGTGATAAGTCTGGTGTTTGTGGACATTTCCAAGAAAAGGAGATGTTTCTCTGAAAGCTCTGTGCTACCTGTTACACAATAGCTGACGACTGATGATTTGATGCATTGACATTGATTCATCTCCGCAGATTCTCTCCTAATGGTTGACTTGTTTCTTTGGCCAAGGAGATCATAAGTCACATTGGTGTCCCCAGTGCCTGGCGCATGATTTCTGTGTGTATTATGGGCAGAATCTGGAGAAATAAAACTAATAGGTGGAAAAAAAATACTCAAATTCCGTGCATTGTTGAGCCCTAAATCCACAGATCCTTAGAAGGCGCAGTAGGGCAAGCCTTCCTGGATGAAATAGTCTAGAGGATTTGAATGCGAGCCCCTCTCCCACACTCCTGGGCACCAGCCCTCTCAACTACCATACGGTGATAGTCACCGTAAATAAGGGATGACCACAGGAAAAGTGTGTTTTGCCATCAGAGATAAGTGGCTTCTTGGAAAGCCAAGTTCAGTAGCTGCTTTTTTTTGTTTTAAATGTTAATTTTGAGATAGCATGACAGCAGGGGAGGGGTAGAAGGAGAGGGAGGGAAAAAAAAAATCCTAAGCAGGCTCGGTGCTCAGCGTAGAGTCCGATGCGGGGCTCCATCCCACAACTGCGAGATCGTGGCCTGAACTGATACCAGGAGTCAGATGCTTAACCGACTGAACCATCCAGGCACCCCTCTTTACTTAAAATTTTTTTAAAGAATTCTCGGGCACCTGGGTGGCTCGGTCAGTTAAGCATCTGACTTCGGCTCAGGTCACGATCTCACAGCTCGTGAGTTTGAGTTCGAGTCCCAAGTCAGGCTCTGTGCTGACACCTCGGAGCCTGGAACCTGCTTTGGATTCTCTCTCTCTCTGCCCCTCTCCCCCACTCATGCTCTCTCTCTCTCTGTCTCTTGAAAATACAGTTAAAAAAACTAAAAAAAAATGGGATGCCTGGGTGGCTCAGTCGGTTGAGCGTCCGACTTTGGCTCAGGTCATGATCTCGCAGTCTGTGAGTTCAAGCCCTGCGTCGGGCTCTGTGCTGACAGCTCAGAGCCTGGAGCCTGCTTCGGATTCTGTGTCTCCCTCTCTCTCTGCCCCTCCCCTACTCATGCTCTGTCTCAGAAATAAATAAACATTAAAAAAAAATTTAAAGAATTCTCTATATCCAATGTGAGGCTCAAACCTACAGCCCCAAGATCAAGAGTTGCACGTGCCGTTGACTGAGCCAGCCAGGTGCCCCAGCTTCTTCCTCCCTCACCCCGCCTGCTTGCTTCTGCAGTTTCTCAACCTCTTAAATTACTGTATTTGATATGGAGGTCCTTTGTCACTGTTATTTCCTCTTATAGGTTGGAAAAGTAGGTCCTAGCCTCCAAGCGTTTTCCCTCCTTCGGCTAGTGAAAGGCTGTTCCCAGTGGAGCTGGGACGCCAGAGCCCCTGCCATATTGCATGGCCATCTCTCGGAGCTGGTTCTGAAAAAAAAATATCCCCCAACCTGGCGCCCCAGCAGAGGACAAGTGGGAACGTGCTGAGAGTAGAGGATCACGGAAGGTAGTTTCGTGACTGCAACCAGTAAGTACTTGCTGAGTGTTCCGGCAAGTCTGGCACAGCGCTGGGTTTTAGGGCGATGACTTTGAACGAGATCGGACTGCCTGCAAGGGTCGTGTGGTCTAGATGGGCCATCAGGCAGAGGTGGCCGATTCTGTGGACTTTTCAGGATTGCCCAGGCAGCAGGCGTGAGTAGTGTTTTTCCACGTGGGGACGCCAGGTACGTGTTAGGCGTTTTGTCTCTCCCTCAGGCTCCGTATGGGTTAGTGGTGGAGTTGCTGGGGGCATTCTTGAAAAACGCAGCCGTACCCAACAGCTGGGCAGTACTGACGGGGCCACGATACAACTTCTGTCCTCTAGGACTTGTCTGGGCTGATTGTGACCGGGAAGATGGACCGTGAAGTTCCTTTCTGCATTCTGGTGATTCTGTGACTGAGAACTCGGCAGGTGTTAAAGTGCTGCTCTGGAGCCTTCCTCAAAGTCTGTTACGTCCTCGTGCGTACCGACCGAGGGACTTCTGCTCATGGCAGCGTGTTAGTTGAGCTCTCGGCTGAGGGATGGGGCTAAGTTGTTACCCCTAGGGATGGGGAGAAGGCCTTGGCGTACCCTTGCCTCCCCCTGAAAGTGGACTTGTCTCTCTGATGGGGCGGCCCTGACGGTCTCATAAACATGCGGTGAGTCCCTTGGTCCTTCTCCCTCACGCTCGTGATTCCGTTGACGGTACTCTCCCACCGGGACAGCAGTTGGCTTGGCGTGGGGAGGGTGGTCTCTGATCCTTTTGGAGACTCTTGGTCTCATCTAAACGTTGGCGGTGTGTGCTGGGCCAGACTTGGTAAACTCATGCTTGATTTATTCTTCCCCTGGAGCCCACAAAACCCATAAAACAGAGTTAGAGAACCAGTCCCTAATTGTGCTTGTTAGGGCTAACCATAAACGGTCTTGTTGATGGATGGATGGCTTAATATCCACTGAGCACCTGACTTGATTCTGCAGGCATGCCCTGGGCCTGTCCTGAACCTGAACTTGGCCAGAGGCAGACATGGACACGTGGCAGATTCTTGTGTTCTTTGAGGTCATCTGTTCCTTCTTCTTGACTTTTTACCGGTTGAAGCTCTGTCTTGGATAAGTTTGGTGACTTATGCAAGGTCACACAGCTATCCGCTTTGTGAAATATCGTTAACATTGCTGGAGGGAGGTGAATTGATATGTAGCGTGTACTTGTGAGTTGCCTCACACCCATGCTCACACTTGGTTTTCTTAACCTTAACTTTTTTTTTTTTTTGGCCAAATATGCTGGATGTGAGCTAGCTTTCAGAATTTGCATTTCCTTCATCACTAGTCAACATCAGTTCTTCGGTTTCGTCTCTTTTTTGTGTGTGTGTGTGAGGTGTATGCTCCTATCTCTTGTCTGTTTTTCAACGGAGTCTTCAGAGTTTGCCTTCTTGACTTGTAGAAGTTTTATCTGCATGCTGAGCTCGGTTATGCGTATTACAACTCTTTTCCTACGCTGGCTTGTCATTTCACCATCCTTGTGGTATCTTGTGATGTATGAAAGATTTATGTTTTAATATAAAATGTATTGATCTTTTCCTTTTCACATATGCTTTGTCTTTTAAAAAAATTCTCTGTACTCGGAGATCATAATGGTGCCATTCTATAGCTTTAAGTTTTATAAGCTTTGCCTTTCACATTTAGCTCTAGAATTTATTTTTATGCATGGCTTGAAATAGGAGTCTAATTTTATTTTTTCCTCCATGTAGATAACCAGTTTCCCTGGCACCGTGTTAGTCGGTCTATTCACTACTTTTGCTCCACCGCTGCTGTCCTATATCAAGTGTCTGTAAAATGTAGACAGGCTTCCTGCTCTGTTTTCCCGGTCTCTTTGTCTCTCCTTCCTTTAGAACATTTATTATTATTTTTAATGTTTATTTTGAGGGAGAGCAAAAGTGCAAGTAGGGGAGGGGCAGAGAAAGGGGGAGAGAATTCTAAGCAGGCTCCACCCCACGACCCTGGGATCATGACCTGAGCCTAAATCCCGAGTCGGTTACCTAATCGACTGAGCTACCCAGATGCCCCGGAACATCTCTTTTAATTATAAGTCTTGTCATTCGGTAGGATGATTCCCAACCTTATGGTCTTGATAATTCGTGGGACTTTGCTCTTTCAATAGAGTTTTAGAATTAGTTGAGTAAGTTCTTTAAAAATCTCAACCCCCCCAAAACAAATCAGGGGTGTGCTCGTTCAGTCCGTACACAGCAGATGATTCTTGATCTTGGGGGCATGAGTTCAAGCCCCACGTTGGGCATAGAGCTTACTTAAGACAAAAAGACATGCCAGCAGGGCATCCTGGGTGGCTCAGTGGGTTAAGCATCCGACCCGCTCAGGTCATGATCTCGCAGTTCGTGAGTTCAAGTCCTGCGTCCGGCTCTATGCTGACAGCTCAGAGCCTGGAGTCTGCTTGGGATTCTGTGTCTCCCTCTCTCTCTCTGGCCATCCCCAGCTCTGTCTTGGTCTCTCTCAAAAATAAATAAATGTTAAAAAAAAAAAATACCAGTAAAGGAAACACTGATCTAAAGATCCTTATTTTAATCACAATTAAACTGAGCTTCTAGAATAATTTTGGCGATTACAGACATCCTTATGATAGTCTTCCAGTTCATGAATATGGCATATCTCTTTATTTAGATCTTCATTAATGTCTTTTAATAAAATTGTATAGTTTTCGAATTTTTCATCTGCCTTTTATTGAATTGATTTGTAGTGCCTTATAGTTTTGGTTGCTACAATAAAAGGTATCTTTCTGAAACTTTTCTCACTGGGGGGCTGGTATTCTGCGCTTGTATCTCATGGCTCTTTTTCACGGGTGGGCCATCCTAAATGCTTCCCGTCTCCCCAGCGGTAGAGGTCTCTGTTCTTAGGCTGGTCAACAATAGACCTTTGGGGGCACCTGGGTGGCTCAGTCCACTAAGCGTCCGATTCTTGATTGCGGCTCAGGTCATGATCCCAGGGTGGTGGGATCGAGCCCGCGTTGGGCTCTGTGCTGAGCATGAAGCCTGCTTGGGATCCTGTCTCCCTCTCTCCCCTGCCCCTCTCCCCTACCCCTGCCCCTCTCTCTACCCCGGCCCCTCTCCCCTCCTCATGCCGTGCATGTGCACTGTCTCTTAAAACAAACAAAGAAACAAACAAAACACCAGGGCGCCCAGTGGCTCATTCTGGAATAGCCAACCATGACCCACCCGCCCTTCCCTGGAGCAGCACTGTGCGGATTAACTATGGTGGCTCCACATGATGGAGAACATGAAGCTGAAGAAAGGAATCCAGGGCGTATCTGTAATGCAGCCATCTCTCAGATCTATTGAGCAAAAGGACAAGGTAATTTATCTGAAACGAGAGAGAGTATGTATTTACATTAAAAAAATGGTGGGGGCTCCCAGCTGGCTCCGTCAGTGGAGCATGTGACTCGATCGCGGGGTTGTAAGTTTGAGCCCCATGTTGGGTGTACTGATAACTTAAAATGTTGGGGCGCCTGGGGGGCTCAGTCGGTTGAGTGTCCGACTTCAGCTCAAGTCACGATCTCACAGTTTGGGAGTCCGAGCCTCGTGTCAGGCCCTGTGTTGTGACAGCTCAGAGCCTGGAGCCTGCTTTGCGTTGTGCGTGTCTCCCTCTCTCTCTGCCCCTCCCCTGTTTATGCTCGCTCACGCGTGCTCTCTCTCTCTCTCTCTCTCAATAAATAAATATAAAAAAAAACCCTTTAATTACCATTTAATTTTTTTTTAATCTCTTAGGAGAAAAGAAATAGCCTGGAGGGAAAAGGAATAAAACTTTGTCTTCTCTGAAGGTTCCTTGCTAGTTTGAAGTTGGGAATTGTGTAAATTCTTAACATGCTTTTCTATTTAAATTTAAAAATGAAGCAGTCCCTGAGAAAACCAAGTGAATCTCGCTGTGTCGAGCTAGTTGGCATAACCTGCAGAGAGAAAGCGAGGAACTCTGCCAACTGGCTATAGAACACAGTGATTTGATTGTGCATTGTTGGTGGTGCATACCATAAAGATACCAGACGTGCAGAAAATAGACTTTCGTAGACTTTTTTTAACATCACTGGTGATGGTGGTGGTGGTGGTGGTGGTGGTGTTCTGAGACCCTTTATATTTGTGGTGAGATAGAGAGAGAACAATTACGTTGGTGGGAAGAAAACACTAACGTATGAACAATGAGGTCAAGTGAAATCCCTACCGTCCTGATTTTGAATTGGATGTGAAGTATGAACTCATGAAGCATTTCGTTATTAAAATATGTTCTAGCCTTGTCCACTGGCAAGGCCAAGAAACCAGGACAGTGAGCATTCTTGGTGTCCAAATACCATTTTCTATTAAAAGGGATCAGGGCTCTTTGGAGAAATGGCTGCTTTCAAATCTGGGGATGCCTGGGTGGCTCAGTCGGTTGAGCGTCCGACTTCGGCTCAGCTCATGATCTCGCGGTTTGTGAGTTCGAGCCGCGTGTCGGGCTCTGTGCTGACAGCTTGGAGCCTGCTTCCGATTCTGTGTCTCCCTTTCTCTCTGCTCCTCCCCTGCTCATGCTCTGTCTCTCTCTCTCAAAAATAAATAAACATTAAAAAAAAAATTTAAAAAAGTAGAATAAAATAAAGGGCTTGGGGCACCTGGGTGGCTCAGTCGGCTGAGTGTCTGACTTTGGCTCAGGTCATGATCTTGCGGTCTGTGAGTTTGAGCCCTGCATCGGGCTCTGTGCTGACAGCTCAGAGCCTGGAGCCTGCTTCCAATTCTGTGTCTCCCTCTCTCTCTGCCTCTCCCCCACTCATGCTTTGTCTCTCTGTGTGTCAAAAATAAATAAACATTAAAAAAATTAAAAATAATAAAGGGCTAAAGAGGAAGCAGGTGGGTATGGATGAAACCAGAGTGGCCCTGAGCTGGGCGTGACTGAAGCTGGTGAAGAGCTCCTGGGAGTTCGTTCATTTGTGCTCTCGCTCTACTTTTGTGTATAAGGTTTCGATGGTAAAGCCTTCAACAAAAGAAGAATTCGCATAAATGTGGCTCCGAGGAGGTGAATTTCTGAAAAGTGTTGTCAAATGAGAAGTCTCTATTAAACTTGATTTTCCTATCCTCGTACATGAGAGGGACAGTCCTGGAGGGACTGGAGTTTGTTCTGGTTTTGATTCAGTGGTTTAGCCTCCCACCAAGACCCCGAGGCCCATGATTGCTGAGGGAGCAACCCAAGTTCGCTCCCTGGAAGACCATTCGTCAGATGGCTTGCCGGTGTGGATGATGATGCTCTTGTAATCTGGCTCTGTCTTCTCTCCTCACCACCTCCAGCCAAAGAGGCTATAGTCTCTTTGATGGAAAAGGGCCCGTTGCTCTGTTTGCGAATATTTAAGGGCCTTTGAAACGCTAGGCACCTAGAGATGGTCTGTGACCTCCCAGCATCACTTGGCCGGTTATGGGATAGCTGGGATTCGAACCTGAGTCTCTGGACCTCCACTACCCTGTACTCGATGCTTTCCTCTTCTCTGAGAAGCTAACTGCTACCTGATGTTTCCCCAGGTGATGAGGGGTGACTGCATTCCTTGAGCCTGTGCTGTGCTGTTCAGAGCGAGGTTTTGCCCTGAATAATTCACACACCACAGTGCTTGTCCAAGTGTACGTTCACTAGCCAGATAACTCTTTTTTTTTAAACGTTTATTCTTGAGACAGAGAGAGACAGAGCATGAACGGGGGAGGGGCAGAGAGAGAGGGAGACAGAATCAGAAGCAGGCTCCAGGCTCTGAGCCGTCAGCCCAGAGCCCGACGCGGGGCTCGAACTCACGGACCGCGAGATCGTGACCTGAGCCGAAGTCGGACACTTAACCGACTGAGCCACCCAGGCGCCCCTAGCCAGATAACTCTTAACCTGCCCAGGGAAGTGAGCGCTGCCTCCCAGGGTGTGAGGAATGTTAAACTGGGGACGAGAACATTTTTGATATTGATAATACTCATAAATATCGTGCCTTCGAGTTTAGAAAGTGCTTCACGTAAATCTACTGTCTCGTTTGTTCTTTGAAACCTGCTGTTCTCGGTGATGGAATGCCTTGTCAAGTTGGAGACTCCAGTCAGGGTCTTCTGACCCTGCCGGTGCCACCTTGTCACGCTGCCTCCTTCTTTTAGCATAAGTTGAAAATGGTAACAGATGCTATCTTGAGGTGCCAATGGCCTGTCGTTATTACGGCGTAGGCTATTGCTGCCACCGCCACCGCCACCAGCTTTATCAAATGAGTCAAGGTTACCACTAATGTCCTCTTACGACTTAGTGTCTGTTAGGCACGTTTAGAAGCTGGAGTCCTGATACTTAAAAATCCTAAGACTTAATTTTCATCCACACCCCGTGGCATACATCTTGAAACCTTACCAGCTGCGCGATCTTGGATAAGGTGACTTTCTCGAGGTCACGGCACTAATAAAGAGCCGGGCCGGCGTTTGAACCCAGGCGGGTCTGATCCCAGGGCCTGCTGTCTCCCCATTACATCATTCACCGACATTCATTCAATTAACAGATCCCCCCCCCCCCCCCCCCCCCCCCCCAGCATCCACTCTATGCTGAGTACTTTCCAGGCACTGGGGATGTAGTTGTGAACGAGACAGACTCGCTCTCCTGTCTTTAAACCACTTACAACTTGTGGGGTGAGACAGAGTAAGCCAGATATTTTTAGGCGATGATGAGTGGTTTGAAGGAAGTGAAACTGGGTAACGTGACACAGAATGTCTTGAGCATATGACTGGGTTGCTGCTGTAGGCTGGTCAGGGGGCTTCTCTGAGGTTAGCCAGGACTCGAGCGTTTTAGTCAAAAGGCGCAAGTGACCACTAAACGTTATGGAGTGGGAACTTGCCTGGTGGGTCTGCGGGAGAGAACAGAGAGTGTGCGGGAGAGAACGTGGGAGCCACTGGAGAAGAGGGGTTGCTCAGAGTAGCGGGTCTAGATTGGCAGTGAACTTGCCACATTCCCTGTCCTTGGTCTCTGGTGACCCAGGCGTGACCGGGGTCGCGTCTGCTGACTGCCTCTGACCGTGGCGCTCGTTGACCTGCGACAGGTCTCATTTTTTGGAAGAAACAAGATCCCTCCCGGAGAACTGGTCTGTCTCTTCAAGAGTCCTGGCACTGTCGTCTCAAAACCAGTAGGACAGGTCTAAGATGCAGAGACCCAAAATGTGTGAAAACGATCCCAGGGTCTTAAATGGCATCGGGAGGAAGTAACGTCAACAGCATGACTTGGTTGCCGGAAAAGTTGCTGCGGTCGGAGGCTTTCCCGACGGATGATGTCAGCAGGGGTAGATGTCTGCCAAACGTAAGGAGCGCGGTCCCGGCCAAAAATGGAAGAGGCTTCTTCGGAAGCTGCTGCATTCCCTCGGTTGATGCGGAGCTCCGAGATGGCCCCTCGTGCGGAGTGTTTCGAGATGACTCAGGCGTGGCTGGGGGCAGGGGAGGAGGTGGCCTGGGGGGATCGCTGTGGGCCTTCCACGCTGTAGTCCCCGCAGCCTCGTTACCGTTACTGTTACCGGGGTGGAGGTCAATGGCAATGAGAGTTAGTAGCAATTTACGGGAGACGCGTTTTGTTGCCGGCTGCCTCGCGCTGGAGGCCGGGGCTCCCTCCCCTTGCACGACTACACCGGGCCCCTGCTTTCCTCTGGGATCCCTATTATTTTTAGTGGTGTTTGGTGCAGTTCTAGATTTTCCAGCTCACCGCCACCATCTGTCTGTAGTCACACTTCTCGGAGCTGCCTCCTTGTCACCAGCCTGCCTGCCTTTCTGACGGGCTAGGAACTGGTTGCGTCTCTGTACTTGCTGTGCTTTAAAGTTTGCACTTGGCACGGTCCACCGAGGGACCTCACGGCATCTGCGGAAGCTGGCGAAAGCCTTGGAGCAAGGGCCTGCGTTGTCCTCTCGGGGTAAGAGCATCCCGGTTCCTAGTATACTGAGCTTGCAAGGCGGCTCTGGGTTCCAGTTCCTTTGTCACTGGGTTTTGTCTGTTTCTTTTTTTTTTTTTTATTGTTTATTAATAAAAAAATTAACGTTTGTTTTTGAGAGAGCATGAGCAGGGGAGGGGAGAGAGAGGGAGACAGAATTCAAAGCAGGCTCCGGGCTGTCAGCACAGAGCCTGATGTGGGGCTCGAACGCACGAACTGTGAGATGAACCTGAGCACGAACCTGAGCTGAAGTCAGAGGCTCAACCGACTGAGTCACCCAGGCACCGCGATGGCCACTTCTTTCAACGCCTTTGGGCTAATTCTTTTATCTCTGAACAAGTTGACGAGATCAGACCTGTGGCTCTCGGGAGGGCCCGTCCAGCTCTTGGGTCAGTCAGGAACTTTCTGGGCCCGTGCTCTGCACCGTCGGGAACATAATTGGACTCTCGGGTCCTGACTTGTCAGAGCTCGCCACCCAGGATGGTCTGACGCGTGCACACCTTTTAAAGACGGACGCCCAACCAGTGACCGGACGGTTTTGTCCATGGCATGATGAAGCTGTCACTTCTCAGAAAAGGATGTGTGTGTCTGCTTGGGTTTTCACTACTTCGGTTACGTTGTTTCCCCTAAGAACTCCCTCAAATACAGGCGTGTGTGTATCGTGTGCTGCGTATGTGAGCTCCGTGAGCATGTCCAGGACAAGACAGCCGCTTTTTACATAGAGTATTTATGTTCTTCCTAACAACTCTGCAGGGCGAGCTGCTCTGATCTCCAGCGAAGACATGCTCGCGTTCAGAGAGAGGAAGTAGCCTTCCGAAGGTGACGTGGCCCCTCCCTTGTGTCTCACTTGAGTGCTGGTGGCTTTTTCCGCTGTCTGGACAGCGTGTCCTGCTGGGGGTGTCTGGTTGGGAGGTGGGGGGCATGGGGGTCCCTGAAGAAGGCAGGTTGCGACAGGATCACAAGTATGCGTTCCGGGTGCCCGGAAATGGGGGCGAGAGGGAGTTGTTGCCTCTCCTGGCCGTGGCCTTTGGGGGGCGGGGGGAGGGATGGAGCTGGAGGCTGGCAGCAGGTAGGGTGTGGGTAGTCTTGGTTCCTGTTGGAACCAAGGGTTGTCGCAGCAGGACGGAGGCAGTCTGCGGCTTAGCTCGAGGGACGTCTATGACTCAAGCGTCCAAAGGCACGTCGGGTGGCCCCGTGGAGTCCTGTCGTCCCCACGGTGGAACGTGCTTGGGGCTGAGGCTGCCAAGGCGTCTCCTCCCTCCTGCCCATCCTCCCCCCTGTGGAGAGGCAGCCACAGTAGAGCTCCTGCCTCTGGTTGCTCTCGCGTGCCCTTCCAAGGCGGGAGAGTTACAAATCTGTTTTATTTTCTTACTTTTATTCTTTGACTTATTTTGATTTATTCTGAAGGCAATGCTGTCACAGGCAGCTTGAAAACCTAGAGCTTATGCAGAAAAACATAAGTCAGTGGGAGAATGTTTCAAGTGGTGGGGTGGCAAATGGGGTTTCCTCGACCCCTCTGTAATCTCAGTTTATGTGCCAGACGTTGAGGCACTTCAGGCAGTGCTTAGTATGAATGGAAGGAACTTCCATCATGAGCCCCCCCCAGGGCTGGAAGAGGCCATGTTTGCTCTCCTGTGGGGCAAGATCACCCCGCTTTGCAGGAGTATCAGCCAGGGTTCAACCCGAGAAATGGGCCGGTTGGAAAGGCATGTGAAAAGCTTTGCTGTAAGGGGCAGGTGGGCACGTCCCACATGCACAGGGCCGGCTCCGAGGCTGGAGCTCTTGGGCACGGGCGGCAGCTGTCCTCCTAAGGCCTTTCGACTGCTTGTATCAGGCTCATCCGGATGATCTAGAGGAACCTCCTCAAGGAGGATTGCAGACCTTAATCACATCTCCAGGACACTTTCGCAGCAATGCCTAGATGAGTGTTGGGTAGAATGACTGGGGACTGTATCTTAGCCAAGAAGCTGTGAAAAAAGAAACAAGAAAAAACAATCATTTGGTCAAGTATCCTGTTTGAAAATTAATTTGGAAAATTGGGTGCATCATCTGCCTTGCTAGCCCAACCCCTCCTCCTGCAGCCCTCCCTGATTTACCAGCTCTAATGTGAATCCTACTGGTCTCACCTGGACCTGTGCGCTCAGAATGTTGTGTCCTATTTGGACTTGGTTATATTTATACTTTTTCTCTTCTCTTTCTCTTTCTCTTTCTTTCCTCCTAAGTTTATTTATTTTGAGAGAGAGAGCAGGGAGGGACAGAGAGAGGAAGAGAGAGAATCCCGAGCAGGCTCCACACTGTCAGTGAGGAGCCGGATGTGGGGCTCGAAGTCATGAACCGTGAGATCATGACCTGAGTCAGACGCTCAACTGACTGAGCCACCCAGGCGCCCATCATACTTTTTCCGAAGTATGCTTAAGTCTTGTGTGTCTGTGGCATTTCCCCGTGACTAAGTTGGGAGCTCTTGCCAGGGTGGGTGGAGGCTTCTGTCGTGTTCATCTGTATCTGGTCTGAACCCATGCCACAGTGCCCTGAGAGGCTTCTCCGTGACTGAAACTGAGGACCCTTCTGCAGGTCCCAGAACGGCCGAGATTCTTGCTCCGTCTCCTTTTGGAAGAAAAAGCAATTTGTTTTGTTTGCTTTTGTTCACGCGACAGATATTTTCAAGTGTCCCCTATGAGCTGGGGATTTTTCTATGTACCGGAGATCTAGCGACGAACAAGACAAACATGATCCTTGCTCCTTTGGAGCTTTACAAACTGGCCTGGGTGTTGGGGACGTGGGAAGAGGGAGAATAACAAACAGCCATACAAACGAAACACAGGCCGGTGTCAGATGGTGCTGAGTGAGTGCGTTGAGGGCGTACATACAGCAGGTTGCTGGGACTAAACCTGGTCCCTTTTTTGAGTTCAAATAATGACTTTCTAGTTGTGTGATGTGGGGCAGATTCCTTTATCTCTGTGAGCCTCCATTCTGTCTACGATAAGAATCTCAAGTGTTGGGAGTCTGGGCCGCCTGGGGAGGGGAGGTAACTGTTGTAGGTTTTGGAGAAGAGGCCCAAGGAAGATGAATTATCTAGGAGTTCTTTGGGATGGTAGGAGCTTTGCTTCTCAGGGTGTGGTTTGCAGAGCTGGCCTCTACGTCCCTGGAGATCTTGTTAGAAAGACGGACTCTCAGGCCCTGTCCGGGACCCATGGAGTCAAGTCTGCATTTTATCAAGATCCCCAGGTGACTTGTGCACAGACTCCAGTTTGAGACCCACGGTGCGGAGAGGCTGAGGGTGCTTCAGAGGCTGATAGAGCAACTCGTAGAAATCCTTGGATTCGGGAGGGAAACGGGGAGGAAAGAAAGCACGCAGAGGGTCCGTTTTCCCACTTGTGTCCTGAGTGAGGTCCGTCCATGAAGAATGGACTGGTAGGAAACTGCCTTATTCCCGGGATTGCCAGTTGGTTACATCATCACAGGAGGCAGATAGTGGGCATCTGCTCTGGTGGCCGGGCGTCGGATACGCAAAGTGGGCGGCTGTGCGGAGAGGATCCAGAAGCTGGAAGTGGCTTTTACCCAAAGGCTGTTCAGGCCGCCGTGGCTGGGTGTACCCTGTTCCTCGGCTTCAGGGGTGCTTCCCTTTGAGATCTTGCAGCCTTCCGCAAGCAGCCCCAGCTCCCAGCGTGCGGCCTGCTGACATAGCCACCGTCCCCTTCTCCGGAGGCTGGGTGAGGGCTCACCTCCGTGTGCGGGCTCCCGTGTCACTATCTCCCACTGTAGTTGTGACTCTCGGACTGTAGTGTGCTGATCGCCTTGGAGGTTGACTGCTTTTTGATGCCTTGTGGGAGTTGACTGCATCATCTGTCCGAGTTTCCGGAATAGGCTGCGGCCCAGTGAATTTGCGTCAACAGCTAACCCTGACCCATGGGATGTCTGTTCTCGTGTGCCGTGTCCCCGAGAGGGCAAACCTTTCTCCCCGGGGCATTGTTGAGGCCTGTATTTCCGCCAGCTACAGCTTAGAAAGTTCTCGGGTGAGCTGGTAGCTTAATAAGATTGATCAATTCATAGTATTTTCACGTCAAAATCCATTCTAGTTAGTGGAGACTAGAAGCTCTAGGGGTTTCTTTAAATTTTTTTTTTCAACGTTTATTTATTTTTGGGACAGAGAGAGACAGAGCATGAATGGGGGAGGGGCAGAGAGAGAGAGGGAGACACAGAATCGGAAACAGGCTCCAGGCTCTGAGCCATCAGCCCAGAGCCCGACGCGGGGCTCGAACTCACGGACCACGAGATCGTGACCTGGCTGAAGTCGGGCGCTTAACCGACTGCGCCACCCAGGCGCCCTCTAGGGGTTTCTTTAAACAATATTTGTGTCTTAGGGCACCTCACTGGCTCAGTCGGTTGAGTGTCCGACTTCGGCTCAGGTCACGGTCTCACGGTCTGTGGGTTCGAGCCCCGTGTGGGGCTCTGTGCTGACAGCTCAGAGCCCGGAGCCTGCTTCGGATTCTGTGTCTCCCTCTCTCTCTCTCTCTCTCTCTGACTCTCCTCTGCTTGCTCTCTGTTTCTCTCTCTGTCTCTCTTCAAAAATAAATAAAAGCATTAAAAAAAAGAATTTGTGTCCCAGAGGTGACAGGTGGGAAAAAGTCAACCAGGCAGGCAGAGGGCAGGCATAGTTTGTGATTTGACCACGTTAGCATTCTGATTTGTTGACTTGGTTGCTGATCCAGGACAGGTGGGTGTCTCAGAAGTTGCCATGTGTGATGTGAAGACCCCTTCACCCCCTTGCCACCCTTCTCGCCGCACCCCCCCCCCCCCCCCCGCATCTTCTTTAACAACTAAGAGCTTCATCAGAGGGCTGTCTTGATGTTCCCACATAGACCCGTAGTTTCTTTGCGGGTTAAGCGTGTATTTCATCAGCTTTAGAAACGAGGGGCAGCCTTCGTTCCAGTGCCTGCATCACAGTGAAACCCATTTCATTTTTTAGTTTCTCGAGCTCTCCTGCAGCTTCTTGCCGATCTATGGACCACAGCGCCAGGGAGGAGGACAGATGTTGAAAGTACCCGTGTGGACAGCATTAATCCATTTTGGGGGCATTATCTAATCAGAAAATGCTGGCTTCGGTTTCCCGGGGATAGGAGCTCATTTTGTGCATTTTGCTCTGTTTGCATCGGCTGTCTCTCCAGATACTGCCCTCCTCCACACATGGCTCCCGTCTTTATCAGATCGGTCTCGGCCAGTAGCGACGAGATGCGTGTGCGGATTTACTTGCTTCTGTTTAAATGGATCGCAGCCCGTGTCTGATGCTTCAGTGCCAACTTCTTGGTAGCTATTTTTTTTTTTTTTTTTAACTGATGAATTCTTGCCAGGTAATTCATCATGAGATTTCTCCTTCTCTAGACACGGGGGTATGAACTCGTGCAACCTAGTGCTCTCATCTTTCTTGTTTGAGGGGAAGGGAAGGGAACGTGGGAAAGCCCACGGACACATCGTGGGCCCTGGCAGCTCAGGACCCCGAGCCCCACGGAGCCCTAGTCGCCCTCCAGGTCAGGACTGCTGGCCTCCTCCCTCCTGGCCTTTCAGACAGGTCGTCGAACCCATCGGTGAACAATGTGCCCTTGTGCTCCTGGAATAAAAAGAGGGGCTGGTGTCCCGAATGCACCTTGTCGGGCTGCTACGGGGAGACCCCTGTAGGCTCTCCCGGGACAGCTGCTGGGGCTGCACCCTTCCCGCCCTCTGGGAAGGTCCTGTGCAGATAAAGCTGCCTGGCCTGGCACGTATGTGCATACACATGTATGTGCGCTTGTACATGTGAACACAGGAGGCGTTTTCACAGCCTCCTGGGAGCCTGAGACCCATCTGAGCGGGGACAAGTCCACATACTCCACACCGGTTTCCACTTTCTTGCCAGACATGAGTCCGTGAACATTGTTCTGCCTTCCAGGCCCTGGCACATCCTAGGGTCCCTCTTCCCAGTGGTGTTAGGAGAAGATAGAGATCAAAAGAATGAGCTATTTCATCAATGACAGTTGCTTAGTGGGCACTGTGCCTGGCTGATATTCTGTCAACTCTTCATTTAAAAAAAACCCCCAAAACCCAAACCGTCCTTGGCCTCCAGTGTTTCCTGCGTGATTGATTAGTATTTGTAGAGCCCTTCTGTATAACCACTGGTTTCTGAGGAGTCACTTGATATTTTTGGATTTGCTCCCTACGTCCTGAACACGCGCTGTGATTCCAGGGCTGTGCGAGAGGTGGGGAGAGTGTGGGTTCGCTGGGGATGAGTCAGAACTCCACACCCGGTGGACGCTTGGTTCCTTTGAGTCCCGGACCCCGTGGAAATCTAATGAGCTCTTTGGCCTCTCTCTTCCGAAAACTGCTCGTGAACTGAACCTAGCATCTCATTTCAGGGGGTCCATGGAGCCTGTGAGAAAGTTCACGGGGATTCCTCGGACCCCAACATAGGAGCCCCTTGTCTTGATGATGTGACCGACCAGTCTCTTAAAAGCTGCCTGGTAATATGTTGTCATGGGTATTTTGGGAGGTAGGGATAGTAACTTCTGGACCCTCACATCATATTCTCCTTTCAAAGAAAAATCTAGAAACTGGACCATTTCACTGTCCTAACCAGAAGAGGGTCTGTTTGGAGTCCATGAAGGGGTGGGGTGGGGAAGCTATTTCACTAGCCCCTGAGGGAAGGCAGGGAGAGGTATTAGGAGGTCCGGACATTCCAGAGAGGTTTTCACCTTCCTCCAGTTTGGAAACGGGGTCTGGGCTCAGTGCCCGACACAGGCGATGTGCTGTCTGAGTAATAGGGAGGGGTTTGCTCCGCAGACAGCGCGCCTGGGTGCCCGCACGTCCCCGAGGACCGTATGGGGATGTCCCTGCGTTTCAGCTTCTGTTTACATAGAGCTGACGTCGCTGGGTTTACTCCACATTCTCAGAAAAGCCAAAAACCAAAACAAAACACCAAATGGCAAAAAATAAGCAAAGAACTTATACTGCTGCTGTTCATTTTTTATTTAAAAATTGGCAACGTGAAGAGGGTTCGGTCAGCCTTAGCAGGAACTACTTGTGTGACTTTCTAAAAAGATTAAAAAGCACAGGAAATAGGGGGGGTGGCAGCATGAACTAAATGGGCGATGGGCCTTAAGGAGGGCACTTGCTGGGATGAGCACTGGGTGTCCTATGTAACACCGGGTTCCACTCCTGAAGCCCAGGCTATGCTGTATGTTAAGTAACTTGAGAATAATAATAATAATAATTAAAACAATGAAATAAGTGATGGGGATTGAGAGGACACGTACGATGATCACTGAGTAATGTATAGAAGTGTTACGTCCCTGCGTGATACACCTGAAACTTATATGACACGGTGTGGGAACTATCCTGGAATTCAAATAAAAAAATGTAGTAAAATTATACACGCACAGAAAGTACGTGAGTCCCCCTACTCTGTTCTGCAGCTGTAGGTTTCGCCTGGATTCCGGGGCACTTAACAGCCAGGGCTAAGGAATCTCTGTCTTGTCTTTGTGGGTATGGGAGGCTAGGGAAGGGTGTTCTTGTTGGTGAGGGGATTTGCGGAGCTATTTGGAAATTGCCTAGAGTTGCCCTCTGAAGTCTCGGAGAGGGAAATACGCTGGGGGTCCTGGGCTTGTTGGATGGGAGACGGAGGGCATCGCGGAGGCAGTGGGCATGCTGATAAGCCGGTGTACGGGCCGAGGTGACAAATGTGATCCTAGTCCACGAATAATAGAAGGTCTCCTCTGCTGCCGGTAGGAGCATCAGTTGGTACGACCTTGAGAAAGCAGCTTGATTAGGGGCGCCTGGGTGGCTCAGTCGGGTACGTGTCCGACTTCGGCTCAGGTCGTGATCTCGCGGTTCCTGAGCTTGAGTCCCACATCGGGCTCTGTGCTGACAGCTTGGAGCCTGTTTCAGATTCTGTGTCTCCCTCTCTCGCTGACCCTCCCCTGCTCACACTCTGTCTCTCAAAAAAGAAAAAGGAAAAAAAAAAACCCCACAGCTTGATTATATACATGTGTGTATGTGCACCTGTATGTAGCTATTTCAACATTTTCCTACCCTTTTGCCAAATAACTCCTGCTTCTGGGGATCTGTCCTAAAGAAACAGAAGTGATTTTGCGCATGTTCAGCCCAGTGAAAAAGTGAAAGGCAGCTTTAAGGGAGCACAAACTGAGGACTTGTTATGCAAGTTGGCAGTTCCTTCAAGGGGGGGGGGGACATTTGTGCAGTTGTGATGCTCGTTAGTGGGGAAACAAGGGAAGGATTGGGGATCTGGTGCAGGAGAGGAGGGGAGAATCCTTTCAGGTCCTCCCGCCCGCCTCGTACTTTTTAACATGTGCTTCTGCGCATTCTCCATGTAGACCCCCCCTTGGCCCCCCTCCCCCCAGTTCCTTTATCTGCCCACCACACTCCTCCGCAGTCTGTCTCTTTCCTCCGCAGTCTGTCTGTCTCCTCCCGGGTCTGTCTGTCTCCTCCGGCTCTTGGAGAAGTGTTGATGCTTCTGTTCTCTAGTCCCCGAGTGCCTCTCTCGGGTCCACGTTCTCAAAAGGCTCCCTGCTCTGTAATTTTCTATTTACCCGCATCTCCAGGGCAGAATTCCTCCTGCGGGGGGTTAAGACAAAGGATCCCTGTGGAGCCGTGTTGGGGTATAGTGAGAGGCCTTTCTGCCAAAGGACTTGGAACTTGAGGATTTTTTCCATTTACGAAACTGTGTTTGAAAAGGGGTAGACTAATCAGACTTTGAGGGCGTCTGTAGTCCAGCTTCCTCATATTGCCGGTGAGGAAACTGAGGCCTGGTGATGTGCTCGGAATGGCGCAGCGGGTGGTGACAGGTGCGCCTCCTCCCTTTTACAGAGGAGGACGCTGACTTATTAGCTGTGTCACTTTGGGCGAAAAATCTGAGCATCTCGGTGGTTGCGTTTTTTTTATTTAAAAAAAAATTTTTTTTTTTTTTTTAAATTTTAGAGAGAGCATAAGGAGGGGAGATGCGTAGAGGTAGAGAGAAAGAGAATCCCAAGCAGGCTCTATGCTCAGCGCAGAACCCGACGCGGGGCTCGAGTCCCTGACCTGGGATTGAGACCTGAGCTGAAATCGAGAGTCAGACCCCCAACCAGCTGAGCCACCCAGGCTCCCCAGTGGGTGCATTTGAAAACTGGAGGTTATGAGGTGCCTGCCATGTATGACGTGGATCTACTATAAAAAATGAAAATAAAAATAACAGCGAAAGTTAGTAATTTTTATTGTTATTATTAAAGAGGAAGGAGTTTTCTGTTATTGTGTGTACCTTCTCAGAAAGTGGAACCCTTTCCTGTTAAGGGATGTGGGATCATTGTTCAGATAATGTCCCCACGTGGGAGACATAAAGCAACAATTCAGTGTTTACAGTCAGGGTGGAGTAACCCCTTCCTGAACAGTGAAGGTCATTATGTTGAAGTAGAGAACCTCCTATTGAGTTAGACAAGATTATTCATGGACGGTTTTCTCATGTGCAATAATTAGCAGAATGAAAATGATGTAAAGCAAGACATGTAATCCATTAAAATTGTCTTTTTTTTTTTTAAGTTTATTTTTGAGAGTGAGGGCACGAGTGGGGGAAGAGCAGAGAGAGAGGGGGAGAGAACCCCAAGCAGGCTCTACCCTCTCAGTGCAGAGCCTGCCGCGGGGCTTGAACTGACAAACCCTGAGATCATGACCTGAGCCGAAATCCAGAGTCAGCTACTTAACCGACTGAGCCACCCAGGCGCCCCTAAAATTGCCTTCTGATGATGGAATAAATGTCCAGAAACTGTGCTCTGAACTTTCAATGGTGCTTAGAAATCCTGATGCTAGAAAGTGTAATGAACTATCTGGTGGGCATGTAAGAAAATGAGAATTACTCTTTTAATTTTTATTTCATACAGGTTGTCCATAAATCTTAAATTGAATTTTTGGGAAGACTAGCAAACCCTCCAGAATCCAAGGTCACATTGTGCTGTGTATGTAGTGGGTCTTTGGGAAGTCTGTTTTAAGACATTTTATTTTGAAAAAATTGTGAGATACACGAAAGTAGAGAGGGTAATATAATGAGCCTCTGAATACTCATTACCTTGATTTAATTGCTTTTAAGATTTTGCCACATCTGCTTTATCTACAACCTTCTTCCATTATTTTGTTGAAATATTTTAATGTAAAGTCATGAGATCACGTTTCACCACTCTATCCTTGAATATGGATCTGCATAAAAATGGGGACTTGTCTTACACACCTACAAAAGTTAGCAACACAATCCCTGTACTGGTCCTTTAAATTGCCTCCAATTGTCTTCAAATTATACGTGGTTTGTTGGGACGAGGATCCGAATGCAGGTATATGCATTGCACTGGGTGGTTAGGACTCTGGACTATTGGCAAAAGTAGACCCCCTGCCTCCTTTATTTTACCCCTCTGATGCGACTTTGAAGAAACTGGTTCAGTTGTCTGGGGGAATGTCCTTCCACTCTGGAATTTTGGGGGACTCCTGAACACCTATATCATGATCTATTCAGTGTGTTTCACAACTTTTACAGCCATTACTCATTTTGATGCTCCTGCTGTGTCCTGTTTTGATAGGGATGATTCTTCCACTCTAGTGTCCTTTTGACATGACCCCATTCGTTACAAAAAAACAATTTTCCCATTAGTTTTTATGGCCTCCCTGCTTTGTGGCTCATGGAGATATCCTAGGCTGATCTATTTCTTGGCTGGGTCTGTACATTTCCCAACCCAGACCTGGAAGCAGCCTCGTCTTCAAGGAGACCTGTTTTCATAGAAAAGGATTTTAGAGACCATAGTTCAGGTGTTGGGGGTACTCATTGCTTGCTTCTAGGCCTTTTCATCGTTAAAATGAGGAAACCTATAGTTTTGAAAAACTTATACTGCCATTTCCTATTTTAATGAATGTTACAGATTTTTTAATTTCTTTAATTGTATACTTGTGTATTTTTTTTATTGAAAAATCTTGGTTCCTCACAATGTTGTCTTATAATATACAGAATACTTTCTCCCCCCAAATACCAATATTGCTACTACTAATACCGAATAAAGTTGAAGATTTCATTGCAGTTCTTTGTCCTTAGAATCTGTTCTATCAAGTGTTTATTGTCATCACGTATTGTCCCAATACTGTGTTCTGAAGGCCTATGAAATACTGATTTTCCTTACAGATTGTATCTCCAACTTGTTTCAAATTTTTACGTTAAATTTTTGAATAACCTAGGACTACAGATTCACAGCTGTTCACATGGTATATTCTGACATGTTCACCATCTGCCCTGGGTCTCTTCTCATCCTGTATGTAAACAACATTATTAGTTTTTGGATAACACACTTTTTGGTGTTTCTCTTTTGCAGATGTAAATGTATGTAATATAAAGCTGGCCCTTGAACAACACGGATTTGAACCATGGGTCCAATTAGATGATGTGGGTGTTGGTAAATAGAATTCATTACTGTAAATGTATTTTATCCTAAGATTTTCTTTAGCTCACTATTGCACATAGTGTAAGAATATACTACTTAAACCAAACATACAAAACATGTTAATTGACTATTACTGGTAAGGCTTTGGTCAGTAGTAGGCTATTAGTAGGTAAGTTTTGGGGGAGTCAAAAGTTATACGCACTTTGTTGATCGGGGAGGTGGTGTCCCAGCCCCTGCGTTGTTCATCTGTGTGTATGTGTCCATCTCTTCCCTAAATCCCAACAGAAAAGGGAACATACTCTATTTACCATTTGCCATGTTGGTTTTTTTTTCTTTGAATTTCAAACAGAAGAGTTGCAAATACAGAAGGAAGAATTGCAATTTATTCTTCACCTTGCTTCTCCTTCCCTCCCTCCCACCCACCCACCCATCCATCCATCCATCCATCCACACACACATTATCTACAGATTTTACCATTAATTGCCACTGAAATAATTTTTTTTAACGGTCAGGATCTAGTCCTGGATGGTATGGTATGTTCTGTCTCTCTAGTCTTCTTTAATCTGGAATAGTTCTTCAGTTGTTCTTTTATGACCTTGACATTTTTGAAGACTACAGCTCAACTTGCAGGTGTCCCTTATTTGGGGTTTGACTCATGTTTCCTGATGATTAGATTTAGGGTTACCATTTGGGACAGGAATGCTGCAGAAGTGATGTTCTATCCTTCATGGTGCGTCCTACTGGGAGGTACACGATGTTGGTTTGTTCCATTACGGGTGATGTTAACCTTGTTTTCTCCATATTGTTTTTGTTCACTTACCAATCTATCCTGGAAACCATGTAAGCGTATGGAGCTCTCCTTCATTTTCTTTTCTTTCTTCCTCTTTGTTTTCCTTTTTTTCTTCCTTCCATACAGCTGTATGGCATCGTATCCTGATGAACATGATTTGTCAACTCCTTCCGTATTGACTGTTAGATCATTTTTAGTCTTTTGCTGTTAAAAATTGTGTCACAATGTATTACCTTAGGCAGAAATCTTTTAACAGTTTTGCTATTTTTTTGCTTTGGGGATAGGTTCCTAGAAGGGGGAGTTCCTGGGCCAAAGGGGAAATGCATATGCATTTTTGATAGGTTTTGCCAGGCTTCTCTCCATAGAGATGATACCATTTAACATTCCATACCCCGGCCAACAGTGTCCTGAAGCATGGAGTTGAGTGAATCTCATATGTGAGAAATCGTATCCCTGTATAGTTGTAACTTGCATCTATTTTGAGTGGGATTGAGCACCCTTTACTTTGTAGAAGGGCCACCAGCATTTATTTTCAGTAAAGTGTTAAGATCTTCTGCCATTTTTCTGTCAGAGTTTTGGTCTTCTTAAAATTTGGAATCTCACTGCCTACTAGGGAGATCAAGTCCTTTGATATCAGTTGCAAATATCTCTTCTACTTTGTCATTTGTTTTTTGACTCTTTATGGTGTTCTGTGCCTCCCACCTCCACCCAAGTGCATACAACTTTTTGTGTTTGAAAGATTAAAAACTTGAAAGGCCAGTACAGTGAACCTCTAAACTCTATCTAGGTTCACCAGTTTTTAATAATTTTGCTGTATTTGTTACATCTTCTTTTTTAGACAGTACTGCTGTTCCACTTAAAAGTCTGTTGTAGAAATTATGACTCTTTCTCACTAAATACTAAAGATCCCTGTCCTAAGAATAAGGACACACCTCTATGTAACTATAATAAGGTACTGGAAAAAAATTAATGGTTATCGAATTGTTTCTGCTGTAGTTTCATATAGTTTATATGCTTTTATATAGTTAAATTTATCTTTTAGTGCTTCTGGATTTTTGAAGCGTTGTAAGATTTTTCTCCTGTGAGAGATGGGAGGAAATTCATCTATGTTTTCCTTTAGTTAAAAAATTTTTAAATGTTCATTTTTGAGAAAGACCGTGCAAACAGGGGAGGGGCAGAGAGAGAGGGAGGCACAGAATCTGAAGCAGGCTCCAGGCTCTGAGCTGTCAGCACAGAGCCCGACGCGGGGCTCGAACTGGTCAACCACGAGATCATGACCTGAGCCGAACTTGGACACTTACCCGACTGAGCCACCCAGGCGCCCCTGTCTATGTTTTCTTTTAGGATTTGGATGGTTTTAATTCAGTTCTCTCATTTGGTATTTACCCTAGTGTCTGAGATGAGGGGCAGATCTGATTTTACAGTCTTCTAAATGCATGCTGGCAGTCCCAGCACTATTTTTTAAAGTAAATTTCCCGCTACCACTGAAGGGGAATATTGCTTTTATCATACACTTCATTTCCGTATACACTTGGGGGGTTTTGGCACTTGTCTTTTGCATTGTCTTTTAGAGACGTGTTCATTTAGTTGTATTTCATTTCACTCCACAATCTGTTACCCTGTGGCTCATTCTCCTCATGGAGAATTCATTCCCTGTGCATATTTACAAAAAGTTCATCATATCAGAATGAAATATTCAGTGGTATTTTAAATATTGATCATTTTCTTCAACATTATCCAATAGCCCTGAATGAAAATGCCTCAAAAAAAATTTTGTATTCCAAACGGAAGTTGATCTGTTCCACTTTGTATAAAAGGGGTAGAGGTTCCTGGTTTTGCCCACTATCTTTGTTTTCTCTCCTTTCCAAAAGACAGAAGTATGTGCTATTTACTTAGGCGGTACAATGGAGTTTGCAAATTGGACAAACAGGGAAAAATTTGTCCCACATTCAACCCCTGCTTCCTCTCGTAATTTGCGAAAGTCCGTTTGAGCCTCCAGACTCCCCCACCAGGGATCAGCTGCTGGGCTGGGAGGGCAGCCTGGGCCTTCCGTTCCCGGTCAGCTGATCACTTTGGTGGGAGGGCTGTTGAGTGACCACAGGATGGGTCCCGATGAAGCCACTGATTCTTTACCCAGTCCGGGGGATTCTCATTGGGCCCCCATGACCCCTGGCTGAAGTTTACACTTTACTCTGCATACCGGGATTCACGAAGACTTGAAGATGCTAAATGTACTGGGTTTTTGTTTTTGTTTTTTTTTCAACGTTAATTTAATTTTGAGAGAGACCCAGAGCATGAGTGGGGGAGGGGCAGAGGGACACAGAATCCGAAACAGGCTCCAGGCTCTGAGCTGTCAGCACAGAGCCCGACGTGGGGCTCGAACCCACGAACCGTGAGATCACAACCTGAGCGGAAGTCCGACGCTTAACCGACTGAGCCACCCAGGTGCCCCTAAATGTACTGGCTTTTGTGAAAGTTCCCATCAGCTCACCCCCCGGGTGTGTTGGGTCCCCATCTAAGCTTTTCTCTCTTTGTGTGTCTGTGGTTGTCTGTGTGTGCATACCTCTCTCTGGTTTGGCTGCAATCTGACCATTCTTGCCTTCTGTGCTCCCTCTCTTCTCAGAATTCCCCCCTTTGCCCTGTGGTCACGTGTGCCACGTGTTGTTGTATGACTGTTTCTCTAGGTCTCCTCCCCCGATTGAATAAACTGGGCTCTTTGTCATCTGACCTCCTTTTTCTTTTTTCTTTTTTTTGGTCAGCCATCATTGCTCACGTGGCCACAGCATTGACTCCCTCCTCTCCCTCCTCCTCAGTGTCCTGTCATTGCCACAAATGCGCCATGATGCTTTCCTACCTCTGTCTCACGTGTCCCGTCTCCCGTTTCCCCAGCTCGAAGTGTCCTCCCTTATCACTTCTTTATATCCGTGTGTCCCAACGGGCCGAGCTCAAACGCTACATCCTCTGGAGCTGCCCCTGATCTCGGCTTCGTTAGCAGATTGCACGGTCTCTGTAGAACCCTTCATATGCAAATGCCAGTCTCCAAGAGGCTGTGAATTCCTTCAGGCTGCTGATCCCATGTCGTTGAAGTGTCCTATCTCGTGGAAGCCCGTGCTGGGCCCACTGCAGGCGATCCCTGCGTGTTGCGAAATGAGTGAATCCAGATCTTCAGCCACTGCGGAGTCTGGCTCCCACCCCTGCAGGACTGTTTCTCTTGCTATGACTGAGGCTTTTTTTTTTTTTTTTTAAGTGTATTTGTTGAGAGAGAGAGAGAGACTGAGAATCTCAAGCAGGCTCCGTGCTGCCAACGCAGAGCCCAACGCGCGGGGCTCGATCTCACGAATCGTGAGATCGTGACCTGAGCTGAAATCGAGAGCTGGACGCCTAACCGACCGAGCCACCCGGGGCTCCCCTGACCGAGGCATTGCTGAGAGAGTTGGCGACGAAGCCGAACGCAGTGTCGTGCACGTATTGTCTGGCTTAGTTGACGCGTGTTAGCTTTTCCCATCTGAAGTGAGTCCCTTGAGGTCAGAGACCTCTCCGCCGTCACGAATATATCGGCAGAATTGTTGTCTATAAGCCTCTCGGTAGGGGAGATGCTGTGCTAGGCTCCCTGCATCTTACTGCCAGATCTAGTCTTGCAATATGGAAATACCTGCTACTTTGCTTGAGCTGTTTTGGGAGCCCGCAGCCGTTTCTGATACCGGCTGTAATGATGATAGCCCCAGAAGGCGCGTGGCATTTCTTCCGTCTGGCAGATGACAAGGCAGAAGCACAGAGAGGTTAAGTAACCGGTCCAGTTTCTCTCAGCCTGTAAGCGGCAGAGCTGGGATTTGAACCTAGGTCTTTCTAACTTTTGAGGCCACGAGGCTCCGTAACAAATATGTTATCGCACGAGTCTTCATCTCTCCTACGGAATTGACTGTGGCGCTTTGCACCCAGCAGATACTTCCTACGTTACCGTTCCGGAGCTGTTTATCGGCGTCGCTTTTACAGGTGATGAGTGTTCACCTGCTCTGCTCTATTCTCGGGCAATAACCACATGACGCTTGCTGAAAGCCCTGTTTCTGTCACCTCCCAAGAACAGGAGAAACCGAGTGCATTGGGCCCTCTCTGCTGCGGCTCACATCAGGGTACAACGTCCAAGGCAGGGAGGAGGCCTTTCCAGAGGCGCTCTCGCTATTGAGCAGAATGAGACCTTGCAGGGATAAGTTAGTCCAAAATCTTCACACTGGGCTCTGGAAGTTGACTTCACGAGGCAGTTGCCATGTCGGCTGTACTAAAGTAAAACCAGGCACCTTGTCAAGTGCCCACTGTGTGCATGATGTTTGTCGGTTGAGGCTGATCATCAGAACCACCTAGTGAGTTAAAACACTTGTGGCTTCTCAGGCCCCACCCAAGGTCTAACAGATTAAACTTCTCTTCATTGGGCTCAAGTAGGTCTGATAGTCCAGGTTTACCATCCACAAATTTAGTCCTTCTCCATCTTTCTCCAGAGAAGAGAGAATTGAGACTTGGGGGAATGGATTTGGAAAAAGTCTTGGTTGTGAGTGAAGCAGGAATGCTTTCCTATTTTCTTACTGTTTTCTGCGGCCAGAGGAGTTTCTGCGGTGGGGGCTCAACGAATGTAGTGGGAAGCACGTCCCCTCAGGGCTCGTGTATGTGTTGTATTTGCACATTTGAATGCCTGCTTGCTCTCTACTAGGTGCTAGGTGTGGGGATTCATGAGGTCTTTGGTCTTGGGGTCTGTCAATTTAGTGAGGGGCAAGCAGGTGAGCAAAGGACTTCGTTAAAGCTGATTCCACGAACGGGGGGCCGGATGTGAGGGGGAACACAGAAGGGTCTTCGTTATGTGAGCTGTTGGGGTAGATGGGCCAGAAACAGTTAAAGTTTGTGATTTCCCATGGAAAGAGGCTTCTAATTTAGATCGGTAAACAGGCTGACCCAAAGTACAATGTCCTTGCGGGGACATTTCCCTGGGAGGTTGGAAAGTATTCAGAGGTGACTTGATTTAGTTGCTGTCCAAGCTCAGCAGAAACAGCCCTTTTTTTTTATGGGCCTCTTGGACTAGTCCCTGGGCTCCAGGGTTATCTGTTGGCATCTTTTTTGTTGATTGAGATTTAGAGGTAGAAGGAGCACCAGACAGGAAGTCAGAATCTCTGTCTTTCAGTTTCTGCACTGCTGTGAAACTTTGGCCAAGGGTCTCCGTTTCTCCAATCCTCAGGCTTCTCACCTGGGAAACAGAGCCAGCAACATTGTCTGCTTGTGTTGTAGGATGTGTTAGCAGGATCCAATGAAACAATGTGTGAAACTACTCTGAAAGTTGTGAGCTGCATAATGTAGCCCTTTGTGACCGTCAGGACTTCTAATTTGGTGGCACTGGCACATGTGTGTTCTAGACACGCTGACCTGAGGTGTGCATGAAAAGGTGGACCCAAAGCCTTCTAATCGTGGTGGAGGGAGGTGGGACAAGGTGGAGTCCCCGGGAGGGAGGAGGTCACGGGACACCTGACTCAGCTAAGTACCGGGTGTATTACATCAAGCACGATACTCCTTTGAGCAGGAAGTGAGGGCATCCACAGACTCTTTGGGACGTGAAGCCCGTTGGAGAAAGCCCAAGTCACAGATGTCTCCTCCAACAGGGGATCCGTGGGAAGCTCACGAGAGGAGATTTATGTCCGGTGAGGTTAGGTAGATGGGTGCAAGGCAGTGACACCGTGCGATCATTTCCTATCCACCTTGGTCAGATCAAAGGAGAAATGACTTTGCTGTAGAGAGTAGTAGCCAAGGAAAAAAACCTAGATTCCTCCCTGAGCTTCAGGGACAGTGGAACACGGAAGGTTACCTTTGGACAGAGTTACCTGGTGATGTGAGATCACGGGAATGGGATGACTATTATTTAATAATAGCACTTAATAGGTGTTCAGTGTAATCTCAGCTTATTAAAGCAATACGGAAAGTGGTGGTAACTGTGTTCTGAAACTGACATTAGGGTACAATATTCTGATGATGAACTAATTCCCAGCGCACATGTCTCCATGTTGAGTCCCTCAGCCCTGTGGGCCGTGAGCGGCCTCTCCTGGGCTCAAGACCCCTCTGGTTGACCCCAGTTACCCAGTATACCCAGTGCTCTCTGGGTGATCCATGGTGGGGTAGAGATCTGTTTTCTTGAAACCAGAGTTCTCCGCTAGGTAAGGTTTCCGGCTTTGCCTGAAGGTGTCCCGGTTTCCTTGTTTGCTCTGGCTGTTTTCTCTGAGCTGTAGGCGTTTTGTCTTTTCCTTTGTGGTCTCTTGACTTGGCACCTAATTGAAACTTTGGTGTTAACAAGGTACAGTGATCGTAGTTGATGGAATATCACAAGGTCATGCGTTGGCTGAGATTTCCGGGTTCGTCACTCCAGTTCCATCTGTGTTCACTCTCTAGCAGCCGTTTACCTAAACTGCTCTCCAGGTGTGTGCTTGTTATGTTAGTCTACTTAATTTGTCTGTGTTCTTGGTGTTCAAGCCTTAGACACTTGTCATGAAACTCTTTAACGGCAGAGGCAAGTCATTGTTATCTTAGATTCCCAGCATTTGGTTCTATTTTCCTAACTTGGCCACAGGAGACCTTTTAATCCCACCAAACAGTTTATATCCCTTGTGTGTCTTACCTATTTTTGACAGAGGCAGCTCTAGTAGATTGCATACCCCTCTTGGTTACCATTGTGTCTGAACCCAGGGACCATTAACAGTTTTCCCTCAAGTCTATAAATGAGGTCATGCTCTCGTGCTGTTTTCTTGTTCTAAAAGTGGTATTTTATACGAATGAGATTTTAGAACAATCTCTCCTTTTTGTAATCCGACAGCAGTATAAATTATTGATGTTTATTATTCTCTTTTACGTGATAGATGAATCTGCTCAGTTTTAGCCATCGGGTGACTCATATGTTGTTAGCATTCTGCTGTGGCAGTGGGTGGTCTTCAGCATTTTATTGGACTAATATGAAACTCCACCAAGGAAATATGTTGGAACTGGTATTTATTGCCTTAATCTTGTTGTCTGCCTTGAGAAGTTGCTAACTAAATGTTTTCTCCAGCTTTTCCTTAATTGCAGTGTGGTTAGTTCCTCTTCGCTGCAGGAAGCCGAGGTATTTATAGATTGTTGTTATTATTTCCGTGGTTGGTAGAAGTAACCAGCATTCACTGAGTGCCAAGAACCTACTTGGCGTGAAGCAGAACACAGAAGCAGATCTAGTTCCTGCCCCACGAACTTGATGCAAAGTGGGCTGGGCAGGGAGGAGGGAAGGAAGGGGAGACATTTTCCCCAAATCGTATGTATTCGAAAAGGGAGAGAAAATGAAATCAGCTCAGAAGGACACCTTAGGAATTAAATGGGATAAAAGACAGGTGACACCGCCATCAATATTGCGTTTATGGTCAATTACACAAATCTGAGGAATGAGTCATAGCCATAGCGAGTGCGGGTGTAATGGATAAGGTCTTTCAAAAACAGGTGAGGGTGGTGGGCGGTGGGGAGAGGGTGACAAGCGGAGATGCAGATGTTTAGAGGAGTCCCGAAAATCATCCTGGTTCTGTCCCCCTCCCGAACGGCCACATCTGATGAGTTTCCTAGGCCTGTCTCAGTGCCTCGTGGGTATCCCCCCCTCCTGCCCTGATTCTGTTGCTCTGGTTCAGGTCCTTCTCTCTCACCGGTCTGTCCTCCACGAAGCGGCCCTATGCATCTGAACAAAGTTTGCGTAAGTCCTCCTGTCCCCGGGTGAGAGGACTTGCGGCCCCTAGAAACCATGTGGACCGCGGCTCTGTGTGTGCGTGCTGTGCTCCCGTCGGGAACGGGCTCCTCCTCAGCTGCCGTGTGACAGGAGCTGTTTCTCCTTCAAGCTGACTCTTCAGTGAAGACGTCTGACCTGACCTGATCAACTTAGGTTTTGTCCTTCTGTGCTGCCACTGTGTCTCGTAGGTAGGAGCTCATCACAGCGGTGACCTGAGTACTTTGTCTTGTCCAAGCGCAGGTCTGTCCTTGTACCCTGGGTTCTCGTAGAAGATCGTTGTTGTGTCTTCGAGTTTTCATATCCTCAGTGGTCGTGGCTGTGGGCTGGGTGACGGAGGAAGGACCGGCCGGGTGGTTTCGGGCTGCAGGCTTCTCAAGGACAGTGTGCATGCTGAGTATCTACAAAGGCTTTTGACTTTTACAGATCACGAGAGGGAAAGACCGGCTCTTGGAATCGTGGGAAGATGAATTTCTTTCTCATTCTGGAAGATTTCCAGTACTGGAGGACAAGAACAGTTGGTACAAATGTCCTGAATGTGTGGATATGATCTTGATAGGGGAACACCTGTTCTACCCACAGAACTGGCATTTACTGGGGACTCTGAGAAACGGAAGCCTTCGTTTCTTTGTCTCCCAGGGGGACAGCCAGGTCGTGCGGGGAGGGGGCAGACCCAAGTTTACCTTGTAGCTTGGCAATTACTGTCACCATCTGGGGCTCTGCCTTAAAGCATGAGGATGTCGGGGACACTTCTGACCTTTGTGGAAACTCAGGAAGGGTAACTGAATTTCGAGAGCAGCGGTGACAAACAGACCTATTTTCTAGAACACCAAAGGCCTCATCCTAAATGAACTTTAGCGTGCATTTAACGTCTAAAGTGCTTTAGCAGTTAATTTAGTTCATTAAGTGGACTGCATGTCATTTCGTTTGTCTGTGTCCCTTAAATTTGTTTAGTAAATGGAATATTATGAATTGACTTTTGAGGTGGGAACTCCAAACATTTTTTTTTTTTTTTAATTTGAAAACTTCTATACTTGCCTGCCTGTGTATATGTGATTAAGTGTCGTAGGGGGCGCGATTTAGGCACACAATGCAATCTAGGATGCTGAGATTTTGGGAGTCTAGTGAGAACTGTTATATGAGGGGCACCTGGGTGGCTCAGTTGGTTGGACATCCGACTTCAGCTCAGGTCATGATCTCGCGGTCCGTGAGTTCAAGTCCCGTGTGGGGCTCTGTGCTGACAGCTCAGAGCCTGGAGCCTGCTTCGGATTCTGTGTCTCCCTCTCTCTGACCCTCCCCCACTCACACTCTGTCTCACTCTGTCTCTCAAAAAATAAATAAACATTAAAAAAAAAAAACTGTTATATGAGCAAGTGAGAACATTAAAACAATCCAGGTTAGTACAGGTGACAATCGGTTTCAACAAATGCTGCAAACCTCGTCAGAAGTGGAGACTCTGCTGTGGGCTGGAGGGGGTTGGAGAACGTTGTGTAGAGAAGGAAATGAGATCGAACCACGTCGTGAAGAGGGTGCAACGTGAAGAGATTTAAGAGAAAAGAGAGTCCCAGGGCAGGAAAATTGTACGTGGAAAGCCAACCAGATGGGGATCCTTCATACTTTTAATACTTTAAAAAGTTACGGTGTTGATTCAACCAAGTACTTAATTATAGAAATCTGGGCTCGTGATCCCCCTACCCCCGCCCCCTTGCTCTTTTATCTAACCTCTTCTAATTCTGGGCTGGATATGAAAACAAATGCAAGATCGTGTCCTTCTCCTTATGGAGCTTCAGTCTTGTGAATTACTCCCTCCTACTGCAAAGTGGAATCCACTGCAGATTTTGAAATGAAAATGTCAAATTAGAACCTCAGATTCTGTTTTCCTGGTATGGCACCCTGGGCTCACGCTCTCATTTTCCCACTGCCTTCTGGAGATATTCTGTCCCTCGCCCCGCCCCGTGCCGTGGAGGTGGGTGCATGCCTTACCTTTCGCCGGTGGGCAGTCTCATGTTGGGTGGCTTGCCAAAGTTCAGGAGACAAGTTGGTGGCAGAACCATAGTGTTTGTCTTTAATTGCTTCTCAGCTGGCATGAAGGGAGCTGCCTTTGAGCAGACAGAAGTGCCTCTTGGCCTTTGCGGGACGGGTGCTGCCCTCCTAAACACGCCCCGGGACTTGTGGAAGCGGCGGATTGCGTCAGGCCAGCCAGAGCGCAGGTCACAGTGCAGCAGGTCCCAGCTTCCTGGGGGACGCGTGGGAAAGCGTACGAGGATTTGGAGATCCTGGGCGTCTTGGGACTTGGTCTTTGAATCTCGCCCTACCCTGAGTCCTCAGGGCCCTTGCTCCTGGTGATACAGGTGGAAGCTGAGCGTTGGAGTGCCATCTTCCTTCACTTCTTTGTCACGTATAGATGCTCTCCCCACCCCCAGTTAGGAGGCAAGGCACGGTTGGCACTTGGACACCACCGCCTCCTATGGCAGAACCGCCTCCCGACATTTCCTATCCATCTATCTCCTCTCGGTCAATTTCAGCCTCTCAGCCACACTGTTGTGTACATTCAGATTCTGGGCCACTCCTGCTACCCCCAGAGCCATGTGTCTGTCCCTCCGTGCTTCTGCAAGGCTATTGATTTGCCATTTGCATGCAATTTAACTGGATTTGGGTTGGCTTGTGTTTCCGGATGCTTTTATATCTATTGATCTGATTTGATGGTACCCATCACCATAGTTTCTAGGAGTGCTCTCGGTGGGGGGGGGGGGGGGGGGGAGCAGCATGGTGAGTTGCTGTGTTTTCTTTAAAGATGAGGCAGTCCAGGGACGCAGAGGCCCTAGAGATAAACTGCAGAGCTCTCTCTTCTTTCTAGAAGTCTGTGTGTGGGGACCCTTTTCCGCCCTTTCTCCTTGTTTTCTAACCCCGTTCTTCAGCCTGTTCAGTTGCCTGCCTCCCGTTCTGCTGTCCCATTAATCAAAACCCGATGCCTTCTCTCTACCGCGATTGCTCGACATCTGTCCTGTGCCTTAACACACGCACGTGTGCTTGCATACACACACGATTCTGTCTTACTATCGTGTTAGATACGCAAGCTGGCATTTCTCCTGGGGTTACTCAAGCTCCTCTCCGTCCATAAATCATAGACAGAACACCCTCCTTAACTGAAAGTTACAACAGCTGTGGATTGGCTTGGAGCGTGTGTGTCAGCATATCTGTATCTGTGAGTGAGAAACTGTGCAAGTGGTGTGGTCAGGGGAGCCCGCTGTCTGTCCCTCACATTAAATAACCTGAAGGAACAGAATGCATTGGACAGTTTCTTTGGATACATAATACATTGATTTGTTAAATAACTCCAGCTAATGTAACAAACGTATTGTGTATTAGTTGCCAGTTACCTCAAAATTTAGCTCCCAGAAACAACCATAATCATTTATGACATCACATAGTTTCTGTGGGTCAAGTTTGCGGGAACAGCTTAGCTGGGGGCTCTTGTTCCAAGGCGCTTCGGAGATTGCAGTCATCTGAAGACTTGATGGGACTGGAGAATCCAGTTCCAAGATGGTGCACTTGAATGGCTGGCAGATGGGAGCTGGCTGTGGCCTCACGGATCTACCCGTAGAGCTGCTCAGGTCGCTCCAGGACATGGCGGTAGGCTTTGCCCAGAGCGATTGAACAGAGAGGGGTAAAAGCTTTACTCTAAAAACCCAACTACAGAATTCATACTCTGTCATTTCTGTAACATCTTACTGGTTCCTCAGAGCAGCCTATTCACGCTTGGAGGGAACTACACTGGGGTGTGAATACCAGGAAACGAATCATCTAGAGCCATCTCAGAGACTGGTTACCATACACCTGAATCTCAGTGACTTCCATCGGTCAGTATTTGTCACTTCTCACCGCACAGTCCTTAGTTCCTTGCGGACCCAGACCCTTTGCATCTAGTTTATCCTCCTTGAATGGGAAAGACAGCAAGGATGTCCCGTGGGAATCTTTTTTAATAACCAGATTTGGTGGTGGTGAGCATCCCTTCTATTCACATTGTATTGGCCAGAACTCACAAGATCTCGCGAAGGGGGTCAGATAATGCCATCAAGCTGTGTGTTTTCAGCAACCGAAGGGCACGGATATGTCCGAAGCCTTTCCTTTGAATTCAAAGCTCTTCGCGGAAGACTTCCCATGTAGTGAGGTACACCCTGTACTTTACATGTCTTATTTTTCACGTTAAGCCCTTCACTGAAGTATCATCTCCGTTTTCAGATGAAGAAATTGAGGCTCACTCAATGCCGGGCCGCCTCTGAGCTATCCCAAAGTGGAAACCAATAGTACTAACCAATCTGGTGATCTTTATGGTTCCAGTCTTGCGCCATGGCGTCTGGAGAATGGCTCTGCTTCTCCCTTTGCAGGAGAGAGGTGGCGACTGAGAGCAGCCCCCGACTGGAGCACATTGCTCTGCGTCCTGGGAGCAGGTAGGGCTGTAGAAAGGGAGAGTCTGTGGTCCCCCGGCCCAGAAAGGCTGGTGCTTTGGTTTGGCTCCACCCTCCCTTCTCCCTTTGATTGTACCTCCTGCTCCCCATCTTAGCAGGCGGGGAGCCGGTGCCACATTTCCACTCTATCGGAATAATATCACCTTTTAAGATTTTTGCCCTGCCCCCTCCCCTCACCGTTTTTTCTCAAGTAGGCTTCGTACCCAGCACAGAGCCCAACGCGGGGCTTGAAGACCCCTGAGATCGAGGCCTGAGCTGAGATCAAGAGTCGGATGCTTAACTGAGCCACCCAGGAGCCCCTATAATAACTTCACGTCTTGGGGCGCTTGGGTGGCTCAGTCGGTTAAGCGTCAGACTCTCGGTTTTGGTGCCGGATGCGGTCTCACGGTTTGTGAGTTTGAGTTCGAGCCCTGCGTCGGGCTCTGCGCTGACAGTACGGAGCCTGCTAGGGATTCTCTCTCTCTCTCTCTCTCTCTCTGCCCCTTCCCTGCTTATGCGCATGCTCGCTCGCTCGCTCTCAAAAACAAACATTGAAAATAATATCCGCTCTTGCAGAGCTTCATGATTTGCAAAATCTGTTCCCATCGATCACTCCATCGAGCCTCACAAACACTCTCTGCCCGCTAAGGGGTGGGAAGAACAGGTGTCCTGACCCCTGTTTAGGGAGGCTGAAGCCCAGAGAAATCAGTGCACCCTTCTGTTGGGTAGTGGGGTGGTGGTGGTGACGGGGCACATGGTTTTCCTTTGGTTTGGTTTTGTAAGCGTGGGAAGAGTGGCCCAAGAGGATGAAACCGTGGTCATAGTGGGTGAGGAGTTTGCAGTTCTTGGGATTTGTACAGAAATATGTACATTGGTATTGTGGTCATTTTTTTAATAGAGTTAAAAAAAATTTTTTTTGTTTATTTTTGAGAGAGAGAGAGAGAGAGCGCGCGCGCGCGCGCGCGCGCGCGCGTGCGCAAGTGGGGGAGGGGCAGAGAGAGGGAGACACAGAATCTGAAGCAGGCTCCAGGCTCTGAGCCATCAGCACAGAGCCCGTTGCGGGGCTCCCACTCTTGAACCGCAAGATCATGACCTGAGCCAAAGTCGGACGCTTAACTGACTGAGCCACCCAGGCGCCCCGATATTAATGTGGTTATTAATCGTTATACTCTTGAGCATTTTATTTTGTTCATTTGCACCCTCCTCCCCCCACCAGTCCATCCCAGGCAGATGACAGAGGAAGAAGCTGGTGGGGCTGAGTACTACTTCTCAGAGGACATCCCTGTACCTGTGGCAAGATGGGGGGTCTGGGGTCCGGGAGACACCCCAAGGGGCTGATCTTCTTTGCTCTTCATTCTTCTTCCTTTGCTATAACTTTTTCCAGGAGCTGAGGCAGCAAGAAGGCCATTCTCTGGGAGAGTTGGTGTGCTTAGCTGGTAAGGCTAATGACACCTGAAGCACTCCTGCTAGGTCAGGAGTGTTTCACCATCTTGCTGGGCAAACCAGGATAGAGGGGGAAAGGGGACACGGCGCCTGGGGTGACCAACCAGGACAGGTTTACCCTGGAATGGGGATTTCTCTGATGTGGAATTTTCAGTGCTAAAACCCAGGACAGCTGTAAGGGCACCTGGGTGGCTCAGTCAGTTAAGCATCCAACTCCAGCTCAGGACATGATCTCACAGCTTGTGAGTTTGAGCCCAGTGTCGGGCTCTGTGCTGACAGTTTGGAGCCTGGAGCCTGTTTTGGATTCTGTCTCCCCCTGTCTCTCTAACCCTCCCCTGCTTGCGCACGCGCGCTCTCTCTCAAATATAAATATTAAAAAAAAAGTAAAAACGAGGATATCTCTAGATAAATGGAGATGGCTGGTCACCTGGTTGGCCTCCCTTCCCATCCTCCGCCCTGCCCTTCATGCTCCAGGAACTTCATGGTTCATGACGGGTGAGCATCTGGTGGGAAGGCTCCTTGTGGTTGAGGGTCCTCTCCCCGGTGGCTCCCTCTCCACGCATGCTGGCTTTTGGCTCCTCCCCTCCCTAAGTGTTCTCTTCTCTGAATCTCCCAGAACAACAAGGATCCGGTAGACCGCTGACAAGGACAGCCAACGGGTTTTAGTTAGCTCTGTGCTACATAACGTGGCTCTTTTCCACCTCTCCACAAAAATCTTTACTTAAAATACCCATTTCTCCTTAAAAATCTAGACACTGGCTGTGCTTTGTTGGCATCTCAGAATGGGAGGCAAAGAGTGTGGTTTGAAGTTCAGCTTTAGGCCTGGTTTGGCAGAGTCTTTTGTTTTCTAAAGCTTTTCTCCAGGTCCCAGAGGGACCTTTGCCTGCAGCCCCTTCTGTCCCTGTCCCGGACCACTTCCTTTTCTGTAACCTGATTCCTCTTGTATTCATTCAAGGTTCTCCAGACAATACCTTCCAAACCTAGTTCTTTGTTAGGATAGAGCTTGGTTATTCCTTATTATAATTATAACCCACTCCCCCCCCCCCCACCTTACAATCGCTTCTTCTTGCTCCCTGATCTTTGGCAGATAAAAAGTTCTCTTTAACTTTTTAATAAAGGCCTGGAGCTCTCTGATAGGCTACTGTATGCTCTTACATAGTCTCGTTTACTCGCCTTGATAAAGTTCCATTTCCCGTGAAGAAGACGAGATGCGAGGAGGTTGACCAGCTGGCTCCTCTTTGTAGACCAGTTTAGCTGCGACTGGGACTGCCCAGTCTTTTGATTCAATTCTGTCATGCTGTTTTTAGAGCACTGACTTGGAGGCCGGGACACCCGGGTCGTAGTCCCATCTTGACTCTAACTGGGTAACTTAGAGCAAAGCACTTGATCATTGGACACCTGTGTCCTGCCTTGTCGGAGTAAAACAAGAGGTGGGGGGTGAAAGCCTTTGGAGATGCCCTCCTGTGCTTATGCTTCACTTCTGTCCTTTCTTCTCTCTGGGAAACTGTCTTCATAGTCCAGGTGTTCTCCTCGTTTCTGCCTCCTCTCACTGGCTACCCTTGTGGGCTCTTCTCTTTGACTAGACTTCTCGATGATCTCTGCGGCTTACCCTCTACCATTTGGTAAGAGGCCTGGTTACTGTGACTTTTGATTTCCTAGACTTCCTGCCTCCTTTAGGTTACCTGGATGACCGTATCTGAAAAGTCATTGCAAAAGTATTTGCTGTGCGGCGGGTGGTGGTGGTGATTAATTACTCTGCTAGGAGGACTGTTGGGTGATCACCACGGGAAGCTGGGTCATTAGATGCAGGCTGGCAGTCTGGGATTGCCTAAAGGGAGGTAAGAGAACAACATCCGAAAGATTTTGCTTCACAGGAAAAGCTGCCACGTGTTTGCTCATTTGTTTGATGGGCCAGGCTTTGTGCCGGGTATTCAGAAACGGTGTTGATGACAACAGCGGCTCCTAGTTATTGCAGTCTAGTTAGGGAGGGCACAGTTAATCTTAAGAGTCAAACAGAACTCACGACTGATGAATGAACCAAGTACAACGGGGAGAGCTAACCTAGAGAGCTGAAAAGATGTATGAACCGAGCACTTTATGTGCGTTATCTCATTTAAATTTTTTTTTTTTTTTACATTTATTTATTTTTGAGAGACAGCATGAGCAGGGGAGGGGCAGAGAGAGAGGGAGACACAGAATCCGAAGCAGGCTCTAGGCTCCGAGCTGTCAGCACAGAGCCCGACGCGGGGCTCCAACCCATGAACCGTGAGATCATGACCTGAGCCGAAGTTGGACGCTCAACCCACTGAGCCCCCCAGGCGCCCCTATCTCATTGATGGCGGCTCTGTAAGGAGGGTAGACTTCGTCCTGTTTTGTAGAAGAAGAAACCGCAGCTGATTTTAATCCAGATCTGACTCGAAAGTCCAGGTTCTTTCTGCTGTACCTTGCTCCCTCCCCGACCGGTCCTTGATCCCAGCCTCTGTAATTCTCTGTGCAGAGGCTCTGCTTGTCTTTGGGTGGAAAACATGGAAGCTTCCATGTCGTGATTTGAAGGGGCTGGTGAAAAGGCATCTCGGTCCCCAAATAGCCACTGTATGGTCTGATGCTCTGTGCTGGGAACTCTGGCCAGCGAATAGCTGCTGAGGATGTTGGGTTTCCGTGAGATGCTAGGAAGGCAGGCTCATTAGTCCGGCCATTGGCACCAGTGTTGTCCTACCACGGGTTGGTTTATCTAATTAGCTGGCTGTGTGCGGAGTGGGGAGAGGGACTTGGAACAGAGGACAGGGGAGTTTTGGTGGGGACAAGGGAAGGGGGCAAGGAGATCGCGGAGAGAACGGCTGCCGCCCTGGAAGGAGGGCTGGGCACAGGGTACCTGGAAAGGTGAGGAAAGGGATCGAGAATGAGGAGTAAAAGGTCACTAGAGACCAGCTTTGCCTCCCTTGTTCTTGCCAATAACCGGTCTGTCTCTGCGTTAGTTCTCCTTTCAGAGATGGTGCGCACGATCCTTTTGTTTCTCAGCTCTTGTGGGGGAAAAAGGAACCGGTATCCGTGGCCTCCGTTGCACACGGATGAGAGACCAGTGCAGCCTCGTGGCTGAGCCCAGAGCGGAGCGGCTCCGGCGTCTGCTGGAGTTCTCGAGCTTCTGCTGCTCAGGGTTCGGGTGGCGTCGGGGTGAAAGCGTAGCCTCTTGGGGCAGCTGGCTTTCCCGGTGCCTCTGGTGTCCCGCCCGTGCCCCTTCTCACTTACTTTGTCGTTCCTCGCTTTATCCTGATCTAGACTGCCCCTCCTCAGCCTAAGCCTGCCAGAGGGCACCCATGGTGGTGCTTGGTAGAGCTGGTAGCACCTGAGACCCCTTATTGAGGAGGGTGGGGAGGCCTTACCCATAACTTGAACTTGGAAGAGGAGAAGAGCTCTAATGTATACAAGAGCAGGCCCATGGCTGCCGGGTGACGAGAAACATCTTGAGAACAGAGTAGAGTCTGAATCTTTTTGGTTTTCTTTAAGCTTATTTATTTTGAGAGAGAGAGAGAGAGAGCGCGCACGCACGCACGTGAGGGGCAGAGAGAGAGGGAGAGAGAGCAAGAATCGGAAGCAGGCTCTGCACCATCAGTGCGGAGCCCGATGTGGGGGCTCGAACTCACAAACCGTGAGATCATGACCTGAGCCGAAATCAAGAGTCAGATGCTCAACTGACTGAGCCATCCAGGCACCGCTGGAGTCTGAGTCTTTATAGAGACCAATTTTAACCTTCCATAAAAGGGAGAACTTTCTAGCAGCTGTCGTCTGAGGGAGTGATCTCTTCATCGGGGGTGGTATTTAAGCATTGCTGGTTGACGATGTGGTGGGCACCTACAGAAGAGATTAAAATTCCAGGTGTATGTATGTGCGTGGGGGGTCAGGCAACATGATCTGTATTTACTGTCCCTCCCAACCCTGAAATCTACTTCCTTTCCTTAGTCTCACTGTGGCCTGACCTTTTCTTTTTTTCCCCCCTTTCACTCATGGTCTTGAATGTTGAAATTTCTAAGCTGCAAAACGTAGGATACGTTATTTTATCTTTTTTCTTGGCATGTCTTTAAGAATCTATTCCTGCCTTGGGGCGCCTGGGTGGCGCAGTCGGTTAAGCGTCCGACTTCAGCCAGGTCACGATCTCGCGGTCCGTGAGTTCGAGCCCCGCATCGGGCTCTGGGCTGATGGCTCAGAGCCTGGAGCCTGTTTCCGATTCTGTGTCTCCCTCTCTCTCTGCCCCTCCCCCGTTCATGCTCTGTCTCTCTCTGTCCCAAAATAAATAAACGTTGAAAAAAAAAAAATTTAAAAAAAAAAAGAATCTATTCCTGCCTTGAAGATGAGCACTGTTTGTGTTTTGGGATCGCCCTTGCGTGCCTGGTTCACCCAGACAGTCCCAGAAATGTCATGGTGTTTGGACTCTTTGCTTTAGAAGGTTCAGCGTGATACAGAAATAATCTATTTTGTGAGCTTCTGTTTCATTTTATTGCATTGGAGAGTCGGAATGTGAAATGAGATTGCTATACTCTTACAGTGTGGAAAAATGTGTATTCTTTGGGGGAGGGAAATATATCTTCTAGAACTAGCACTAAAATTCAGTACAGTTATAGCTCATATTTTTTCCCTTGGAATGCTTTATCTGGTGAATTTAAGCAGCTAGATGACAGGCAGCAGTGTGGACTCGCACGGACGAGCGTTTGGGCAGCCAGAGTGGATGTTGAGGGTCATGGCCTTGCCTTAAAGAGAGCACTTCAGAGGCTCACTCAGAACCCATTTTGGTTGTAATTCCACTTTCTTGTCCACAGCAAATCAAAAGAAGGACGATTATTTTTCGTGTGTGGGTTTTTAAGATCACAGCTTTACTGAGAAGATGCAGTGAGTTTTATGGTATGTAAATTTTAACCGTACAATTCAGTGGTTTTTAGAATAATCACCTTGTAGCACAAATGCCACCACTATCGAATTGCAGACCATTTGTATCCCACCCAAAGGACCCTATCGCTCCTAATCTCCCGATTCCTGGCAACTGCTTACCTACTTCCTGTTTCCATGGATTTGCCTGTTCTGGACGTTTCCTATAAGGTGTAGTCTTTGGTGACTAGCTGCTTCCACCCGGCATGATGCTGAAGTTCATCCGTGAGGTAGCATGTGTCCGTACCCCAGTGCTTTTTACTGCCAAATAACAATACGTTTTCTTTGCACATCCCTCCATTGGTAGACACTTGGGTCGTTTCCATTTTCGGGCTATCATGCATAATGTGGCTATGAGCGTTCATGCACAAGTATTTGTGTGGCCTTACGTCTTCATTTTTTTTTTTTTTTTTTTTTGGCGGGGGACGGGGGTGCATACCTAGCAGTGGGATTGCTGGTTCATATGTTAACTCCGTATAACTTCTTGAGAAAGTGGTTGCACTGTTTTGTTTTGTTTTGTTTTTTTTAACAGCAATGTATGAAGATCCTAATTTCTCCATCGCCTCATCAATACTCGTTATCATCGGTCTTCCTTTAGCCATCCTAGTGGGTGTGAAGTGTATCTCATTGTAGTTTTGATCTACGTTTCCCTGATGACTAATGATGAGGCATTTTTTTCATGTGGTTATTGGCCATTGATCTTTTTGGGAGAAGTGTCTGTTCATATTGTTTGCTCCTTTTTGTTTTTTAACATTTATTTATTTTTGAGAGAGAGCGTGTGCGCTGGAGGAGCAGAGAGAGGGAGACAAAGGATCTGTAGCGGGCTCTGCGCTGTGAGCACAGAGTGCGACATGGGGCTCGAACACATGAACTGTGAGATCATGACCCGAGCCAAAGTCAAGAGTCGGCCACTCAACCAACTGAGCCACCCAAGCTCCCCTTCTTTGCTCATTGTTTGTGTAGATTGTTTGTCGTTTATTGTTGACTTGTAAGAGTTATATTCTGGATGAAAGTCCCTTATCAGATATGACTTATAAATATTTTTCCCATTGCATGAGTTGTCCCTTGACTTTCTTGATATCCTTTGAAGCACAAGTGTTTTATCTATCTACCTACCTACCTACCTATCCATCCATCAGGGTGTGAGTGGGGGAGAGGGGCAGAGGGGGGAGAGAGAGAATCCCAAGTAGGCTCCACACTCAGCACAGATCCCAACGTGGGGCTTGATCCCTCAATGCTGGGATCGTGACCTGAACCAACATCAAGAGTTGGATGCTCAACCGGCTGGGCCACCCAGGCGCCCTGAAGTGAAAGTGTTGTTAATTTTGATTAAGTCCAATTTATTTTCCTCCTGTTTGTGCTTTTGTTTATCCTAAGAAACCATTGCCTGATCTAAGGTCATGAAGATTTACTATGTTCTAAGAATTTTATAGTTTTAACTCTTAGATGTATGATACATTTTGAGTTAATTTTACATAATAATGTGTAGTAGGCGTCCTGAGTTCATTCTTTTGCATGTGGATATTTAGTTGTCCCAGCACCACTGTTGAAAAGACCACTTTTTCTCCAATGAATTGTCTTGGCATGCTTGTCAGCAATCAGTTGGCCATAAATTCAAGGATTTATTTCTGGACTCTCAATTTTACTCCATTGATTTATATGTCTAGCTTTATGCCAGTCCACACTATATTGATGACTGTAGTTGTGTAGTGATTTTTGAAATTGGGAAGTCTGAGTCCTACGACCTTCTTTTCCAAGATTGTTTTGGCTATTCTGGGTCCCTTGGATTTCCACATGATTTTTAGGATGGACTTGTCAATTTCTGCAAGAAAGACCAATGGGATTTTGTGATACTGTAATGCAATCAATATGTATTTGGTCTCTAGTTCCTGGCACAGAGTTCCTTAAAAACCCTTAGAATTTCCTGAATGATAAGAGTGAGCGGAACATCTTTTGTTTTTCATAAGAAGCCTCTTTGTACCTTATCTTGAGCTGATCTTAATGAGGTGACTCTTGGTGGGTCCCTAGTAACTTCAGCATGGGGGATGGTTGTGAGAGAGACACCAACCATGTAACTGGAAGGTTGGAACTTTGAACCTTACAGGAAGGCAGAGGGACTGGAGACTGAATTCAGTCTCAGTGACCAGTGACTTATGCCTGTGTGGTGGAACCTCCATAAAAACCCTAAACAGTGGATTTGGAGAGCTTCTAAGTTGGTGAGCACCTTGAGGTGTTGGGTGGCCTTCCTGGAGAGTCTCACTGGAGCTCTGTGTCCCTTCCCACATACCTGTGTACTTCTTTATCTGGCTGTTCATTTGCATCCTTTGTAATAATTTGGTCATAGTAAGTAAAATGTTTCCCTGAGTTCTGTGAGCTGATAAAGGCAAATTATGGAACCTGTGAGGGGATCATGGGAATCCCTGAGTTATGGGTGGTTGGTCAGAAGTATGGGAGGCTTGGGATTTTTGACCAGCCTCTGAAGTGGGGGGGGCAGTTTTGTGGAGTTGAGCTCTTAACAGGTCGGGTATGTGCAAACTCTGGGTAGTGAGCGTCAGAATTGAATTAAATTGTAGGATACCCAGTTGGTGTTTGCAGAGAACTGGAGAATTACTTGGGGTGGAAAACCCACACGTTTGATAGTGGAGGTGCCAGTTTATAAACAGGTTATAGATTTTAATGGAGATTGCATTGAATTTGTAGATCAGTTGGGGAGCATTTCTTTTTTTTTTTTTTTTTTTTTTTTAGTTGGGGAGCATTTCTAAAGTCTTCCACTCCATGAACATGAGCAGTCTTCCTGCTGATTTAGGTCTTTTTGAATTTTGCAGTATTGTTTTATAATCTTCAAGGTATATGTCTTATGCTTCTTTTGTTAAATTAATTACTAAGTATTTCTTTGGATGCTATTGTAAATGGAGTTGTTTTCCTAATTTCATTTTTAACTCATTCATTGATTTTGATAGTGTGTGTGTATTCCTTGGGATGTTTTTTTTTTAAATTTTTTTTTTCAACGTTTATTTATTTTTGGGACAGAGAGAGACAGAGCATGAACGGGGGAGGGGCAGAGAGAGAGGGAGACACAGAATCGGAAACAGGCTCTGGGCTCCGAGCCATCAGCCCAGAGCCCGACGCGGGGCTCGAACTCCCGGACCAGGAGATCGTGACCTGGCTGAAGTCGGACGCTTAACCGACTGCGCCACCCAGGCGCCCCTTCCTTGGGATGTTTTATATACAAGATCATGTCATCTATGAATAGAGTTAGTTTGGCGGCTGCTTTTCCAACTTGGATGCCTTTTATTACTTTTCTTGCCAAATTGCCTGGCTAGGACTTCCAGATCCGTGTTGAATAGAAGTGATGAGGGCAGACCTCCTTGACATGGTCCTGACCTTAGGGGAAAAACATTCAGCCTTTCACCATTTAGTAGGATAGTAGCTGTGGGTTCATTTGTTGGTTTATCACCCTTTATTAGATGGAAGAAGTTTCCTACCATTCATAGTTGGTTGAGTATTTTCATCATGAAAGGGTGTTGGATTTTATCAAATACTTCTTGTCAATTGCGTCGATCAAATGGTCTTTGGTCTTTATTTTATTAAATGGTCTATTAACTGTTCTATGTTCAACCAACCTTACATTCTTGGGATAAATCACACTTGGGCACTGTGTATAATCCATTTTATAAGTTGCTGGATTTGTATTGCTAGTATTTTTTTGAAGATTGGGGGCAGTTATTGTTAAAGGCAGCAGCATATTTATAGCCTGTTGTTATCATCCTTGCCACTAACAGTGTAAGAAGCACTAAATTCTAAAATCAGCCTCAAGGACTCAGAAGGCATAATAGTAGTCTGGAGCCATTTCTCATTGCTTTAGAGCTTGTACACTAAATGACGTGTATAATGTTTATATATTTTGAATCCTGAAGAAATGCATTGAGTGCTCGTTTACAGAATCTCATTTGTTAGGGCAGAGTATAATGCATTGTAGGGAGGTCCTACTCAAAACAGTCCAACGTAGAGAAGAGTTGGGTATTTTAATGGGGTACCAGCCAGTGGTCTGGAAATATTACTTGGTTGTGGGGTTTCATTCGGTGATACTGATAAGTGACTGGGTTAATGATCCTGCACCCCCAGCTCCTGGCGGGGAGGTGCTGTTCCTGGTCACAGCTCATTCAGTCAGGAAGGAAAAGTGGCAGGGTGTTCACCCCAACTGCACCCCCCTGTGAGTCTCTGTGAGCAGTGTGATGGCCATTACTGGTGTGGGCTGGTCCTTGTGGCCCGGGCGCACTCTCTGCTCCAGGGTTCACCCCTTCCCTCCTCACTCCTGCTTGACCATTGGACTGAATTCTTGACCCCGCCTTCCACTGACCCCATGGCATTTTGGATCACCTTGTTTTGTCCGTTCATTAGTCTGTGAGAATCCAAGAGGCGATTATTGTAAAGCTACAAATTCTGTATCCTCAAGGTCTTGTTGGCCCATAAAGCAGGAACATAATGATACGAGGAATATCCTCTTGATGATTATGTGGTATTTTAGAAGCTCTGGAACTTTTATCTGCATTATCTAATTTGGATTCTAGGACAACCCTGACCTTGAGGCAGTCCAGATACTAGCTGTATTCCAAGGAGGAAACTGAGGCTTGGAGAGGTTAAGTACTTAGAGTTCGGCTGGTAGAGAATGTTGCTGCCCCAAGGCAAATGCCTTTGTTCTTGATGTGAAGAATTAGGGGACCCCTGGGGGGGCGGGGGGGGGGGTCTTCTCTTTTTCTACAGTTCCATCCCCAGATCTTTTGATGAATCAGAGAGTGAGCCCTTGTCCTTTTACTGCAGATCTTGGTGCCCTGCCTCTGTCGACTGGTTTGTTTTAGAGCTGACGACCGTTCAGGTGCTGGTGCACAGGCCCTCTCATCCACCTCCATCCAAGGTTAATGTAGTGAAGCAGCCCTGAGTGCGGCATCGGCCCGGGTTCGCCCTCATTGCTGCTGTATCGGGCTGGCGGTGTGGGGTAGGGAAGACCCACTTTGGTTCTGATCCCGCCGCTGTGATTCGGTTCTCTCTGAGCCTCCGTTTTGCCCTCTGTAAAATGAAGATTTGGATCAAATGACCTTTGTGGCCACTTAACGCCCGGTCATTGCGGTCTGCCTTCCCTCTGATTTCGTGGTGTTCTTTGCCCATCTCTCCAGCCCTGGTTTACCCGGTTGATGTACAGGTGACGACTTAAGTACCACGTAGCCTTGGTCAGTGTTTTTCTCTTTGCCTGTTTTCCCCTTGTCCGCCCCCTCAGAGGAGAAGTAACCCACTGGGCAAGTAAGCCTCCCAGATGGGCAGGGCAGAAAGTGCCTCCCTGGCCTCTCCCACACGCCTGCCTCTGTGATGCGAGCCAGAGCTCAGGCTTTCATTCGGGAACTGATAGTTGAAAGACCAGAACGTGTTTTTCTTTTTTTTTTTTTTCCTGCCTTCCTGCTTTTTCTCTCCCCTTTGCTAGATCTCTCAGATCCTCATAATAAAGAGAAATAATCAGGCCAACCCATCTGAGCTTTTGCTAATGGACTAAAAGAACCCACAGAACCCATGTTCTCCACGGGCGGGTGTGCTGGATGGTTCAGTCCTACCCTCTGTCCCTTGTAGAGAGTCGCATGGCATTAGCATAAAGACGACTCACCACAATTCTTTTGCACCCAGCCCCTTCATGTTGAGCAGGAAGGATTCTGCTGTGATCTCCGGCACATTCATCGGCCCCCGCTGAGCCCCTGATCAATAGTGACACAGTCCCATCAGATGGCCCTCAAATAGTACTTCCTTTTTTGGATGGGCTGGGAGAGAGGGGAAGAAATATAAATGCCTCTTTCCTCTTAGACTACAAATAAATGCAGCTGCATTTCAAGCATCTTGGAAGCTTTTCTGGTGGTGTGAGTGTATAGGGCGAGGAGGGGTGCGGGTAACCTGCCCTGAGCTGCTAAATGTCCATACGGGTCCTTCTAAGTCCCCCCTGCCCCCACCCGCACACCTCGGCACCTGGAGAACACAGAGAACACAGAACCGACCTCAGAAAGGGGGAGTGTGCCGCCGCGAGGCCACGTTTTCCTTCCCCTCCCCCAGAGCATCTGGGGGGGGTGGGGGGGAAGGTCATTGGCTGAGTGTGTGCCCTGGAATCTGGGGCCGCTGCTGCCTGCAGTTAATGCTGCTTTGTTCGATGCTAAATGAGGCGAGAACTTTCACCCAGGTCACATTCATAATCCCGCTCAGCAGGACGCTCAGCTGTGCACCAAGGGCAGTCTCTGAGGCTTGGGAGAACCTTTCCCGTTGGAGCGGTGGCGGGAGAGTGGGCTTCTTGGCCCCATTGCTGCCATACACTGGGTCTTGGACAGGTGGCCCCCTCATTCATTCCGCAGATGCTCGGGCCTTTGTCTCCCAGGCCCTCTTCCAAGGGCTGGGGATGCGGACGCGGGGAGGGCAAGGTCCCGGGGAAGGCAGAGGGGGACCCCGTGAAGGAGGCGCACCTCACACCCGCAGACCATGGGAAGTGCTGGGACGGAAACCAGAGGGTGATGGGGAAAAAGGACAACGTAGGTGGGTCGTGATGGTGGACGTGTAGGAGGCGTTGGCAGGATACCCGGCCTCTCTGACTGCTGTTTGGTCACGTCCTCCTAGGACGTGACTCCTAAGGTCCCTTTTGGATTGGACACCCTCTGCCTGTACGACTCTGAGTTTTTAGAAGGTAATCGGGGCAGGATTGGTTAAGGGACTAGTTGAGATGGGCCCCCCACTGGGGATTGCTGGATTCCAGCAGGATATGACACTGCTCATGCGTGTGTCTGAGGAGAGGACACAGTGTGGCCAGGAGACTGGTGGGGGATACGAGAAGGGGTGGGCAGGGTGGCGGAATAGAAGCCAGGCTGGGTTTGGACCTGGAAGGAGTGAGTTGGCACAGATGCAGGCAGGGGGGTTTGGGCCCGCCTTACGCCTGTCCTTTGTCCTTTTCTGGGACAGGAGGGGCTTCCTCCCGAATCCCACGTGGTCTTTGCGGTGGGCTGGGGCTGTCCGAGTGGTCCTCAGAGAGAAGAGGAGCGCCGGGAAGGCAGAGTCTAGGGACCTTTACATGGTGCCCCTTTATGGGGGCCCTTGTCCTTTTGCCCCGGGAAAACGTGGCCCTGTGGCCTTTGCCCATGGCCTTGCCTGCGCTGGTCAGTCAGTAGGGTTTTAACAGCCCTGTGACACAACATTCTGCTATTCTCTTCTGAAGAGTGTTGAATTTTGTTCTTCATGATGGTTAACGTGGCTGGTCTTAAATCCTCAATCTGCCGCTCCTGGGGTGGGCCCCTGCCCCCTTCTCCTGGGCTCCTTGGAATCTGCTTCGCAAATGTATAGTTTGGAAGTCGTCTACGGGCCTGGGTGGGGTTGACACGATTTGGGAGCCCCCTCTACGACCCCCTTCTGCTGGGGATGTCTGCCCCCCACCGTCCGGTTCCTCAGGCTATTGCAACTCTGGTGTCCGGACCCCCCAGGCTGTCTGACTGGGTCTCTGGGCCTGACCTCCAGCTCCCTGGCCCCGTGTTTGCACTTTGTACCACTGGGTGGGAGACAGCACAAACCAAGCGTCACTGAGGGCAGTGGCCTTCTTTCAGGGATGATTCCCTGCTAAGCCCTGCCTGTTCTTGTCCAGTGCCTTCAAAGTTATTTTTATTATTTCAACCAACAGACTTGATGTTTTAGGGTTACAGAAAAGTTGGGTGGCAAGGACAGAATTCCCATATACCCCTACTGTTCCCCACCCCCCACCCCCGGCCGTCCCCATACACACATAGCTTCCCCTGTTAGCACCTTGCATCGGGTGGTGCATTTGTTATGACCGAGTCAATATTGATTCGTTATTGTTAACTAATGTCCCAGTTTATATTATGGTTCACTCTTTGTACATTCTCTGCAAAGTTGTTTTTTTTAAATAATCTTTTCCAGACTTCCTATTTATTGCTTGTTGGAGGCCTAGTCCGGTGATATAGTTCCTCCAACATTAGCAGAAGCAGAATCATCTGATACATTTTTTTATTTTTATAAATATTTTTGACTCCTATATCTGTCTGTCTGTCTATCTATCTATCTATCTGTCATTCTGTCTGTCTGTCTTTCTGTCTTTCTCCTTTTTTGGGGGGGGGGGTTGGTCTCTGGAAACAGTTGACGGAAACCTTGTAAATAAAGGGAGTTCCTGAGGAACGTGATGGCAGAAAGTCTAGCAAGTTCCATGGGTGACTGTTAAGTCTTGCTGCCTTTTAGCCTTGTGATTCATGCACATCGCCGGGAGACATGGCTACGGTGCAGTTTATCAGTGTCTCCAGGAGTTCATCTCTGGGAAGCGGAAGCAAGAAAATGAAAGTGATTTCATGAGGTATTAATCTAGCACGACGCCGAGGTTGTCCAGAAGCTTCAAAAGAAAAAAATACCTGAAGTCCGTCTGATTAACCTCATTTGCAGCTAGCTCCTCCTTATCTGGGAGATGAAGCCGCAGATAAATTGGACACAGGTCATTTGTATCTTGAGTACCGCTGCAATTTGAATCTTCCTTCTAGTTTTTTTTTCTTGTGCTAATGAAAAAGAAGTAGGCCTGGATATTTTAAAACGCCGTTATTCTCCCCTTAAGCTCTGTGGTAGGTGTTCTTCTGAATAGGAGCCCTAGGAGATGCCTCACCGCAGGGATTTCTGGAAGGCGGGCAGAAGTCCAGCAGAATACCAGGTGACTAAAAATCCACCAATGCAAAGGTGGCATGTACTTCATCTTCCTTTTTTTTTTTTTTTTAATTTTTCTATTTGGCATCTGCTTTTTGCTTTTTAAGTTTTATTTATTTATTTTGAGGGAAGGGGGAGTGGGGGAGGAGCAGAGGGAAAGGGAGAGAGAGAGAATCCCAAGCAGGCTCCACGCTGTCGGTGCAGAGCCTGACGCGGGGCTCGAACCCACAAACCGCGAGATCGTGACCTGAGCAGAGATGGAGAGTCGGATGCTTAGCCGGCTGAGCCCCCCGGGCACCCCACATACTTCATCTCTTGGCAAGCCAGGAATTGCACGTGCTACTCTGAGAGCATCTGGCTTAGGTCCAGTTCAGGTACCGGCACAAAATAGGTAACTCGATAGAATCACCACAGGGACTGTCCAGGGTGGGATGGCTGATGCCTGTGATGTCGGAACACGGGTCAGGATCCAGGGCTCAGGCCTCTCCCGTCCCTCCTCAGTGTGGTGATTGTCCGTGGGGAGTGCACGGGGCGGGTGCGAATATGCTCATTCTTGGAGGATTCCAGCCAGGTAGGCACGGTTAACCCGTGAGGAGGGCGTCCCTTATAGAGCTGCGTGTCGATGTTCTGCAAGAGAACTTTTGGAGGGGGGGGGAATCGCGGGAGTGTTCCAGAGGGGGCCGCCTTCCCTGGCGGTCAGCAGAGGGAAGTAGAGGTGAGCAGAGGTCTGCAGGGCCCGTGGATGTTGGAGAGCTGGAGAGGGAGGGTAGATCGGTGCACAGGGAAGGCCCACGTGTAGAAGCTCTTGGGTGTAGGATGTGTTGTGGGCCCTTCCCAACGACGGAGAGGCCTGTGGTGTGAGAGGGAGCTGTGCCGTGCGGGCCCATGGGCAGTGTAAGCCCCACCGAGGGCTTTGACGGTCACCTTCAGAGTTGGCGGTGCACCCAAGGGTCTTAAGGGAGGAATACGGTCTAGTTTGCATCTGAGAGTGAGCACTGTGACGGCCTTGTGGGGAGTGGTTTGGAGGGGCCCTGGGGACAGTGGAGAAACCCGTGAGGAGCCACTGTGTAGATGGAGGGAAGGGTTTTGGGGGATGAGGTGGTGAGTGTGGGAGGAGAGGGACCCGGCAGGTCCTGGTCGGCCGCGCCGACTGGCTGTGGTGGCCAAGGGAGAAGCTCGTTCGGGGATGACTCCCAGATCTCAGGCTTGAACGACTGGTAGACGTTCTGGAGGCTGTTCGTCAAGATGAAGAAGCCGAGGTGAGCATGGCGTTTGGGGCACGTTTCCCTTCTGGAAACGAGCCTGTGGCACCCAGAGTCCTGCAGGAGAGGCAGATAAAGGGGATGCCCTTTCTGACCGAGAACCCGTCACTGTGCGTCAGCCTTTGACTGAAGGCAGGGAGTAGACTTTTGCCTGATCCCTGCAGGAGGTGACGGAAGTGAGGATCTTCAAAGGTTGTTAGCTCAGCAGGTGCATGAGGTTCAGGCCTGGGAGCCGACTTCCCGAAGGTGAGTGGGAAGCCTCTCTTCCGTTTACACGGATATGAGGGCCAACTTGACCGCAGTTGAGCGCAAGTTGAGCGGATGTGAGGACCCGCCTCCAGCAGGGGGGGAGGGACTGGTCTCAGACCGTGTCTTACACTTTCTCCATCTCAAGATACTCGGACTGAAGTTCGTTGGGGAGGGGGTGATGTTCGTGCCTGAGACGGGTTGTTGCGAGGCCAGACTGGGACATCGTATTCGCTTGGCCGTCGGGTTTTGCCCCGAGGAATGGGCTTTCTGACCTGACCGCTCTCCGGCTTCCTTGGCGTTACGGTTCTGCTTTTTGCCTCACGTTCTTGGTGTGAATATCTAGGTGTTGCCTAGATGTGGACTTGAACCCTACCTCGCGTGTCCTTTTCATCTCTTTGACCCTAAGGGACATCTGTAGTGGGGAATTTGACCCTGAGCTACACCTCTCGTAGGTTCCCTCCTCCGGACAGATTGTCAGGAGGGCGGATTTGTGACTTCGTGGGACTGGGAAGGAAGGCAGACCAGTGAGTGCGTGCGCGGTGTGAATTGAGTGTCGGAGGCTAATACGTGTGATGACCACGTGGGTGTGAGCGTGCGTGCACCGTACGTGTGTGAAGGTGTGTGGTGTGTGCACGGGTGGTGGCTGATGGAGCGAAGGAGGCAAGTGGGGACCGGTCCCCTCTGGGCATTCGTGTTCACGCTCAGGTGTGGATCTCACCAGGCAGCGTGCCGTCCTGGTGTGGCAGGGATCAGAGTGGGAAGACGGGCCGGGTCCCCGGGCTCACCTGTAACGAGCGGCCTTGCTCGGTCTCGAGGTCCTGGCTCTCATGTGACGGCTGAGGGAACACGAGCCCCTGGAGGTCTGACTGCTTGGAGTTCAGGGAAGGAACCCTCGGGCCCGCAGGGTCTGGGACAGGGAGGGGGAAACTGCCCCTGGCTGGGGGCTCTGCGAAGATGGGTGGTCACAAGCCCGGGCTGCCGCTCTGGGCCGTGGAGGTCACGGACACGTTGCCTGATGCTGTGGGGTCCCAGCAGCGCTCGGAGAGGGGAGAAGCGCCATCCATATTTAAATCTGACCACACTCTTAGATCTAGGGGGCCTCATTCACCCAAGTGGGTTGCCAGACGCTTTTTTTAAAAAAAATTTTTTTTTTCAACGTTTATTTATTTTGGGGACAGAGAGACAGAGCATGAACGGGGGAGGGGCAGAGAGAGAGGGAGACACAGAATCGGAAACAGGCTCCAGGCTCTGAGCCATCAGCCCAGAGCCTGACGCGGGGCTCGAACTCACAGACCGCGAGATCATGACCTGAGCCGAAGTTGGCCGCTTAACCGACTGCGCCACCCAGGTACGCTTTTTCAACAGGTACATGGCTTCCCGCCCGCCGTGGTGGGGTTGTCCGCCTTGGGCCCACAATGCAATGGGCTCACAACTCACCACTGGCTGCTGGGACTGTGCTCCTCAGGGGATTAGCACAAACTGGATCAATCCTAGGGGAAACCTTTGGCAGTTTTTAGCTCTTGGAACCTTGCTTCCGGGGGCTAGCCTTCACTCTAAAATTTCAGAAAGAACCTTCTATTCCTATATAACCACAGGAAACGCATTTCTTACAGGGACGACTACCCTCTTCTTTTAATGCCATTTTTGCCCAGGCAGACTTTTAAGTTATTTAGAAGCTGTTGATTTCTAGGATATCCCCCAGGCTATTTTATATAATTTGAATGAAAAAAGGAAAGGCGTACCCCAATATCAGTATGGAATGGGATGGTGTATGTGAAGGAACCAATACATGTGCTTAAAAACGTCCCCCCCCGCTTTTCTTGTTTCATCCTACTTAGGAATGATCTCAAGATCTTTCTGTACTTTTGGTCCAGCAGTCCTGCTTGTAGAAACCCCGCCTACAGAGCTCTGGATGAGCTCGGAGGTATATAGATGAGGACGTAATGGAAGCAGTGTTGTTAATAGTGACATGTGTAGGGTTGGTGGCCACCACGCGTAACGTGACTGACTTGTACGCGTTGGCAGAGAAAAACGTCCAAGTTGTGTTTAATGTTAAAAAGTAGGGGCGCCTGGGTGGCTCAGTTGGTTAAGTGTCCGACTCTTGACTTTGGCTCAGGTCACGATCTTACGGTGTGTGAGTTCGAGCCCCGCGTCAGGCTCTGTGCCCATAGCGCGGAGCCTGCTTGGGATCGTCTCCCTCTCTCTCTGCCCCTCCTCTGCTTGCCCCCTCCCCCCCCTCAAAATAAATAAAAATAAAGTTAAAAAAAAGTTAAAAAGAAATCAAGTTGTAGGACAGTGCGAAGAGCGAACCTTTTTACGTAAAATAAATTCCTTTGTGTCTACGAATACATGTGCCCATCAGCATACAAAAAGAGTATGTCAGACTATCAACGGGCTGGGGGGGGTGTTATTTTGCTCAGCATATTTCTACATTATTAGAATAGTATACCGTGAGGAAGTATCCATGTATTAAACATTAACCTGGATGTCATTTTGTGTTTTGAAACGTTTCAGAAGATTAAGTTTTCTTTTTTCTTTTTTAGAAGATTCAAATTTTAAATAAAACATAATTAGCGTGTTCCTGTCCTCCAGTTAGGAACTTAATCAAGTGTGTGAGGTCCCTATAACATCGAGGGCTAACTCAATGAAGTGCCGTTAATTGAAAAAAGCACATATTCCTTTTTTTTTTTTTGAAGGGGGGGGTCTGCTTGAATATAAGCAAAGCATATCTGTGTAAGACATTTTCTGCCTCCTCGCATTTGATCTTTACTGGAAACCCATTTTACAGGTGAGGAAATTGAGACAAAGGCCGAGCGCCTCCCCCCAAAGATAGCGGTGGGAGATTCATCCCACCCAAGTCTTTCTGATTCAGGAACCTGCTTGAACACCATGCTCGGCCTCATTTCTGATGAGGAGCAGGATGACAAGGGAAGCATTGGTTTCTTGCGTTGATTTTTATAAAGTTAGAAGTAGGCCCCGAACGAGACACCCCTTTGGCTCTCGGTTTCCTCCTCCACAAAATAGGGAGCTTAACTGGATCTCCTTCCCTCCGCGAACATTCTGTGACCGGGGTCCCTTGCTGTCCCTCTTCTCAATGAGTGCTTGCTTCCTCCCCGCAGTACGTCGGAAGCCTGGATGTGCCGAGGCCCAATAGCAGAGTGGAGATCGTGGCGGCCATGCGCCGGATACGGGTGAGTGGCCGGAGGTGGGGCTGGGTGGGGTCAACTCGAGCATCTTAGCTGGTGCCCTTTTAGATGTGCTGGGGGTACCAAGGTGGGAGGCTGCGCCCACCGCCAACCGCAGACCCCTCTCCCTCCACTCTCCAGGGAAGCTGTTCTGAGTCGGGTGGTTCATCTGGATTAAAGGCCAAGGATTAAATTGATGTGGTGGCTGGAGGGACACTATCCCCCCCACCCCCCCACTCTTCCGCTGCCCCGCTGCTCCTGAAACGGAGGTGCACGTGCCCTTGAGGGTGTGTGGGGTCCGCTGGGGAGTGAGAGAGAATGCTGACGTATCTTTTTAATTCGGATTTTAGGGGAAATGTGTGATAATTAGCTGTTAATTGACTCAAAAACACTAAAAAGGTAAAGCAATTTATTGTGGTATGTAAAAAGGTTGACTTGAATTTTTAAGAACAAACGTGGGATTTCAGCATAATTTCCTCGATCAGTTGCTTTGGGCCCCGAGAGGGTGTGTGTGCGTTCTCTTGTGGCATTTCGGGCACCTTCTAGCAGCGTCTGGAAAACATCCCAGCCCGTTGCTTTCCGACTCTGGTACACAGAGCAGAGACTGAACAAAAACGAAGCTGCCTTCTGATCACCGTGAAGGAATTTGTCTGTGCGCTCTGCATTGACATAGGAGCTACTTGAATTTTTGTACGTTTCGCAGGTAGGCTAAGCGATTGGTCAAATGGCATTGCATAACTTTTTGGAGAGAATGGGTGCCGGAGGTGGCTGGATTGGTCATCCGGGATGCAGCCTGTTTTGGGCTCTTTGTTTGCAGAAGCATCTACCACCTAAATGGAAAACGTGTAGCGGATGTTGGGAGCTCCAGTTGGCTGTTCACCAATTTTACTTCCAACCAATTCCTCTCCCCTGCAGAAACCTCAGGTCGGGGACAGCAGATTTGGGAAGAAAATTAGCATGTTTGTCCCTGTTTATCTGAGCAGTTCGTTAGCCTATCAAAATAACTTTTTCAGGGCGCCTGGGTGGCTCAGTCGGTTAAGCGTCTGGCTCTTGATTTCGGCTCAGGTCATGATCTCACGGTTCGTGAGTTTGAGCCCCGCATTGAGCTTCCAGAACAGAGCCTGCTCGCCATTCTTTCTCTCTCTCTGCCCCTCCCCTGCTGGTGCATGCTCTCTCTCAAATAAAACGTTAAAAAAAACAACAACAACAAACCACTTTTTCACTGCCTTGATCTTCCCAATTCTTCAGCGTTTTTTATTAAGTTGTATTTGTTGAAACTATCAAAAAAACAATGCTCTTTTTCATAGTCGTGGGAATGAGTTGCTTCAAAGCACCTTCATGTGGGTTCATTTGATGTCCACAGCAAGCTGTCGAGGGGGGGGGGGTCCTGTTACCCTCATTTTTTTTTAGATTAAAGCTCAGAGAGAGAGGGGTCCTGAGGAATCCTGGGGTCTAGGAGATGGTGGGCATGTGACCTGTGTGTAGTTCTCCCCTCGCTCTCGAGAGACTGAGATTCTTCATCCCTGTGGCTTCAGGCTTGGCATTAAGTATATTCCCAGGTCTTTCCTCTACTTTCTTCATCTTCCTGTTCAGATAGAAAGCCCAGCAGCCTTGGTTGGGGGGCGTCTGGGGGAGGCGTTCCCTGTGCTGGGATGGCCTGTGCTCTCACTATGGTTGGCGTATTGCAGCCTGGGGCTGGCCTGTCCTTGGGGTTTCACCGAAAATGCCTCTTTTCTTCATGTCGGACTAAGACATGGAGGGGACTATGTTGTCATTAATACCTTTATCATAGTTAGAGTCCTGTCTCTGTTAATATTAGCCGTCAATGGAAATAGTTACCGCCCAGCACGAAGTATGTGTGAGGTGCTTCATTAGGCCTTTTAGTCTAGAAATAATGATTCGCGACTACTCTAGGTGAGGCGAGGATACGATCGCATTTTGTAGGTGAGGAAAGAGTTTGGGGGAGGTAGTTCTAGGTCAAGCTGCTGTCAGTAGGTGGAGCTGGGGCTCACGCCCAGGACGGTGCTGCCGCCTCTGTGACCCTGCTCTCGGATGATCTTTTGGGTGATCGGCCCAGTTGGCGAACCAAGGCTTAGGACGTGGAACTTCCCTAGCGAGGGAGTCCATGGCAGAAACACCACTTTGCGGAAGGAACAGAGCGTACCTCTGCAGAAGGCATCACCCCAAAGCTATGGAGGCCCCGGGGCATCCGGCAGGACTGGCCATGTGTTGGGGGCTGGAGTGGCCCCTGTCTCCTCTGCCCTTGTCACTTGTCAGCCCGTGTGGCCTTGTGCCAGCAAGTCCCTCCCCTGTGACCTGCTTCTAGCGCTTAATGAGCAAGCAGCTCATTAAATCAGAGGGAGAAACACACTGGCCAGAAAGCGGCTTGGTCTGGCCGGCCAGTCGCTTGTTTAGACTGGCCGCCATGACAGCAAGCGCTCTGGGTGTGCGTTTTACCCCGAAACCTCCAATTCACGGCTAGGTCCAGGCTGCTATTTTCTGCTCTCCCTTTCACAAGCTGTTTGGTTGTAATTACAGTTGTCAAGGACTAAGGCATGGGGTTTCTGTGTAAATGACCGTTCCTGACTTTGTTTCTCTGTGGAACGGTGCCAGGCCAGCGCTGGGCAGCAGACTCCGGGGTTTGGGTTGCTGGCTGCTCTGGCAGATCCAGAGACGCAGGCCTCCCAGCTTGGCCGGAGCGGAGTGCTGGTCCTCAGGTTATAGAAGGATGACTGGGTCTTACACCTGGGTGTCTTGCCAAGCCCTTGACCTGCCGGTCTCTCTGATCTCTCCGGAGCTCTGCACGGGACAGGGGATAGGGCATCAGAGAGAAGGGACCGGCCTGAGGGGGGCCAGATGCACCTTCAGAGCTGAGGCCGCAGCAGGTGTGTGGACCCCTGTCCCTTCCTCAGTCCCACACTGGAGTGTCGGCTCCCCACTGAGTGTTTGGACTTTGTTGGTGTGACCTGTGTTTTGTTCTTCCCTCTCTCTGCTTCTTCTTTGTCTTGCCATACAGATTTTCTCTTAAAATTTATGTCATGTGTTTTTGGCATCTTTTTTCTTGTGTACTGTGCTTTTGAGATTTTTTAAAACAATGGTTAAAATACATTAAATGTGACTATTAAAAAAATTGTTTTCAATGTTTATTTTTGGGAGAGAGACAGAGTGGGGGGGAGGGGCAGAGAGAGAGGGAGAAGCAGGTTCCAGGCTCCGAGCTGTTCAGCATAGAGCCCGATGCGGGGCTTGAACCCGTGAACCGTGAGATCGTGAATTGAGCTGAAGTCGGACGCCTAACCAACGGAGCCACCCAGGCGCCCCGGCAACCACCTGTATTCTCTGTTTCTATGATTTCGGCTGCTTGGATACCTCATCAATGGAGTCCTGTTGTATTTGTCATTTCGTGACTGGCTTGGTTCCTGTAGCATAACGTCCCTGAGGTTCCTGTATGCTGTGGCACGTGGCGGGATTTCTCTCCTTTATAAGGCTGCGTAGTATTCAATTGTATGTGTGTAATGAACACATTTTCTTTATCCAGTCATCTGTTGACGGACGCTTGGGTTTCTTCCCCCTCTTGGCTGTCGTGAATAGTGCTGCCGTGACCATGGATGTGCAGATATCTCTGAAATGCTGCTTTGAATAATTTTGGGTCTCTACCCAGATGGGCGATTGTTAAATTACATGGCGATTCTATTTTTAATGTTTTGTATTGTCTTCCATAATGGTTGTGCCATTTAAAACTCTCACCAGTGGTACATGAGGGTTTCAAGATTTTTTTTTTTCTCCTTAGTAACACACGTAACTTCTTGATGCTGGCCCTTTAAATAGATGGGCTTTCCTTTTCTGGACGGGATCTGTTGGGGGGCAGGGGGGTCTCAGGAAGCAGAGCATGCATTCCCGGTGACTGCTAGGTTGCTTGCTGTCACAGAGTCCTCCTGGCTGAACTGTCCCCATGCCAGGGCATGCGGGTTCCTCATACCGTACTTGTGAGGACTGGGCTTGGGGTTGTGGATGGCAGTAACTTTAATACCTGAGTTTTGAAGCATTTTGGAAACGCAGGTAAATGCAGGTAAATACACCGAGAGACCCTCGGTTGCTTCGTGCAAGTCCTTAAAACCGGCACCGTCTTTTCACGGATTTCAGTGCAGCCCTCGCTGCCTTGGGGCGGCCCTCCCCCACCTGATCGTTTTGTTCCTTCCTGTGTTCTAGGGCACCTCTCTTCTGTGGCTTTTGAGTGACTTTCCAATCTGTCAGCATGACAGCCTGTGCTCAGTAGACTTTTGTTGAGTGACTCAGAAAGTTAATCTTAGATGATAACCACGTGAGCATAAAGCAGGGAAACCCAGGAGGGGTTGTGCCAAGACCCGGGGGGGGGGGCGCGGGGGGGCCGGGAAGGAGGAATGCTCTGGACTCCGGTGGGTGGGGAGCCAGGCGGGGCTCCAGCGTGGCACCTGGTGTCGCCTTACCTCCTCACCTTTGGAACGTGTAGTAGCTTCTAGAAGGGAAGCCCCAGGTGGGCAAGGGGAGAGGCATCTTGCTGTGCCTTTGGTGCTGGAGAGGGGACAGACAGCTGTCTTTGTGGCCAGAGACCGAATGTCTGTCTGTTAAAACACCAGGGGACAGATCCCCACAGCCGTGTATCCGCTTGTGACTCCTGGCCCTGAAGTCACTTGTACTGCTTAGAAGTCACTTGTATTGCTTGTATCCAGATGCGTTCAGAGATGCTTGGTCTCCCGCTGAGGCCCCTCTGGCTGTGGGCTGGATGAAGTCCCGGCCACATGGCAGACAGCTTTCACAGTGGCCCAGCAGGGGACCAGAGTTTTCTGTTTTTGCTTTTTTTTTTTTTTTCTTTTAAATGTTTATTTTTGAGAGAGACAGAGCATGACCAGGGGAGAGGCAGAGAGAGAGGGAGACACAGAATCCAAAGCAGGCTCCGGGCTCCAAGCTGTCAGTACAGAGCCCGTTGCCGGGCTCGAGCTCACAAACCGTGAGATCGTGACCTGAAGCGAAGTCGGACACTTAACTGAGTGAGCCACTCAGGCACCCCCAGAGTTTTTGGTTTAATCGTGGCTTGATTTCTCAAGTGTGGCTGCTCAGGGGTGGTGTGGTCATGCGGCCTTGAACAGAATGGGCTGGTGACCAGGAAGTGGCCAAGTCCTCCAGTCGCCCACAGCTCCCTTCTGGGATTGCCGACTCTTCCAGAACTTTTTCTCAAGGGAAAAGAAAAAAAAAAAACCAACCCCTTGGGAGAACATGAGTGAAATGCCGTCCAGAGAACATCCGGGTCCTGGGGGCTGGTGGGCTTTATGGAGCAGCGTCTGCCGTGGTGAGGGTCTCCTGTCCTTGCCCGGGTCTCCTTCCTCACGGCCGGTAAGTCCCAGCAGTCACGTCCTCACTGCGTGTAACCCACTGCGTGTAACCCTCTGCGTGTAACGTGGTTCCCGCAGCAGCATCTGCTCCTTTGCTGTTCATGGTCTTCCTCCTCGGGCTGGGAGCTGGCCCGTCCTCCTCGGAACACCGGTCACACAAAACTAGCACTCGCCACCCTAGCCTGGCCCTGTTAATTTCCCGTGGCTGCCGTAACCAGTGACTACAAATGGAGAGGCTTAGAACGCCACAAGGTGATCATCTTGCTTGGGGGTCACAAATTTGAAACGGGGCTGAAATCAAGGAATTGGCAGGACTGCTCTCCTTCCTGAGGCTCCAGGAGCACATCCGTGTGCTTGCTTGTCCAGCTTAGAGGCTGCCTAGATTCCTGGGCCCGGACCCCCTTCCATCTCCCGAGCCATCAGCCACGGCACCCTGCCCTCTGCTCCGGGCCCCCTGCCTTCCCTTTCCCTTGTCCTCACACAGGCCTCTCCTTTCTGCCCCTCCCCTGACGATCCAGGTTTATCTCCCCTCTCAGAGCCCCAGCAGATCTCCTTTTGCCGTGTAGGGTAACCTAGTCACGGGTTTTGGAGACGAGGTTGGGGACCTCATGGGTGGCGGTGTCCCTACTCTGCCTACCACAAAGGGGTCGGAGCGTTGGGCTTGTAGCAGGGATTGGAGACATTCCACCCCTTTACTGAGGTGCCCTTGCGTGGGGCCAGGACGCCGTCTGCTCAGATCCCGCCGTCTGCTCAGATCCCGCCTTCTGTGTGCTGCCTGAACGACCGCACAAGGTTCTTACCCCATTGGCCTTTGTTTAATCATCGGTAAAATTGGGATGTCTTCTTGGCAGATACATGTTACGGTTACGTGTGTGCGTGCAGAGCGCTGAGCAAAGCCCTCGTGTGGGTGGTGCTCCGTAAATAATAGTTCCTTCCCCTCCTTTCTAGTGTGTATCGGGGAGGGACAGTGGGGTGAGAAGACTGTACAAGATGGCTGCCGGACACACACAGGCGCCTGGTAAGTGTTTGCTAGAAAAGACCTCGTCAGCTCTGTGCATCAGTTCCTTTTTTCCCTTAGTCTGTAGATGAGTGTTTCTCAGAGGGGGATCTGTGGCACTCTTGGCATCTATGGGTGTGTTCTCCAGGGTCTGAGAGTCCTCTGTAAGAATTCAAAAAAATGTCCGTTTTCATTTGATCCTAGTAAAGTAACGTAAGCCTGTTCCGGCCTGTGGGAGGGCCCCCCTCTGTCCCAGCGCCTTCAGCTAATTTATGGTCCGCAGTTGTGTTTGTCTGCTGACGTTGGCACCAAATAGTTCTTCCGTCATCATCGTGCGCCGCGGAGAAAGAAAAGTTCATAATATGTCTATGATGAATTCCCGTAAGTCGTGGGACACGTGACTGTACTGTGCCCTGTTTGGAATTAAGACCGTGCAGCGGTTTGAGCGGAGGAAAGTGGCAGAGAATGGGTTCGGTGTGTGGGGCCTGGGACGGAAGGCAGGTCCCTGGGGCGCTGGTTGAGATGCTCGTGGCTGATGGGACTGGCACTTGTCCTGGTTAGTTCCGGCATCTCTTCTGATTCATTGGCACCTGAGCTTTCCTGGTTGTCAAAATTCCGAGTATCACCCCTGAGTTTGCGTACCCCAGACTTAGAAGAACTCGGGTGAGGTGGTCCCTTGGTCGCCTTGTGAGCAGTGACGGGATTTCAGTGAAATAAACTCTTCTCTGAAGTTACTGGGCGTATAAGTTGTGTTTAATTGAGAAATGTGTGCAGGCTGTGGATGTATGGGTACTTGCTGTGTAGTTTTAGGCCCTACGTATTGAATGATGTGACAAGCACGATTTGTTAGCGCTCGTTTTGGGAGCTGCTTTGTTGAGACCTAATCACATATCCGACAATTCACCCGTTTAACGTGTATATAATTCATCAGGTTGTAGTCTATTTCTGGTGTTCTGCTGCCATTACCACAGTCGATTTTAGAGCATTTTTATCACCCCGAGAAGAAATCCCACTTTTTTCTCGTTTAAATAATTTATTGTCAAGTTAGCTAACATACAGCGTAGACAGTATAGTCTTGGCGTCGAGAGTAGATTCCTGTGATCCATCGCTTACCTACGACACCCAGTGCTCGTCCCAACAAGTGCCCTCCTCAGTGCCCATCACCCATTCTCCCCTCTCCCCCCACCCCCATCAATGCTCAGTTCTCTGTATTTAAGAGTCTCTTATGGTTTACCTCCCTCTCTGTTTGTAACTTATTTTTCCTTCCTTTCCCCCATGGTCTTCTGTTAAGTTTCTCAAATTCCACATGTGAGTGAAAACATATGATCTCTGTCTTTCTCTGCCTGACTTATTTCACTTAGCAGAATACCCTCCCGTTCCATCCACGTTGTTGCAAATGGCAGGATCTCATTCTTAGAAATCCCACTTCTTAGCCAGCACTTCTCAGTCTCTCCCTTGAGGCCCCCAGCCGCTAATCTATTTCCTGTCTTTATGGATTTGTCTGTTCTGGACATTTCCTATAAATGGCATCGTCAGTGCATGGCCTTTGATGTCTGGCTTCTTCCACTTAGTGTGATGTTTTTGAGGTGCGTTTATGTTGTGGCACGTATCAACACTTCATTTCTTTTTGTTACTGAGTAATATTCCATAGTGCGGATGTGCCACATGTCATTTATTCAAATGCTGTTTGTGAAAATCTTTTTTTCTTTAAAAGCGGGCCAGACTATTAAACGTCCAAAAACACTTGATGTGGCTTGAATGGCGTGTGACGGGGAGGTTACTAGGGCTCTTTCTCAGCCAAACGAGAAAGGGATCATTGCTTTCTTAGGGATGCTGGGGCAAGGCATTCTCATCGATATGAAGAATAGTATGCTGATAGCATAACTTCATTTTTTTTCTGCGCTCCTTTAAAAAAGAAAAAGGTATCAACATCTTTTGTGAACCAATATCGTTTTAGGCTCTGGGGATACGGCAGTCTACAAGACCAAGGGCTTGTCTGCCTGGAGCTTATATTCTGGTTGAGATGGAGTTGGAGATGGTTACCCTCCCGTGTCACATGTGACTTGTCTGCGGGAAGATAAAGCACCAAACAGGATAGATGGTGTCAGGAGGTAGGATGGGTGCTATTTTATACAGATCGCCGGAAAAGGCCTCTGGGTTATGGTGACCTTGGAGTCTGTAGAGGTGTGAATACGGAAGGGAGGGAGGACTCTGAATCTCTGGAGAAAGATCTCCAGACAGAGGGAGAGAAGCAGTGCAAAGGCCCTGGGGCAGGAGTGGTTTTTGCTGCGAGAAGGGAGAAGGTCGTCAGTGTGGCTGGAGACTCAAGAGTCCCACGCAGGGAAGGCAGATTATACCTCGTGAGAATCTGGTTCACCGAGTGAATCCCTGGGTGCCTGACCACACGTGAGGAAATGCATTTATCTTTCCCCTGAATCCGTACCAGAGCGAAAACGCACCCTGCACAAGAAGTGAGTGATTCTGCTCCCGCAGTGAGTGATTCGGGAAGGATTTTAAAACTGGGGCAGAACTGCCAAATGCGTTATCCGTCAGCAGAGGAGTTAGTAAGAATCCGTTGTTACCAAAGCCAAACACCTGTCTTTATTACAGCCGTGCATGCTCAAGAGTAAGAAATAATGTAATTGGGTTTCCACGGGAGCATTTGCATACTGCCCAGCCCGGTCGACAGATTCTTGCACCGGCCCACTTAATACCTAAAGCCAGCAATGTTTATCCATCACACCAGGAGGATACGAAGAGCCCAAGTTCATTGCCGCCACAGCAGCCAGCCTTTGGGGACCCATGTGTAACTGACCAGCTGCTCCTTGTTTTGATGGCTTCTGTAGATTTTTAAATCTACCTACCATGATGCTTATTGTAACCATTTGTAAGTGCACAACTCAGTGGCATTAAATACGTTCACAAAACTCTGTACCCGTCACCACTACCTGTATCCTAAACCTTTTCATCGACCCCAACGCGAGCTGTGTACCCATTAAACATCACTGCCTCTTTCCCCTCAGCTCCTGGTAACCTCTATTCTGCCTTCTGTCTCTACGATTTTGCCTATTTTGGCTTCCTCCCCTAAGTAGAATCTCCTACAACACGTGTCTGCCTCTCTCTGGTGTATTTCACCACGCAAGGTGTTTTCAAGGACCATCCATATTGTAGGGTATGTCAAACACTTGATTCCTTTTAATTGACTAGTATCTTTTCTGCACTGCACACACCACACAGGCTTTAGTGTGTGGCTGTTTCCTCTTTGGATCTAAAGCCGTGTCCTCCGGGAGAGCGATGCACACCCCCAGACCAAGACCTCAGAACCGGCAGCTGAGGACCTGAGCCGCCGGGAGGGAAACCCCTGTCCCCTGCGGAGAGGTCCGATCCGTTACACAGGAGTCAGTGTTCACGTGCATTGTCCTCAAATTTTGGTTTCTAGTAACCCTGTAAAAAGCAGGTATTACCCTTGCTTTGCAGGTAAGAATGATCATAGAGAAGTGACTTGCTCAAACTAATGATAGTGATTTTTTTTTAAATGTTTATTTTTGAGAGAGAGAGAGAGAATGTGTGAGAAGGGGAGCGGCAGAGAGAGATGGGGACAGAGGATCCGAGGCGGGCTCCATGCTGACAGCAGAGAGCGCGACGCGGGGCTCCAACCCATGAACTGCGAGATCATGACCTGAGCCGAAGTCAGACGCTAACTGACTGAGCCCCCCAGGCGCCCCTGGATATTGTTGTCCTTACCAGTAATAACCAGATTTGAATATAGATTGTACCATTTGCTGTCACAGTGCTAGGTTCCATGCAAAGTGCTTCACAAGTGTTACTTGATCCTACCACAGCTCCGTGTGGCATAGGTGCGATCGTCATCTCATTTTATAGATGAGGAAACTGAGGCACAGAGAGGCTAACTAATGCGTCCCGAGTCACAGGGCTGGTATGGTTGTGGTATCACAACTGAGACGAGGCTGCAGCCTGCTCACTCCCGGCTCAGACATCCTGCTCAGAACCTCCGAGAATGTGCTGCCAGGCCCTGCTTTACCGCGTGCCGCTCCAGGCGGCATCGTCCGTGTCCCTGATTGTGCCTTTCTCTAGTCTGGGCACACGGCCAGACGTTGTACAGCGTGAGATGTCAAGAAGGCCATCGTCTGATTTTTGGAAACGACTTTTTTAGAGTTGGAGACTCGCACATCCTGTGCGACACCCCCCATTTGGATGTCCCAAAGGCTCCTTAAATTCACTGTGTCAGAAACGGAGCTTATCATTTTCGTGGTCTCTTCTCTTTGCTGGGAACCCTCTCCTGGGGTCGTTTGGCTCCTCGCGCTCTCTTGCCTCATGGCAGGCATCTTATCCATGCAGGAGCGGAAGCCAGAAACCTCAGGGTCATAGACTCTTTTCTGTGTCTCTGCCCCCACATTCGTCACCCTTACCAGCTTTGCCTCTGAAATATTTCTCAATTGCGTGTCTCCCCGTGAGTCCCTGCCTGGGGAGGACCATGTCCTCTTACTGCTTGGATGGCTGCAGTAGCCGTTCACACGGCGGCTGGACCACATCCTATCCGTCCTCCATACGGCTGCCCAGCTCCTCTATCTAAAGGCCAGTCTGCAAGAGTTGTCTTGCTTAAAACCACTGGGCGATGATTCCTCACCTGCAGGCTGGAGCCTCAACTCCGTGCAAGACACACGGGGTGCTGCTGGGAAGCTCAGGCCACGTCGGTGGTCCTCTTGTTTGGAGGGCCCTGCGTGTGGCCTGTCCGGGGGTCCACCTCTGCTCTTCCCTCTGAGAATCACCCCCTTCTCAATCAGGACTCAGCTGAACTTCTGCTTATCTTCTACAAGGCAGGGGGACTTTTCGTCCCTTTTGGAGGTCTCCCTCTCTGGAGACCTCTGTCTCTGCGTTTACCACGACGCATTTGTGTCCTGGAGGGCTCGGACTGTGATCATCATCCTGAGAGTCAAGGGGGAAGTTTCTCAGCTGCTAGCTCTTCTTAAACCAGGGCAACCCTGCAGGAATTAAAGGCAGTTGATGGGTGTCTGGTCCTTAGCGCGGGCTGGCCTGTGGTTGATAATCCAGTAGTTGGGGGCGTCTCCTTTCCAGCCCTGCTGGGGATGTGACGGGGACACGGAGTAGTTGCTTCGTGTAGGTTAAATGAAGTGCTACAGGAGGGGCGCCTGGGCGGCTCAGTCAGCTAAGCATCCGACTTCAGCTCGGGTCGTGATCTCGTGGTTTGTGGGTTCGAGCCCCGTGTCAGGCTCTGTGCTGACAGCTCAGAGCCTGGAGCCTGTTTTGGATTCTGTGTCTCCCTCTCTCTGCCCTTCCCCTGCTTGCTTTCTGTGTCTCTCTCAAAAATAAACATTAAAAAAAAAAAAGAGACCCCGCGTGAAAGGCTTTGTAAACTGTCACGTGCACGTTGAGACAGGCGGTTGTTGGACCCAGAAGGCAGCGAGACGGGCGGCCCCGGACCCTCGCTGGTGCAGACTCCCGCCTGGTGTCGCAACCCCGGGTTGAACCTGGTGCTTCCCTCCCCGGATCTCGATGGAAAACGTGCTGTGCCTGCCTATCCTGTATGGCAGCCGGCCCTTTGGCTTTTCAACAGTGTGAAAAATAATGGGGCAGCTGCTGTTCCCCCAGAGAGGTCCACGTGGCAGTCGGCTGCGGGGGTGACGAATCGCTTCTCCTTAGTGAACTCAACCCTGCTGTTGAGTGTGATCTTAGCAGTTTCCTTAACCGCTAACCCTGCTGAGAAGAAGCGGCATTCTTTTTTTTTTTTTTTTTTAATGGTGTCATCTCCACGGGGCTTGATAGGTGGGTGAAGTGCACAATCCTGGCTTTCTCCTGCAGAGTGGGTCTTTGTTTACCCTGGCCTGGGAGATGCTGGAAGAGAAGGCAGTTGGCAGAGTTCAAGGTATGTGTTAATATTTTAAAATCGGACTCGGCGCCTTCTTCATTCTTCAGAGGTATGAACCTGAAAGCCCCGTCCTGGAAAATCCGGCAAAGAACAGGGAGGGGATGGTTTGATTTCTTCTAGGTGACCCGGGCACCCAGACCTAGACGCGCAGGCGTTAAGAGCCTGGTTCAACTGTAGCAACGGCAGCGTCACCGTCATCAGTTGTCACGCGACAGGTGCCGTGCTGCGCGCTTGGCCTGCGGTGTCTTGCCGAACCCTCCCGGTCACGTGCCCAAGGTCACACACTCGCTCACTGGCCAGGAACCTGGCTCCAGAACCTGGGCTCCCCGCTGCTTCTCTAGGATAGACCTACATCCCCACCAAGTGTGCCCTTTGGAGATCATCTGTGGTTGGATGTCACGTGTTCGCACAGCGCGCGGCCTTGGCCTCCCTGCCGGGCTCCCCCCTGCGCCGGCTCAGCAGTGGTCTGCGTTTGCTCCTTCCCGTTGACAGTGGTGCCATCCCATCTCTGCTTCCTGGAGCTGCCGGGTGAGCCAGTGTGCCCAGGTGGGGCTCCCAAACCGACCCGTTCCTGCCCGGTCCTCGGCCGGGCTCCACTGGCACAGCCTCGGAAACAGCTGCTAACTGGGGTCAGGCCCCTCGGAGGGCGAGGGGACAGCAGGGGACCCGCTGGCTCGGAAGAGCAAAGGCCGAGAACCCGTATGCCGTTGGTGTGGGCGCCGTCTTGGGCTTGGGGGCGCCCAGAAAGGTCGGTCTGTCTCTCTTGCCTCCTTCCTTCATGCACCGAAGCACCAAGAGGAGGTCGTGGTGAGGACAAGATGGGGAGAGAGGCTCGGAGCCTCCAACCACGGTCTCCTCTAGGTGGTGGAGACCGCGGCTTATCGAATAAGGGGCTTCAGGGGCTGAGGTCGTGAGGGATTGGAATCCAGTCTGGCTCAGTGCGGGCGTCAGCGCCGAAACCGGGCCCGCTTTGGGGTCGGGCCGCCTGCCTGGTGTGAGGCTCGGACCCCAAGATTCTGTCCCACGCAGGGGAGCCGGGCTGGGCCGTCTTTGAAGCACCGGGCTTTGAGGTCAGAATAAAAGGTTGGCTTCTCCTGACCGGGATTTCCAAAGGAGCGCAGGACGCGAACCAGCAGGATGCCGGGTGCCGCTTCCGGATGAGACCCGCCGCGAGGGGGTGCCGGGCACCCCTCCGCCTCTCCGCGCTGCTGCCCCTGCTGCCCCGGGGCCCTGGCTCTTCTCCCGGCACCTGCCTTCTTGCGCCTCTGCCCCCGGTTTTCTACAGAGATCCCTCTCCTTCCTTCAGCAGGCATGACACTTAATTTGAGCAAGAGTTTGGCTGCCTTTACACAACTGCACCCTGCCAAGGGGCCAGTGGGGAGTCGGTAGCCGGGTCGTTTATTGAAAGATGTCATATTGATTTATGATTTTCACTTTAATCCACTCCCAGGCACCCCTGCATTTAATTGCCTGGCTGGGCACTCAGGCTGCTCCCTTAAAGAATCCAGTGCCCTGGGGCGCCCGGGTGGCTCCGTCGGTTGCACGTCCGACTCTTGAATTTGGCCCAGATCATGGGATCGAGCCCCCCATTGGGCTCGGCGCTGAGCATGGAGCCTGCTTAAGATTCTGTCCGTCTCCCTCTGGCCCTCTCCCCCACGCGTGCGTGCTCTCTCCCTGTAATTAAAAAAACAAGCAACAGAACCCAGTGTCCTGTCCCCAGAGAGAAGGGAGTTTCTCTTGAGTGTGCGTGCAGAACCGCTGTGTGCGTGTGGCTGGCGTGCGTCCGGCCTCACGGAGGAGGCTATGCTGGCAGGGCTGCAGGGCTTGTCTTGTCCACCAAGCACGTGGCTTCTGGACCAGCCAGAGGTCCGTCACGTTCCTGCTCAAACGCCTTCAGTGGCTCCCTATGGCCAGCAAGTGAAACCCGGAGTTCTCAGCGGGCGGGCAGGGACCAGCTGTGCCTGTCAAAACTTCTCTCCCATTGCTGTCCAGTTCTGTGGGCAAACTGACTTAAGAATAATTAGTCTTCGAACGTGTGGTGTCCGATGTGTCCCCCTGTCACGTGCTTCCCTGTCTCCAGTATTCTCTCCTTTTGCTGCCTGCCTATCGTCTTCGTCTTCAAGGCCCACGTCAGATGAAAACCTTTGCTAGGAAATTCTTGCAATTTCTGAGCCGTGGCTCAACTCAGCCGCCGTCTGTCTGTCTGTCTGTCTCTCTCTCCCCCTCTTTCCTCAGGGATTTCAGCCTGCTTTGTGTTATAATCGGTCGTTCGTATTGAATTGGGACTTGGTGAGAGCAAGTGACAACTGTTTGTTGGTCACACGCGTCCCGGCAGTGTGGGGTTCCGTGCCTGGGGGAGTGACACCGAGCATCTCTGGAGGGGTTCCCTCCGTGTTCAGTGCGCTAGTCCTCGCCGGAGCTTTCGAAGGTCAAGGCCGTGTTTAGTCCCATTCTGTCAGCTCAGGGCCAGCCAGGGGAAGTCGGGAGCCATTTGAGTCACCTTGCTGGCATGGACGCTGAGGGTTGAGAGTCCACTACCCAGGCCATGAACTACCCCACCCGTTAATGGAGTGCTATTTTTCTGTGAACCCACAGAGCAGAGTTTACCCCTGCCCAACGGGAGTCTTTTCTTTTTTCTTTTCTTTTAATAAGCTTTTTTTTTTTTAAAAAAAAAACGTTGTTATGTTTACAGAATTATTATAAAGAAAGTACAGGGAGTTCCTGTATACCCCCACCCAGTTTCTCCTCTTATTGGCACGGCACGTTGGGAAACCTGAATGAACCAAGTTCGATCCGTTGTTGTTGACTGAAGTCCATACTTGATGGCGATTCCTTAATTCTTCCTAATGTCCCTTTTCCAGGATCCCATCTGAGATAGCACATGATATTAAGTCATCATGTCTCCTTAGGCTCCTGTTGGCTGTGACGGTTTCTTAGCCTTCCCTCGTAGTTGATGACCTTGATAGTTTTGAGGATTCCTTGTTGGGCGTGTTGTATAGGATGGGGGGCTCAGTTGGGTAAGCGTCTGACTCTTGGTTTCCGCTTGGATCATGATCTCATGGTTCATGGGATGGGGCCCTGTGTTGGGCTCTGTGCTGACAGTGCTGAGCCCTCTTGGGATTCTCTCTCTCCCTCTGCCCCTCTCATACTTGTGTGGGATCTCTCTCTCTCTCTCTCAAATAAATGCGTAAAAAAAAAAAAAAAGGCCGCTCAGTTGGGATTTATCTGGTGTCATGAGTGAACTAGGGTGTTTGGGGAAGAACAGAGGTGAAGGGTCGTTTCTCAGCACATTCTGTCACGGGCCCCTTCTGTCCCTATGACTTAATTGCGGTTAACGTTAACCTTGATTACATGGCTCCAGGTAGCGTTTGGGAAGTTAGTCTTTCTCTTTCCCACTTGCTTTACTGTCCTCTCTGGAAGAAAGTCACATGTAGTCCATAGTTACAGAGTGAAGACTTAGGTTCCTAAGGACGGAGTATCTAGCAAGTTGTATGGAATGCTGCCTGGGGATTTGTCTGTCCTCCCTTACTTTGCTTCTTCAAGTGTTTCTTTCCGTGTGGACTCGCTGATCCTTATTTCACACTCTGGGTAATAACTTTCTTTAGTTTGTTGCTCACATTGTCTCCGCTTTGCCATTGAGCACTCTTCCCCTTTTTCCTATATCCCCTGGATACAACCCCATCGTTGTGGGGTTTTTTGAGTGCTCCCCTGCCCCCCCCGCACTACAAGGTGCTCTAGGCTCATGTAGATTTCCTGACCTGGTTCTAGAATCCATCATTTCTGTAAGGAGCCTTGACTCCTTTCATTGGAGAATGGTGCCGGGAAAGCAAGATGTGGGCCCCAGGTGCGCGTGTGTGTTCCTGATGCAACTTTGCTCCTAGGCCCCTCAGCTGTCAGAGCAACACAGGCAGGCGTACAAGAGTTTGTGCACACGTACCGTGCTCCGTCACTTTCTCTGCATAACCACCTGTATCTGTGTTAAGCTCGACGTAAATTCCTGCCGGGCCTCCGGGTCTAATCGCTCCCACATGACTCATGCCAGCCTTCTCCCTTTGCTTAACTGGGACTTCCTTTTCCAGCGGTGAGAAAACTCCCTCCATGCATTCCCTTCGTCATCCAGTTCCAGTGCAGCGGTTTAAGAATCGTGAACCTGCGGGGAAGCACTGGGTCAACTCTCACGCAATGTGGACGTACGCCTCCTCCCGCCTTTGGTGTGACAGATCCCACACCTTTCCAGCGTCACCTGGGTCAGCACCTTACTCCCCACCTCAAGTGATGCCGTTTCATACGTTCGTGATATGTTTAGATTCTTGGGTCCCAGTTTGCCTTCCTGCCCGGGACTCTCCCTCCCGCGCCTGCCACATGGTTTTAGTCCTAATCGAGTGCATTAAGGGTTACTCCAGTGCTGTGACGTTCTCCGGGGTTTTGACGAACGCTTAGATGTCCTGTATTTACCATTGCAGGGTCACACTGAGTGACTTTCCCACACTAAATAAGCCCCTATGCTTTACCTGTTCAGCTCCCCGTATTTGCAGTTCCCTGGCCACCACTGCGGGGCCCGTCTCTCTAGCTTTGCTTTTGCCAGAATGCCACAGGGTCACGATCACGGTGGGCAGCTTTGGCATACCGGCTTCTGTCACTTAGCCATACGCATTTAAGATTCATCCACGTCCGTGAACAACTCAGGCAACGACAGATGTTGGCGAGGATGCGGAGAAAGGGGATCTATTTTGCACCGCTGGTGGGAAGGCAAACAGGTGCAGCCGCTCTGGAAAACAGTATGGAGGTTCCTCAAAAAGCTAAAAATAGAACAACCCTACGACCCAGCAATTGCACTACTAGGTATTTATCCAAAGGATACAAAAATCCTGATTCGAAGGGACACATGCACCCCAACGTTTATAGCAGCACTGTCGACAATAACCAAAATATGGAAAGAGCCCAAGTGGTATATGTATACAGCGGAATATTCCTCGGCGATCAAAAAGAATGAAATCTTGCCATTTGCAACAATGTGGATGGAACCAGGTGCATTATGCTAAGAAGATAAGTCACTAAGTCCGGGAAAGACAAATACTATATGACTTCACTCATACGTGGAATTTAAGATCCAAAACAGATGAACATAACGGAAGGGAAGCGAAAATAAGATAGAAACGGAGAGGGAGACAAACCATAAGAGACTCTTAAATACAGAGAACAAACTGAGGGTTGCTGACAGGGGAGGTCGGTAGGGGGATGGGCTAAAGGGGTGATGGGCATTAAGGAGGGCACTGAGTGGGATGAACACTGGGTGTCCTATGTACGTGATGAATCACCAAGTTCTATTCCTGAAAAAAAAAATACATTTTGATTAAAAAATAGAACATAACCAAAATATGAAAAATGTGTCCACTGTAAAACAGTGGATGTAACTGAATGTCTAGCAGTAAGAAAATATTTGATTTACAGACCATCCATAAATGAATTATAATGTAGTCACTAAAATTGTGTTCAACTATTTCTAGGAAGAAGAAATGTTTAGGCTGTAATGTTAAGTGATAATAAAAGGTATTAAAAAAAAGAAGATTCATCCATGTCTGTGTGTGGCTTGCCTCTCACTGCTGGGTAGCGTTCCGAGCCATTGACCTACCACTTCCTGGTCACCGGTTCACTGTTCTTCATTGAAGGGCAGCTTCGTTGCTTCCAGAGTTCGGTTCGGGAATGAAGCTGCTGTCAACGGCCTGCAGATTTTTACGTGGACCTAAGTTTTCAAGCCAATTGGACAAATAATCTGGAGGGATCTGCCTGCCCTCATTCACCCGGACAATGTCAGCAGCCTCTGCAAACGGACTAGTTCTCTTGTGGAGCTGCCCAGATGCTGACGTTCTCTTCTCTTTTTCTTCTTCCCTTGTTTATGAGCGGTGAGCCTTGCCCCCTGTGTTGCTGAGAACTTTTTTTTTTTTTTTTTATTCTGGGAGGTGATGTGGGCGCACAGGGCGGTGATGATGTGATTTGGAGCAACCCTGGAGGAATCGGAAAGGAGCTTAACATGCTCCCTGAAGCCATTTTCACCTTACTTGGGTGTGGCGGGAAGGCCACCAAGCCCGGGGGAGTTTCCCACAGCAGAGCCGGCCACCCTGCTGTGACACAGGGGGAGAAGCTGGCTCACACGTGGCTGACCCGGGTCACCTTAGGGTGGCGAATGTGTTCTGCGGGTGGCTGGGTTACCGAGTCACTGCCTGAGGACAACCAGCCCCAGGATCAGTGCTGTGCACCTGCCCGCCTAGGTTAGCTACACCCACTTTGCAGGCAGGTTGCTGGCCTGCACGGTTTTAGGTTGAGACATATCCTAAAGTTCACCTACTCTTATTTTTGAGACACACGTGCTGACTACCTTGCCAGGTAGTAAAGGCCGTGTCTGTTTTTTCCATCTGTTATTTAATCCTCTTAGCGACCTTAGGAGGTAGGGTTTTCCATTTTAGAGCTGAGCAAAGAGAGGCCGAGAAGGTCGAATAGTTAGGGACAGACTTAGCATTTAGATTTCTGTCTCTGGAGACCGGGACGTCTCTGGATGGCCATCTCTGGAGAGAAGGATGGCCTAGGAGATGATATCCATGGGCTGGAGGGGCTGGAGACTCACACGGCCGCACGGCTGGGTGGCCACTGCCGGTGCGGCCACTGCCGCAGGAAGGATGGGGCCCTGGCCCACAGGCTGTGACTCCTCCCGGGACGCCGGGCCGGTGCTGGCTTACTCAGCCTTCCGTTGTTTTCATTACGGGAAATCACGGAACATTCGAAAGCTGACCCGAAGAGTTACTTAGGCCCGTCACTCACGTACTGGAATTTCTGCCTTCTCTGTTCTGTCCTTTAGTCTTCATTCCCTTTCTCTCTTGGCGAAGAGTGTTTCAGAACAACATTGATGACAACGGGGTTACCGTTGGCTCCTCTCCCCGGTCTGATGTCTCTCCTCCGTTTGGATGAATTTCTCACCATTGCGTATCACGTGGCTGCAGGGTGTTTATTTTACTGAACAAATATTTGTATTGTCACAATCCCATCCGTACCTTTTTCTACGTCCTTCACAAATAAGAACCTGTTTATTCCTTCTAGTGATCTTATAAAACAGGTATTCTTTTTTTTTTTTAATTTAGAGAAGTTCTAGAGTTAAATTTTTTTTTTTTTCGGGATAAAGATTTTTCATTTGGAGATGATGAAACCAAGGTGCAGAGAGGTTGAGTAACGTGCCCTGAGTCATGCTACTAGTAAGTGGTGTCACTGGCCTTCAGACCCAGGCTGTGTGGTTTCATAACCCCGGGCTCTTAATTGCCACCTTGTGCTAGAAATAGGGTTAATTCACATGCCATTAGTGTTTCCTGTTTCCTGGTACTGCTAAGATTCAGGAAGGAAAAAATGAGCTCTTGGCCTCCAGACTCTGCCCCTACCCCCCCACCCCCCCACAGTATGGTGGGGAGAAGAATCTGGAAACCAGTAGCTGTAGCAAAGAACGTAAGTGCTGTGTAACAGTCGTGTGGAATATGGAAGATCATGCAGGACCCCCTGTGGGAGCCAGGGTTGGCCTCACAGAGGCTGTTCTCCAGAAAGATGGATGGTTGGGCGGGGGGTGGCGGGGGTCACCTGAGTGGCTCAGTCAGTTAAGTGTCCGACTCTTGATTTCTGCTCAGGTCACGGTTTCACAGTTCATGAGTTCGAGCCCCGTGTTAGGCTCTACACTGATAATGAGAAACCTGCTTGGGATTCTCTCTCCCTCTTTCTCTCTCTGCTCCTACCCAGCTCGCACTCGTCCTCTCTTTCTCAAATAAATAAACATTAAAAAAAAAGGGAGGGGGGATGGGTAAGGGGCAGGGAACTCCAGGCCGATGGAGCCCCCTGGGTCTCAAGGGGAGAGTGGGAGAGAGAGGCATGTGGCCGTGGACTCCTTGGGCACCAAGACCGTGAAGGCACTGCCTTGCTTGTGAAAAAGCATTGACTTCATCCTGCTGCTGCCAGGGGGCTACGGATGCCTTCTAACTGGAACACGGTGAGGTGTGCGTGTTACCGAGCCCTCTCTAGGGGCGGAGTAGAGAATGGATCCAGGGGAGAACAAGACTGGATGCCATGTCATTCGCGCTGTGACAGGAGGTGCTGGACCCAGCAGAGCCTTGGCGGTGGAAATGGGGAGCATGCGTTTGAGGGTGGGGACCAGCGGGCTCCAGAATTACGGGGTCACCTAGGAAAGCAACAACGTTTGTAACATCTAATGGTCCTGATGGTAAATGTGCCCTAACCTGACTCCCCCCCCCACCCAGGGCATCATGCTCTTGTATAATCCCCCCCGACCCCACCGAGATTGTGTCCCTTTGTAGAAGATGGTGTTTGGGGGCACCTGGGTGGCTCAGTCAGTTAAGCATCTGACTTTTGATTTCGGCTCAGGTCACGATCTCACAGTTTGTGGGTTTAAGCCCTGTGTCAGGATCTGTGCTGACAGCGCAGGGCAGGGCCTGCTTGGGATTCTCTGCCCCCCCCCCCCCCCCTCGCCAATATAAAAATACAGAAAACCAGACTTTTGGAGTAAGAGCTGCTCCTGATGGCTTTGAGGAAGTGAGGGGTCATGTGGACAGGACAGGTGTGTAGGAACTGAGTGACCCCCCTAGCTGACAGCCAGAAAGAAAATGGGGGCCTCAGTCCTATAGCTGCCGGGAACTGAATTCTGCCAACAACTGGGAGCTTGGAAGAGGACCCCGAGTCCGGAATGGAACACCGCCAAGGCCACACGGGAACAGCCTGTGAGACCCTGAGCAGAGGACTCCAGCTGGGTCTGGGGAACCAGGGAGATGATAGATGTGGTTTGTTTTAAGCCTTGAAGTTTGTGGTAACTTGTTAGGAGGCCACAGAAAACTCCCGTCGCCCCCATTCGGTTTCTTCCCCTGAACACTGGCCTCTCTCCTGGCCCGTCCTCAAGGGCTGTACCGCAATACAATGCAAATTCCATGCAAATGTATTAACATGTGAAATTGCAAATCTTGCAAAAGATGTGGGATTACAGATAGTCAATAAGGATTGCTGGAGGACGGCTCACACCAGACAAATGAGGCCCAGACAGGGTTAGATCCTTTCATAATTGGTGAGAAAAACAACCAGCACGCTGACAAGAAACTGGCTTCCAAAGAGGATTTGAATATCTTTGGATATTAAGAAATACCTCTGAGAAAGTGTAAGCCCTGAAATAATTTTTGCAAAGGTTACCCTCTTATGGTAAGTAGCGTGTGTGCAAGTCAGAGGTGAAGGGTTCACCCTGTTGTCGTCACGTTGGAACAAAGGGGGAAAAGTACACCGGTACATCGATAATCAACGCTCTCTCCAGCGGAAGATGTCAAAATTCGCCGTAACCTCGGTGTTTCACGTCTTGATACAGTGGCTTGCGTTTTCATAAGCGCATTTATGTACTTTTTGACTTCATTTTAAAAGATGAAGTCTTGGTCAGCCCTTTTACTTTCCATTCGAGGGACCCCGAATGGAAATGAAAAGGTCCCCCTTCCCATCTGCGTTGGGCTTGTGTGTTTCCCACTGTTTCCACAACCGTTTTAGTTTTCATCCTCAGAGCTGTAGTGCGAGACGGGTAGGGAGCCTTCCTCATGGACTCGCCAAGGAAGCCAAGGCCCAGAGAGACCAGAACCCGGTGCCATGTTTGTGACTCGCAGGCCCCGAATGAGATCAGTTATTAGCCGCGATCGCTATTACAGGGTCTCCGCTGACAGTGTCTGCTCTCTGATGGGACGTTCGGTTGTCGACGTTCACATGTATGTAATCGTTCCAGTTGGTCACAGCCCTGTGAGGTTGGAGGAAACTGAGGCTTGGATGGGCTGTTTGCTTCTGGTGAGCGGAGCTGGGATTTGAACTCTGCTCTTCCTCACTCCCAACACGTCTTTCCTCATTGCGGGGCGTTCCAGCGATTGTCCTTTCTGCCCCCCCGGCACTGTGCCCAGCCTACTAGGAAAGGTCCCTAGAGGATGCCTGCGGAGAGCCCGGCTGCCCTGTCTCCCCACCGCTCCCCGAGCCGGACAGAGACGAGCGGCTTGGGTGACAGGGAGGCTGCAGCCTTGTTGGTCATCCTGCAGTGAGTCACGGGATCCCAACCGTTGACCAGTCAAGATAGTCTCTGTTATTTCCTACTGCTGTGATAAATTACCACAAATTCAGCGACTTAACATAAATTTATTATTTTACAGCTGTCGGAAGTCAGACACGGGTCTCCCTGGGCTAAAATCAAGGTGTCTGCAGGGTCATCGTGTCCCTTCTGGAGGGGAATCCATTTCCTCACCTTTTCCAGCTTTAAGAGGCTGCTGGTATCTGCTGGCCTGGGGCCCCTTCTTCTGTGTTCAAAGTCAACATGGTCATATCTCTGACCATTCATTCTTCCATAGACGCTTCCCTCACACTCCTGCCTTCCTCTCCCATCTTGAAGGACCCTTGTGATTACATTGGGCTGCTAGATAATCCAGGATAATGTCTCCAAAGGATACTTGACTTAATCATGTCTGCCAAGACCCTTAAGGGCCGGGGAAAGTAGCATATTCATATGTTCTGGAGATTAGGATGTGGACATCCTTGTTGGGGTGGGGGAGTTATTTTGCCTATCCCAGTATCTATCTGGGGACACTAGTTGGCAGCCTGTGTTCATTTTATGCTAAAATGATTCCACCCTACTCTCCAGAACCTGTTGCTTTAATGGATAACTCTTGTCTTTTGCTCAATGGCTTGGTGACTTGAACTGTAGAGTCTTTTTTTTTTTTTTAATGTATATTTTTTGAGAGAGAGGGAGACACAGAATCTGAAGCAGGCTCCAGGCTCCGAACTGTCAGCACAGAGCCCGATGCAGGACTCAGACCCATGAACTGCAAGATTATGACCTGAGCCAAAGTTGGACGCTCAACCGACTGAGCCACCCAGGCACCCTGAAGAACTCTAGAATCTTGATGGGGGTTATCTGAACAGCCATTTAGGCAAAGGGCTGGCCTGAAGGGAGACTGCCACATCAGCACTTGCTTCCTCAGTCCTGGGCTCTGATGCACGGTCACCTGGTGATCACATTGAGACAGCACGTCCCAACTACACAGCCTTCTGATTCTCCAGACGTCTCTGCTTTCTCGCCTATCTCCCAGTGCCTCTAGAATCACTGAGAAGAGGATTATAGTGTAATTTCTAGTAATAATTTTGTACCTATATGCGCAATATGAAAGCCAAGATAATAATGAGGAATGCCCTGGGATTTGTGGAGAAGGACATATAAAACCTTACGTCTGCAGTTTCTAGAAAGAATGTGTGCACATCACCTCCCTTCTCTAGAATCAGATTTCAGTCCTGGACCTTTGGCTGACACGTTCCTGTCTCCTCTTCCAGGAGACAGCGAGGCTCTGAGGTTGTTCCCAGGATACGCTAGGAGTATACGTCCCGAAAGGGGCTGAGCCTGATGATGAGCTCTGCCTGAGACCAGAAAAGCAAGTTCTTTCCTTCTTTCATAGTTGCTTTTCTTAACTTTGTGTGTGTGTGTGTGTGTGTGTGTGTGTGTGTGTGTGTGTGTATGCAAATGTTAAAATAACACTTGTAATTACGGCATCGAGATAGGGCAGTTAAGACCTCAGGAGACACACAGTGAAACTGCATTCTGGCTGGCACCATGTTATAATGCGTGTCGCTGGGCAGAAATCTTAATGTCACCGTGGTTGCTTCTGAGATGTTGTGATTGTCTCCCACAGACGAGTGTTTAAAGCCTGCGAGATGTTTCCACAGTGCATTGAATTATTTTTAAATAATAACCCCTATTCTCTTTGATGTGCAGCCTGTTTCGCATTTATTGTATCAGAGTTTTTTAAACGCTAAGGAGAAAAAAAAAAAAAATCAGAACTTGCCAGTAATCCTACTGGGCAGAAAAAGCTGCTGTAAAGCTTTTTGGTGTATATCTTATAAGATGTAATTTGAACAAAAATGGAACGCTTTTAACAGAAAGGAGATCTTCTCATGAAGAAGGTTTTGCCATCTTTTTTTTTTTCACTTAATATTTTATAAGATTGCTTCATGGTATTAATCCTGTAATACAGCATTGTTCTGAATGGCAAATATATTTACATTGGAGGAAATGGATATAGCATCATTATTTAATCAGGACCATGTTGTTTGACATTTAGCTTGTTTCTAGTTTCTCATAGCTCCCTGTCAATATCCTTGTAGTTCTGTCATTGAATACCGTCAGAATTACTCCTTTAGAATAGATTACTAAAAGGACTTGTTGCAATCGAGGGTATGTAGAATCCTAAGGCTTTTGATATACAGGTTGCCAAATTGTCCCTCCCCCCCCCCCCCCCCCATCATACCCTTTGGGTGTAAGAGTGTGCTGGGTTCTCGGTGTCTCTCTCTCTCCACTGTGCTGACGTTTGGTGCTGGTCTGTGAAGCTAGTTGAAGAAAGAGCTTAGTTCGTGGAAACATGGGTCCCTGATGGTGAGCCGGAATCTGATTCAGAGTGGTCTTGTTCTCGCAGCAGGTGTCCAGAGCCCATGACCACTAGTCTGCCGCCCTGATTTGGAATTTCCCAGTGTCTGAGATGTCATGTGATGTCCTGGATGGAAAACAGGCTGCGTGTGCCCATGCCTGATTCAGCCACACTCATGCAGTGGTTGTAGAGATGAGACTCAGAAGAGCATTTGGAGAAGTTTCCGGGGCCACGGAAATATGGTGGTATACCATTTCGTAGTCTTTATCGCTGGCTTGCCATTCTTTTTTTGAATGCTAGAGAGAGAGAGAGAGAGAGAGAGAGAGAGCAAGCGAGCGAGAGCTCGGCACGGCCAGCAGGGGTGGGGCAGAGAGAGAGGGTGAGAGAATCCCAAGTAGGCTCTGATCCCAAGTAGGCACACTGATTGAGCCATCTCGGCGCTGTATTCCCCCTGCCCGGCTTCCCCGGCTTGCCATTCGTATTGTGAGGAGGCCTCTTGCAGCAGGGAGAACTCTCAGCAGCCCAAGTCACAACCGATCTCATCACCCTTTGATGGCTTTCCCAGCTGCCTGGTGGAGAAAAGGGGCAGAGAATTGGGACGGATTCCCACTTCTATTTAGCATCTCAACAGAAGCGGCCTCTGGTCAGATGGTAAGCTGGAGTTTTCAGAAAAAAAGATGCAATTTTGTATAAGCAAATGATGCCCTTTGCAATCATTTAGCAAATTATCTGTGGCCTGTTGGGAAGCTTGCTCAGTATTCTGTTCCACAAACTTCTCCATGAGAATTCTTCCTTGACTTTTGTTGCTGGAGCTGGGCCCATATGCAGTCTCTTTATAGGCCGTTTTCATGATGCTTGATTAATGCTCCACTGTTAATGCCCCTTATAAGACCTGGACCACTGGGTTTATTGAAATGGGATTTTTTGAGCGCAGGCACACCACTCCTGTTTGTCACGTGGCCCGAGACCCAACTCTGGCAAATACGGAGAATGGCTATAAGAGAGCAGTCTGCCTGGTTACTGTCGAATCCTTGGGAGGAGCGATGGAGGTAGCTTGAAGGTCAACTGCATTGTAGAGGTATTATGTGTCATCCCTGAAGTTCAGAAAGTTTTGTTGAACAATACCCGTGTGATAAGATACTAAGATTATTTCAGTATTTTCCACAAATACGGTTTGTTGAGTTTGGATTTGAATCCTAATGTATGTGCTGTGATATGTTTATATCCTGCCCTTCTGCCTTACCGTAGAAGGTCTAAGAATGATCTTGCACATGTGGGACATTTTAGGTATTAATAACCACCCAGCCTTATCACTTGAAACTGCCATTATAGGGCACCTGGGTGGCTCAGTTGGGTGAGCATCTAACCCTTGATTTCGACTCAGATCATGATTGCGAGGTTGTGAGAGCCCCGCCTTGGGCTCCTCCCTGGGTGGGGAGCCTGCTTAAGAGTCTCTTCCTCCTCTTCTAGTCCTCCCCTGCTTGCACTCTCCTGTCTCTTAAAAAAAAAAAGATAGGTTATTACAAAAAAAAAAAAAAAACAACCCTGCCATTCTAAAAAGCAAAAATATCTAGGCAAGCTTTATGCAAAACATGGAAAAAGTTTAAGGTACTCATTTAGTTCTAACGATTTATCATGGACATCCTGATGTATCTTTTGTCAGTGGTCTGCTACCTCTTCAAAAAAATTTTTTTTCTTAATGCTATTTTTGAGACAGAGAGCCAGAGTGTGAGTGGGGGAGGGGCAGAGAGAGAGAGAGACACACACACAGAATCCGAAGCAGGCTCCAGGCTCCGAGCTGTCAGTGCAGAGCCTCGTGTGGGGCTCGAACCCACAAACCGCGAGATCATGACCTGAGCCAAAGTCAGACACTTAACTGACTGAGCCACCCAGGTGCCCCTGCTAATTCTTGGTTTCAGCAAACTGGTTGTCTATAATTTAGGTGCAAAAGAACACACCTTTGCGTACAGAGCCAGACTTTTCATACTTAAAGAAATGGGCTGTGCCCAGCGTTTCAACAAGTATTTCTTCACCGAATGTTTGAGTGGCTTTATCTGATGGTGCGCCGGGCACTGGGAAGCAGATGGGGTGAGGTCTCTCGTCTTCATGGAGCTTCTGTTGAGGCGGGAACGCCAGTTATGGTACGGATACGTAACGAACAAGGCAGTGTCGGGTAGGGGTAAGTCAGTCCTTCGAGGAAAACAGAGGATGTGGCCAAGGGTGATGTGTGGGGAGGGTGGGGTGGCCTGCCTTGGAGCACTCTGGGAAGACCGGTTGAAGAAGCCTGGATGCTGACCGTGAGCCGGCCTTGCCGAGGTCTGTTCGTGGCTGAGAGATCAGCGAACACCAGACTGGAAGGCAGGTGTGAGCTTGGCCTCTTCCAGCGACAGGAGGAAAATTCACATGGCGTGTGACACCTGGGAGGCTGGAGAGATGGGCAGGCCCAGAGCGTGTAGGAATGTCGAGGCCACGGCCAGGAAGGAGTTTCCCGTTTTATCCAGGGCTTCCTGTTGGCACGGGGTGAGGTTACGTGGCACTTCACTTTCTGTGACGGTTACAAAAATAACGTGATTTGACAGTACTTGCTCCTACCTTCTGCCCTTGGCTGGTGCGGTGCACACGTCTCTTTCCTGTGGTACTTGGCTCCCCGACCTCCAGGCTGAAAGCCCTCGTTTCACGAGCCGGCCTGTCCTGCGTGGATGGGCAAGTCCCCTCTGAACACACTTGAGGAATGGCTAAAATTCTGGTGCTGTGAGCATGGCAGTGGAAGAAGAGGGATGTGACGTTACCATAAGCCTAGCCAGGGTCTTTGAAAACTGTTTCCGGAAGCAAAGGAATCTCTGTGGTGTTGCTGTTCTGGAGTCCTGAATGGGAGGGGCCCCACTTTGCCCCGCCCCCCCTCCACGTGACTCATCCACCACCCCACAGCTGAACTTGCCCGCACCAACGTTATTTAGTAAAACAGCTCTTTTCTTGGCCTCATTAATTTTCTCTTAGCATTTCTTTTTTTTAAACATTTGTTTATCTTAGGGAGAGACAGAGCGTGAGCAGGGGAGGGGCAGAGAGAGAGAGAGAGAGAGAGAGAGAGGGAGGCGCAGAATCCGAAGCGGGCTCCGGGCTCCGAGCCGTCAGCGGAGTCAGACACGGGGCTCGAACTCACAAACCTCACAAACCGTGAGATCACGACCTGAGCCGAAGTCGAAGACGCTTAACCAACTGAGCCACCCAGGCGCCCCCATTCTTTTAGCGTTTCGGTGTGCCCATACCACTGAACTGTTGCCACGACATGCAGATTGGAAAGGACCCCTGAGGGGAAGATGATCCTTCTGCCCCTGCCCCCTTCGGCTCGCCAACCCTCTCCCCTGGGCAGTGCGGGCCCTCATGACTCTCTTCTGGGTGGTATTCCCCTGCGGGGTGGGGGTGGGGGGGATCTTTTCCTGCTGGAAAGTGCTTCACGACACCCTGCAGCGCAGAAGTCTGGGGGCACAGCCGCTCAGCTTGCGTCTTTCTGTTTCTGCAAACCCTACATCAGCCATGACGGGGTTCTGGCCCAGCTGCCTCTGCTGCAGGCTTCAGCTTGGAGGTACAGTGGAAGGAGACCCCGGTGGTCTCCCAGGACTCTTCTCTCGTATTCTTTGATTTACTGACTTGCTTGAGGATCTGTGTTGGGGCTGGCAGAGGAAGATAAGAAATTCCAGGAATTCTTGCTTTCTCCCGGATAGCTGGCTAAATTCCTTTCCATTTCCTCCTCCATTGCAGAGGTCCGGGGCCAGGGAGCGTTGAGCCCAGATTGATCCTGTAATTGACCTCTTGATGTTTGTCACGGACTCTTGATCCTTCTGATCAGGATGATTTATTGGCCCATTAATTTTGATAATAATTAGTGTTGTCGGAATTACACCATTCCTTTGGCTGAGGCATTACTCCGTTGATTGAGAATCGGATACTCTGGGCCCAGGCGCTTGTCTAGATCCTGGCATGTGATTGGTGTTCGACTAGTGGGTTCACTTCTGCTCAGACAGGAGAGGACTTGTTTGGAGTTTTCAGCCAACGAACGTGTCTTTGGTTTCCCGGCTCTGTATCGTACATCACTTGAATGGCCTAGGCCAGTGAGTCCCAAAGCGTGGTGGCTAGAATGGTATCATCAGGCCCCTTGGGAATGCGGCGGGACTGCGGTAGAAATGCAGAGTCTTGGGCCTTACCCAAGAACTGCTGAGCCAGAAGCTCTGGGGTGAAGGCCTGCGGTCCGCACTTTAACAAGCGCTCCGGGTGATGCTGGTACAGCTCAAGTTTGAGAACCGCGGGTCTGGGCCTTCAGCGTGACCCTTCCCAGGGAGTTTTCAGGATCCCTCTCAGACTCCAGCGCGAAACTTGCCGCTGCTTTAAGGTGGTTCTCTTGAGGTGGGAAAGGTCCGGGGAGTGGTCTGTGGCTTGGTTACATGATTAAACCGAGGACACGGGGTTTGGTTTTGGCGATGAGCTGGTTGGGAGGAAGACTTCGGGGCGTGGCGCCAGACTTGGTGGGGCGGGCTTGGAATTGGAGTGGAGTAATGAGCAAAGGGCTGTTACGGGTTGTAAAGTCGGAATAAGAGGTGCAGGTGGCACTCGTGTCAGGGAATCAGGCTGAGAGGCTCGATGGCTACCTTCACGCCCACGGAAAGGATGTCCCTCGTCGTGTGGCTTTGGCAGAGTGTCTTTGGGCCAAGGCCCCTCTGGTCTCTGCCTCTGTGGACAGTAGATGTTTGCTTGTAAGACTCCGCTTCTCTGTGCTTCTGCCAATGGCCAGTCCCCTTCCGATTTGGGTATGAGCGAATCGATTTTACCAGTCAGGTTTACCAGTCTGGGCACCTGTCTCTGTTTTCTTTAGGTGATCTTGCATCTTTCTGTGTAAATCCAATACGCACTTGAACTTGAAGTTAAATGCTCAGCTGGGGACGGACTGGCTTACTGCCACCTTTTCACAGGGCAGAAGGGATCCCCACGTCCTTTGCGTGCATACAGACCACGGAAGAGACTTGAGAAGGTGTCTGGCCCAGTGTCCTGAGGGCAGCCAGACCCGCTAACATCCCACCCTGACCCCCGGTGCGTGACGACTATGTGCCCGTGTGCCTGGAACCCGCAGCCCCTGCTGAGAAATTCCTGTGTGAGAGAGCACACTACCTTTGGAGAACACTCAGGACATTGAAGGGACATTCTGACAGTTACGGGCTTCTCTTAACTGTTACTGAAAAGAGGTCTTTCGGGCTATCAGGAAATACCCAAAATGCCTTAAGACGCAATGCTCATGTGGCTGGAAAGCGGCTAAAGTTGGGAGCCTGGACTGTTCTGGAAGTGGCAGCGGCTTTAGACGCCCCGTTTTAATTCTGCCAACAGGTCCCTTTGCGAATCTCTTCAGGCCAACTTCAGGGCTGTCCCAGCCTGAGGCCAGAGGTACGCTGGGGGCGAAGGGAGATAGGACGCTGGGTCATTCTGTAGCAGAGTATGTCCCAGGGCCTGGGCTTCAAGGGAGGAGCCCAGGGCACAGAGCTGATGGCATGTTGGGGTGGGGGGCGGGCGGCTGTAAAGCCTCCAGGACATCTAAAGCAGCAATGGCCCCAGGGCTTGGAAAGGGAACTAGATCAGGAACGAGGACTGAGTAAGAGGAAGGAGGAGGTGTTTAAGAATTTGTGCTGATGGATAATTACGTGTGCTTCCTTTTTCTCTTTCCCCGTTTGCTAGGAGTTTGTCTGTTTTGCTGAATAGCAGCCAAAAGGCTCTGCATTTTCTTGGCCACTGTTGGAATTGAGCTGGGCTGTCCGTTCCCTTCCCCGACCACTCCCTAAAGACTCTCTCCTGATTGCAGAGGGGCCCAGGGAAAAGGGGCACTGCTCAGAAAGCGAGCCAGACTTTTCCTGTTTCTTGCAGACTCCTTTCCCAACGCCCGGAGCCCTTCCTTCCCACCGGTGACCACCGCCCCCTCTCCGAATGTTAGCTTCCTGCTCTTTTCCATTTCTGGATGGATGTTTCTTTCTCTCTAATTAAGAGATTACCTTTCCATCTGAGCTATTGGCAAGTATTTGCCAGGAGATCCAAGGCAAAGCTGCCGGCTTACTGGAGCGCGACCCAGCTGCTCGGGGCCGCCCGTCTCAGGCTCCACGGAGATGCGAGGCTGTCGCTTCAACAAGTGTCAGACACGCGCTATGTGCGGAGCTCCCCATGCATGGCCTTAAATAAACATCCCAGACGGATCTGCCCTATTTCCCATCTCTGGCTCCCCTTCTGAAGACACGATTTCCCAACTTGCCAGTCGCTACCTCCCTAGGCCCCTGTTGTATTCCCTTTCTTCTCTCCCCATCCCTGGCAAAATAAAGAACCGAAGTGCCCTTTACTGCTTGAGTATAGAGCAGGTTATATATTCCCCTGGCCATGACCAGTTTGCAAGCCTGCTCTGCCTGGCCTGGGGGATTCGAGAGAGCCTGGCTGGGTCTGTCTGTGCAGGTTGTGGGGTCGGGGAGGCCGTCTCTGAGGAGAGTCCTGTCCATATTGAACTCAGTCTTCAGTGCTGGCTCTGCCCGAGTTTTGTTTTGAGACCTTTTCTCAAAGGGCGCTGTGGTTTCTGCTTCCCTCTTGGAAGTTCTGTGTCTGCGGAAAGTTCCGTATAACCTTTCAAGGTTTGTACTCTGTTCCAAAGGGGCTCTTGGAAATGGAAATGTTTTTTTTTTCTGAAAATGATCTCACAGATGATCAAAAGAAGCACATAAAAAGTGTGCCGTGGGGCTGGCAAGATCGCCAGTGTTCTCTTTACCTTCGGTCTGGGCTGCTGGGTCTGAGACAGTGTCTGGCCAGCAGTCCTTGGCTGTCCTTGGGGGTTGGGGCCGGAGAGACACAGGGCAGGGAGGCAGGAGGGGGATATTAATGCCGCGAGGAAGTCTAACTTGTGTTTTATTCTAGCAGAGGCATTCAAAATTGGGTTGACGTACTCAGTCTTGGAGAAGCTTGTGGAAGTGGAGTTTGACGTTCGGCATCGTCTTGGAGGGTTTGGCCGGTGGCTGTCTTGGGTGCATTGCCCTGCTGATGCCAGGAAGCTCGTCTGCATTGAAATCGCTCCTGCCTAGTAGGGATGGTGCTCTCTCAACCTTTGGCTGCCACTGACTTAGTAGTTCTGTGATCTTTGTAAAATGCGCTTCCTTTTTGGATGAAAGGGGGTGGGTAGTGATGGGGGGCTCTCAGGATCACGTGGATACCGACTCTAGTGCCTGACACGCATTAGGGGTTCAGTAAATGGAAGCTGCCATTAATAACAGTATTGGGGCGCCTGGCTGGCTCAGTCGGAGGAGCATGTGACTCTTAATTTCGGGGTCATGAGTTCAAGCCCTACGTCGGGTAGAGTTAACAACAAAAAAACCCACCTAGTGTTAATAATAATAATAAAAGAAGAACTATTTTTTTAATGGTTATTATTAATTTTTTTAAGGTTTATTTTTGAGAGAGAGAGAGAACGTGAGTGGGGGAGGGACATAGAGAGAGAGGGGGACAAAGGATCTGAAGCAGGCTCTGAGCTGACAGCACAGAGCCCGACACGGGGCTCGAACTCATGAACCGTGAGATGATGACCGGAGCTGAGGTCAGATGCCCAACCGACTGAGCCACCCAGGCGCCCCACTACTGTCTTTCTGAGCAGCATGAAGCTGGTACCCCATCTTTACTGTCCGATCGTACTTTGTGCTCATAGTGTGTATCACTCTGTCCTTTGATGGCCAGGCCGTTTGCCGTCTCCCTGAGGCTATACTCCGAGGTCCTTGAAATCCCCGACCTGTTGGAATTACGCTCCGGTACCCAGCACAATGCCGGGCCCATGGGACAGGCTCAGTATACAGGCTTTGAGTAAATAAACAAACAAACGCCTCTAATTGACTTCTCTGTTTAACTGTTGCTCTCAGACTTCCTGTTCCCTACACTGCCGTGCGCTGGCCTTCGCGCAGGCCGGGTACCTGTTTGGACTGTGTTCTGCTTCCCTGGTTACCGTTTTGTTTGCCATTCCCTTTCTTTTATTCATGCTTGCCCTCTTGTTTTAAAATGTCACTCTTCTTTTCTGTTGCCATTCTGCGTGCGTCCTTCCTCCCTCCCTCCTTCCCTCCTTCCTTCCCTCCCTCCTTCCTCCCTTCCTTCCTTCCTTCCTTCCTCCCTTCCTCCCTTCCTCCCTTCCTCCTTCCCTCCCTCCCTCCCTCCTTCCTTCCTTCCTTCCTTCCTTCCTCCCTCCCTCCCTCCCTCCTTCCTCCCTTCCTTCCTTCCTCCCTTCCTCCCTTCCTCCCTTCCTCCCTTCCTCCTTCCCTCCCTCCCTCCCTCCTTCCTTCCTTCCTTCCTTCCTTCCTCCCTCCCTCCCTCCTTCCCTCCTTCCCTCCCTCCCTTCCTCCTTCCCTCCCTCCCTCCCTCCTTCCTTCCTTCCTTCCTTCCTTCCTCCCTCCCTCCCTCCTTCCCTCCTTCCCTCCCTCCCTCCCTCCTTCCCTCCCTCCCTCCCTCCTTCCTTCCTTCCTTCCTTCCTTCCTTCCTCCCTTCCTCCCTTCCTCCCTTCCTCCCTTCCTCCTTCCCTCCTTCCCTCCCTCCTTCCCTCCTTCCTTCCCTCCCTCCTTCCCTCCTTCCTTCCCTCCCTCCTTCCTTCCTTCCTTCCTCCCTCCCTCCCTCCTTCCTTCCTTCCTTCCTTCCTTCCTTCCTTCCTTCTCCCTCCCTCCCTCCCTCCCCCCTTCCTTCCCTCCCTCCTTCCTTCCCTCCCTCCCTCCCTCCTTCCTTCCTTCCTTCCTTCCTCCCTCCCTCCCTCCCTCCTTCCTCCCTCCCTCCCTCCCTCCTTCCTTCCTTCCTTCCTTCCTTCCTTCTTCCTCCCTCCCTCCCTCCCTCCTTCCTTCCTCCCTTCCTCCCTCCCTCCCTCCCTCCTTCCTTCCTCCCTTCCTCCCTCCCTCCCTCCCTCCCTCCTTCCTTCCTCCCTTCCTCCCTCCCTCCCTCCCTCCCTCCCTCCCTCCTTCCTCCCTCCCTCCTTCCTTCCTCCCTTCCTTCCTTCCTTCCTTCCTTCCTTCCTTCCTTCCTTCCTCCTTCCCTCCCTCCCTCCCTTCTTCCTCCCTCCCTCCCTCCCTCCCTCCTTCCTTCCTTCCTTCCTTCGTTCCTTCGTTCCTTCTTCCTGTGTTCCTTCCCAGCCACTCCAGGCCGTAGTAATCCCATATCCCATTCATGCAGGCCTATTTCATTTATGACCCATAAGCCCTTTTACTTGGATCGAATGTTTGTGTGACAATGTTAGCTTTCCAACTAGATTGTCAGCATCTTGAGAGCAGCCAGCTGCCATACATTGTATCTCTCTACTCTAGGTCGTGGACCAGGGCCAGGTATGTAATTGGTTCTAAATAAAAACTAAAGCCAGGGTTGCCTGGTGGCTCAGTTGGTTGAGTGTCTGACTTCGGCTCAGGTCACGATCTCACGGTTCATGGGTTCGAGCCCCACGTCGGGCTCTGTGCTGACAGCTCAGAGCCTGGAGCCTGCTTCGGATTCTGTGTCTCCCTCTCTCTCTGCCCCTCCCCCATTCGCACTCTGACTCTCTCTCAAAAATAAACAAACACTAAAACATCTTTAAATAAAAAGTAAGCCAGGGTCAGAACAGGTCTGTGAATTAGACGGTTGGATCGAGGGGTAAATGAGATAAGAATATCCTGGCTGATGGAACAGTCTTGAGAGTTGGTCACGTGCCTGGGGTGGGGGGTGGGCAGGGGCAGGTTTTGGAGCCTAAATGTTTTGTTTAGATTTCGGTTTGGGGCGCCTGGGTGGCTCGGTCGGTTAAGCATCCCACTTCGGCTCAGGTCATGATCTCATGGTTCCTGAGTTCCAGCCCCGCATCAGGCTCTGTGCTGGGAGCTCGGAGCTTGGAGCCTGCTTCGGATTCTGTGTCTCCCTCTCTCTCTGCCCCACCCCTGCTTGCACTCTGTCTCTCTGTCTCTCAAAAATGAATAAATGTTAAAAAAAAATTAGATCTGGGCTTTTAAAGTTATTTTTTAGTTTAGAGAGAGTGAGTGGGGGAGACGGGCAAAGCGAGCGAGGATCCCAAGCAGGCTCTGCGCTGAGCGGGGCTCGACTCCACGACCCTGGGATCAGGATTTGAGCCGAAATCAAGAGACACTCAGCCTGCTGGGCCCCCCAGGTGCCCCCAGATTTGGGCTTTCTGTACATTGTCTTCCCAGTTCCTGGTCTCGTGTCTCCCAGTCACTTCTCCTGGCCTGACCTCAGGCATGTCCTGAGATACCAGTGCGCTCAGGGTACCGAGGCTGGAAAGAGATGGAATCTGGCTCTCAGATGGCTGAGTCCTGTCCAAGGAATTGCGGAGCTGCAGCCCTGAGATCGCCTTAGTCAGTCTCTTGGGCTCAGGGTCACATCGTCTTGCTCAGTGCCGGGTGTTCGCTTTCTTTTCCTCCTGATGATTCTTACCCTGTGTGAAGACGGGGGGTGGCTTTGTAAGAGGAAGCAGGAGCTGGTGGCGGAAGCTGTCGGGTACGGGGGGTGGTGGCCGGGGTTCACCGTGTGAGATCGTAGTGAGCCCGTCTCAGCTTTCTTTAAGGTTACGGAGGCAAATGTGGTGAAATGAAAACCCGTCCCCTGGCCCTGGGGAGGGAGGCGGCATCTTTGATGGCGATAAAGGCGACGCGAATGGCTCGCGGCAACGTGGGGGCGTTTACGTGGACATCGTGGGTTTTACCGACGCCCGCTCTGTTCATTTCCTCATCGGGTTGATTCCAGGCTGTTTCTGTACGGAGCTTGATTGATCGGAACGATCGATTGATTCAGTGTGGTTTTTTGGTTTGTTTTTTTGAGGCTGGAAGGACAGCAGAAAACTCTAGGCTGCCGGGGTTTCAGGGGCTGCCGTGTGCAGCGGAGTAGACGCGTGGCCGATGTCGGATTGGAAAACGCTCTGTGGGAAGGAGCAGCCTGGTCGGGGGCTGCGGTGAAGCCAGGGATGAGGGCACCAGCTCTCAAGAGGGAACCGCTGGGAAGCAGCGGGAAGGGGGTACCGGGGGAGCATCCCGTCAGCACACCGACCGCCTCTGACCCACCTCAAGCGACAGAATGCAGAGCATCCCATTACAATAAGTATTGAAATACTTGCAGAGAGGCTGTTGGGAGGGAGCACGCTGCCTGGCACTTAGCAGGTGGCCAGTGAAGACGAGGGATCCAGTGAATGAATCCGGGCCGAGCGGGCTGGAGGCCCCGGGGGCGTCTTTCTTTGCACACCCGGCCCTTTTGCTGGTTCAGGCGGCAGCTTTTCTTTGCCAGCCGCAAGCTGATGAGCAATCGTGCAGACTGGTTGAAGTAGCTTATGGGTGGTTTTCCTTTTGTTTCCCGGTCCCATCGTGAGTAAGGCCACGTACTAGGCGGACGTTTGCGGGCAAGTGCAATAAAACGCGTTTTCGAGGGCAGAGTCCATTTCTTTGAGTAATAATTAACCACCATTGACATCGTCTTGGGTGCCGTATAGTAAATAATCAAGAGATACCCACTCTGTCTCCGATGAGCGTTTTCAGGCCAACGCAAAGACCACACACGGTCAGACCTGAAAGGTGGCGTTATGACTACATACAAGCGGAAACAAAGGGTCGCCGTGTTTAATGGTGTCGCGCTGCGGGCCTCCCCTGCGTGTCCCCATGCGGGTGGAGGGCACGCGGTGCTGGGCCGCCCAGTGCAGAGCCCAGGGCCTGGCGGGGCAGGGGGTGCCCAGCGCGGCCTGGGTGTCCTGGCTGCTGGCTTTCCCGCCGTTGCCGGGTCTCGTCGCGAGTTTTCTGGTCTGCTTGCGAAATGGAACAAGTGCATCGAGCCTGGTCTGTCCTTAAAAAATAAGTCTCGAGAACTAAGCAAAGTGCTCTTCAGTGGGAAGCCTGTGGGGACGGAGCCTGGGACACAGACTTTAGGAGTAAGACAATGTAGGGGCGCCTAGAGGGGCTCAGTCGGTGACGCATCCGACTCTTGATCTTGGCTCAGGTCATGATCTCACGGTTCCTGAGCATGAGTTTGAGCCCCATGTGGGGCCCTGTGCTGACGCTGTGGAGCCTGCGTGGGATTCTCTCTCGCCCCCACTCTCTCTCTTTGCCCCTCCCCTGCCCATGCTCTCTCTCTCTCGAAATAAATAAACTTAAGACGAAAAAACAAAGGCAATGTAGGGTCTCTTCCGTGTCCTTTTAGGCTCAGGAGACACTTGCCTCTGGGTCACTCAGGGCCAGACCTAGAGCCTGCATGTGCTGTACGGCCCTCCCTGGGCTCCTCCCACCGCCGGGCACCAGCTGTCTCCAGCGGGGCTCCCCTGATGGAGGAAGGAGAGAGAGATGCCTGGCCCTCCTGGCCCCTGCCCTGCCTGGGGTCACACTGTCCTCAGGCTAACTTGTGGCCCTAGGGCTGCTCTTGAGGGCTCCAGTGGAGAGAGCTTCAGGGCACACGCTGTGTGTGGGGTGACACTTTGTCTCCCAGGGTCGTCCCCTCCCCCAGCTGCAGGCTCTGACCTGGTAAGCTTTCAGAGAAGGTGCAGTGGGAGGAAAGAGCCCGGGGGTTTAGGAGAGAGCGGGCTGTCCTGGTACTCTTCTAGGGGCTGGGGGCGGGGGCGGAGAGAGAATGACATTTCATTTTTTAATTTAAAAAAAAAATTTTTTTTTCTTAATGTTTTTATTTTTGAGACAGAGACAGAGCACGAACAAGGGAGGGGCAGAGAGAGGGGGAAACACAAAATCAGAAGCAGGCTCCAGGCTCTGAGCCACCAGCCCAGAGCCCGACGTGGGGCTCGAACTCAACAGACCGAGAGATCGTGACCTGAGCTGAAGGCAGACGCTTAACCGACCGAGCCACCCAGGCGCCCAGAGAATGACATTTTAATTAAGGACTGAGTTGTCAGACCTGTAATCTTCCCTAATGGTCCTTATCTGCCTGTCTTCAGAGTCCTCTGCATATGAATCCGGGGCGCTGAGGCTTGAAGCTTCTGATCTTTGTAATATTCTCTCAGTCCAACCTTTTGTCACCTTGCCCTTGGTGAACAGCAGGCAGGAGCCAGCTCTTTCTAGAACAGCTTTTAAGAACCTTGAGGCAAAGACCAACCCAAAAAGAAACTTGAAGCCGAGGTGAGGTTTCTGGGTGGTTCTTGCTGACCCGACTGAGGGGTGGGCCTCTGGAGGACCTGGGAACCGCTGAGGCTTCTCCCCTCGGCTTTGGAAGTGGGTCACACCAGCCTGGGCTTTGTCGGTGTCTGTATGCAGCCAGTGTCCAAGTGATTGCAGTGCCTCTGACTCACATTTAATTAACTCATTCTTCTGTTGATTTATTTACCGACCTAATATTTTTTGAGGGCCTTCCCTATGCTAGCACTGGAGGTAAATGGCAAACCAGGCACTCAGTGTTTGCCTGTGGCCCTAGGCTGCAGTGCCTGTCTTGAGGCCGTCTGGACAGATTCCTCTGCCCCGTCCCCTATTTAGAGGTGCCCACCCCCCCCCACCCCCCACCCCCCACCCCCCACCCCGAGGCTGGAGAGGGGAGGAGTCTTACTCAGTCTCAGGGTTATGGGCCTCACTTTCCCAGGTAGATAGCAAGCTGCTGGAGGGTGGGATCAGGTTTTGGCCTTGTGCGTAATGCCCCGCAAGCAGTGGCCCCTCTGCGAATATGGAAGGACTGATTAAGCATGGCAGGGGCATTGCTTACAGCGGGCTTCCGCTGTCTTGTTTCCTCTGACCCGGGAGGCTCCAGGCCCCTGCCTCAGGGGAGGTAGGCCTGGGATGTACCGTTGGGTTGGCTCTAGGTTCCATTGGACCATCACGTCCCCCAGAGGGAGCCTGAGGCAGGAGGAGACAGGATGGAGATTTTACTGTCGGAAAGGTGTCTTGCAAAGATGTCCCTTAAAAGAGTGGGAGGAGGGAACAGCATCATTTCGGGGTTCCCTGCAGGTGCTGTTTGCTTCCTCCAAGTGCAGTTGTTTTATTTAACCTTTCAAACCTCTGTAGGGATCGCTAGATGGTGTGATCCCCTTTTTGCTGAGGATGTGCAGAAGATAACTCCGGAGCACTGTCCCTGTGTCCTCTTCTATTTTTTTCTAGCCCTTCTGGGGCGTGTACAGATGTACACGTAGGTGAAATCAGGAGCTTTGAGTGATTTGTTGTGCCTTCCCTTCCCCAGAAGTATCTGGGAGATGGGAACGCCTACAAATTCCCTTGATAATCCTTGGAGAGCAGACCATGGATTGCCTGTGTTGTGTGTGTATAAATCCCTGTAGACTCACCTGTTTCTAGAGTGAGTTCTGCTAAACCACCCACCTTACAAGCCAGCCCCCAGGTCATCTGTGGCCAGAACACATCATTTCTGGGTTTGAGGACGATTGCGGAGGACTGGCCTAATTGACTTACCCACGCGAAATTAAGAACGGTGAATTCCATATGCAGATGCAAATTAAGCAGGATACAGATGGTCTCCTTGGTCCCAGAGCCCAGAGGGAAGCTGACAGGGGGTGGCTCTGTAAGAGGAAGCAGGAGCTGGTGTCGGAAGCTGTTTGGTACTGGGGGTGGTGGCGGGGGTTCACCATGCGAGATCGTAGTGAGCCCATTTTCCTTCTTCGCCTCGGTTTTTCCATCTGTGGATGGGGAGGAAACGTTTCTGCCACCTTATCCAGAAGTTGTGCTTCGGCGGGGGTGGGGGGTGGGGAGGATCTGCTGGCTGGCCAGGCGGGGGTAAAAGCCGGTGTGTGAGCACACAGATCTGTGCGCAGGTAGTTGCATGTGGATCTTGGGTAGTTTTCACCCTTGAGGCCCAGAATTTGGCTTTTTAAACCTCCCCCTGACCTTCACTCAGGACCTGATGACACAGGAAGAATCCTGAAACCTTCCACTTTACCTCCCAAAAGCCTGTGCTTGGGGCAGGGCATTCTAGCTCCCTGGGGGGCAGGCCCATGAAAAGGGGCTGAACAGAAGAAATCTGACCGAAGCACCCATGCATTTTGTGAGTCCATGGGGGCCTGGCCTTGGAGGCAGGGGGTTACCTTCAGAGGGCTTAGAAGCTCAGGGGTTCTGCTACATTTCTCCTGGCACCCCTCCCCTGAGCTTTAGAAAGTTCTGGACTCGGTTCAGAGTGACCTCACCCCTGAGGAATTCTTTGGGGGTTGTGGGAGGGCTTTTGGAAAACCAGGAGCTCTCTGGAGAGAGAGAGGAAGTGTGTATTGCTGTGGTGAGTTCCATCTTTGCCTCTGGAACCAGAACTGCTCTCTTCCCGCCTGTTGTGAGCTGGAGGGAAGTGGGAACTTAGGCTGCATTAATAGAGATGCTACATCTAGAAGAAGGGAGGTGAGAATCCCATTCTCTGGGCATAAGTTATTAGGTCATACCTGGAGCATTGTGATGAATTCAGAACCCTTTTTGAAGACATACGGGTACGTTGGAACGTGTTCAGAGGAGGGTTGAAGGGGCCACCCTGGTTTGTGGGGATGGCTGGGAAAATGGATTTGAACCTGGAGAGGGCAAAACTCAGGTTGTGGCAGGCTCTTAAATATCTGAAAGGCTGTCCTGGGGATCCATGTGGGAAGGACCCCAGAGGTCCTTACATTGGAATCACAGAAATCTTGGATGGAGGCTTTAAGAAATGTTGTTTAATAGGAAGAAGAATGACTTTCATTTGGAACAGGAGAGGAGTAGTTTTAGTGTTTTTTTTTTTTTTTTCCCCGCTTGTCCATCAAAATGATGTATTCATTGTGCAGCATTTGAAGAGGAGGGAATAATAAAAAAAAAATCCACGAGATGTCTGTAATACCCCTTATTCAGAAGCGGCCACATTAGCATTTGGCCCATTGTCTTCTATTTTTGTGCATTTTACCTTTCTTGACAAAGTTAAAATCATACTGCATACGCAATTTCGAATCTTAATTTCTTTTTTTTTTTTTAAATTTTTTTTTCCAATGTTTTATTTTTATTTTTGGGACAGAGAGAGACAGAGCATGAACGGGGGAGGGGCAGAGAGAGAGGGAGACACAGAATCGGAAACAGGCTCCAGGCTCCGAGCCATCAGCCCAGAGCCTGACGCGGGGCTCGAACTCACGGACCGCGAGATCGTGACCTGGCTGAAGTCGGACGCTTAACCGACTGCGCCACCCAGGCGCCCCTCGAATCTTAATTTCTAAGTAAGGTTACAGGGAACCTTACTCTAATGGTTTAAATACTTTAATTTAATTTAATACTTTAATGGTTAACCTTACGTTAATGGTTTGTGGTCTGCATACTCTTTTTCATGGTCTCATAATATTCTATCCCAAAGATAAAACATGATTTTATCTAACATTTCTTCCAGTGAGGGCCGTAATTGATTTCCTGCTTTGTGCTTTTACAACAAACGTCATTAAATATAAATCCTTGCATGTGTTTTGGATTATTACTTGGGTTAAGGTCCTAGAAATGACTTCGCCAGGTCAAAGCGAAGGGATGGTTTTAAACTATCGATGCGTACTGCTATATGGTTTTACAGAAATGTTTTACCACTTACACTTGGTATCAGTTTAAGAAGCTTTTCCCCAAATAGTCAGAAAACTTAAGCCCAACTGCCTTGAATAGAAAAGGAATGTATTGCCTTATATAACCGGGGAAAAGAAAGATATAGGGCAGGGCTTAGCTTCAGCTGGGCCTGAACAGAGGGGCTCAACTTGGGTCTCTAGGACTTGGCCCCCCCCCCCCTTCCCCATCACAGAGGCTTTGTTGACTACCAAAGACCCCTGTTGGGGTGGCCAAGGGGTGTGTGTGACTGGGTGGCCATAGTTGAGGGGTGAGTGTCCTCACCACTGGCACAGACCGCCTGAGCACAGAGAGGCTGTCACAGGAACCTGCTTCTTTCTTTGGTCCTGTTTCATCTGGTTTTTGCTGACATGAAAACATTTTCCCGAGAAATGGTTGATTAGACGGAGCAGGTAAGTGTGGAGCCATCAAGGGATTGTCCATTGGTTCATCCCTCTGTTTCTGTGCTTGTCCGTCTGTCTCTTTGTTGACCCAGGGTAGGGAGTGGAGCGAGCCTCGGGTTAGGAGGCAAGGTTGTGGATTTCCCTCTGGGTTCCAGCACTGTGCCCTAAGGGCAATGACCAAAGCATAGCCGTGATGGGGCACGTCCTCAAAAGCATTTACTTTTTCAAAGGCGACAAATTTTAAAAGGCAACATTATGATGAAAAGGCATTAGAGGAAGTAGCAATGGAAGCCAGGCTTGGGAGCCATCAGGGAAGATAATCAAAGAGTCCCTTCATTTTTCCCCCTGATTTTCAGACTCCACCCCCAGGCCGCTCACCATGACTTCAGAACCTGGCTTTGTATCTGCTTTCTGCATGTTTCCTCGTTACTTCAAGGGGGCTAATTGCAGTTCTGTGCCCTCAGGGGCTCACCGGGGAGCACCTGAAATGAAAAGGCGCACAACGGCACCACACGGATGCAAGATGATGTTGTAAGTGCTGAGCACCGAGAACATCAAAGCTAGTTCACCTCGCTTCCAAGAGGAGCCGTTCGATCCCACCCAAGGGGCCCCAGAGGAATTGGCCTTTTTTCCCCTCTTTGGTAGAGAAGCCCAGAAGGAAGGTTGGCAGGAGATTCAAGGGCCGCTGAGGGTCCGTACGTAAAGATCAGGACTTCCAGAAAAGTACACAGTAAACGTGGGCTTGCCACTCTCGCCAACCCTGCTCTTGGGATGATACAGACTCTTTTGTCATAGCCGGAAAGGGCACGCAAGAATGATGGGACTCCCGCTGGCCCCTCCACCTTCTTTCAGCTACACCGTGCTGTCCCTTGCGCTCAGACCTGCCATGCATGGTGCACTTGTCCTTACTCCCCACCCCAGAGCTATCAGTCATCGTTCAGATTTCAGATTACCGGTCACATCCTTCGATTTTTGTCCATTGTTTGTTTGGGAGACTGAAGGGCTAGTCGCCGATGATGGGGAGACTAAAACTTATGGCTCATGCATTTGCTTCCTCTCGGGTATGAAAAAACCCAGGTCCCACGAGTGGCTGGCAGGTGTTGGAATGGTGTGCTCACCCTGAGCACAGTTCACAGTGGGAGCCGGGAGGAAGGTGCCCCGTGTCCTCCTGTCCCGTTGGCACTCTCCTGTGCGTGCCTGCTGTGGGCATGTTCGGGGTTAGTGCGTCTTGCTCTCTGGTGTGGAGTCCCAGCTTGCGATCGGCGCAGCTGCCCTCGGCTGCTGTTGGAGTGGTTTCCAGAAGGGAGTGGAATGGAAGAATGTAGATGTCAAGCTGCAGCTTTCCTTAATTCTTAGAAACGATCACGAATCTGAATCACTCAGTCTTTGCTGTCATTTTCTGGGGATTCTATGTGCGCACGTGTGGCTGTGGGTGCTCGCGTGGGATGTGAATGGGTGGTGATTTGTTTACAGGGTAGGACCCGGGAACGTTGAGAAGCAGCTACTAAAATGTACCCAAGATTTTTGCAGAAGTGGATGGGAAGATAACTGGGCTCCGTGCACAGCCGAGCATTCATGAGGCTGAATGACACGTGGCATCGAAGGGTTTTGTAATACTTTACGTGGCATGAATGTATTGCCAGAAATCCCAGTGCTCATCAGTTTGTCCTGGAGATGAAACAGAACTGATGCCTTCTTTCTTTTTTCTTTTTCTTTTTTAAGTTTATTTATTTTGAGAGAGAGAGAGTGAGCAGGGGAGAGGGGCAGACAGAGAGAGAGAGAGAGAGAGAGAGAGAGAGAGAGAGAGAGAATCCCAAGCAGGCTCCATGCTTGGTGTCGAGCCCAACGTGGGGCTCGAACTCACAAACCATGAGATCATGACCCGAGCTGAAACCAAGAGTTGGATGCTTACTGACAGAGCCACCCAGGCGCCCCAAGATGGTACCCAACTTCTTAAAGGATGAGAATGTGACCAGAAGCCCTGTGAACCCCAGACAAGAAGCTGGTTCCTGGTGGTTGTTTATACATTTATCGAGCAAAACATTTGTTGATTATTGTGTTGGGCCTGCTCGTGCCTGCACACGCATTACCTCATTTCTTCTCGCAATTCCAGGATCGGTTTGAGTTCTATTTTAGGAGTTTTTAAGAAGTAGCTTCGGATTTGTTTCAGAAGGCGTGGATGTTTATCTAATGGGGAGTGGTGCGGACTTGTACTGGCTGATGGTAGGACAAAGCGTTGAGAGCGAGCTTGGCTCTCTCTACCTGCCATGCCTTTTTTTTTTTTTTCCCCCTTCTGGCAGAGAGTAACTGTGAAGTGAATGGAGAAAGCAGAACTCGTTAAGCAGGATGCTTCTTGGAAATGGGACGAAAAGTTATAGGGTTTTCCTTGCGTCTCGTATTGCCACACTCGCATTTTCCATTTCTGCGTTCCGTCCAGAACAACATAAACAGCTTCTCTGGGGAGTCTTCTGGTGTCATCGCTGGCGGAGCTTTTTATTAAGGAAGGCTGTGGAGATGGGCGGAAGGCGTGATCGGCACTGAATTGCAGGTTTGGGACTGGCAGTCGCCTTGCCGTAGGTCAGTGCTGTGCTAATCGCTAGTTCTGCTGTGAGCCACCCTGCAAAATTCCCAACTCTGCAGACGACCTCGTTCTGCGAGCGAGCGGTGCTTTGGGAGCCTGTTGGTGGGTCTTCATTTTTCGTGCTCAGAGGTCTCCTCAAACTATTTCCTAAAGGTTTGTTTCTCCCCCACTTTCAGAGGATTGTTTCTGATGCATGTGACCCGTATTTGCTTCCCTAAGATGCTGACCAGGAGTGTGTGTGTATCAGGGATCCTACCTCTTTGTCTTTCGGTCCACTTTTTCTCAGCTGAGAAAGTGAAGACCCCTTTCTTGTCGTCATTTCTTTTTTTTTAAATTTTATTTTGTTTCTTTTTAAGAGAGAGCAGGGGGGACGGAGGGGCAGAGGAAGAGAGAGAGAATCTGAAGCAGGCTCCACACACAGCATGGAGCCCACTTGGGGGCTCGGTCCCATGACCCCGGGATGATGATCTGAGCCGAAATCAAGAGTTGGATGCTCGACCGATGGAGCCAACCAGGCGCCCCGTGAAAACCACTTTCTAAGCAAGCTGGGGATCCTCTATTTACATTTGGAAAGGGAAAACAGCGGCATACAGCCTTTCAGGGAATGTTACATAAGTAACTGGAAAGCTCAGAGAAACGGGGGTGGGGTGGGGGGAGGGGGTGTGGAATTAGGGGTGGTGGGGGAGCAATGTGGAGCCACGTCTTTGGATTAGAATAAAGGGCTCTTTAATTCAGGGAGCTCTGGAAAGGGAAGTGGACTGAGGCATTTTAAACCTATTTCCATTAAAATTGTTTTTTCCTTATTTTTCTGAGTCCCTAATGGGTTGATCAGATTTGTTGGAGCATGGTGTTTTAGTCTGCTTGGGCTGCAGATGAATTCACCGCAACAGAAAACCACAGACAACAGAAATTTATTTTCTTAGCGTTCTGGAGGCTCAAGGTCCAGGTGCCGTAAGGGTCGGTTTCTGGCGAGGCCTCTTTTCCTGGCTCACGGGCAGCCTCCTCCTTGCTCTGTCCTCACTTGGTCTTTCTTCTGTGCATACACACAGTTGGTGTCCCTTCCTCTTCTGAGGACGCCAGCCCTATGGGATCAGGCTCCACCCTTTGACTTCATTTAACCTGAAGGCCTTGAAGCCTTGTCTTCAAATACAGTTTGGAGGTTAGGGCTTCAACGTATGACTTTGGTCGGGGGGTGGGGGGTGGCCGTTCAATCCTTAACAAATAGGAAGATCCTACAATTTAAGGGTCAGCACACTAGTCTCATCTACCTGTTTCTGTAAAGTTGACTGGAACACAGCCACACCCATTCATGCATAAATTGTGGCGGCTTTTGCACTATTAAGAGGAGAGTTGAGTGGTTATGATAGTCTGTGCTCCAAAATCCTAAGATATTTGCCGTCTGGCCTTGTACAGGAAAAGTTTGCCAACCCCAGAATTGGGTGAGCCTTGTTGTAAGAAGAGAAGGGATTATCAGGTTTTGCATCTGTGATTTCTTCTCGTTGGCATACAAGTGGGCATTGTTTGTCGTTTACAGAGTACATAGGATAGGAAAGGAGGACGAAAATTGCCCCATGGCCAAGGAGGTCCTGCCACGTGGTTGGTACACACCAGGGTTTGCTGGAAAAGGTAGCTGGGCTGGGACCTTGCTGTGTGACCCCGGGAAAGCCACTGTACGTCTCTGAGCCTTGATCTCTTCCGCCGTGGAATGGAACATAAGGGGGCCTGTCTCCTAACCTGCTTGCTTGGATCCAGTCAACTGAAGCCACAAGAGCATCCTATAAATGGTAGGAAGACTGTATAAACAGGAGGGATTAACCAGTACCTATTTGTGCTGCAGCAGCTGCTGTAGATACGTGCCTTGTAAAACTACCCTATTATTTAGAGACTGAGAAATATTTGGATGGTGGTAACGTGCCGCTCCGGGAAAAGCAGTCGCCAGTAGGATTTTTATCACATAATTAGAGGCTCTGTTAAACGTGCTAGTGACAAGCTGCCCTACCCTGCTGCCTGTGTGAACACGGACGAGGGACCTCGAGCCTTTTCCCTGAGGATGTCCTGGAACCGCGTTCCTGCTTCCTTCCCTTCCACGGGGCCGGCTCTGGCCAGCAGAAACTCTGGGAAGAGCTAGGCCTAGTGCCAGTGACACAGGCCTCAGGGACCCCTGTAAAATCACCAGCCACCCACCGGACGCCTCTGCTGTGCACACTGGCTGCCAGTCAGCCCCGTTGTGTACGTGCACCGATGTGGGGGGGCCAGCTGGAAAGCTGGGGAACAGTAGACCAGGGAGGACTCTAGGTTAGGAGGAGAGACCAGGGCCATTCAGGGCGTTTCTTTACCCACCCGTTGATTGATTTATCTGTGCGTTCCATCGCCCGGTTTCCTCCTTCTAAGGACGGCAGCCCTGTGCACTCTCCAGGGTTGTGGTGAGGAGTGAAGGAGATTCCACAGACGGCATTAAGCAGACTGTCTGGCATGGAGCAGACGGCCATTAGATGGTAGTTCCTATTTTTTTTTTTATGTTTGTTTATTTTGAGAGAGAGTGTGTGAGCAGGGGAGGGGGAAAGAGAGAGGGAGAGAGTCCCAAGCAGGCTCTGAGCTGTCAGCCCAGAGCCCGACGCGGGGCCCGAGCTCCTTAACCGTGAGATCATGACCTGAGCCGAGATCAAGAGTTGGACGCGTAGCCGACGGAGCCACCCAGGAGCCCCAGTGGTTCATGTTTTTGTGGTCATTTCATAATTATATCCTATCCATCAAGTCCGCATGCTGTTCCAGGCACTGGTGAAGACACACAGGTTCCCGGCTTCTGTCGCTGGTGATTATGTGGCCGGTGGGCTTCGCGTGGGTCCACCAGGCACGCCTTTCCCACAGTGAGGCCGGGGAGGCTGATGCTGTCCCTTAAGTCAGCCCGTTCACCTGCCGGAACGCCCTCAGCCTGCCCACCCCAGACTCCCCTCTCCTCCAAGACCAAGCTGGGGACCCATCTTCTTCCTGAGTAATGTTGGCTTTCGGGTGTCTTCCTTTTAGCAGAATCCCCAAGCATTTACACACCCAGTGTAACTTTGGGTTGCCTCACACCTTGCATTGTACAGTTGTTTTACGTAGCCTTCGGAAAAGAGACGTGTCTTACTTCCAACTCACGATATGCCTGTAACCTGACACATGCATGTGCTCAATAAATACTGAATTGGATGAATTCTTAAAGCAGTTTTTTAAAAACATTTATTTATTATTGAGAGACAGAGACAGAGTGTGAACAGGGGAGGGGCAGAGAGAGAGGGAGACACCGAATCCGAAGCAGGCTCCAGGCTCCGAGCTGTCAGCACAGAACCCGACACGGGGCTCGAACTCACGAACCGTGAGATCATGACCTGAGCCAAAGGTGCACACTTAACCGACTGAGCCACCCAGGCGTCCCTGAATTGGATGAATTCTGGTGAGCATCTACTTCAGGGTTTCTTAACCTCATCACTACTGTCATTTTGGACCAGATAGATCTTTGTCTGGGGTGGGGCAGGGAGGGGGGATCTTGTGCCCTATAGGATGTTAGCAGCATCCCTGACCTCTGTCCGCTTCATGTCAGTAGCGCCCTCCAGTTGTGATGACCCAGAATGTCTCCAGTCACTGAAACATGTCCCCTGAAGGGCAGAATCACTCCTAGTTGAGAACCCCTGATTTACTGTGTTCTAGACGTGCCATGTATCTCGTCTCCTCAGTTAGGTTATAAATACCTTGGGGGAGAATTTTCATTATCTCCACAATGCCTGTATACAGACGATAGAGTAAATGTTTAATAAGCGTTCGTTTCGATAGGCTCAGCTCATTTTCCTGGTTTGTACCTCCTCCAGCTGGGGCCGGGGAGAACCGAAAGTCTGAGGCCGTATTCATCATCGTCAGTCAGCGTGTATTAGATAAATACTTACAATTTCCTGGTTTTTATTTTGCTTTCCTTGCTGACTCTTGGGTCCGGAGTGCCTTACGTTCAGAATGCCAGCACTGGGAGGGAGTGGACGGGTAGCACGTCCCTCGTTCAGGATTTACGTTGGAGAAACTGATTAATAGACTAGGCTTATGGGTAAAGGTTTTCCTCTTCTGGATTCTCACTCACGGCATCACACCTCTGCGGGGACTGTGTGTTGGCCATTTTTATACGAGCTGGTCCTAAATTTGCTGGGGAGTAGTTTCCAGAAAGGTTTGCTGTGCCCTTCCCAGTGTGGGCGCCAGTATGGGGCCCAAGTGCCCCAGGGCTCAGTTTTACCTGTAAGGTTGGACCAGGATAACCAAAGGCCGAAGGTCTAGGCCTGTATGTTGGGAGCAGCGCTGGACTGAATGTGTGTGCGTGTGCACAGTGGTAGGGAGAGTGGCCCACGGTGTTGTTGGGAAAGTGAGGAGCGTACCCCAGGAGAACTCAGTACAAGGAGACCCAGAACTGAGGAGAGCTCACATTACCACCCAGTGGCTGTGAGGACTGAGCGAGGAAGTTTCTCTTCTCCAGGCCCGGGCTCGCCCTTGAAGGAAGAAGAAGGAGTTAAAGGATCTTTTCCGTCCCTCCCGCCTCTGACCACCACGCGACTTCTTCTTTACCCTGAAGTCCACTTCTTTCGTGCTCCTGGAAGAGAGATGGATGAGGCAGGCTTGGGCCAGGGCCTTCCCAACACTTAGTGGAGACCAGGCTCTTGCTGGCCGTCCGTCTTCAGCTTCTGGACAGACTGTCGGGAAGCTGAGAGCAGAACCAGGTGTGGTAGGAAGGCAGATTTGGCCCGGGAGAACTTTCTGGCTGCCAGGGTTGTTGGAATGTGAAATAGCCCCGCAGAGGGAAAACGCTCTAGGCACTGGCGGTGTTCTCTTGCCGAGGCTGATCCTGGCTCGGCAGAAACTGAGCTATCAGATCAGTGGCCAGACTGGGTGACTCCAAGTCCTTTCTCACCCTGTGCATTAAATAAAATTTTTTTAGAGGCATCTGGGTGGCTCAGTCAGTTAAGCGTTTGACTTTGGCTCAGGCCGGGATCTTGCTGTTCGTGAGTCCAAGCCCCACATCGGGCTCTGTGCTGGCAGCTCGGAGCCAGGAGTCTGCTTCGGATGCTGTCTCTCTCTCTCCTCTCTCTCTCTCTCTCTCTCTCTCTCTCTCTCAAAAATAAATAAACATTAAAAAGACATTTTTATATTGTTAATTTTTCTTTATGTCTTGAGATCCTTGAGAAGAGAACGGGAAGGGAGACGGACAGAGCTGCCTTCTAAAGACAAGTTTCTTGGGGTGGGTGGGATGGGTGTTCAAGTGAGGACACTGATGGGCAGAGAGCATCGCTGTTGTTACATTTCTTCAGAAATTTCTGGGTGGGAAGCCGGCTGCCACGGGGGAGCCTGGAGAGGCCGTGGTAAATCTGAGATTTTACTGGCCGTGGGGTCCTGGCTTGACCTTCTTGGGCCAGTGACCGGCCCCGGTGCTGGGCCCAGCTCTGCCCAGCTCTCTCCCTGGGAGCCGCCCTGCCCTACTGAGGGGCAAGCAAAAGCCACGTGGTTTTCCCTGCTGCTTTCTGTCAGTCTCTGCGCAGCTCTGACTCCGCCGTCCAGGGAGTTGGCTGTGACCGAGGACCACAATTAATCCACCTTCTCCAGAAGCTGTTTGCTTCAGGCCCTTGACTGTCCCATCACTGGGCTCTCTGAGACCGCCTTTCTCTGTGACGTCCTTGCTTTCCACGAGAGCATTTTTGTCAGGCTCCATGCAGCGCCCGCTCCACTCTGTCATTGACCGGACGCCTTTATGCCACTTGTCACCACCTCGAGGCGCTCGTCACCCATACTACTCTCTGCTTCTACGTATTCGATTTTTTAAGATTCTACATATAAGTGAGGTCATGCGGGTTTTTTCTTTGCGTGTTTGGCTGATAGCACTTAGCACGATGTCCTTCGGCTTCATCCACATTGTTGAAAATAGAGTCTCCTTCCTTAAAGCTGAACGGTAGTTCGCGATGTGTTTATACACACCATCATTTCTTTATCCCTTCGTTTGTCGAAACCTCGGTGGTTTCCACGTACTGTCTGTTGTGAATGATGGTGCATGAGGTGGGGGGCACAGATACCTCTCCGAGGGACTGACTTCATTTCCTTTGGGTGCACGCCCAGAAGTGGGATTGCTGGATCATGTGGTCGTTCCATTTTTAATTTTTTAAGGAACCTCCGGACTGTTTTTCCGGTGTGGCTGCACCAGTTTACATTCCCACCAGGAGTGCGCAAGGATTCCCCATTCTCCACATCCTCACCGACACTTCTGTTGGGAAGAGTCCTCCAACAGGTGTGAAAGGATATCTCTTTCTGTTTCGAAGTTTATTTGGTGCCTAGTGACGTTGAGCGCCCTCTCGCGTACCTGTTGGCCGTTGGTACGTCATTTTTGGAGAAATGTCTGTTCAGGCCCGTTGCTTATTTTCTAATTGGGTTATTTGTCTTGTTGCTGTTGAGTTGTCGGGAGCTCCTTACGCATTTTGGACATTCACCCCTTAGCAGATGCATGGTTTGCAGTTAATTTCTCCCAACCCGTAGGGTGCCTTTTCATTTGCGGACGGTTTCCTTTGCTGTGCCAAAGCTTTTTAATTTGTTGTAGTTCTACTCGTTTGGGCTCTTGTTACCTAGCTTTTGGTGTCCTAGCCAGAAACTCATTGCCAAGGCCAATGTCAAAGATTCTTGCCCCTCCTGTTTTCTTCTAGGAGTTTTGCGGTTTGGGGTCTTAAGTCTTCCTTCTCTTTTCTGTTGATTTTTATGGTTTAAGAGAAGGGTCCAGTTTTATTTTATTTTTTTTCTGCAGGTGGATATCCAGTTTTCCTTAAACCACTTATTGAAGAAACCACCCTTTCCCCATTGTATATTCTTGGTGCCCTTTGTTGAAGGTTAGCTGACCATATATGTATGCATGGCTTATTTCTGGGCTCTCGGTTGGCTTCCGTCGGTCTGTGTTTGTCTCTCTACGCCTGTACCGTACTGTTTGGGTTACGGTGACTTTGTGATCGCGTTCTGAATCAGGTAGGGTGATGCCTCCAGCTTTGTTCTCCCTTCTCAAGATTGCTTTGACTCTTTGGGGTCTTTGGGGTTTCATATGAATTTTAGAATTAATTTTTGCTGTGTTTGTGAATGTCTAGTTTCCGAACTCTCTCAGGCAGGGCAGTGGATCCCGCTGACCAGGGTACGTGTATGTCGCATTACCAGCTACCAGATGAGCCCGGAGGCTGTCCCTTGGAAGTCTGTGCCTTGACTACTTTGAGCTCAGATGGCAAGCTGCTGATTGTTGCCCAGCGAAACCATCCCTGACTTTGCTGAACAGTATGGGGGAGAGTGTGGAGTTGTATTGAGGCGGTGGGGGCGAGGGGGGGGGGCCAAGGGCCCCTGGAGTGGGGGGTGGGGATCAGGGCGGGGCTGGCTGCCTACTTCCCCAACTGTGAGGAACCTAGGTGCAGTTAGGCAGTGACCTGAAAACCCTGGCATGTATGTTTCCTTAGGAGGGACGTGAACTTGTGTTCGTGGCCGCTTATGCCTTGTTGTGTACATATTTAGATACCCTGGCAACTCTCCTCTTCAGCACTAGCTGTAATAACCTACCGCATTTCCTGTCTCAGGGCCTTTCCTTCTCTACTAATTAGCTCCTTTGTCTTGCCCCTTTAATCTAGCAGTAGTTGCACAGGGAGCTGCCTGCCTAGGAATTTCTGCATTAAGCGAGGAGGCTCTCCCACTGATCCTGTGCAGGCATTTTTGCTGACAGGCTGATCTGGCCGGAGCTGTCAAATCCAAGAGACTGGGAGACCTTTCACCTTCACCTGGGTCACGTGCTGTGGGGAGAGAGGGATGGGCCCCCGTCCCCTACTCCCTGCCCTGACTGTTGAAGTTAGCTGACGTTCAGTTGCCCAATCTGCAGTCATACTCCACTAATTGGATTGTTTTAAAATTCTCCTCTGGATGAATTACGAGCTTTCTTGACTTTCGCCAGGCTGCCTGGAGTCAGTCCCAGCCCGGGCAGGTGCCCTGCCAACTTCCCTGGCATGTGCCTGTGCCAGCGCACTTTACTATCGACCCCGAGCTCTCCCGTGGAAACACCGAGCCCGGAGCCCTGGAGAAGGTGCGGCCGCTCCTGTCGTTCTGAAAGGCCGCCTTTGTCCTGCGGAATGCCTGTCGCAATGAAGCCTGATAAACAGCCAGCTCGTTTCTCCCGTAAATCGACATGAAAGAACCTTGCCCACTAGGAGCAACTCTACTTGCCTCTTCTCGTCTCCTTTATTCAAGCCTATTTAATGAATAACTGTTGAAGACCCCAAATCTTGCACTGTGGTGCCAGGCGTTGGAAACTGGGGGTGTCGAAATTTGGGGCCCTTGTTCTCTAGGACCTTAGGCTTCTGGCTGGACACAGAACGCGTGCTTCGGAAACCATGAAAGAGTACAGTGAAACCTTGGATTGAGAGTAACTTGTTCTGCGAGGGTTTTGCAAGACGAACAAACGTGTCTAATAAATTTTAACTTGATAAACCAGCAGTGTCTTGCGATGCGAGTAGTACCTGACCCCGAAGGTCACATGATCACAACTGACTCAACGGTTCTTGAAATTCTCTCGGATATAGGAGTGCTTTGGATGACAAGCATGTTTCCGGAACAAATGATGCAAGGTTTTACTGTATATAAAATGGAATTCAAGGACACGCCACACGCGTGAGTGGCCTTCTCTGGCGACCTCGTGAGACCAGAGCTTTCTCTCGCCATGGGGTCCAGAGGCCCGCTTCCATTTCAGTTCCCTTAACGGTTTTTTTGTTCATTCAGGAAACACCCGTTTGGTGCTTCCTCCCTGCCAGGTGGGCTAGGCGCTTGCGACGAGGAGGTGAGCCTAAGACACGGCCCTCAGTTCGCTCACAGTCTAGTTGGGGAGAAGAATAAAGAGGGAGGTGAGCCCGCATGGCCGAAACGCTGTCCCCCGTGGTAAGGGTAGGCCGCCATGCGAAGGAGCGGCTGGATTTTTACTTTGCAATTTGTCTCCTGATCAAAAGCAATCCTCAGTGTTTCTCTCCTCCTACCCCCAGTCAGATGGCTGATGAACCTCTTCTGCCGTCCCGTCCATCTTGCTGACTTTTTGAAACGTCCTTTTCCTCGTCAGCCACCTCCCACCACGCGGGAGCTCCGTGTGTGCGCTCAAACGTGTTCATAAGTTCTGTTCCTCTGTTTCTCTTGCCCTTTCTAGTTGCTTGGAGTTACTCAGTCACCATTACGATCTTTGAATCTTAAAATTATTTTGAAAATCACTCCCCGCCACCCCCTCCAGGGCCATATCAGCGAGTGGAGCATCGAAACCAGAACAAGTTGGGGCGCCTGGCGGGCTCAGTCGGTAGAGCATGCGACGCTTGATCTCAGGGTCATGAGTTCAAGCTCCACGTTGGGCGTGGAGGCTACTTAAAGAAACCATCATAAAATTAAAAAAAAAATACAAAGACAGAGCAACTTCAGTATAAAAAACAAAACAAAACATTCCTCTGGTTCTGCCCCTAGCACTACAGTAAGACTTTTTTTTTTTTAATTGATATATTTATTTTGAGAAGGAGAACACGCAAAGGCGAAGGAACAGAGGGAGAGAGGGAGAGAGAATCCCAGGCAGGCTCTGCACTGTCCGCACAGAGCCCGACGCCGTGCTCGCAAACTGTGAGATTGTGACCTGAGCCGATATCAAAAGTTGGACATTTCACCGACTGAGGCACCTGGGTGTCCCCTCTACAGTGAGACTTTTATGCTGCTTTGCCCTGAAGCTTATCCAGGTGTTTCTGAGCACCCCTGGGAGGTGTCTCATGGGTCCTATATCCTCTTTCCTCCCGTGGCCTTTACGTCCTCGTGACTGTTCTGGACATGCTCCCCGACACGTCCCAGGAAGTGCCCCTCTAGGGCCCTACGACCAGAGTTGGGCCACTCAGCACCTGCTGAGGGCCGCTGCAGTCCTGCCCCCGTGCTGCGTGAAGCTGCCTGGCCGGGCCACACTGGTCACGCACCGGCACCTGCCGGGGCAGCTGCACTGCTGTGCCCTCCTCCGGCGTGCCGAGACCTTTACCTGCAGCTTGGACAGCCCTGGGCGGTGTTTTTCTGTTACTCTGTGAAGTCGTGCTGTTTGTGGTCTTTTCCTAAGATGCAAACATGAATCCGTGGCTGCCAGGCCACAGGACACGGTGTTCTGCTTAGAATTGCCCTGCTCTCTGGACTGAGCCCTGCCGCTGGCTTGCATTATTTCTGAGCAGCGCTGGGACGTCTTCGGCCAGAAGGGCCCCGCAGTCCTCCACTCACGCCCAGAGAGGCCTGAATCCTCCAGGGCCCTTTTGGCTCAAATGGCGACCTTTAGAGTACTTATAATTTTACTTAATTTATTTTTTAGTGTTTCTTTTGCGAAAAGAGAGCATGCCAGCAGAGGAGGGGGAGAGAGAGAGAATCTCCAGCAGTCTGCACGCTGTGAGCGCAGAGCCCAGTGTGGGGCTCGATCTCGGGAGCCGTGAGATGGTGACCTGAGCTGAAATCAGGAGTCTGACGATTAACCGACTGAGCCCCGCCCTTTAGGTGAAACTGAGGCTCAGGGCGAGACCTAGCAAGATCCAGACAGACCCTTTGGTCCAGCTCCAAATTGGCGGTGTTTTTCACCATACTGGACTGCTCCCCATTTGGGTCCACATCTGTTGTTGGCCTCTGTATGATCAAATGAGTGTGGCGTCCCAATTACTGTTGGTGCCAACCAGGCAGAGCGAGTATATGTGGCTGACTCACCAATGCCAGAGCAAAGGACGTGACCTTGGCATTAACCCTGTGAATGTAATTAAACTCGTGTGTACACTTTTCTCTTTCTCTTTTCCCCTTTTCGGTACATTTCTCTGATTTGCTCAGCATCAGTTTTTAAATCACCTCTTGTTTTAAAGCACCTCTGTTCTGCTGCTTGGTTTACGACTGACTGGTGGCATCCTGCCAGCCATTGGGCCACAGCCGCTTCCGCCCACAGGTGCAGGGACGATCATGCTGTCATGGGCTCAGCATCCGGAACCTTCATGTAGTCTCGTTGATTTCTCACAAATAACCGCGAGGGAAGTGGTATGATCCCCTCGTTAGAGATGAAGAGACTGAGTTGTGGAGAGACTCACTTCCTGAACGTATCACAGTTGATATGTGGCTGCCTTGGGATCAGAACCTGGGTCTTCCTGTTCCTGGAGGCCCCGCCTCTATGCCCACGAGCGCATTTCTACTGTTGACCAGCCGAAAGTCTGAGCTTCCTGGGAAGATTCTATTTGCAGCAGTCCCGAGACTTTAAAGTTTGAAAATCACTGGGAGGCAGAATCTTCCTTGCCTGGTGACCTGAGGTCTCACTCTGGGTTGAAATGAGGTCACCTGTCCCTACAGAGCCTCTGTTTCCCCTGAATCTGTACAAATGGGCTGCATTATCAGCCCCCAAACATCAGGTTAATGAATAAACTGCCTTGATGACTGGCTCTGAGCTTTCTGACCCATCTGAAACCAAGCCTCTCTGGTTATGCCCTTGAGGGATCCCAGGAAGTTTCCATAATAATGCAGTTGTGACTGTCAATGGCTTCCACTCCTGCCACCCCCCTGAGCCAAGTCCTGCAGGTGTCACCACCCCTGCGATCTTGAGAGAGTGTCTTCAGGACTGATGAGGGGCTTGCTGGTCTCTGGGGGCCACCGTCACGTGTAGTTTGCTGGGAGCAGTAAAACACCTGTAAGGCCAGTTTGCCTCACTGAGTGGCCCCCTACTCCAGCCCCCTGCTGTTCCTGGAGCCCAGCCTGTCAGGCAACAGACAGGATGGCAGGAGTGGCCCTGTCCCCTCCAGTGGCCCACGCATGTGGGGTCACTTTCAGGAGCTTCCTCTGCTGGAGGGCAGATACAGCGCTGGGCACTGTGGGTTCCGCACTGTTTCTGCAGCCAGTTTGGAATTTCTCTTCTCTGCCCTGCTAGGCTCCATATCGCCAGAGCATTTGTTGATGGCTTGGCCTCAGCCAGTCTTTCGCTTAGTTTTTGGTTTGTCTTAGGACGGTCCCGAAGGGCCCAGGGGAGGGTCTCTGGGGTGACAGCAGCTTCATGGGCAAGCACGGTGTTACGTAGTGCTTAATGGAGGGTTGGGGGGCGGGGGAGGGGGTGGGGATTCAGTTACACCTGGGTGTGGGGCGTGACTCCGTCATTTGCCAGCTGTCTCCCCGAGCAAGCTCCTGAACTTTCCAGCCCTGCCTCTGCTGGTAGGGTGGGGGGTCAGAACGTTCACCTCATTGCGTTGCCATGACAGGTGGCACAGTATGTCCGGAGCCTCCACCGGGGGGGGGGGTGCATGTATGTGCTCAGTAATACTAGCTACTGGGAGTGGCTGTCCCGGGGATGTGGGCTGTCCCCTAGAATTATTTGTTTAGGTCTGGTTTCATCATCTTTTCATCTCCTGGTCCCCAGGGATCTGGTCCTTCTGCCTTTCTTTAAAATGACCACTCTTGGGGCACCTGGGTGGCTCAGTCAGTTAAGCTCCTGTGGCTCTTCTAGGGCCCAGTGTTTGCTGCGTTTTGAAGGACAGAAGCTTCCGTGAGTCCCTCTGGGTTGCTCTGGTCAGTGTTTTCCACTCTGGCTCTAAAGCCTCACACTTTGGTAACCTCATCAAGCAAACCTAGCCTCTCCCTGTGGCCTCGTGCCAAGGGCCTGCTGTCGTGTTCCACACGGGTGTTTATTTAGTTACATATTGCATATGCTTGGAATCTTTAGGGCCAAATGGGGGGGGAGGGGTCAAAGTTGATACGATTCACCACTCCCACGTGTCTTTTGGATGACGAGTCTTGTTATCCAGAATTGGTTGACGACCCATCAGAGCTCTGTTCCAGGAAAAACCAATCCAAACCCTTTAAACACTGGCCTTTGAGGCGATGGTTTGCCTGACGGCAATGGCGCTCGCCTATTCAGGGACTCCCATTGAAGGCCTGCTGATTTTCTGTCTTCTTTTCCAATTTATAGCTAGAATTTCTTGCTGGGGAAAAAGAAAAAATCCACTTTGTAGCGAAGACAATGAAATCGCCTTTTCCATCCTCCCATCTAGAGAGCTTATCACCATTAACACCTCTGGGAATCTTTGATTTCTTCTTGTTTTTTTTCACGCACATAACACACGTCAGTGCTCGACCCACAGCTCACTGGCTTTTCGACCTTGAGATAATCATTACACCCCAAGCCTGACTTTCTTCTGTTTTCAAATGGAGAATATTAAGTAACTCCTAGGGCTGTTAGTAATGTTAAATTTAAAAACCATGTCAATATTTAACATAGCACTGGAACATGAGCCTTCAAATGCCAGCTACTGATTTTTTTAAAAGGGAAATGGGATCATACAATACATACTTTCTCAGCTTTTCTTCTTACTCTGTGGTAAATTGCGGGCATCCTTTCATGCCTGTATATACAGAAAATCCCCATTCCTTTGTTAAGAGCCTCACAGTGTTCTAGTGTATTGATTACATCATAATTAATTTAATCATTTCCCCAGTGAATTAAAAAATTCTTTGCTCTTATAAAGAAATGTTGCAGTGGCCGTGATTGTATGTCTCTCTACACCTTGTATTTCTACACACCTTTTTGTTAGATGCGGAATAGCTAAATTGGAGGCTGTGCCAGTGTTTCAGGGACTATCAAATTGCTTCAGTGCCCGCTATTAATTTCAGCCTATGCAGTATGACTGAACAGTGTTTTTTTTAGAGAGAGGGAGCGAGAGAGAGCAGAGGAAAAGCAGAGAGAGAGAGAGAGAGAGAGAGAAAATCCCAAGCAGGCTCCGCACTGTCAGCACAGAGCCCGATGCAGCGCTCAAAGTCACGAATGATGAGATCGTGACCTGAGCTGAAATTAAGAGTCGGTCAGTTACCCGACTGAGCCACTCGGGCGCCCCGTACTGAGCAGTATTATTGTGATAAACAAGGAACGCTGATAGTGGCCACTCTCAGACCTTTCTTCCTCAAGCATGAGTGGACATTTGAGAGCCCTTTTTACCTGACTGGTGTTAATTAAGGAGCTTATTATGATGTGGGTGCCCCCTGCATTATCAGGGTTCTGTATAGTATGGGGATGGTTTCGTGTTCTATTTATGCACCAAAGGCACGCATCGGTCCTTCTTTCACCAAGCAGGGGTTTTTGTTTTCGTTTTGATAAATTTTAGTGAAAATGTGATGTACATCAGCCTCAACTGATTTTTACTCTTCACCCAAGTTCCTAAGCCAGACAGGCACACGGCCCAACATGGCGGCCCATCGCAGTTGATCTTGCTGGGGGGTTATGAGGCTACTCTGTGTTTTACCTCTTTGGGGACTCCTTCATTTTCCTGTTGATTGTGACGGCGAGCACCTGAAACTACTGAAAACAAAAGGAGAAAAGAAAAGTACTTCCCCTTGTCGGTATGGATCTTGGCTTTCCTCCTGGGGCGAGGTGAAGGCCCCACGTGACCGGGGAGGTCAGGAGAGAGTGGAAGAACGTGAGTGTGGCTGAGCGAGGACACTGTGCTTGCAGATCATGCTGCACCTCGTTTTGGCCTTTGACAGCCACGGGTAGACCCTCATCAGTCGCCTCACCAGCTTGTTCATTGGTTGTAATACCACCTGAGCATTCCGTTCAAAGACTTCTCCACGTTGTATCCAGGATGTTGAGTACAAGAGATGTGGAATCTCTGAGAAAATGGTTTGGAAATTCTATCCAAGACCGTTGTGACTATTCCTATTCTGGGTCAGAGTTCAGTGAAAAGATACCTTGTTTAGAATCCACTTATGAAATTTTTTGCTTTCAGCTTAGACATGTAGTTCACAGGCCCACCTCCCTAACCCCACACTTTCCCCCAGCTGCCCCCCCCCCCCCGCCACCCTTGGTCTCATATTAAGAAAGCAGAGAAACTCGTTAAAGGACAGGAAAACAACCGAGAACAGTCCTGTGGTAATTTGAAAGCAGCCCCAGGGAAGTTTCCTTCTTGCCCCAAAGTGGATGGGGGGCAGGGGCTGAGGCACTGCCACGGTTGAGGAAAAGCAGGCTCACAAAGGCTTCTGGAGTCAAGCTGAGCTTAATGTTTGCAGAAGGGTCCAAAAGGGGTTGTTTTTCCGAAGTCAAAGCATAGAAACTGCTTTGTTTTAAAGTTTATTTGTTTGGAGAGAGAGAGAGAGAGAGAGAGAGAGCGAGCGCATATGGGAGGGGAGGAGGCACAGAGAGAAAAGGAGAGAGAGAATCCCAAGCAGTCTCCATGCTTCCAGCAGAGAGCCTGATGCAGGGCTCGAACTCACAAACCGTGAGATCATGACCTGAGCCGAAGTCAAGAGTCAGATGCTCAACTGACTGAGCCACCCAGGCGCCCCAAGCACAGAAACAAGTTTAATAAAAATACGATGTTGAGATCAGGGTTCAATTAAACAGTGATTAAGAGATTTCTGAGAAAAATTCCTAATTGTGCTTGTAATTGTTTTCATAAATATTTTCTTTATGAATCATCTAAGTTCGTCTCCTTTAATAGTCATAGCTGAGTAGCATGTAGGAAATTATTAAAATTTCAGAGCTTTGCAGTGCAGAGGCCCTGCTTCCCGTTTGTACTGTGGCCAATTTGCAGGTGGGACCTTAAAGGAATGTGAGATGACAAACTCAAGGTAAACGTTTCAGTGCCACACGTGGTTACGTGACACACACAAAATTTATTTCTGAACCCAAAAGGCACCTTTCACTTGTGCCTGGGTGCCCTGCAGAGTATCTTCTTCTTCTTCTTCTTTTTTAAACCAGAGAGTTACTCTACTAAAGACAATCTCTAAGTTCACTTTTAGGAAGTTTAAACGATTTTAATTTGTACTCCCTGGCACTTTGCAGGTTTAAAGGAAGTAGAATCATTACCTTGTAATTAACAAAGTCGGCACTCCTAACACCTTCCATTCACGATCTCAGAGTGTTTCTGGAGGCGGGAGAGGAGGGGGGACAAAAATCCCTTTCTCAGTCCACAGTAGACAGCTTTGAGGCTTGGGATGTGTGCAGCCCAGGGACCCACTCGGGAAATAAGGTGAGGATTGATTCTTGAGACCATTCATTCATTCATGTGTTTATTGCCTGCCTCTCCATTGAAGGCACTGTTTGATTTTTAGGATTGCCTGTATTCTGGCAGTTTTTTCCTGCTTCTGACATTTGCACATTCTTTTCTTCTCTGGTGGAGGCTTGACTTTGGAAGAACAATAACTTAGCAGGGGAAACATGCCTGTGGAAACCAAGGGCATTATTTGGTTTTCAAGGTGGTTGAGCTTTTTTTTTTTTTTAACGAGTTTATTAGTATTTTTTTTTAAGTTTGAGAGACCGTGTGAGTGGGGGAGGGGCAGAGAGAGAGAGGGAGAGAGAAAGAGAATCCCAAGCGGGTTCCGTGCTGTCAGCGCAGAGCCAGATGTGGGGCTCAAACCCACAAACCGTGAGCTCATGACCTGAGCCGAAAACAGGAGTTGAACACTTAACCGACTGAGACACCCAGGCGCCCCTAGGCGGTTGAGCTTTCTAAGTACACGGTCTTAGAACTGGAACCCTGGGAGCCCCGAGAAAGGTCAAGGAGAAAAGTATGTGTTGTTTTGGAGGTAGGCTGCTGTGACAGGAAGAGGGACGGTCCTTCTGATAGAAAGTTTTGCTTTAACAAAAACCGAAGCAAAATAAAATATGAAGAGTGTGTGGAATAGGAAGACAGGAGCGATGCTCTGGACCCATCCCCTGAACCTGACTTTATCCAGAGAAATTTTGGCGGAAGGTGGGAGAGAAAGAGAAGTTAGGGCAGCTGACTGTCTTTGTTGCCCCAGGAATCGGCCAGCATCCTCCCCATGGCTTTGGCTAAGACTGATGGTGTTCATGGGACGGGACCACAGGTCCAGAGTGACCTTCTCAGAGGGAGGCCGGGGGCTAATGGGTCAGGAGCAAAACAGCAGGGCCCGGGGGAGACTCAAATGGAGAGAAGTCAGTGTCCAGTAAGAAGCATCTCGGTGAAAAATAAGGTTCTAAGCAGTTTTCCCATTGGAAATGATCTCTTCCCAATGATAGACCCGAGACCCAGAAGCCAGGAATGACTGTCCATCCCTCCACGAGCCCGTGCGGTCCTCGCTGAAACCAAAACGTTAATTCTCGTCCCTCAGGAGCCATCAGGGATAATGATCAGCACAGACTTCAGTGTTTTCTGAACCCTGGGGTCAGGTTAGGAGGTCACTCCCTTTATTTCTTATTCATTAGTTTTATTTTATTCAAAGCGCTCACCTTTCCCAAAGGCCTGGACTGTTGTCACAACACAAAGCACAAGTAATCATGAGAAAGGTGTCCTTTCTGGTCTGTCCCTCCTCTTCCTTCAACCTGTTCCGGGCTCCGTAGATCAGGGCTGCAGCTCCCACAGCAGGTGCTCCGGCCCAGTTGTCCCTCTGGGCTCCGCTTACCTTCCCCAGCCTGTAAACTGGGCAGAGTCCCTCCCTGCAGGGCCTCCCTGTTCAGACAGGTTGTGTAAAGAGACCAGATCTGTGTGTGTGGGAACACTTTGCGTGCACGATGATGTGCCTGTGCTTTTCTAAAGAGGATTAAAGGACCCACAGGTGCCTCAAACAGGATGTCCTGCCTTCCATTTCCTTAAAGTTTTCGCTCTTGTGGATCCAGCTAATCCAGGTTAAGGTCATCAGTTTGCCACCTGTGCTGTCTTGTCTGCTTGAAGGGGAGAGGGCGGTGACTTCCCTGTGCTGTCTGCCTTCCGCTGGCACCTTGGATCACTCAGCGTGTCCCTGGGGTAGATGAGGCCCCGGGGTCACCCCTACTTTAGCCAGAGACCACGAATGGCTCGGGTGATTTTCTTTTCACAAAATGAAAGTACATAAAGTTTGCTTAGCAACAAGGAATATTAAAAGTAATGTTTTTGCTTGCACGCAGCATTCATTTAAGAGAACTTTACTGGGCTTGGGGTCTTCAGCAGGGAAGGGGATAGACAGGGTCCTGGAGTTCCTGGGCTTGCACAGAGGGGTGGGCGGGGACCTAAATACACCCAGAACATTGTCGCAGTTTCATGAACTTGTGAATTGTGACAGGTGCAGTGACGAAATAGTAAGAGGCGTGGTGGGAAACTACCAGCACCCTGTTGTAGTTTGGGGGCGTCGGGAAGGCCTTTCTATGGAAGTTGTGTTGAAGCCGTTACTAACTTCAGATCGTTAGCTTTCTTCTGTGCTTACTTTCTCCTGTAGGCTGATTCAGCTCACTTTCTCTCCTTCAGGCTGTATTTCTTCCCGAGGTCTGTGCGAGGTCTGTGAGGTCTGTGCTCGTTAGGGAGGGAGTGATAAATATGCCCATTAACACTTTGTGTCTTTCTAAGCTGGTGCTGTCCTCAGGGAGCTCTTAAATCCTCCCCTCTTTAGTAGCCTCTGACGACAGGCCTGGCCTCCGCTCTTAACTCTTTTCTCCCGTAGGCCAGTAGCTTGTCCGCCCTCAAGGGCCAATTTGTCTGGGGGCTGTGAGCAGGGAGGTGGAGGGGGGCATCTCAAACTGCCTGAAATTGTATCATTCACTTCCCTTTGGGTTGTGCGCTCAAGAAAAACATCCTGGACACCATATTAACGATTGCAGAAAATGTGTTTAAGCCAAAAGTAAAATTATCTAATGTTCAGAGTTGTCATTTTTGTTTTTAAATGTTTATTCATTTTTTGAGAGAGACAGAATCTGAGTGAGGGAGGGGCAGAGAGAGAGGGAGACACAGACCCTGAGCAGTCAGCACAGTGCCCGACGCGGGGCTCGAACCCGAACCCATGAACCATGAGATTATGACCTGGCCAAAGTCGGATGCTCAACCAGCTGAGCCACCCAGGTGCCCCTCAGAGTTATCATTTAACACTTAACAGACTGTATGCTCCTGGTCTTTTCTTTTTCCTATGCATTTGTCATTAAGTATATGTACATATTAACACATTTATAACATTAAAAAACTTTTTAATGTTTGTTTATCTTTGAGAGAAAGCACGAGCAGGGAGAGGCAGAGAGAGAGAGAGGGAGACACAGGTCTGATGCAGAGCTTGAGCCCACGAACCGCGAGATCATGACCTGAGCCAAAGTCGAATGTTTAACCGACTGAGCCACCCAGGTGCCCCTTTATAACATTTTTAAAAAGAATGCGTTTTTTAATACTTAAGAGGGCCATATTAACATTTCTCTGTGGACTTTTTACAAATACAGTAAACAGATTGAGAACGGTCTCTCCTCTGTCCCAAACACATGGAAACATTTTTTTTTTTAATTTTTTTTTTTCAACGTTTTTTATTTATTTTTGGGACAGCGAGAGACAGAGCATGAACGGGGGAGGGGCAGAGAGAGAGGGAGACACAGAATCGGAAACAGGCTCCAGGCTCCGAGCCGTCAGCCCAGAGCCCGACGCGGGGCTCGAACTCCCAGACCGCGAGATCGTGACCTGGCTGAAGTCGGACGCTTAACCGACTGCGCCACCCAGGCACCCCGAAACATTTTTTTTAACATAATTGAATTCAAAACCAAGACGGGGACAGTTTTTGGACCAGGAGTGGAAGCGGGGTTGGTGGTGATGTCTCAGACTTCACAGCCGGCCCCAGAAAAGGGTGTCAGTGCCTCTAACACATGGCGGGAGAGCAGGACCCGACTCTGGCAGGAAGGTGGCGTTAGGGCCGTGGTCCTTGCTGGGACACTGGAGGCATCACGGTGGTCCTCTGCGATGGGACCCGGACTGTATGGCACCACAGATATGATTGATATCCTGCATTTTGTGGTCCATAAAGGAGAAGTTCCTAAAAACCTGCCTTCCAGTCTCGTTCACAGTTGCATATCCGATAGGGCAAGGCCCAGCCTTGCTGTCAGCAGAAGCAAATAAGGAGGGAAGACTCCCAAGATGAGTTTGCAAACAAAATTCCAGGAAAACCATGTCCCTGAGAGACAGGAAGCAGCCCGGCAGGCCCCCACCCCCACCCCGTGAGTGGCCCCCACCCCCCACTCGAGCAGTGGAGCAACTCTGTAGATGTCTTCCTTTTTTCTTTTCTAAATTTTTTTTAAATGATGGACAGGGAGGGGAAGAGAGAGGGAGACACAGAATCTGAAGCAGGCTCTGGGCTCTGAGCCGGCAGCTCATAGCCTGATGTGGGGCTGGAACTCACGAACTGTGAGATCATGACCTGAGCCGAAGTCAGATGCTTAACCGACTGAGCCACCGAGGTGCCCCTCTCACGGCTCATGAGTTCGAGCCCCGCATCGGGCTCTGTGCTGACAGCTCAGAGCCTGGAGCCTGCTTCAGATTCTGTGCCTCCCTCTCTCTCTGCCCCTGCCCCCCTCGCACACTTTCTCTCTCAAAAATAAACAAACATTAAAATTAAAAAAAAAAAAACCAAACCCAAGGTTTGTGCTCAGGGTGGAAGGCGGGGGACTGAGACACGGTGGCCACCGCAGACTGGGTATAACTAAGAAACCATGCATTTGCACACAGAAGGGAGGCAGCCCAGAGATGGAAAGGGCTGGAACGTCTGAACAGAGAAGAGCCTGGAGTTTGGACTGAGGAGCTCTGCATACGGCCAGCTGTTTGCTTCTTGGGGTTTTCCTGGTTTTGTCCGAGTGGTTTGTATCCCACCAGTCCTTCCACCAGGAGTAGAGTGTGTGTGTGTGTGTGTGTGTGTGTGTGTGTGTGTGTGTGTGAACACAAGGAAGGTCTGGAGGCTGCTGAGGCCGTGAGGCCTGGGGAAGAGGGAAGGACAGGTGAGCCCGACACCAGGCTCCACTTTCCTCTCACTTGTTTGCTGTCCTGTGGCAGAGGCCACATAGGTACACAGGGCTTTCAGCGATCTCGCACAAGTGGGGACACAAATTGTGGTTCATCGCTTGCCCAAGACGGGGAGTTTACCAAGGGGTCCTGGTAAACACCGCCTGCTTTGAGCCTGGAGCCCTGACACGTTGCATGCTGGGAGCGAGGGCAAACGGGAAGTGGACCAGCCCTTACAAGGTGGACACTTAGCTTCTGATCAGCCCCTCTCTAGCTACTTGCCTGCGAAAAGCACATCCTTCCTCTCTGGAGGAAGATCAGGTTTGCCAGAGCCTCACATTCACACACTAGTTTTTCCTGTACGATGTGGGACAGTGAAAGAAACGTGACCAGATGGTTAGAGAGTCCGACCAGATGAAAAACAAGCTAAAACCCAGAAGAAATAGGCCTGCTCAGGATCTTGGTGCCTTGTGGCTGCCACACGTGGACTTGAAAAGAACCGTGATGAGTAAGCTTCCGGGACAAGATGAGGTGGAGAACTTTAGCAGAGAACTGGAATCTACTAGAAAGAATCCTAGGAATTCTAGAGCTCCGATTTCTGTGGGAGCAGGTAATAATGTTCTATTAACGATAGGAGTTGGGGTGAAGTTGGGGTCGGGCGCTGATTCTGATGCCTCTGTCCCCAGGAGGGTCCCTGGGTGTGTAGCTTGCCCGTGGCTTGGGAGGGAAGGCAGAGGCCAGTGTGAGAGGAGGGGCCAGGTCTATGCAGACACAGATCCAGAGCTAACGATGAAGAGCAGAACGTTTGATTAAGAAGAGGCTGGCTGGGTGCCTAGAGGGGAGAGGGCAGCCTGGGGTGAGGAGAGCCAGTTCCAAAAAGTTCTTTTTGTTTCCTTTATATGTATTTTCCTGTGGCCCGTTGGGGCACCCAGAGTGGATTAGTGGCTGCTTTTGTTTTTGTAATTATTAACTTCCCTGTTGTTTTATATGATAGTGATTTGTAGCATCCATTATTTTTATTGGCTTGGCTAGTAGGTGCTTGAAGCCAGTTTGTTTCCTCCGTTGGTCCGTCCGTCTGTCTGTCTGTCTGTCTCTCCTGCGTGTGGCCTTTCCCTTCTTCCCACAGTCATCCTCCACCCAATAGCACGCTACCCTCATGTAACAGAAGCTAAGTAAATATTTGCTGCATGAATACAAGGCATAGCTCTTGATTGACTTATGTTTTAAAGGTTTTTTTTTTTAAATGTTTTTATTTATTTTTGAGACAGAGACAGAGCATGAGCAGGGGAGGGGCAGCCAGAGGGAGAGACAGAGAATTGACGCGGGGCTTGAACTCACAAACTACGAGATGAGCTGAAGTCGGACGCCTGATTGAGCCACCCAGGTGCCCCTTCTCTTGATTGACTTATTAACTGGAGCTCTTCAGATGCTCCCCAAGTGATGGTAACAGGGTGGTGGTGCAGCGGGAAGCATCTCTGCCTTTAGGGAATGGACAGTGGGGGACAGGGAAGATCGTACTGGAGAAAAGACCGGACGGAGGTGAGTGGAAGGCACGTAGCAAGTGTTCGGAGCCCCGCCGGCAGTCTGACAGTGACTTCTACTTTATCTGTGTAGGCTCCAGTCAGGAGACAGAAACCATACCATTAATTTGGCCAGGGAAAATTTAATATAAAGAATTATTAACTAGGGGCTCCTGGGTGGCTCAGATCATAACCTCACAGTCAGTGAGTTCCAGCCCCACATCTAACTCCTCACTCGGAGAGCACGGCCTACTTGGGATTCTCTCCTCCCACCTCTCCCCCCGTGCTCGCTCGTGTGCTCTCTCTCAAAATAAGAAAGCTTAAAAAAAAATTAGTATATGAGAACTAAGTACAAGAGAGGTACAGAGAATTTTGCAGAATACAAGAGCAACTTCTAGCTGTAGGGCTAAGGGAGAATGTTCAAGGAAGGATCAGCTAGGAAGGAGAGTCCCCCAAAGTTGAGATTTAGACTTCTTGAGAGAAGAGTGTGTGTGTGTCTGTGTGTGGAGGGGCGGAGCCACCGGGTGGTACGGAAGTCACTGGGGCACCAGCAGGACTGGTGAGGGGAGGGTATATGCCACGGAGCCTCCCACATTCCATGAGCCAGGAAGTCGCCTGCTGTGTCAGGGAAGCAAGAACAAAAGCACTAGAACCTCAAAGAGAAACCCTTCTTACCACGGTGTCCTTCCAGCACCCTCTACTGACGAGACCAACGCTGTGCCAGCTGGCAAAGGAGTGTTCCCAGCAGCTGAGTCCAGTAGAAATAGAATGCAAGTCACATATGTGATTTAAATTTTTCTAGTAGCCACATTTGAAAAAACAAAACCAGGGGCGCCTGGGTAGCTCAATCGATTGAGCTTTGGATTCTTGATTTCAACTCAGGTCAGGATCCCAGAGTCGTTCAACTCAGGTCAGGATCCCAGAGTCGTGGGATCGAGCCCTGTGTCAGGCTGAGTGCTGAGTGGGGAGCCTGCTTGGGATTCATTCTCTCTCTCCTACAAATCAAATAAATAAATAAATAAGCGAAAAGAACCAGGTCGCATTAATTTTGATAAGCCAGTATATCTAAAATAGCATTTCCACATGTGATCAGAATAAAATTATCGAGATACTTTATGTTTTGGTACTAATTCTGCAAAATCTGGTGTGCGTTTTGTACTTGAGAGCACATCTCTGTTCACACCAGCCATGTGCCGAATGCTCACCTGTGTTTGGCTGCCGGCTACCATGGTGGACAATTTGCACAATTTGCAGGGTCCAGCTCCAGGATCAGAGAGAAAGCCTGTGGTAGCATCGTGGATTTGGCACTTCGATGCTATAAATGGATAACTAGCACATAATTATAATAATTATGTGGCCACATAATGGAAGATTGATGATCTCCTAAGTTGCAAGAATTGGGGCGGGGGGGGGGGGGGGGGAGCTTTTACGATGTAGGTCAAGTAGCATGTAGAATTCACCTGAATAGAATGTCCATTTTGTAATAGCAAGAAAACTCAAAACAGAAACCGGTGTGTTAGGAAGGATAGGGAAATGTACTAAAACATTAACCGTGGTTATCTGGCGGGGGGGGGCGGCGCCTGGGTGGCTCAGTCGGTTGAGCGTCCGGCTTCGGCTCAGGTCATGATCTCGCGGTTTGTGGGTTTGAGCCCCACGTCGGGCTCTGTACCGACAGCTCGGAGCCTGGAGCCTGCTTCGGATTCTGTGTCTCCCTCTCTCAGCCCCTTCCCCGCTCAGGCTCTGTCTCCCTCTGTGTCTCAAAGATGAATAAACGTTAAAAAAGAAAAGCAAAAAAACCCAGTGGTTACCGTGGGAAGTAGTACTGGGCTGTTGGCTTTCTTCTTCATACACTTCCGTGTTTTCAGATCGTCTTCAACAAGCACACAGTTCGTTTACCTAATATCCATGCTCTCACAGCACAGAGGCTTGTGGGGGCCCAGGCCCTCGAGTCGCAGTTGGTCACAATTTCAGAGACAGATGACGTCGTCTCCAACAAGCGCGCGAACCTAGCGTCGTAAAGGTACGACACTTCTGTCACGCTGAGTTTGAAGACTCACGACCAGGAGTCCCTCCGGTGGCAGAAACCTCAATCTCTGAATTTTTGGATAAGAGAAGGTGCTTTACGCCATTGCCGTTAAAAGCTGCTCGGAATGTTGGTCTTTGTTCATTTCTTTTCTTCCTCGTGGGGACCAGGGAATTAAAAGGCCGTTAGTTACTGGAGGTGATTTATTTTGCCTCTTCTGTAAGAGCGCGTTTTACCCCCTCTGCTCTGTCAGCAAAAGTAGAGGTTCTTTTTTCTCCTCAGGGAAGCTGAAATGGGGAATCTTTTGTGCTGCGTGGGGCAGGGGGCTTGGTTCTGATGACACGGCTGCAAGACCGTCTCTGGGACTTGCTCATTTTGTGGGATTCTCTTGGGTTCTGACCCTCGGCTTTATGCTGGTTTGGTCTAGAAAGGCCAAGTCCACGAGACCACCTTTTTAAAAATGTTAGTTAATTTATCTTGAGAGGGAGCACACCAGCGGGGGAGAGGGATGGGGAGAGAGAATCCCAAGCAGGCTCTGCAACACGGATCCCGACGTGGAGCTCGATCCCACCAACCCTGAGATCGTGACCTGAGCTGAAACCAAGGGTTGGACCGTCAACTGACTGAGCCACCCAGGTGCCCTTGACTATATGCATTTTGAAGAAGCAAATGCTTTTTGACTTTGTTACGAACCAGATACCGTCGTGAGATATTTGTCGTGGAGAGGTTCTTGTAATCCTCATAATAACCCTATAATATGTGGACGTGGCTGCTTCTCCCATTTTCTAGGAGGGAAACCTATGCCTGGACGTTGGGTAACTTGCTTTTGACCTCATAGAAATTCAGATTCACATAGTCTCGCTTCAGAGTCTGTGCCCTTAAGAACTAAGCCAGTGCCGTGGTTCTTAAACTTGACCATGCCTTGGAATTGACTTAAGGGAGGTGGTAGGGCGTCCCTGGAACAGAGTGGGTTCAGTAGAATGAGGTTGGGAAGCTCCATGGGGCTTCTGGCATAGAAGGCATGGAACGTCACACTGAGGAGTGTGGACCTTATTCCATAGATGGTGGAAGGTCTCTGCTTTTTGGACAGGGGAGTGTCCGTGTGGGAGCTGTGCTCTAGGATGTGTCTACTGGGAGGCGTTTTTCTTGTCAAGTCTGCGGGATCATTTTGGCATCTGTTCTCCCCAAGCTTCCAAGGGCCCCACCTTCTTCTAACCGCCCCCTCGCCCAAGCAGAGCCTGTCTGTTCCTCTCTCTCTCTACCCTGTGTCATGTTCCGTCCCCATCCTTCCCACTTACTCCCTCCTGTAAAATGGTGCCGCCCTTCCCTCCACGATCCCAGTCTGTTTGAAGAGATCTTCATCATGGGAGGAGTGGGTGCTGCTCTAACTCTTGAGGCCATTCCAGAAAGTGCGGGCATGGGTTCACGGTGTTCTGTGAGAGGAGCACCCCCTCCCCACACCCACTGCCCCTTGTTCTTAGCCAGATGGGGTGGAGGAGTGTTCATGCAGGAGAAGAGGCCAGCTCTCCTGGGGTCCCACAGCTGTACCCTGATTCTAGCCCCTCTTTGCTGTGTCCAAGCGCTGTCCTGGCAGGGCCCGGCCCGTGTCCACCCATAACCGTCTCAGCCTACCTGTTCACGTAGATTTGGGCGGCGACTTTTAATGGTAAATCGGAGAATTCCTTCAGTGAGTCCTTAATACACGGGGAAGAGGTGCAGTGCAGGGTACGTGGACCTTTCATGTTTCAACTTAAGAAAAAAATTTTTTAACATTTATTTTTGAGAGACCGAGAAAGAGCACGAGGGCAGGAAGGGCAGAGAGAGGGAGACCCAGAATCCGAAGCAGGCTCCAGCCTCCGAGCTGTCAGCACGGAGCCCGATGCGGGGCTCGAACCCACGAGCCGCGAGATCACGACCTGAGCCGAAGCCGGACGCTTAACCGACTGAGCCACCCAGGTGCCCTGCAGTTTTCAACTTTATAAAAACGTGTCAGCGGTCCTGAGGTTAGACGCCGGGGACTTGACTCTGAGAGCTTTCCCTTCGCGGAGAGGTTCCCACGGCTCACCTGAATTTGCGCGGACTCTTGGCGTTGTCTCCCCGCAACAGAACGTTTTTCTCCCTGTCTCGATTTGCAGGCTCATGGAGCACCAGGCATTTGCTCAGGGGCGTCCCTGAGCCAGAGAATCCCGCCCCGGCTGTCACTGCCCTTCCCTGCCTCCCTCTGCTCCGCCCCTGTGCCTCGGTGGGCCCTCGCCCTTGTGCACACCTGTACGGGGGCCGCCGGGAGCTTCGTCAATGGCTGAGCTGTCAAAGGCTCCCGCTGGTTTATGTTTCAGGCTCCTGGAGCACGATCAGCAGTGCAGAAGCGTGCCCCATGGGGAGATCAAAGCTTCAGTGGCCAGACGGATGCAGACGCTGCTCTGCTTAATTAAAACCAGGCCTGTGTGCGCGGCAGTGTGATTAAAAGCAAAGAGGCAGTTGCAAAAAAGGTGATGGTGGTTAATCCCCGGCATTCTGTCTCTTGGCCCACGGGGGTGGGGCTGGTGTGGGAGGAAGGCTAGCCTACCTCACCCATTCCCAGGACAGCGCGTGCACACGCGTACGTGAGGTCACGTCGTCTACCGGTACCTCTCACTCATCAGTCGGACGGATCCTAGAAGTGATCGGAGTGCTGGAAAGGACATGGAGGTCATTTGGTGCAATCCCACAAAAATGTGAAACTGAGGCCAGAGGGATTCTCAGAGTTGGTGGGGAACAGAGCCTATCTTTCATGTCCCTTCTCTAGTTTTTAAAATGCTTTTTAAAGTTTTTGTTTTGAGAGAGAGAGCGCGCACACGGGCAAGGGGGAGGGGCAGAGAGAGAGGGAGAGAGAGAATCCCAAGCAGGCTCTGCACAGAGGCCGACGCGGGACTCGAGCTCCTATACCATGAGATCATGACCTGAGTCGAGATCAAGAGTCAGGTGCTTAACGGACTGAGCCGCCCAGGTGCCCCCCTCCTAGTCCCAGCTTAATGTCATGTTGTAAAGGACAGATAGTTAGCTGTATGGGTTCTCCTTCATTCCAAAGATGTTCGTCCATCGCCGGCTACGAGCCAAGGTCTTTTTTATTTCGGATTTCGTCGTGACCTGCTCATTGGGCTCCTTTCCGTCTTAAGTGCTGCAGGACTGTTCCACCCCACGTTCCCCGTGCTGGCAGATCTCCCCAGCTTCGACACCGACCGGCAGAGTTGAGTACTTACCGTATTAGGCGCTGTGCTAACGTTTCCTGAGTTACCAGCAACACAAGCTACCATTCTGTTGAGCCCTTAGGAATGCCTGAATCTGTGTTCGATATTTTGCAGATGCTCTCTCCCTTCGTCCCCAGGGAAGTATTTTTAGCTGACTCATCCCTCACAACAGGCCGTTCATAGCAGCAGCTGAAGGACTGCAAGCTTGAGCAGTGTGCCCGAGGATACCCCGGGAGAAGCTTCTTGACTTACTCTTTCTACCTGCCTGGCACTAAAGCACATCTTTTCCCCGTATGCGGCCCTGCTAAACCCTGAGGCAGTGGGGCAGGTCTGTCTGTCTACGTCTGTCTGTCTGGTTCTCTGGCTCCTCTCCACCCTTCTCCTTCTAGAAACAGTATTCTAGCCTTTTCTTTTTTGTGGGTGGGTGGGACTCTTGTTCCTCCATTCTCCTTGCTTCTTGTTCTCACTGTTCCGAGATGGAGTCTCTCGAAATCTAAACCCGCAGCCCGCGGCCTGGCCCATGCCTTGCAGAGAGGCTGGCTGGTTCAGGGCTTGCTCTGCGTGCAGATCTCGTGGGTCCCCTGGCCTGGCCCCCTCACCGCAGCCACGAGAGCAGCCTCCTGTAGCTAAACCACTAGTTATTTGGGAGCGAAGTGGTGTCATCTTGACGGTAACGTGTTTATCAGAGCCTTGGTTACCTCTGGCCCTCAAGGAAACGCGATCCGTGTCTGCGCTATTAAATTCATCTTGGTGCCTGGTGAGAGGGTGGTGATTTAAACCGGTTTATTTTCCCACTTACTGCTGAGGCTGGCTCACCTTTGCTAGAGAGGATTCTTGACTCTTCCGCTGTGGTAAGAACTCCTGAGTCAATCTTTTCAAAAACTTACAGCTGAAAGTTAAAGGCCTCTGAGCAGTAAGCCCTATTTTTTTATTTAATGGGGAAAATGATTATTATTTTTTTAATGTTTATTTATTTTTGAGAGAGAGCGCGAGCAGGGGAGGAGCAGAGAGAGAGGGAGACACAGATTCCCGAGCAGGCTTCAGGCTCTGAGCCGTCAGCACAGACCCCAACGCGGGGCTCAAACTCACGATCTCATGAGATCATGACCTGAGCCAAAGTCAGATGCTTAACCGACTGCACCACCCAGGCACCCAATGGGGCAAATTCTTATTAGAGACAGAGGACCATGGATTCTGCCAGTAGGAACTGTTTTTATAATGTTGACTTCCCCCTAGTAAAGCCCTTGGTATGCCGTTTAACACTGGGCCCTGGGAAGGCAGTGTAGCCGCTGGGACCAGAGGTCAGGAGATCGGGATTTGATTTCCAGCATTCCATTAACCATACCCTCACTCAAGGCCTTGGGCCACTCACGTCCTGTCCCTGTTCCCCCGTTTTGCACTGGGACTTATGTGAGCATTAAGACCCACTGGGGACCAATCCCTTTTTCAATGCGGTGCCTGGTTTGGTGTGGTTGCTCGTCAAATGGGATTTTTTTTTTTTAAATTTTTTTTTTTTTAACGTTTATTTTTGAGACAGAGAGAAACAGAGCATGAACGGGGGAGGGGCAGAGAGAGAGGGAGACACAGAATCGGAAACAGGCTCCAGGCTCTGAGCCATCAGCCCAGAGCCCGACGTGGGGCTTGAACTCACGGACTGCGAGATCATGACCTGAGTTGAAGTCGGACGCTTAACCGACTGAGCCACCCAGGCGCCCCTCAAATGGGATTTTAAGGCACATAGGATTTTGGATTACCCCTGCCTGAAATTCAGCGGGCAATTGAGAGTTGACTGACAGGAATGAAAATGAGGTCTAAAGAATTAAAGCATAACCAAGTTGTTCATTAAACGAATGTGCGACCCAAGCGGACACAGGTCACCTGTTCTCACACGTCATCTGCCACTGCACTTAAAGGGAGACTCTGCAGGGAAATGCTTTGAAAACATCGAAGTCTACTCTGCAAATAAAAACTGTTATTGTCGCTGTGACTTTTGCTCTTAGTCCGCCTCTGAGGGCACAATGAGAAGAGTGTGAAGCATTTGGTGCGTGGCCAGGCACGCGTGGCCGGGTGCCGTGCAGCCCCAGTGTGTGTGAACCAGGCCTGAGAGAGTTCATCACATTCCATATGCAAGCATTTCTTTATTTGTGCTGTCGTTTCCAATGAAGGCATCATTTCCGTACGTGCAGGCAGCGCCTCAATCTAATAATTCCGCCTGGTTTCTGGGCACGAACGAGAACACAGGGCAGAAGGTGGGATTGGGGGAGAAGGAGCGACAATGGGTGTCCGAGTCTGGGAAAGCACCTCTTCGTTTGGGCACCTGCAGCCCCACGCACGGCTGTACGGCTTGGAGAGGGGAACATGGGTGCGTTTAACCCTCACTTAACCCCTCAGCCGGGAGCCTTTGTGCAGGTCACGGCCTGTGTTACTTTACACGTTGCGTCTGGCTGGTGATGGTGTCCACAGCTGGGAGGAAGGTAGGGGTTTGAGGGACCTCATCAGAGAAGCTACTCTCTTAAGTGACTTCCATTGAACTTAGTACGTACGGGTCTCCATTCCTTTCGTAAAAGATCAATGGCTTCTGTCCCTCTATGCTCTTGTTACTTTTGTAGGCCACGCTCATCCTTCCTCCATTTAGGCTGAATGCATAGCTAGAGCCAGTGGCATGGGTTCCTAAACCCGTCTGCCGCCAGGCCACTTTGCTACTGTAACCGAGTAACTTAATCGTGACCAACGAGCCAGAGGATAGACGGCTGACTTCCATCGAGCACTGCCGTGTGCTAGGCACTCTTCTTCCGAGCGCTTAACATCTAGTCTCCCATAATTTCTGTGTTTATAAAACTTAAGTCACCTTGAACAAAACTGGCGAAAGTGAGCTGCTACAAAAGAAGCTGCCAATGTTAAGCGGGGAAGGTAACAGTAACACAGTCACAGGGCAGGAAGCAGCCAAAGTCTTGGTGTCTGCTGAGGCAGTGTCTTCGAGTTCTGCATCTACTTGGAAGAAAGCCAACTAGAGATCAGGGTCAGTGGCACTTATGCAAGAAAGACTTCGGGCAGTTAATCTGTGGACCCATACCTAGAGGAGAGATCACCCACCCGCGTCAAAAATGTCAGCGAGTAGACCTACATTTATAGGCTTGTGTCAAAAGGCCCAAGGTACGCACATTTCGTTTTCCGTGATTCTTTGCTTTAACGTCCGTTGTAATTAATGGGCCATAGTAGTCTGGATAAGCAGTCTTTTGCTATAAAAGTTACTGAAGCCAATCAGATATGAGCCCCGTGTGGCTCCTGTCCGCGTGCGGGTGCCTACAGGTGACCTGCTGTGGCTCTTTGAAGTCACCGTTGGGGTCTCCAGATCTGTTCTCTTATGGCAAGTTTCTTTTTTTCTTAGTTACTGGGTTGGATTGGATTTTAACCTGTCGACTCCGTGCACTGAGTCAGCCAAGCTTTTGGAGCTCCATTTTGGGGATAATGAAATGTGACATGAGGTAACACTGCCCTTTGCGGTCTGTCACTGAAGAGGTTTGTTGGCTGTTCCAATGGTCAGTTCCTCTGAGGATTAGAAGGAGAAACACGTATGCACCTGCATGTATATGCACACAGGCTTATATTCAGTTAAGCAAATAACTCAGTGAGCCCATGTGCCAGGTGCTGGGCTGTGAGCCTTAAGGCCCCAAGAAAATACCTGATGTGACCATTTCCCTGAAGAAGCCTGGAGATATGTCTAGAGGAGTCACACATGACTGGCCAAGACAGGTGGGGTCTTAGAAGCCATTAGGAAGGATGAAGACAGCAGGAGAGGATCCCAATGGGAAAAGCAGTGGAGAAGTGGGGTGACAAAACAGAGGAATTGTACAACTCACGGCAACTTCGGAATTACTGACTTTGAGATTGCTTTTATGTTTATCTGATTTTTTTTCTCAGAAGAATTTCAGGGAGTAGAAAGACTGCTGTATCGGTAACTGACACTTGAGTGCACGCATACAGAGGGAAGGCAGCTTGTCTCAGTAACGGGAGCCAGAGCTCTGACCAGGCTTCCTGGTGTTTCCATTGGTTCTACCCCACCGCCAGGCACCTTCCTGCCACATTCACTCCCCTCTCTGCCACCCTAGAGACACTTCAAAACCAGCACCTTAACTGCCCAGATTCAATGGTCTTATTGGCTTACTGGCTCTCCTTTATATATGTATGTACATTTTACTACATATATATGTATATACACGTATATATATGTGTATGTATGTACAATATATGTATACGTGTGTGTGTATATATGTATATAATGTATATGTTTGTTTAAAATTTTTTTTTAATGTTTAGAAGGGAGACACAGAATCAGAAGCAGGCTCCAGGCTCTGAGCTGTCAGCACAGGGCCAATGCAGGGCTTGAATGCACGAACCATGAGATCATGACCTGAGCCAAAGTCAGACACTCAACTGATTGAGCCGCCCAGGCACCCCTATTTATTTTTTCAGAGAGAGAGAGAGCAAGAGGAAGAGAGGTGGAGAGAGAGAATCCCAAGCAGGCTCTGCCCTGTTAGCACGAAGCTGGACGCGGGGCTTGATCTCACGAACTGTGAGATCATGACCTGAGCCAAAACCAAGGGTTGAACACTTAACTGATGGAGACACCCAGGCGCCCCCTGTCTCTCCTTTTTAATAAGCCACAACTACTACCAACTTAGTAAATGTAGGGCCCCGCTGACTTCCAGATCGGCCCAGAAGCTCCCGTCGCACTGAATGGCACACAGGGTGTGTATGGGGGTGGGGCACAGTTGCTTGTTGGGCACATGGTTCAGGATTCCTGTCTCCTGGCCCTGTGGACAGCGGCTGGGGCAGTGCCCTTGTCCAGGGCTTTCTGAGCCATTCAAGGAAACCGTAGGTTCCACATTCTGCCCCTCCTGGGCAGACTCAGCTGGGCCCTCGATAGCTCTTTGCTGTTTCATAGATAGGGAGGGCTGCATTTGCAGGGGTACGATAGGACCCCTGGAAGGAAGGCCCTTACAGCAGACCACTCTATCCAGCTGGAGCCTGATGAACTATCCTGCGTGATCAAAGGATCTGGAAGCTTCCCTCCCTGTTCCACCTGCTCGGAACAAAACCCACAAGCATGTGGGTGATGATAAACAGTCAGCATGTGTTACTTGGGGTGCTTTGTGTTTACACTGGCCACCGGAAGATGTAAGGCAACACGAGGGAAGAATAGAAGGCCCTGGTCTATCCTTTGTGGTCCTTCCGTTTATTCGGCAAGTATTTACTGAGCACCTGTGGGGTGCAGAGTGGTGTCCTAGGTATTGGAGATTTCATTTGGGGCAGTTGTGGCCATGCCCTTGTGGAGTCCTCTGACTGGAGGGACGCGGACAAGGGCTGATCTCGCTGAGGGGGTGTGGGAAATGCAGTGGGTGCACCCCAGAAGCATGGCAGCCCACGTGGTCTTTTAGGGTGGGGTTGCTCACGGGCTCTTGACTGAAGGGGTGAGTAGAGGCTGCAATCCAGTCCACACTCCACGCCAGACACACGCTGCCTTAGAGAAGGGGAGCCTTCCTGTACAGAAAGGCCCCCGGGAACCAGCAGGGACCTTGATTGAAAAGACCCCTGACCCGGATTTGTGGGGCAAGGGAGAGCTTGGAAGGAAACATCGGAACCGAGACTTGAAAGATGACTAAGGCTTAGCCAAGGGGAGCAGAGGAGAGGTGGGAAGGAACATTTTGCGCAGAGTCCTAATTGCCAGCACTGGGATCGTGCTTATTACCGTGTGCCGGGAGCTGGGCTGCGTGCTTTGAGTTAATCCTTGTAAGAGGAATTTGCATGTGGAATAGCACAGAAGTGCAAGAAAACACGGTGTTTTTCGGACTCTGGAAGATGTTCATTGTGGGTAGAGCTTGGAGTTCAGAGGGAAAGGAGTTCCGTGAAGGGGAGGCTGATGGCTGATGATTGCAGCTAATTACACTTGCACTGCACTTGCTACATGCTAGGTAACCTGAACGCGGAGTGCACAGCGACTCCTTTTTAACCTTCACGGCAACTATACGAGGCGGATATTATTTTACCCTCCTCCTGCAGATGCAGATGAGACCAAGGAGATTCGAGTGACCGGCCCCAGGCTCCTCTGTAGAATGGGAGAGACAGATTCGCACGAAGGCACTAGGTTCCGATTCCCACCCTGCCTGTCCAGGAGGAGCTCGAGATAGAGACAGGCCGTCCGTCAAGAGTTGACCGGGCAGCAGAGAGGAGGGAGAGCCAGGCGCCAGACAGGATGACAGATCTCCACAAGGGCGGGGTGGGGGTGGGGAAGCACTGTAGCTCTGTGGACACGGACAGGCCACGTGGTGCCGGTTCGAGTCTTTTCCAACAGCCAAGGGAAAATGAATAAGTTACCTCGCTTATTCTTATCCACAATCCCATGACCGCTGAATGTAGTATTTCCACTGGAGCAGTGGAGGAGGAAATGAGTCTCAAGGAAGGTAACTTTACTTTAGGAGAACAGATCCTCATTCTGGAAACTCCTTTGTTCTTTTGTTCATTCATTCAACAGCTATTTATCGAGCATTGACATTCTGCTAGGCAGGATGGGTAACACACGAGGCACATTCCCTGACCCCAAGTGGACGAGGACTTTAAAAGTTAAAGCGGTCAGGGGTGCCTGGGTGGCTCAGCTGGTTAAGCGTCCGACTTCAGCTCAGGTCATGATCTTGCAGTCTGTGAGTTCGAGCCCCGCGTCAGGCTCTGTGCTGACAGCTCACAGCCTGGAGCCTGCTTTGGATTCTGTGTCTCCCCCTCTCTCTGCCCCTCCCCTACTCTTGCTCTCTCTCTCTCTCTCTCTCAAATCTAAGCATTTTAAAAAATTAAATTAAACCAGCGTGGGGATTTAAAACCATGTCTGCAAAATCTTTTGACACTCACATGGTTGAGAGAGATGGGGTCTGTGACTACCTCCTCCTGGATTCTGGGCTCAGCTTAGTGACTCCCTGGTAGTCCGAAGAATGCGGTGGAAGCACTGGGCTTCTGAAGCCCGCTCTAGAAAAAGGCCGGATGGCTATCCTTCACTCTGAGAGAAGCCAGCTGCCAAGGAGTCTGGCTAGCCAGCTCCGGCCACGCGTGGGCACTCTGGTCGGCCGATCCGGCCAATCTCCCAGTCAGCAGCCAGCGACATCTGCCAGCCTGGTGAGTGAGCCATCGTTTGCACGCCCAGTCCCAGTCTGGCCTTTCGAGGACCGCAGCCCCAGCCAACATCCCACGGCAACGTCGCGAGGACCTCCCAGTGAGGGCTGCCAGCCCGGCCTCTCCCACGTTCCCAGCCCACAGAGGTGTGAGCAGAAGAAGGTGGTGATGACATCGGAGACTGTGTGATTCATCGGGTAGACGTCGTCCCCGGCACCGAGGGGAGCAGCGCCCAGTGGAGACAGGGCTCGAGCCCTGAGAGAGGAAACTGGTTGTGCAGCGGCAGTCAAAATTCCAGCTGCGTCTCCGCTTGTATCGCTAATCGGTCCTTGGGAAGGAGGGGGCAGGCACCAGCCGGAGACGTGAAATGGGCAGCTTAATAAAGAGGCCTGGGTTGGAGCTGACGTCCGCCGCTCCACACGTACCTGTACACACGCACCCAGAGGCTGTGCAGGGGCCTGATTAACCAGGAGTTACAGGCGTCGCTAATGGAGCCTCCTGTTCTCTGTCCTTAAGCTGGTAATGAATGGCGCTCCCCTCTCTATTTGGGTCCGGCGCCCTGATGAAGCGCACGGAAGTGTCTGCGGTGGCCTTGCCGAAGGCTCGGCCGTGTAGTAGCTGCGGTGGCAGATGGGCGGTGGGGGGGGGGGGGGCCGAGACGAGCCAAAGCATGCTGCTCAGAGCCCCCGCCACGCGCTGGGGTAGTTGGAGGCCAGCAGGGAAGGTGATGGTGAGCGCGGTGGGTGTGGGCCCCGGCCTGGGAGCGTTTCCCATCAGAGACATTGCCTTCCTACGTGCGGGGGGGGCTCCCCTTTGCTCAGCCCTTCCCGCGGCTAGGCCGTGGGAAGCCTTCCTTTGTCTTCACGGAAGACGGAGTGGTGGTGGTGGATAGCGCGTCCCCACTGTCACCCTCACCCCGCAGGACAGGAGCAGGGAGGGCGCAGTCTGCTTATTGTTGCAGGAAGAGCAGAATCTCTTCCCCACCAGCACCGGCCTTGCCCCTCCCCTTCGTCCGTCACTCCTGGCAGCAGACAGGATGCCTTCGCCAGAAAGCCCTCCTGGCCGCTCTCGGGATTACTTCCGAGAGGCAAGGTGCTCCCGGTGAGTCTCCTCTCTGAATTAACGTTTCTCATTTTTAGTCAGTTTGCAACGAAAGCACTTCACCCCTGGGCTGTCCAAGATGTTGGCTGTCCGTGCATTCTTGCAGAGACCCACAGGAGCAATTTTCAACCCCATTTAACCCGCGGAACAGCTGTCGTAAGAATTGGTGCAGGATCTTCTTCCCCCACAGGGCCCGAGTGACAGAAACTTGATGCACGTTCCGAGTTGATACTCTGCCCGGGCCCCCAGGGAAGCCTGGTGTCACGCAGAGGGGAGTCCCAGGACCCTTCGTGAGGCGACTCTCCTCCTGCCGGAGCTCTGTCTGGATTTTCAAAGACACCCCGTCATTGGTGCCATCTCTCCCCTGAGCTGGAGGCTGGCTCTGCGAGGCACATCGGCCCCGGAAGGTTCTCGCCTGCTCTGCTGTGGAGTCCCACGTGCACTTAGCGGAGCTCGTGTTTATTGTTAAAGCTGAGTGGGGGTGTGTGTGTGGGGGTGGAGTGGAGGGCGGCCCAGGGCCCAGCTCAGCGGGGCAGGTTCTGTTTAGGGAGCTCCTGGCATCCCTGTGTCATCTGCCATGCCCTGTTGACACAAGGTCCCTGCCGAGGCCAGTAGTTGCTCCACACATTTTTATTACTTTTTTTAAGTTTAGTTGACACACGATGTTAAGTTAGTTTCAGGTGTACAACAGGGCGATTTGACAATGGGGTGTGGTGCTGTGCTCACCTGTGAAGCCACCGTCTGTCCCTATACAACGCTATTACGGTACCATTGACCGCCTTCCCTATGCGGTGCCTTTCGTCCCTTGATTCTTCATTTCACGACTGGAAACCTGTACCTCCCGTTCCCCTTCACCCCTTTAGCTCATCCTCCACCCCTCCGCTCTGGCAACCTCCCCATCCTCCTTTATCAGACACATTCTAAGAGACCATGGCCTCAAACCAACCTTTGTCACCATCTTGTTAAGCTCTGTAAGCATAAAAAACCCCACGGACAACTTCGTCACCGCTCCAGGTTCTCAACAGCCCGAAGATCGTATTTCTTAGACCTTAAAGATACTTTGGGTCAGCCCGTGCATTTCCCAGACGAGGACTCGGGGGCTTTGAGAGGTTACTTGCTTTGCCTGAGGATACACAACTGGTCGGTACAGAGCTCGGAGGACCCACCGCCTCCCCTCCAGGTTTCCTGCTCTTAAATCGGTATTTCTTTGGCACTCTCTTGCTTTATCTGAAAACAGTGCCTGCAAGTGGGTTTAACGCAGGGTTTCCACGTAATTCTTCGTGGCGGGGGCTGACCTGGGCTTTGTGGGCGCTTAGCAGCCTCTCGGTCCTCTACCCATCAGGTGTCAGGAACGACTCTTTCCCCACCCAGATGTGAGAAGCAAAAACGTCTCTAGGCTTTGCCAAATGTTCCGTGTGGGGCTGAGATGTTTCCAGGTTAGAGTTAGTGTATTTTTTTTTAATGTTTATTTGTATTTGAGAGACCGTGGCCTCACGGGGAGGGGAGGAGAGGCTGGTGGGGTGAGGGAACGGTTAGAGGAAGGCGGTAGGATATTTGGTCGGTATGGGAACCACTTGCTATAGACATTCTTGTATAAAGGCCTTGTATCCAAAATCCATAAAGGACTCAAAATTCACTAATAACAAAACAAACAACCATTTTAGGAGGTGGGCAAGAGATTTGGAGAGACACTAAACCAAAGAAGATCTACAGATGACAAGACCATGAAAAGATGCTCAACGTCATTAGTCATAGGAAAATGCAGGTGGACACGAAGCGAGATACCACCGCTCCGCCGTAAGAACGGCTCAGGTGGAAAAGACGGACCGTGCCAGGCATTGGTGAGGATGCGGAAGTCCCAGAGCCCTGGCACGCAGCTGACAGGAGTGAAGAATGGTCCGGCCACTTCCGAAAATGGTTGGGCAGTGCCTTGAAATGTGAAACATACACCTGCCGTGTGGGTCAGCCTTTCCACCCGTAGGTATTTACCCAAGACAGATGAAAGCGTGTGTCCGCGGCAGCTTTAACTGTCGTAGCCCCAACTGGAAACAGCCCGGATCTCCAACAGCCACTGCTTTTTGGACATTGCTTTGTGAATGAGAAGTTTTCCAAACCTGCCAGCGAATCAGGTTTAGTTAGAGAAGGGAGTCAGACTGAGAGCATCTGATTGGGTCCAGATACTGAGTTGCCTTCTGAGTGTGTCACAGTATCACTAGAGTAAGTCAGGTGGCACTTGTGTTCTTTTGGGCCATGGAGTTTGGCAGTGGGGTTGGTAATCTTTCTTCTTTAGGTCCCCTCTGGGCAGTTTTAATGTGGTGCTTGGTGATGATGAGTTCTTTAAACTTCAAGGTTTAAAAGATGACACCTAGCTTCAAAGACTGGCTCCATTAAAGCATTCTATTTATGCCAACATTAAAACATTTAGGGAGTAAAGATGTACTTGGTCACTGTGATCTCTCTGAAAAATGGGAGGCCAGATGCCCTTGTGGCTAGAATTCTTCCCTACGAGTCACGAGTGGGAGCCAAGGAAAGAAATTGTTTCAAGGGAGGGCGGAGTGATCAATTCCTGCCCCTGAAGTAGCCAAGAGTCCTGTGATGTGTGTGGGTGGGTTGAGACTTGGTCTAGAATCCATTTTTTAATTTAATCTTCTTTTGAGCTCCTTATAGGTGTTGGGCATTGAGATCCACACAGGAGGTAAGACATGGTCCAGTCTTGTCTTTAGAGATGTTAACGGCCTAGAGAAGAGAAAGATCGATCAGTGCACAAGGACAGTCCAGAATGAGGCACACCATAGTGGAGGGTGGGCTTCTGGTGCTGTGAGCATAGCACGCAGACCAGATCCTTAATGAAGAGGGAAGTGGGGGTTGGTCAGGAGACTCCTCAGCATTCCTCCTAGATATCTTAGCTCGGTGCTCAGTGTTCTGGCATGAAGGCCAAAGGCGACTAGGAAAAGATCTAGTTCTTGCTGTCAGAGATTTTCGTCTAGCTGAAATAAAGTCAGTATGCATAGGATTAAGATGGCCGTGTGTTGGTAGTGATATAATGTGTTGGAAACAATACGGCCGTGAATGTCAAGAGAAACTGATTCCAGCCTGGGATCTGCTCCTAGGTGGCTCTTGACCCCAGATAAGTCGCTTACTTGGGTCTCTTGGCCTCAGTCTTTTTAATTCTGAAAAGAGAAGCCTGGATAACAGGGTAGGATATGTCCAGTCCATTCCAGCCCTCTCTGTGCTATGAGTGTATCAAGGGGAGATCTGGGGAGATCTTGACCATTTTATCCTCACTGGAAAGATCTGCTGGCAGTGAAGCTGTGGACGAGAAGAAGCGCGGTCCGTTACTAGGTTGGGCAAACTGTGGGAATCAGGGATTTTTAAAGTCCCGGAAGTCACTTTGTGGGAATCCTATTTAAAGCTGAAGCAAAGTGTGAGTCTTACTGCTGGAACCAAGGGCATTAGTCCCTCCGGCCTCTGTCCTTCAGCAACTCCTTTTTGATGATGTGGTCTTGGACTGGTGCTGGGTTCCTGATCGTTATCAAGAGGGGACCTGTGCCCCAGATCTAGAGCAGCTAGCATGTTTTGTCTTGTCCTGGCACCTTCTCTCCTGGCACGTAGGAGTAGCCAGTGCCACCGATCCCATGATTGGGAAGGCATTTTCTCTTCTCGCCTCTTTCTTTCTTAATTCCTCCTGATACATCAAGACATGTGCTCCTGATCTAAGAGTGTCCCAACAATGCACGGCAGTGTTCTTGGAAAGAAAAACATAAATAAGGAACTTGTGCAGAATTGGAGGAATCGAATGCACGTCCTTTACTCTGCCCCATCTGGTACTACCTGAATGCCTCCTTTGATGTGTGGGGCTCCTTTCCTGGAGCAGGACCTGGGTGACTGCAAGCCCACCGGGCAGCTTTTTGCAAGTGCGTGTTTTGTCAGATGGGTTTCAAACTAGGCGTTGTCTTTATAAAGCGTGTGAAGGGTGGGAAGACTTTCCAGACTGGGGTAGCAGCAGTGTATTGTTTCTGCTCTCATTTCTTTTTTTTTCTTTTAATGTTTATTTATTTACTTTGAGAGAGAGAGAGAGAGAGAGAGAGAATCCCAAGCAGGCTCTGCACAGTCAGCACAGAGCCCAATGTGGGGCTTGAACTCACAAATGTGAGATCGTGACCTGAGCCAAAATCAAGAGTCAGACGCTTAACTGAGCCACCCAGGCACCCCTCTGCTGTCTTTTTTTTTTTTTAATGTTTGTTCATTTTTGAGAGACGGAGAGTGGGCAGGGGAGGGGCAGAGAGAGAGGGAGACACAGAAAACGAAGCAGACTCCAGGCTCTGAGCTCTCAACACAGAGCCCGACGCGGGGCTCGAACTCATGGACCCCGAGATCATGACCTGAGCCGAAGTCGGACACTTAACCCATTGAGCCACCCAGGCGCCTCTGTCCTTTCTCTATCTCTATCCAGATCTCTATCCAGATCTTTCCCCACTCCGATTTGCTACCCTAAATTCCATGTACTGGGTTTGACAGCGTGCTTGCCGGATTATTCCTTGTTTTCCCCCACACGGTGTCTACTTGTCATCCCCGTTACTCCAAAGAATTTCTCCTCTCACGTCCACATCTTCTTCCCGATTGAAATTTGACTTCCCAAGACCCCTTCAGGGGAAAAGATGTCTAATTGTCAGACTTGATGCCCGTGCATGGTTTGACCAGAAAGTAATCGGAAGGCAAGACGAGAGAATAATCCGAAAGCTGTGTGGGGACATACTCTGTTGGGTCACCCCTAATTCTCATGTCATCGTAATTGGCTAGTTACCATTTATTTTCCAAACAAAAAGTTGGCTAACACAAAGAGTTATAACAGGCCTGCCTGGAGTAATTGCAGTAAAAACAAAAAGCCTTTTGTGAATATGGGTGTGACGTCTTTAGGTCACCAACACCATGGTGCTTTTTGCACGAGAGGGACAAGTCCTCGATAAGGCTTTATACCGTATGAAGTAGCCCGGCAGTTACTGTCTCTGTGGAATAAAACAGGTAATTGAGACTCGGCAAGTAAAGTGCCCAAGGTCATGCCTATAATAAGGGATGAGGCTGAACTTCAAATTCTGATCTTCAGACTTCATGCCAAGTCTGGTATGTCTTCCGCCACCCGTATGCATTTCTATGTGTTTGCTGTGAATGGAACTTTTCTCATTTACCTGTGAGCTTCTCTTGTCAGATTAAAAAGAAATTAGCACTTTATTGGTGGTAGGTCCTATGAAATGATAGCAAAAATCTGAGGGACTTCTATGTCCCCCTTCTACCTGAAAAAACATTTCAGAAGGGAAGAGGGGAGGGGACAGAGCGCTCCCCTCAGTTTCCTTCTGGCCCTGCCATTTCAGGGGTCATGGCCTGGACCATGCTGATGACCCTTAGACTCAAGCGTTTTCCTTGGAGGGCACAACAGATGGGTGGAGGTCCTTCTCCTGTGTTACAGTACTCACCCCGACCCCAACACAAATAACATCACACCGTAAACACTCAGGTCCCAAATTCATCTCCTTTGGAGACCGGAGGCTTTGTTACTCCCACCAAAGAAGTCTTCAGGCAGACCCATCTCAATGTGTGTTTTCATCTTGACTTAAATCCAACTCTTCTTGTTTCCTTCTCCATCAAACCGCACCCCCCTTGCCTTTCTGTCAAGGGGTGATGGACAATAGATGGTAGCAACGGTTTCTATGGTAACAGCATCTGAGTCATCTCCTTGGAAACCGGCATAAAGACTTTCCATCTCCAGACCAGCTCAGTGCAACTTGGAAGGCCTTTGTTCCCATGAATGTATCAGCATGGGGGAGCAAACTCTCCCGGGCTCTGGCCACTGCAGTTTCCTTTGGCTCCTGATGCCCATGGCAGTTTGGGTATAGAGTTGGATTCAACCAAACGTGGGGGTTGGTGGGTCCTGGGGTGCTTTTCTCAGCTCAGCCCATGTCCGGGCTGCATTGTCTTTGGTCCAACACCAGATACCCAGCAGACTGAGCCAGTAAACCTCTTACGTTTTGAAATGCTCAGATGACTCAACCAAGTCTCCCACAGTGGCCAGCAATGAATCAGAATAAAGCAATAATGCATCTGAACACAGATGAGCTGGATATTTTGACATGGTCTTGAAGAGAATCCTGAAATAGGGCACCATGGGATAGCTTGTAAGAGTCCCTTTCCTTATGGCGTCCTTCAAATGGAGCAGTTTTGTTCCTCAAGTGAAGGCAGAATGGTTTCCAGCAGCTAAGAGGATTAATTCTCTTGTCATCATCCACACCAAGTAACCATCACAAACGCTTTCATTGTGCTTCTTATTTTATAGATCATTTTCACACGCAGGAGCTCAATTAATCATTTATTCAATTGTCAATACATGTTAATTTGAAACTTACTATGTGTCGCATAATTGTGTTAGGAGCTTGGGGCACGATCGTGAGAAAAAAAAAAATACACAGTTCCTGCCCCGATGAAGTGTACAGATAAGAGAATCAAGGGCTAATCAGATCATCGCACACATGTGAACATTCAACCACATTCCGCCAAAGGAGCAGGTCCGTGGGCTGAGTCTTGGGAGAGAGGATTTTGACCAGTTGGAGACCTCTTCCTGGAAGAGGTGATGGTCACGCTGACACCCGATCAGCAGTGCCCCTTGCAGACGAGGAAGTGAAGACCTGCAGGGGGAAGTGACTCCCCCACCCCCCAACCCCGTTCACACCAACTGCTGACTGACAGTCCAGGGGTCCGATCCCAGGCTCTGTCTGTCCCCTCCTGCTGACTCTCCGAGCACAGCCTAGGGTCAGTCTCGGGCCTGATAGCCAAGGAGGTGTTCTCCCATTTCCTCCCCGAGTTCTGCCCACCGTCTCAGGCCTGGGCCTGTTGCCCATTTGCTCGGGGGGACGATTGTAGGAATTTTCTCTTTACGTGGACATTCTCCTCCAAGGTGATAACTGATGAAGGCAGCTTGCCTGGCCCTGTGGACCTCGAACCACAGGACTCCGAGGCTCAAAGTTTTGTTTTCTCCCAGCCCCCTTAGGAAGGGATAGAGGTGAGAACATCCGCTGGTGGAGGGTGATGGGCCTTAGGACGGTTCGTACCAACATCTAGGGGCAAAGCATCTGTACCGAGCAGCTCTGTCTCATTTATCCCCGGGCTCTTCCGCCTTCCCTAGGGTTCCCTCCACCTTTCCGTTGTGGAAGGGCGGGGAGGAGTGTGCCGTGTCCTTGGAGGAGTGGAGCGGCCTCCACTGTCTCTGGAAAGGAGGGGGCGAGGCACGTGAAAGGGCACCACCCCCAGGGCCCTGATGGCTGTGCAGAATGTCCAGATTTAGACTTCTGCCTGCTTGTTACGTTTTTTAAAACCCGAGAATGTAAATGTGGTTAATGCTGTCCCCCTGCTCTGGTTGCTGGGTGTGTAAAGCGAGTCAGGGGAGTCCTGCCCCCCTCCTTCTGCCTATCATGGTGTCCTTCCTCCTTTTCTGTGGACACCACCATCAGCCAGAGATCTCTGTCTTGAGTGCTCATAACTCCGATCTGAGCTTCCTTCTGCTTTCCTGCCTCTGCTTCCCAAACCCCTCAGAGCCCTGCCAGACTCCCTTCATCTCAGGGTCTCTTTCTGCTTCCGGCAAATTCTTTGAAGGCCCCAGGGGGCTGCCCTGCCTGTCCTGCCAAGGGGAAGTGATTCGGTGGTGTCCCAGTACCCTGTAAGTTCATTAGCATTAGATCAGCTAATACGCTTGGCTGAGGACCTGTGTGAATATAGATATTCTGAGGAAAGCAATATGGCGCCATGTTGTCTGTGACCAAGACCATTCGCCCCAGTAGGCCCTCTCAACTCATGTTCTGCTGTGTCTCTAACATTGTCCCTCACTTCCTCAAATTCCCATCGCCCTTGCTCCCCATGCCAGTCACTCGGCATCTTTTTCCTACAGAAGGTACTGTGATTGAATTAGTTGTTCATATGTCCTTATCTTGTTCTTCTAGAAACATGATTCTATGTGCTGCAGCGACTGTTTTCTCGTATGTTGGCATCTCCTGTAGCCGTGCTACTTAACCCGGTAGCTGCTGGCCACACGAGGCAGTGGAAGTTTACTATAGAGGTGCACCTGGGTGGCTCAGTCAGTTGGGGATCTGACTTCGGCTTAGGTTGTGATCTCACAGTTGGTGGGTTCGAGCCCTGCGTCAGTCTCTCTGCTGTCATCCTGGATCCTGCTTTGGATCCTCTGTCTCCTTCTCTTTGCACCTTCCCTGCTTGCGCTCACTCTCAAAAATGAAAAATATACACATTAAAAAAATTAACATAGAATAAAATGTTCTTTGGTTGGACTACCCACATTTCAAAAGCTTAGTAGTCATATGTGGCCAGGAGCTGGTGTGTTGGACAACACAGATCTAGAACATTTTCATTATTCTAGAAAGTTCTATCAGACAGTTCTGTTCCATAACACCTGGCACATATCAACACCTGATTGCCCCCAACAAATATTTCCTGTGGAGGAAATAACAAGGATTAAGAAAGGCTATTTCTCATGGGTGAAGCTGATGGCAGTTACAGTTATGGGGGAAACCTGGTATTTTGCCCTGTCACCATTAAGAATTGTCAGAACAAAGCTTAGCATTTCCTTAATCCTGGTTTCCCTAGCTAAAATGGTGTAATCCTTGTCTTTTTTGATGCTGAGATCTGAGGAAATGTCACCATCTTTGTGGATGTAATTTTGAGACAGTTCAGTTTTTCTACCATGAACAAACTGATCTTATTTTTTTAAATAGAGACATTGATTTTTATTTTCCAAGCCAAATTTTTAATAAACATTTTTGCTGACACAGATAAGTAGTTGAAGATTTATCTTTTTTTTTTTTTTTTTTTTTTAAATGCACAAATCCAGAAAATAAGCAGGCATCTCCTGTTCCAAGGAAATAATTCCTGTCTTGGGGACACCATGTCCACTCCTCCAGAGGCCCCTTCAAGGTTGAGGACGGAAAGGGGAAGGTGGTAAGGTTCCAGGATTCTGGAACTGTGTGATTTGGGGCAACTTGGCTTTCCATTCATAAAATGTGAGTGTGTGTGTGTGTGTGTGTGTGTGTGTGTGTGTGTGTGTATTTCTTTTAAGTTTATTTTGAAAGAGAGAGTGTGTGCACGTCGGGGGGAGGGGCAGGGAGAGAGAGGGAGAGAGAGAAACCCAAGCAGCGCTCCCTCCCACCAACCGTGGGATCATTACCTGAGCCAAAATCGAGAGTCAAATGCTTAACCAACTGAGCCACCCAGGTGCCCCTATAAAATGTATATTGAGAGCCACTTTCTTCTCACGAAATGTTTGTGTCATCGTCTCTAAATATTTTGAAGTTAGCACCTCATAGGGTTGGGATTTCTGGTGACCCACAGCAGCTTAGCAGGGTGCCACTGGCTGGGAACGACATGTCCTCATGGGTATGAATGGACAAACACGAAAGCTACCCCCCTCCATGCTGCCCCTAACAAGTGTTGATAATTTGAAAATCACCTGAACGTTCAAGCCGATGGAGTCCTCTCCTTAAGATTTCACAGTGTAGAGAAACCACTCTGGGCCTCCTTGCTTTTTTTTTTTTGGACCCTGAAAGAGGAAACCAGCTTGTTGCTGAGATGCACACGTGAGAATTGCAGTCGAAGGCACTGGCTTTGAAGTAGGCTCTAGGGAAGGGAGCCGACAGGGGCCCAGCAGGGCTCCTGGTGGGTGACTCGGAGCATGGGAAGCTGGGACCTGGGAGGCTCCACCCCGCCTTGCTGGCTAGGAGGAGGCAAACGTGTTGGTCATCTCACAGTCAGGGACAGAGAATCTTCATGAATGTGTTTTCTGCAGTGGCTGCCATGTCCCAAGAGGCTGGGATTGATGTGTGGTTATGAAGGAGAAGGGACCATGAGGATAGTATGTTCTAAATTACAAACTGCTATAGTACTTTCTAGCATACTGCAGTTGACCATACACCACAGGCTATAAACTAGAGCCCACCGTAAAGTGGGGATAGGCAAGGCATTTTGCCAACAAAATCTGTGGTGTGGATAGTGTCCTCCTTTCTCTCTCTCTCTCTCTTTTTTAATATGTTTAATGTTTCTTTTATTTTTGAGAGGGAGAGAGACGGCGTGAGCAGGCGAGGGGGGAGACCCAGGATCGGAAGCAGGCTCCAGCCTCTGAGCTGTCAGCACAGAGCCCGATGCGGGGTTTGAACTCATGAACCGCAAGATCATGACCTGAGCCGAAGTCAGTGCTTAACCGACTGAGCCACCCAGGCGCCCCTCCTCCTCCATTTTGCAGATAAAGGGACTGAAGTCCGGGATTTGGATCCGGATCTTCCTCCAAGCCCATATTCTCTGCACTATCCCTGCTTCCGCTCCAAAGAGGCTCTTTGTGGCCATTTCAGTTGGGACAGTCAATGATGCTGTCAGAATGCCTCCCTTCAAAAGGCCCTTTAAAAAGCTGTTAGAGCGCCAGGAATAGTACAGATTGAATGTGCTCATCAGTTGAACACATTTACATCTCCCTTGGGGTGTGGAATCAGGAGGGTTAATTAGCGTCTGTCAGGCTGTTCTCAAGCAGTGGGAAGGGCTCAAGATCACCTTGAGGAGCCGTTTTTGTGGTGGCTTCCAGAGTTTATGTTCTAGATTGGTCACTTCTTTTTCTTTTTAATTTTTGAGAGAGAGAGAAAGAGGGAGACACAGAATCCGAAGCACGCTCCAGGCTCCAAGCCGTCAGCACAGAGTCCAACATGGGGTTCGAACCCACGAGCCGCGAGATCATGACCTGAGCCAGAGTCGGATGCTCGAGTGACTGAGCCACCCAGGCGCCCCTAGATTGGTCACTTCCCTCCCCCCGGCCCCAGCCTCTCCGGGAGCTTTTAAGGACAGTGGCTCGAACTCTGGAAGCTGGGATCTGCATCTTTTGTGTGCTGGCCTTGGCCCCGCTGAGGTCAGCCCCCCAGACCCTTCCCCAAACTGTTCTCTCTCCTCCCGTCAGCTCCTTTCACTGTTTTGTGCTGAGAGACCTCAGTGGCTGGCCTCAGAGAGGGATTTCAGGTGGGAGTCATTTGCTGAAGATGATTTTGGTTTTTTTTTTACAGGATAGATCATGAATTTCTCGGCGCTACCCACATTTTCTGATTTCCCCTTTCCCTGACCTTCTGTTGCTGTGCGTAAGGTGCTGATCAGGACAGCCGTCCCGCCGATACGCGAGCTGCAGTCCTGGCTGCAGAACGAACAAGGTCAGATAGATTCTTTGGGGAAGGACCTCGGTGGCATCGTAAACTCAATGCGTGACCTGTGTCACACGCAAGAGAGACCCTGAAAACCAGCCTGTACCACTTGATTATTTTCTGTGTGAGCAAGCTAGCCCAGACGCTCATGGTAGGAATATGGTGAATGAGGCTCGAATACGTCGGAATATAGAGGTGAGACTGAGGAAATAGCATTGGCCATAGCAGTCCAGCGTGGACAGACCGCGTCTGGCATCATGGCAGAGCATCGGGCTGGTGGTTCCTCTGTCGTTGTCCTTACTTTGGCTTCGGGGCTGAACTTAACCTCCCAATGGATCTCGTTCCCTTCAAAAAGGTCTTTATTATATTCTATCACCTGTGAGTCTTTGGGATTTTTGTTTGTTGGCCAAACAACTACATTGATGTGGACACCGTTTAATGGACTGTTGCCTCTCTGACCTGACTACGTAAATAACCGTCTTTGAACACCAGCTTTGCGTGTCTTACTGGGCCACTCTTCCTTCTTCACCTCTCTGCTTTCCTTCCTCCTCTTATACACAAGACACACACACACACACACACACACACACACACACACACACACACAATGTGTGGCTTGTTATATGGAGTACCAGTGTCTCTTAAGAATAGAGTGGTTGATGATGTAAAAGTCATTTCTCGTGGAATCTTAGGATCCCGCATGCATTCGGTCTGGATTGGGGATTTTGGCTGTTTTACCCCAGCAGCGAGAGCCAGGTGCTTACAGCAGTTTGTCCATGAGTCCCTCATTCAGGAAACGGCTTGTTTTAGACGATCTCTTAATGATTCCAGGCCTGCTGGTGATATAATACTTTCTAAGCATCTTCTACTTCGAGGGTGTTCTCCTCTTGCTTCAGATGATTCCCCGGTGAAACTGACTTTGGCTCGGGCCTTTCCCAAGGGCAGGTCAGAAAGTTTGGGTGTTGGAGGGGAATGGGCCTCTGTGGACGGGAGATAGGGGCCCTGAAAGGGCAGGGGAAGCATCAAAGATGATAAACTCCTGGCTTATGGTACAGCTTCCCCTATTTAGGCCTTGGATCTGTGACAGATGCCACAGAAGCTTCTGGTTGGAGGAGTATTTAGAGAGGGAGCCCTGGCTGGAACTTGATGGAAGCCAGGGCATTGACATGTTGGGAGGACAGGGGAAGCCGGTGGGTCTCTGTTCACATGTGTGTGTGATTGTTTAAGTGCCACCGGAGACGGCTCCTGGGCAGTAAGAAAGCCAGGTTCACGTCTGGCACACACGTAAAAACTGTCAAAGGCCACGTCGTCTGTAGTGATGTGGTGTGGAGGCCGTAGCAGAGGGGAGGTGGCCATTGGCTTGTGTAGGATCTTGAGGCCTAGACGCCATTTTAGTGCCTTGGATTGCCATGATCGTAACCCCTGATTTCTGGGGCCGACGTGGCCATTTGTCTCTTCAGATTTTCTCCACTGGCCGTAGATGTTTCTGTTTTTTATCTAAATTTCAGAGAGGCCATCTCTGCCTTTAAGCAACGCCATTAATCAAATGTACCAGATTTATTGCTTTTTGTTTTGTTTTGTTTTTGTTTTTGAGAGAGAGAGTAAGTGGGGTAGGGGCAGAGAGAGGGAGACGCAGAATCTGAAGCAGGCTCCAGGCTCTGAGCTGTCAGCACAGAGCCTGACGTGGGGCTCGAACTCACGAACCGTGAGATCGTGACCTGAGCTGAAGTCGGATGCTTAACCCACTGAGTCACGCAGGGGCCCTGGTTATTTATTTATTTATTTAAAAAAAATTTTTTTTTCAACGTTTATTTATTTTTGGGACAGAGAGAGACAGAGCATGAACGGGGGAGGGGCAGAGAGAGAGGGAGACACAGAATCGGAAACAGGCTCCAGGCTCTGAGCCATCAGCCCAGAGCCCGACGTGGGGCTCGAACTCATGGACCGCGAGATCGTGACCTGGCTGAAGTCGGACGCTTAACCGACTGCGCCACCCAGGTGCCCCTTATTTATTTTTTTTGAAGTAAGCTCCACACCTAGCATGGGGCTCAAACTCCGCACCCCAAGATTACGAGTCTCCTTCTCTACCGACTGAGGCAGCCAGGCACCCCGCTTTGTTTTGACTATTAAAAAAATTGACCGCGAACTGTCCCCTGGCTAAATGTTGAGCCTTATTTCTGACCACACCCCTGTGCTCACTTCCTCCAGATGCACAGGGCCAGTCGCATTTCCCGAACACTGAGTTGGTATCTGGGGGCTTCCGCACGTGCTCTTGTCCCCCAGTCTCCTCCAGCCCTCCTCTTCTTGTCCCCCTGGGCACCCCTTATCACCCTTCCACTTTATCACACAGCGTTTGTAACACTGAATTCGAATGATCAGACACCTAGCTTTTCTCCTCTGTGAGCCCGGTGAGAGCAGAACCACGTCTCTTAAGTTTCTGTTTTGTGGAACCGTCACTCCTTACCGCTGTGTCTCCTGCAGGGCTCTGAGCGAGAGGTGGTGATGGGATGGGTGGGGACAACCGATTCAAGAACAGCCTACCTGGGTAGCTGGTATAGACGCAGCCTCTGCCCTGTCTTGCCTGTGATCCTTTCCTCCTCCACAATCTACCTCTGTGCCCTTCTCCCCTACCCTGGTTGATTTCCTAGGTTGACACAAAGTGGTCTTTGGCACTTCCTTGTGTCTTCTGTCCCGTGGCTCAATTCTTGGCTCTAGATGTTTGTGTCTCCTCCTGGGCCCAGCCCTTAAGGTCTACGGCGGCAGTCCTGACCGTCACGCCTGTCTGACCTACGGCAGGACCGGGTGATGTTCTGGGAGGTGTTTCCGGCCACCCTGTATCCATCAGTATTGCTCTTTCGCTGCTTCCTGCACGTGAGTTTCAGGGAGGGGGAAGGGTGCCCCCAGACAAGGCCACTAGGATAAGTAAATGAGCCTTTGTAGGGTTTCTCACCATTAAATACTACGCTTAAATGTGCTTAAACACTTACACTACACTTAAACGTGCTTAATAAGCCCTCGTGGGTTTGACAAAGGTCAGTAACAAAGGAACGGTCATGGGGTTGGGAGGGTGTGCCGTGGGGGTTCACGGTGGTGTGCGTAGGATGGTTCGTGGTTGATTCTATGAGGACCCTTTCCCTCAGCTCGGAAGCTGCGGTTTCCGTACCCGCCACTGCTCAGCTGTCACCTTCCTTCGCTGCTCAGGGAGACCAGACGCAACCAGTGACCTCGGATGCGGCCGTTTGGTTGGGATTCTCCTCCTGGGGGGGGCAGAGAGCTCCCATATTTGCACACACGCGGTCTCTCCCTGAGAATGCTCCCCTGTGCACTTTGTTCGTCTTTTCTGAGTTAGATTGCTTTTGGGTGACTGATTTGGGCAACATTTTCCGTCTTTGAAAAGACTATCCCACATCGAGAAAGGCATTCCTAAGATGTTTCTGGAGTTGTAAATCAGACTATTAATTATAAACACTTGCAGGAATGCTGGTTTCTCTCCATAAGCACAGTGGGCTATTTCTAACAATACCAGTGTAGTCTCTTATGTTTATGGAAAGAATTAGAGGATGGTATTGGTGCCTGATTTTCGTCTCCGTGAATTTTTCATTTTTGCGATCGTTCCTGAAAAGATCCTGTTCAAATATTATCTGCGACTTTGCCTGTCTTTGTGTCCAGTTTCATAAATAAAATTCCATTGTTCAGCGTTCCCACGATTGTGGCTTGGTTCTCACATTTTTTTTTTTTTTTGGCGTGTGGAATTTGGCCACATATGAAATTATTTCTCTTAGTTGAACCGCCAGAAAAAAAAAAAAATCACTAAAATTTACTTTCAATTATGTTAGGTCGATACCGCATTGAGTCAAAAAGTGTTTAAAAACTTTAAAATGTTTTTAAAGGCATTCAAACATTGACATGTCCGCCATTAGTAGGGTTGCAGGACTTATTTCAAGAGGAGTTAAATTCCTTAAAGCGAACTTGGCCAAAGTCAAGTGGGTTGTATTTCCAAAAGAAATGCAGCAATCGCATTTTCTAGCCTCACTTATTCCCCCTGTATTCGCAATTTTTAAAATCTGCACTGTGTGGTTGTGTTCTTCGCAGAGAAACTAAGGCATCTTTTCGAAAGCATGTTAGCTAATAGCTTGCCTATTCCACTTGCATTGTTTGGGTTTTTTCTTCTTTCACAATCTCTTGTAGTTTCTCCCCCTTTGAAAATGTAGCGATGTTGTTTCTATGGAAACAGTGATGTCATGGGTATGAATGGGGGCTTAGTGACCACCCAGAGTGCCATATATCAAGGCCAGTGATAGAGCCCAGCTTTACCTATGAAGTTGCTAATGGGGCTCTGTTGTCAGCAACTTGAAATATATATGGCTGGGAGGAAAGTACATTTGTGTAGCAGTTCTGGACAGCCCATATGGAGTGAGTGTGTGTGTGTGAAGCCATGTGTATTTGATTGTGAAATAAATCCTTCACGGTGTGACCGTAGATCATCTGGATTCCCAGGTCTGTAGGGTGGGAACTTGAAACCTATGAAATCAAGTCCCTCCAGTCCACGGAAGGAATGAGGGAAAAAAAAAAAAAATGTCTCCAGAGTTTGGAATCCAGATACGGAAAACCTGCAATGTCAACTTTAATACAAACAGGAGTTTGTAATGCGTGTAGTATGTAGACCTAGAGTCTAGTTTAGGTGGTGTGCATTTAAATGTTCTTTAAGTGTGATGTGGTAAATACTACATACATGTTGTGACTAATTGATCAGAGCCAGAGTCCTTAAGTTAAGCCGCCATACTATAACTTACACACCCAAAGAATGTGGTCCTGCCCAAAGAGGTGGTCTGGAAAGGTTTAACCCTTAATTCATTGATAACTCCCACTTTTATTTACTTATTTATTTAGGCTCTACTATTTTAGAACTACATCTGGATCTTGCGGCTCATTCTTTTGACTATCAAAAGGATAGATGGTATATTTTTTAATGGCTAGAAGTCATGTGGAGCCAAGTCTAATGATTGCCTACCTTGGTAACGTACCTTATTGCTAATGCCAATTAAAAAATGAGGTGTGTGGGACGCCTGGGTGGCTCAGTGGGTGGAGCGTCCGACTTAGACTCGGGTCATGATCTCGCGGTCTGAGTTCGAGCCCTGAGTCGGGCTCTGTGCTGACGGCTCGGAGCCTGGAGCCTGCTTCGGATTCCGTGTCTCCCTCTCTCTCTGCCCCATCCCCACTCATGCTCTGTCTCTCTCTGTCTTAAAAATAAAGAAAACATTTAAAAAATTAAGAAAAAAATGAGGTGTGGTTACAAAGCAATGAGACTGGCAATGATGTGGTTTATATATTGGGGTTCTGAACTTCTTTTTAATACATTTTTAAAATTTTGTTTGTTTATTTTGAGAGAGAGACAGCGCTAGTGGGGGAAGAGCAGAGAGAGAGAGAGAATCCCAAGCAAGCTCCGAGCTCCCAGCCACAGAGCCTGACGCCAGGGCTCGAACCCATGAACCGTGGGATCATGACCTGAGCCGAAACCAAGAGTCGGACACTTCACTGACTGAGACATCCAGGCGCCCCTGGGTTCTACACGTCTTAAGGAGAGATTTCCTCAGAGTTTCAGGCAGTAATTATTTATAGAAATTTATTATGTTCCCAAGGCGACTGCTTGGAGGGTTAACATTTATTTGGATATACTTGACAGAAATCCATACCTCTTGGTAATCATCGTCTGAATCTATTTGAGCTGCTGTAACAGAATACCATAGATTAGGTGGCTTTTTGAACACCAGAAGCTGTTGCTCATGGTTGTGGATGCTGGAAGTCTAAGGTCAAGGCACCGCATGGTCAGGTTTAGTGAAAGCCCTTCCCTGGGTTGCAAACAGCCATTTTCTCACTGTATCCTTTCCTGACAGAGAGGGCAGGAGAGCTCTCTAGGTCTTTTTTTTTTTTTTTTAAGTTTATTTATTTTGAGAAAGAGCACAACTGGCAGAAGGGCAGAGAGAGAGGGAGAGAGAGAATCCCAAGCAGGCTCCATGCTGTCAGCACAGAGCACAAAGCGGGGCTCAAACTCACGAACTGTGAGATCATGACCTGAATGGAAACCAAGAGTCAATGCTTAACTGACTGAGCCAGCCAGGTACCCCTGGGTCTTTTTTTTTTTTTTTTTTTAAATAAGGACACCAGTCCTATTCTTGAGACCACCCTTCTGACCTAATCATCTCCCCAAAGCCTCCCATCACATGAGGAGGCAGGATTTCAACATCTGAATTTTGGAGGGACCCAAACATGAAATCCATAACAGAGTAAATCCCTTTTGGCATCAGAGAATAAGATTTTCCATAGAAATAAAATTTCCAAGTGTCTCAAGCTTCCAGCTCTGAGTCTTACCTTTCAAAATTAATGGTCGTTTAGTTGAAATATTTCATGATCTCTCATGCTTCTTTTAAAATGAGCTTTATAGAATGACATTAACTTTTCTTTCATGACTCAGAGTCATTCTTTTGAATTCTATTTGTAATATTGGACCAAGACAACGAAACGGCCCCCCTCAGCGGTCCTTGAGGGAATGCGTTCTAATTTATTCCCACTTTCTGTGACACAGGTTGCCCCATTTTTTTTGTTGTTGTTTTAGCATTCCTTCACTTTCCATCTTTTTCTGTTTAATCCCTTGCTTGTAGGCCGCTGGCCCTTGCTTTTTTTTTTTTTTTTTTAAAGATCTTTTTTTTTTTTTTTTTCAACGTTTATTTATTTTTGGGACAGAGAGAGACAGAGCATGAACGGGGGAGGGGCAGAGAGAGAGGGAGACACAGAATCGGAAACAGGCTCCAGGCTCTGAGCCATCAGCCCAGAGCCCGACGCGGGGCTCGAACTCACAGACCGCGAGATCGTGACCTGGCTGAAGTTGGACGCTTAACCGACTGCGCCACCCAGGCGCCCCCATTTTTTTTTTTTTTAATTTTCTTTTTTTGAACGTTTATTTATTTTGGGGACAGAGAGAGACAGAGCATGAACAGGGGAGGGGCAGAGAGAGAGGGAGACACAGAATCAGAAACAGGCTCCAGGCTCTGAGCCATCAGCCCAGAGCCTGACGCGGGGCTCGAACTCACGGACCGCGAGATCGTGACCTGGCTGAAGTCGGACACTTAACCGACTGCGCCACCCAGGCGCCCCTGGCCCTTGCTTTTTGCAGCTGTCCATGTGGCTGGCTGTGCTCAGCTGAGTAACAGCCCCTCAGAGATGCCATATCCTGATGTCACCTTATAGGGCGTAAAGAGTTTTGCAGGTGGGATTAAGTTAGGGATCGCCAGAGGGGACCTCATCCAAGACTATCCAGGTGGGCCCCGTTTGATCACAGAGGTCCTTATCAGAGCCAGGAGGAGGGTCAGATGTTCGAAGACGCTTTGCTGAAGGCAGAGGTCTCAAGCCAAGGAATGCAGGCAGCCTCTAGAAGCTGAACAAGTGGAGGAAACAGATTTTCCAGAAGTCATTTTAGACTCCTGGTCTCCAGAATTATATAAGATTAAATCTGTGTTATTTTGGACCGCTCCGCGTGTGGTGATCTGTTACGGCAGCTGTAGGAAACAAATCCACTGCGCTAGTCATCTCCCTCCTAATTTGATGCATTAAATCGGGTTACTAAATTTGTCAGAAAAATACCATCTCTCCAACAACCATTTGTTATCAGTTATGTGTCAGGCGTTCAGAGTGAAGTAAGACGTGTGTGTTCAGACCTCGGTTCCTCCATGCACGTGGTCCAGTGGGGAAGCTAGAACTGGGGAACGCTAGCTAAACACATGATTGGAATTGGTGTATGAGATGCTCACATTGAACTATGCACAAAGGGTGCTAGGAATTCAGACGAAGGGGTGACGCTTACTTAGTGGGATCCGGAATGTTTGGGCCTTGTAGAATGAGTGTACGTGTGTTTGGCAGAGAGACGGTGTGTGAAAGAGGGGGCTTGCCTGCTAGAGAAAGTGGTAGGTGGGCAAAGACCATTCCAGGTAATGCAAAAAGCAGAAATCACCCTGCATTTGCCCTAAAGGGAAGTAAACGAAGACCCCCGCAGGGACCCACCCCTGCTTTGGGTTTCTGGGGTCCTCTTGCCCCTTCACCCTATGTCGGGGCTGGATATTGGGTCCTTCGAGCGGCACAATTGCACCTGTGGGTAGGAGAAGCATTAACTGCTATGAATATAAACCAAAGGAACACTTAACCTGTGGCCAGTGTCTTTTCTGGACTATTCCAGAAGATCTCATTCTTGGCGTTGACCACAGCCAGGAGCAGCTCCTGGTTCTAAGGTCAGCTTTGTTTTCAGCCGCTGGAGGCGCTCAGTGGTACCCTCGTTAAATCTCACCACAGTGAATAGTGTTGCAAATGGTAATCATTTTCTCTTTTAAGCTAAATTGGGGGGGGAGGGGTCGGGAGGGGAGAGGAGCTTCATCACGGTGGTAATATAGTGACATTCTGAGATTTCCTTAATTCATAGCATGAGGGAATAAAGACTACAGAATCGTGTTTAGATTAGCTTATATTTTTACAAAGGGGAAAAAGGGCATCTGGTTCGCCAAGAATTTATAGCCACTTTTAATTGCAAATCATGTGGAATGATTTAGCATCCCTGTGTTCCTACTTAACAGTTATCACAACCAAAATATTTATTGAGTACCAGCTAAGTACAAAGCTTTGTTTAAAGTGCTGTGGGAGGTTTAAAGCTACCGGTAATCTTACTAGTAGCATTAAAAAAAAAAAAAATTACTTAATTATTTAAACCCATTTATCAAGCCCTTTAAATGAGCCAGGAACCCTTCTAATCTCTTTAGGTATATTATCTTGTTTGATCTTTGGAAGAGTGCTCACTTACGGCCCATACCCCAGTTTTTCGTCGCTCTCTCCTCTGAAAACTGACTTCCACCCCAATCTTTCTGCCAGACTAAGTCTTGTTAAAGCAACTGGTGATCAGTCTCTCCAAACCTGTTGGATGTTTTCAGTCATCCGTCTTGATTTCTCAGGAACATGTGTCACCATTGACCATCATCACCTCTTTTCAATTTTTTCTTGGCCTCACCCCCCCCCCCCACCTGACCTAACCCCCTCTTGTGGTTCTTTCTGTGGGATTGAACCGTACAGAAAGTGCTGGCAGTCAACCATTTCGGTCCACCAAGCGGCATTTTCCTATGTTTTCGCAGAGAGGTGGACCTTCCTAGTATAGTCTGTGAGTAGTGGAGTTCTGTCTCTCTTTAGTCTCCCTTGAGGTAGTCTCTTGTACATTTACAGCTCTACGCAGACAATCCAGCATTTCTATTTCTGGCGCAGACCTCTTCTCTGACTACAGAGTTTGATTATTTTCCCCCTGGCCTACTGGACCTCTCCTCTTGGGTTTCTCGAAGACCCCTCAAAGTCGTCACGTCCAAAATCCAGCTCTTCCTCGTAAATCTGTTTCTCTTCCAGTCATCCTGATCCAGTGACTGCAGCCCCATGTATACAGTTGCACAAACATTTGAAACCTCGCTCTTGGTTCCTTACTCGTTCTCCTGGCCGATATCCGGTCCAGCTCTAGGCCCTGTCCCTTTTACTTCTAAACTAGGTCTTGAGTCCAACGACTTCTCTCCCGCTCCACTGCCCTCCTAGTTCTAGTGGACTGTTGATCTAGCACCTGAAAGGTCTAGATCATCTATGCCTGCCTTGTCCCCCACCCTTGATCTGTTCTTTATACTATTGCCAGAGTGAACATTTGAGATCAGAGTCTTTAGCCATGGCCCACCTCATCCTCCCAACCTGAACATGTCTACCGCTTCCTTTTTCTCAGACTAAAGGCCATACTTTTAATTTTAATTTTTATTATTTTAGAGCGTATGCAGGGGAGAGGGGCAGAGGGAGAGAGAGAGACTCTCTTAAGCAAGCTCCACGTCAACTAGGAGCCCGACGCGGGGCTCGATCCCGCGACCCTGTGGTCATGACCTGGGCTGAAATCAAGAGTTGGACACTCACCAGCTGAGCCACCCAGGTGCCCCTAAAGGTCATACTTCTTGACCTGGCCCATAAGGCTTGCAAGGTGGCCCCTTATCTACCTCTTCACCCTTCGTTGCTGCCTGCCTCGTCTTTCCTGAGGTCACGCTTTTCTTCTGTTGCTCGTGGCCTCCATATTCCCCCTAGTCCAGGGCCTTTGGCTATGACAGTGACCTTTGCCTGAAACTTTTCCTCCCTTCTTGCCCTACTTAGCTTCTATTTATGTTTTACATTTTAAATGTTACTCCTCAGAGAAGCCTTCCTTGTCTTTTATGACGAGGTCACATCTCCCTGTTGTAAGCTCATTTACTTTGTGAAAATCTTCAGTTACAAATTTGTGTAGATTTGCATGATTCTTTGCTATGTACCTCCTGATAACTCTGAGCTGAGTAATACTGATCCCATATTACAGATGAAGAAACTGGGGCAGGTGATTTGCCTGAGATCATGCAGCTAGCAGGTGACCGAGCCGGGAGTTGGCCCCAGATCTCTGTGACTCCATATTTATTAGTGTTAGGTTCAGCTCTGAAGAACAGAAAAACCTAAAATAACTTAAGTCCATGTAAGTTAGAAGTTTTTCTTCCTTATATAAATAATGTCCCAAGGTAGGTTGGTATAAGTCATGGTGTTAGAGACCTTGGCTCCTGTTGAGTGTTGCTCTACCTAGTATGACCTTGACCTTGTGGTCCAACATGACTTTGAGTCCAGGGCGGGGGCAAAGAAGACAAATGCCAACGGTTACTTCAGGAAGGATTCCTATAGCTGCCATAGGGCACTCGTGTTTATGTCCCATTGGCTCACTGCAAGGGAGGCTGGGAAATAAAGTCATTGCTGTGGTAGCTAAAACTTGGAGTTTCTTACTGTAGATGGAGAAGCAGTCTCAGTATAGATTCTGAAACCCAGGTTCTTGATCCCTTGGCTGTAAGTGCCTGGCCTCGAGGATCTCCATTTTTATTTGGGAAGCAAAATATTAAACAAGGGAAGAGTTAACAGCAAAAGAGGAATACTGGTGAAAGAATACCAGTAATAGAATGTCACCAAACATGTGGGATGGGCACAGAAATACCACATGAGTTTTGGTGGTACCCAGGAAGGTTTCGGGTATTCTGTGGGCTTGGCAGTCCATAACCATGAATTGCCTGGTAAGAAAATTACTCCCTTGTAAATTCCTTTTTAATCTTTCTGACGATATCGACACTTGGTAGTAACTGATCTTTACCAGCACTCTCACACTGATTATAGGAAAATTACTTCTAAAATTTATTTTATGAGAGAGAGGAAGTTCATGGAGGAAAGGGGCGGAGGGAGAGAGGGAATCTCAGGCAGGCTCCACGCTCATGGCAAAGTCCAATGCGGCGCTCAGTCCCACGACCCTGGGGTCATGACCTGAGCCCGAATCAAGAGTTGGATGCCCAACCGACTTAGCCACCCAGGCGCTCCTGCTTTTGAATCTCGTTGTTGTCAGTGAGGACTTTGTTTGCCTTCTGATTCTTGGCATTTCCTCACTACTGAGTCTTAGACATATGGTTCCTTTTGTTAAAGTCCTTGACTAAATGGCTGTCTTCACGTTCTGGAATAATTCTGCATTGCCACTCTTGAATGCTGGGTTTCTAACTAATCCTGACAGAAGAACCTATTAACTGTTAAAGTATTTGACCAGGAGGCTTTGAATTCTGATCTTTGTCCTTTTCTTCCTAGAGGACACGTATTTAAGTAGTAAGCCGTGGAATGTTAGGCCACGATGTGACACGCGCCTTCCTGTAGTTGTTGGTGGCGAAGTGGCTTGTTACAAAGGCACGTGGGGGACTCAAACCCTTTTTATAGTTTCTGGAGAGAGTGCTGTTGATACATTATAATACCAGGTCCTGTGCATGAGAGTGTCTCTCTTCTGTGGTGTAATATGGTGGAGGGGGTCCATCTGGTTCTCGTCTGACTTTTGTGGCGGTGATCAGAAAAATACAGGCAGGTCATAATGACATGGAGTGAGTAATTACTGGGATTTTTGGCACAAAGAAAGAACTGTGTGTGGTAGGCCTACCAGATGGGTCCAAAAGCTGTATCTGGGGGCGCCTGGGTCGCTCAGTTGGTTAAGCGTCCAACTTCGGCTCAGGTCATGATCTCACGGTTCGTGGGTTCGAGCCCCGCATTGGGCTCTGTGCTGACAGCTTGGAGCCTGGAGCCTGCTTTGGATTCTGTGTCTCCCTCTCTCTCTGCCCCTTCCCCATGTGTTTGCGTGTGTGTGTGTGTGTGTGTGTGTGTGTGTGTGTCTGTGTCTGTGTGTGTCTGTGTGTGTGCGTGCACGCTCTCTCTCAAAAATAAACAGAAAAAAAATTTTTAAAAACCTGTATCTGCCCCGTTAAGGTAACAGTCCTTCCAGACTAATATTTGAAGAGAGGAGAGGCTGCTTCTGTTAGAGTTTTAGCATCACTAAAATTGGTGCAGAGAATCCTATAGAATTTTCTCGGGTTTAAGGAATAGCCAGTGAAATCTGGTAGATTGATTGTATGTATTTATCTCCCTTCTCTCTGAAGCCTTACTGAAATGACCATTTCCTCTCCTGTTCTTGGTCTTCTTAATAAAAAGATTTCAATGACTTTTTAAAAGATGGAATTCGTGGAGCGCCTGGGTGACTCAGTCGGTTAAGCATCTGACTTCAGCTCAGGTCATGATCTCACAGTTCGTGAGTCCCAGCCCTACGTCAGGCTCTCCGCTGACAGTGCGGAGCCTGCTTGGGATTCTCTCTCTCACCCTCTCTCTCTGCCCCTCCGTGGCTCTCTCTGTCTCTCAAAAATAAATAAATAAACTTAAAAAAAAAGATGGAATTCGTGGGTGTGTTGATGGCATTGATTGAACAGAGGCAGCTTCAGGTGACAGGTAAGTTCACTGATGTGGGAAAACTCCGGATAGGCTCAAGATGTGGAGGTACCATTTGTTGCAAAAGCCTGGTAAAGTACCCCAAGTTTTAAAAGTTTGTAAGTAGAGGGGCACGTGGATGGCTCAGTCGGTTAAGCATCCAACTTCGGCTCAGGTCACGATAGCTCGGTTTGTGAGTTCAAGCCCCGTGTCGGGCTCTGTGCTTGACAGCTCAGAGCCTGGAACCTGCTTGGGATTCTGTCTCCCTCTCTCTCTGTGCCTTCCTTGTTCATACTCTGTCTGTGTCTCTCTCAAAAATAAATACATGTTAAAAAAAATTTTTTTTTTAAGTTTGTAAGTAGAAGTCTTCATATTTAACTGGTGGGGCTCTAGAGCTCCCCCTCCTGTTTCTGGAATATTGATGGTAAGATTTTTCTCTGGAGAAACTGAAAGGTCCCAGAGAAGAGATCTTTAGGCCTTGACATTTGGTTTCAGCAGCTAGAAGGTCACTTTGCATCCTGGTCAGTGTGCAGCGAAGCTCGAAGCTTGTTGGTCTGTGAGGCCTTCCTGGCAATTAGCCCCACCCCCACACAGAGCACTTCCTGCCAGCTTTTGACTTCCTCCTCCTTAAATAGGGGTGGGCAGCTCCAAATCATGAGATGTTGGAAGAAACTGTCCAGTATATTGGAGACCAAAATAAAGGGAAGGAGGAAGCTGAAGAAAACAGAGGTGGTGGAGACGAGAAGGAAACCTGAAAAATAACCACACTCACCCCTAGAATTAAGACACTGCATCCTAATCAGAGAATGCTCCAGAATTAAAACTGACAAAGGAAAAGTAGAAAGTTGGAAAGTTTCCAAAACAAACAAACAAACAAAAAGACAGCCCAACATTAGAATAGAAATAGAGAAAAGATTAATTTTCTGATTTGCTACTCCAGGAAGGTCAACATCTGATGAGTTCTGAAACAGAAAAAATAGGAGATTGGCGAGGAAGCAGCACAAAAATTTGCCAACTGATAGATTTCAGTTTCCAGATTGAAACCGAGTACGCCAGACAGACCTAGGTAAACCAGGGCACCTCCGGGATCCATTCTGGGTCCAAATGTAGCTACGCGACAGGGCTGCCCATTGGCTGTCTCTTTTGACCTTGGAAGGGACCACAGTCTGTCACCAGGGAGGACTCCTGCTCTGTCGTTTAAGCCCATTGAGTCTGGGACTAGCCAGTTACTTTGCGGCCAGTTTCTGAGGGTAAAATACCCCTTTACAGTTCCTTGGTTCTCTTATTCAGTATCAAATATAATGTCCTTGTTTTAAAATCGGATTTCCTTTTATCTTTGTAGTGGCCGGAGGGGGGGATGGAAAGATACAGAGATATGAAATGAGGGACCTTTTTTTTACACCTTTTTGAGAAGTAATTTGAAACATTTTAAGAAAGAGACAATGGCTGATATTTTGGGAATGGGGATGGATAAACACATTCAAGCTTTAAAAAAAAAAATCAGTGTTCATTTTTGAGCAGTGATCCGAATGTAATTGGTTACAACTGAGTATCATCCTGATCGGAAAAGGGATAGGGGGAAAATCAAAGGAGCTCGGCTCGTTTTAGCCTGGAGAAAAATAGTTCTCTTTTTTGGCACAATTATTCGAAGCCAAAAAATTGTGAAGACGACATATTATTTTGGAACTTAGTCCTAGAAGAGCCTTTGATTTGGACTCAGAATGTAGTGATTGCTATGAAGGAAGGTGGCCATTAGAGGTAGTTTTCTAAGGGGATCCGTGGCTACTGTTCTTTTTTCTTTTTCAATTTTCTTTTGAAAGAGTAGGAAGGAGCCCAATTTACCTGCGGTCCAGCCAGTAGCCTGATGTCCTAAAAGTTGTTAAGCTCGTAGGCAGAGAGAAGTAGGTCAAGTGGGCCAAGTCTGTGCTTCTTAAACTGAAGTAACTTTTCCAAGTGTAAGTTGGGCTCAGAGTCCAAGGGTCATAAACCTACGGTTCTGAGATTTGATCATGCTGTGACTCTCCTCTTGATAGCCATTAGAGTAACCAAATATTTAAAAAGGAAAAATAAACGGAAGGAGAACTTGGCTGTATCTGGAAGACTGCCTTCCTCCAGAATTATAAATGGCAGCCAGCCAAGAGCCTGCCCCCTGGAGCATTCCTCCCGCCCGGGATCTGTCTGCCTGTAGGTGTGGGTAGTATTTACAAGCCTGGTGGGGTAGTTACTTGTACACTTTCTCACCTTGCTGGGACAGGTAGCCTCTTTGGAGCTCTCCTTACTTCCTCCCCTGCCCTCATATTCTCAGTGCTGCAGCCAGAGTGATCTTTCTACATTTGTCAGATCCGGTCCGTGTATTTGCTGGAATATTCTATAATAGATACTACACGGATATAAGGCTGAACCTATATAGCACCTGCCTTCAAAGAACTTAGTCTGGTTGAGAAGACAAGAAAGAACCTGTTCAAATTAGAGTGTTAGATGCATTTTATATATAGCATTGTTATAAAACCAGCCCCCTGTGTGCTAATTGCCACAGCAGTGTGGAAGATGTTCCTTCAGGTTACAGTAGTCGGGGCAGGCTTTTATGAAGTGCTATTGGAAGGAGAACCTAAGAGAACACTTTGGATAGACAAAGGGACCGAAGGAGTTGTAAGGTGGTAATTGTGTAAATAATGGTGCAGACACGAGAAAATCCGAGTATCTTCAGAACAGACAATGAACAGACCACAGTGTATTGGAAGTGTTGCAACATAGGACTTAACGTAGGTCCGCGACTTCCAGATTTTTCTTTTAAGAAGTCAAGACCTCGTTTGTCGAACAATATTACATGGAACCCCGCATGTTAAACACGACCACTGTGGGCTGCAGGTGGAGAGGGCTGCACGTCTCTGCCTGTGTGGTTTCTCGGGCCGAGAGAGGGACCTTTGAGGCCCTGTGACCAAACACAAGGCTGTGAAGAATCGAACTGAGACAACACATGTGTCGGGGTGGTTTGGTGGGAGAAGGGAAACCGGCCGCTTTGGGGCAGTCGGTGGAAAGGGTTGAATATCGGGTTTTGCGTTTATTTAGGCAGTGGGTCGTTATGGAAAGGTTTTGGTTAGAACCTATTTACACATAGCGTTTCGGGAGGATTAGGACGGTGGCAGGGTGCAGATTCTGTGGCCCCCCTCTCCCCTGAAATAAGGGGAGAAACAGAGAAGAGGTAGGAGGCCAAGCTGGTGAGCGCTGGTCAAGGTTAAATGGTCTAACAAAAGTACTCTTTGACTCCGAGCTGTTATGAAAGACGCCAGCACGCGAGTTAGGACGAATCATCTCTCAGCAGTAATGATGCTGCGGTGGAGTCGGGGAGGGGAGGCAGCCTCTGAATTGGAGAGTGGTTCAGCCTTGCGTGCCCGCCGGTTCCAGGGGCACGAGCTTAGCATTCAGATCAGTGACAAGGACAAGCAGGCCGCTCGCTACTTTCCTCCCACACCGAGGACCTCCTTGGTTCCCTCTAAGAACCCGCTTGCGGCCGGCGTGGAGAGCAGGAAGACACATGGCTGTCTGAAGCTGGGGACGCTGCCGCCCTCGTAGATCTCCTGTGTCCCCGGAGGGCTCTGTGCAGGGAGAGGCACAGACAGAGGATGGCCCAAGGAGGAGAGACAGACTCAGGGAGGTGGCATGGGGAACAGAGGCCTTAGGGAGGGAGGGTGCCAGGAAAGCCCCACAGGCTGGGTTTCCCCCCTCCTCTCCACCTGCTGATGGCCACACGACTTCCCCAGTGCTCCCCTGTGAGCCTTCCCTCCTCTGGCTGTCTCTCGTGCCTTCGTTGGTTAGCTTACCCTTTTGTCTGATCCCACGAGTGCCAGCCTTTGCTTGGTGTGGGTTCGGTGACCAGGGGATGTCCAGGAACCAGCAAGGTTTGTGTCGCCCTGTGGCAGACTCATGCCCGGGAAATGAGGCTGAAAAACAGTTTCTGCCCGTTGGAACTGGGCCCTGAGTGCCAGGGCCTGCCGAGACACGTCCAGTCTTGACTACGGTTCACGAAGGGAATGGTTATCCCCCCTGCCCAGGCAGAAGTAGTGGCCTCCCGAAGGGGCCCAGTTATCAGACAGAGTTGACCAGGCTCAGGCGCATAGCAGCGCGGTGACCTTCAGGGTATCCGCCGCCCCAGCCCCGTGATCCAGCCGGTGCCTGGATGGGATGGGTGCAGGCAGCCAGGACTCCCGTGCGGGACAGTCTTCCCGCGTCTCCTCAGGCCGGCGTGAGGCCCTCCTGGACCTCCAGGCCGGAGAGAGGGAGACAGAGAATCCCAAGAGCCCCAATGCGGGCTCGAACTCACAAACTGTAGATCACGACCTGAGCCGAAATCCAGAGTCGGATGCTTAACCGGCTGTGCCACCCAGGCGCCCCTAAAATTTCATTTCTTTTAAAAATTAACAGCGTAAAATCGATTTTATGGTGTAGTTTTATGAATTTAAGGGACTCCATTGGTTAAGTGCCTGACTCTTGGTTTTGGCTCAGGTCACGATCTCACGGTTGGTGAGTGAGCCCCGCATCAGGCTTCAAGCTGACAGTGTGGAGCCTGCGTGGGATTCTCTCTCTGCCTCTCTCTCTGCCCCTCTCCCACTCACTCTCTCTGTCTCTCAAAGTAAATACATAAAAACATAACTTTTCTTTTTTTTTTTTTTTTTTTAATATTTTTTAAATTTAACTACCAGTCAGTAGGGATGCCTGGGTGGCTCAGTCGGTTAAGCGTCTGACTTTGGCTCAAGTCATGATCTCAGTGAGTTCGAGCCCCGCGTCAGGCTCTGTTTTGACAGCTCAGAGCCTGCTTTGGGTTCTGTGTCTCCCTCTCTCTCTGCCCCTTCCCCACTCGCGCTCTGTCTCTGTCTCTTTCAAAAATACTTAAAAATAATTAAATCCCAGTCAGTAAACAGTGAATACTGGTTTCATGTGGACGATGCAGTGATTCAGCACTTCCCTACATCGCCCTGTGCTCATCACAAGTGCCCTCCTTTACCCCCATCACCTGTTTCACCCATCCCCCCACCTGCCCCCCACTCTGGCCACCATCAATTTGTTCTCCATAGTTAAGAGTCTGTTTCTTGGTTTGCCTCCCTCCTTCTCCGCCCCCACCTTTGCTCATTTGTTTCTTAAATTCCACATATGAAGTCATGTGGTGTTTTTCTCTGACTTACTTCACTTAGCATAATACTCTCTAGGTCTATCCATGTTGTTGCAAATGGCAAGACTGCGTTCTTTTTCATGGCTGAGTAATGTTCCACTGTGTATATGTACCGCATCTTCTTTATCCATTCATCTGTGGACACTGGGGCTGTTTCCATAATTTGGCTGTTGTATATAATGCTGCTATAAACATCGAGGTGCACGTATCCCTTTGAATTAGTAGTTTTGTATCCTTTGGGTAAATACCTAGTAGTGAGTTGCTGGGTCAGAGGGTAGCTCTATTTCTAACTTTTGGAGGAACCTCCACACTGTTTTCCTGAGCGGCTACACCAGTTTGCGTGTGGTTTTGGTTTTTTTTTTTATAACGATACCCGTCACACTTGAACCATATATCTTCCTTATGGTTTTTTGAGTGGTATTCCATTCTACAGATGTACCGCCATTTATTTACCTCTTGGAAGGATATTTGGGTTGTTTCTAATTTTGGTGATTATAAATAGAGCTGCTAACATTTTACACACAAGTTTTTGTGGGAACATAAGTTTTGATTTCTCTAGGGTAAATACCTAGTTGAGGTATTTCCGGCCGGAGGGTAAGTGTATGTTTAACTTTACGAGAAACTGCAGAACCGTTTTCCAGAACGGGGGTGTTAGTTCACATTTCCATCAAGAGCATACAAGAGGCCCAGCTGTGTCCCATCCTTGCTAGTGCTTGATGGTAGTATTTTTTTTTTTTTTACTTGATCTAGTATAATTAGCATGTAGTGGGATCTCCTCGTGGTTTTCATATGCTTTTCCCTAACGGCTAATGATGTTGAACATCATATCATGGGGAAGCCATTATTCCTGCCTTGGGGGAATGCGCTATTGTCTTAGGGAGCCGGAATGAGGTATGGACATGTCTTACTACCCCCTGAGACTCCAGATGCAGACCTCAGAAGTTCTAGTGGGCACAAATAATTTGTATCCTAGTTTCTGAGGCGGGAGTGACCGCAGTTATGGGTCAGCAACACTGAACCTACCTCTAAACCTTGACTTCTTTTCATCTGCTTCTTTTCCTTCCTTATGTCCTCTGATGAAGTTCTGTTTGTCTTTTGCCCAATTTCGACTTGGAATTTTTTAAAATGAGGTGTTTAAAAACAATTTTTTAAATTTATTCATTTAATTTGAGAGAGACAGAGACAGAGTCGGGGGGACAGAGAGAGAATTGCAAGCAGGCTCTGTCCTGGGAGTACAGAGCCCAATGCAGAGGCTTGAACCCATGAAACCGTGAGATCATGACCTGAGCCGAAACCAAGAGTCGGTTGCTTAACTGACTGAGCCACTCAGGCACGCCTTTTAATAATGCGTTTTGAGTGTTCTTTATATATTCTGGATGTGTCTCTTGTGAGATGTGTAATTCCCAAATATTTTCTCCCAGTCTGTAGCTTTCTTTTTGTTCGCTTCAGGCTGGCTTCCATAGAACAAGTTTTAAATTTTGATGAAGTCCAGTTTCTCAAACTTTTTTCTTTGCTGGATCATGTTTTTGGTGTCATCCCTGAGAATTCTGTATAACCCCAAGTTGTGAAGATTTTTCTCCTATGATTTTCCGCTGAAAGTTTTCTAGTTTTACATTTATTTAAACCTGTGGCCCAGGGGCACCTGGGTGGCTCAGTCGGTTAAGCGGCTGACTTTGGCTCAGGTCACGATCTCACAGTTCGTGAGTTCGAGCCCTGTGTCTGGGGCTCTGTGCTGACAGCTCAAGCCTGGAGCCTGCTTCAGATTCTGTGTCTCCCTCTCTCTCTGCCCCTCCCCTGCTCATGCTCTGTCTCTCCCTTTACAGGAAAATTTTGCCAACCTCTGGAGTTAAGGCTGGTGGTGGGAGTGAGTCTTGGGGTCACTTTGCTGTGGTTATCATGGAGTCCTGTAGAAAACAAAGGATAGCATAAAGCATAAACCATCTTGCCATCTTTCGACTCACCGTCATCTTGTCATAGGAATTTGGAGGAAGTAAAGTCTGGCACAGCCTTGGAATAGTAACCTGTTGGTAATGGGCTGGAAGGAGCAACGAAATGGGGATGGTGTGATGCATCTGAGTCCACTCTGGTGATGGGATGGCCAGCATTTACCCCTTAGCCCTCCTTTCCTCTTGGTTGCTCTGGGTCTGCTACATCTTACTCCAGTACCTTAGAATCACCTGGGGAGCTTTTAAAAAGTCCCAGTGATGGGGCGCCTGGGTGGCGCAGTCGGTTAAGCGTCCGACTTCAGCCAGGTCACGATCTCGCGGTCCGTGAGTTCGAGCCCCGCGTCAGGCTCTGGGCTGATGGCTGGGAGCCTGGAGCCTGTTTCCAATTCTGTGTCTCCCTCTCTCTCTGCCCCTCCCCCGTTCATGCTCTGTCTCTCTCTGTCCCAAAAATAAATAAATGTTGAAAAAAAAAAATTAAAAAAAAAAAAAAGGTCCCAGTGTTCAGGCTACACACCAGGCCAATGAAGTCAGAATTTCTGGGGGTGGGATCCAGATACCAGTATTTTTTCAGAGTCCTGAGTGGTCCCATTGCACAGGCAAGGTTGAGAAGCTTTCTTGCCCTTTGCAGTCCCTTGGACCCCGAGGAATTATTGCCACCAGCTGACAGCGGGAAATTATTATGCTTGGAAACCAGTCAATAACTCTTCAGAGGGTCCCCTTCTGGGAACTTGTGCTCTGGATACTGTTTTTATCATTTTTATCATATTGGAGTTTGATTTTTGGCCATCAAAGGTGGCTGTTTATGAGAAATGTCCTGTCTCAACTTCCATTCAGCCTGGAATAATTGACATTACCATTGGTAGGAATCCTAGACTATTGGCATTAAACACATACACATAACCTTGGAGATCATTGGTTCAGACAGTTAACGTTTCCAAATACCTTTCGGATTCACGTACTCCGGTTCTAATACCAGGACTCTTGCTCCTCCAAGTGTGGTCCCGGGACCAGTAGTGTCAACATCACCTGGAATCTGGTTAGAAACGCGGCCACGTCCCACCCCCACCTCCCCAGGCTGTAACTTAGGAAGATCCCCGCGTGAATCATATGGACGTTCAGGTCTGAGAAGCACTGCTTTAGAGAAGCATATAAGTGGAAGCTTCTGAGAGTAGATTTCAGACTCATTGTGAGGACCTGCTTTTTATTTATTTTTATTTTTTTATTAAAAAAAATTTTTTTTTTCAACGTTTATTTATTTTTGGGACAGAGAGAGACAGAGCATGAACGGGGGAGGGGCAGAGAGAGAGGGAGACACAGAATCGGAAACAGGCTCCAGGCTCCCAGCCATCAGCCCAGAGCCCGACGCGGGGCTCGAACTCACGGACCGCGAGATCGTGACCTGAGCCGAAGTCGGACGCTTAACCGACTGCGCCACCCAGGCGCCCCGAGGACCTGCTTTTTAAACACAACGGCCAGATAGCCTCTTAGCTGGATGATCACTCGACAGAGACAAGGCGATTACTCCAAGAACCCTCCCCAACTCCTCCTTCTCAAGTAGTGTCTTCAGTTTTCCCAAGAATGACCCTTGCGTTCATGCCTTTCATTATATTGTGAACATTCATTGCAGTCATGTGTTCTGCTTCCTGTGGCTTTTCCATTGTTTCCCCCCTTACACCTGGAAACTTACGACCCTGGTGGACGAGCGCAAACACGGGTCTCTCACATCTCCTTGCCGCCGCATTGTGCTGATAGGTCTAAGCTTAGGAAGGAGAGTTCCGGAATAAAGGCTTTGTAGAGCCAAGAAGGGGAGCGCCAATGAATGGCTCCACGACCTGCAAATTCCCTGCTGGTTCCTGTGCCCTGGTTCTCCAGTACAAGGCACCTCCTTGAACACCTAAAACATCTTTTGTGCTCACCTGTGCTGTCATCGTTGAAAGCATTGCTCTTTTTTCCAGGCAGGGGATTGACCACGTATTCATCTTGCTTCTCTGTGTGTGCAGGGATTTCATCTGCGTATTTTCTTCATTCTTACAACCCAGGGCTAGATACATGCTCCTGGCCTTCCTCGGGGTTCTCATTTCTACTCTGTGTCCTTTTGGAATCCTCAGTGCTGGTGCTAAGGTCATGTCCAGCCTCTGCCCCTCTGCTTTTCACTGTTCAAAACCCTAAAGAATGTAACACACACCCCCCCTGACTTTCTGTGCCCAATTCTAATAATTTGCTCTCCAGTTGAGAACCCTCCCTGTCTGTCGCATGCTTTCTCCTTTCCATTCTCTTCCCTTGCTTCTGGGCTGGGCCTGGGCCCATCCATGAACGCCTGCTACACGGGCTGTGAAGGCTTGACTGCATAGCGTTCGCACTGAGAACTGGGCAGGTTCGTAGACATCATCTAACCCAATACTCTCATTTCACAGAAGGGAAGGGTGCTTCCCAGAGCGTGTAAGTATTTTGCCCAAAGTCCAGGCAGGTGGTGCCCCAGTTACGTGGTTTTGCCCACAGCTCAGAGTGCACGTGTGGCTTCTGCAGGAGACCTGATAACCCTCGACGTGAACGGTTTCATTTAATTTTACAAGGTGGGTATGGGATGTGCATGATGGAAGGCGGGGGCCCACGGAGGTCACGACACATCATCAATTGCCTTCTTTTAAAGGTATCTCAGAAACCTAGAAGGACTCATTATTGTCTCATAACCAGTTGTGGTCTGAGGAAGAAAACCCTAAATCCTCGATTCATGGCTCTACTAAATACCAGCAGACTTTTATTCCTTCTGTGTGTGTGTGTGTGTGTGTGTGTGTGTGTGTGTGTAGGTACGGATTATACTGTTGGAGCATTTTTTTTTTCTTCCTCTGAAAGGCTGTGTTAACGTTCCTGTCTTCCTGCTTACACGGGACACAAACATTTAGAGGAGCCTCCGGGTTAGATATTCGCGGGCAAGACAGAACTGGTCATCATCGGCCATAGTAGGGCTTGCTCTATATTTATTTGTGCCTCTTCACCCATCTCTGCCTCCGTGTTTACTTACAAAGGTTCTGATACGTATTTGCAACGTGCTGGGAGAGCTAGCAGAGGGAAAAGCAACCCGAATGCCGTAGATTATTATTAGTCGTGGTATTTATCTTGCTCCATAAATCACCCCTTCGGGCCCCTTAATCATTTGGGTTGTTGTTCAGCTCCCCGTGACCTGTCAGCGTGCTCCCAGTAGGAAAAAGTGATGGCTGTATTCCAGGGCCTGTCTGTCTCCTCTCTGCGGGGACCAGCCGCCATTCAGAGGCTCCCCTGTGTACACAGCCCGCAATTGCCCACACTCGAGGCCGCCTCTGTCTGCCGTCCGAGGGCCCATTTGATTTGCCCGCTGCTATCGTGACAGTCCCTTGACACTGAAAATGCCTCCCTCCCCCAGAACATCTGTGTTTGGATGAACCTCCCTCCCCTTCCTCAATGTTGCAAACAGCAAGAACTTGGATATTTCCTGCCCCAAAGCCCTCCCTACGTTCAGAGGGCCCCTCTGCCATGTTTTTGTGACCTCATTGGCATTCTGTGACCTTCCCAGGTCACTGTGTCCCTGGGTGTGGAACAGGGTAGAGGAAGCAACAAAGGAAATGAGAGCAGCCGGTGCGAATGGTGTGGGAAAGAATTGGGGGAGCGGGGCATTGCAGGCTTTCCATTGAGCAGCCTGAGAATATTCCAGATTCTGTGAAGTCAATTTCCTTTCTTTTCTTTTTTTTTTTTTTTAAGTTTATTTTAAGAGAGAGACGCAGAGTGAGAATCCCAAGCAGGCTCTGCACCATCAGCACAGAGCCCAGCGTGGGGCTTGAACTCATGGAACTGGGAGATCATGACCTGAGCTGAAACCAAGAGTCAGACGCTTAACCCACTGAGCCACCCAGGCGCCCCTGTGAAGTTAATTTCTTTTTCTGTCTGTTATAAGATGGGTTACCTGTACATCAAAGAACTTGTTACAGAGAATATTGAATAAATGGGGGAATAAACGAATAACTTCATTTCCTAGAGCCAGGATGCCAGGACAGCGAAAAGAACAGATGTTGGCAACATCAGGAGCACAGGGCAGGAGTCAGAGATGTGGCTACTGGACTCGGGTTTTCTGCTCGTGAACCTAAACAACTTTTTCTTTTTTCTTTCCTTTTTTTTTTTTTTCCTCCATCTTTGGGCGGTAGCTTTTTCATGAGATGGTTTGGTCAACAGTTGTGGTCCCAACCATTTCGAACACAAGTATTCGCCTAAAATTTTGTTAATGACGTATTTCAGAGCTACAAAATGCATAAAACACAGTGTATGAACATCTGATATCTACCACACATCAGTATTCTCTCCCAACATAATGGTGGTAATTTTAGGTGCCTTTGATTTAGAAAACGGGTGACCGTAAGCAGTCGTGGTGCTGTTATAAGAATCTGTATTTTAATTGCGAATGACAGTATCCACACTTTAAGGGTGCCAGAGTGGCTCAGTCGGTTAAGCGTCCGACTTTGGCTCAGGTCATGATCTCATGGTTTGTGAGTTCAAGTCCCACGTCAGGCTCTCTGCTGGCAGCATGGAGCCTGCTTTGAATCCTCTGCCCACCCCCTCTCTCTGACCCTCCCCTGCTCACACTTGATCTCTCTCAAAAATAAACAAACGTTTAAAAAAAAAAAAGTAGTATCCACACTTTAAAAAAACAGTACACAGATGATCAAGACACATTGATTTCATCTAAGGCAATTCTAGATGCAAATGAAAATATGAAGGAGTTAATTGTAATACGGTTTGGGGACCCAGAGTGGTGTTTCTGAGCAATGCAATTTGTATTACCGCCTAGATCCAAATAATGCCAACTTCTGGCCCAACCAGTCTGAACATCTCTGAGGGCTGGGTCTGGAATTTTGCCTTTAAAAAACAAAAACAAAACAAAACAAAAAACCAAAAAAACAGGTGTGCCAGATGGGATTTAAAACTTGAGTTTTTGATCGCCTGATCTACAGAGGTGGGTAAATACTTAAATTCTACATTTATGATAAAACGGCAATGAATATTCCTTTCTTAAATAGTAGCTCCTCTGGTTTCTTTTTGGTATTTTGCAAGTTATAGAGATTTTATTTACACCCCAACTTTCAGTGATAGGTCTATTACGCTGGACTTGAGGTTGATAATTAGGAACTAAATGTCTCCACCTAGTGTTTGCCAGAAACCGCACAGATATTCCAGAATTTGGGTTTAGTACAGACTTTGGTCTTTGTCTTGCTCACGTTTCTGTGATTTCATATGAACGAGCACTACAAATCACCGAGTTACACAGCAGTGTCGGGGGCGGTCATGGCTCTTGGGCATCCCGTCCCCCGGATTCTGGCCCCACAGGCACAGGAGCTCTTACTTAGGGAAGCAGCAGGGGAGCCCAGAAGACAGCTTCATCTGCGGGATCCTTCCCCCATGTGTGACCTCTGTGCCATCAGATGACTGGGAACAGCCCTGACCAGTAATGGAAGCTAAATTATTTTATTAAACCAAGTATGGATCAAACAAAAAATTAAGATGCCTCGTGTGCTGTGGGGTACGGAAGAATTACGGAAGTCAGATCTTAAAGTCCTTCTGCCCCTAGAATGGAATCTGTGGTTTTAATCACTTCCGTTGTTGATTAATTAACTTCTGGAATATTTATTTTACCCTTGCGGCCAGTGTCCTGTTTTCCCAGGGTCTGTGAATAAATACTGTCCACTGAGTTCGTTAATGTATTTGACACTCATCGATCACCCTCTTGTGTCCCGGTGCTGTTTCCCGGGACACAAATATATCCTATTTCTTGCTCCCGGGGAGGGCATGGCCTAGCGGGGAAGCGCACAGCCAGTCGGTGGCCGGTGATTATAGAGGCTGTAATGACCACACCGATGGCCCTGCTCGGTGGGAGCACACGGGACGTGGGCCTACGAGCCTTCGCTGTGGAGAAAATAATTCAAGGATAAGCAGGAGCTCCCCAAGCAGATGGTGGGGGGAGGGCATCCCAGGCACAGGCAGTAGCAAACACAACTGCACGGAACTGTGGGAGATTAGGGCATGTTTAACCTGCTTGTGGGAGAGGGCCAGAAATAACGTGCAGGCAGAAGTAAAGTGGACTTGCCATGAGGAGAAATGTATTTTTGTACAGTGTTTACAGATCTTTATCTTTTTATTGTGGTAAAATAGAACCTCTTCCATTTCCACTGTTCTTAAAACAGCTCGAGGACGTTCACAGACAACACTCACATTGTTGTGTAACCATCACTGGCACCTCCAGATTTTCTTCAGCTTCCAGAATGGGAACTCTGTCCCCGTTAAGCTCCTCCTCCTCTTCCTCCTCCTCCTCCCCGCCCCCCCCCACCCCCCGACAAACATTTGACCGCCCTTAGGTACCTCGTGTACAAGCGGGACCGTGCGATACTTGTTCCTTTGTGCCAGCTTACGTCACTGAGCGTAACGCCTTCAAGCTTCATGTTGTAGCGTGTTTTATCTGTTCGTCCGTCGATGGACACTTGGGTTAACTTCCACCTCTTGGCTGTCGTCCGTCATGCTGCCTATGGGTATGGGTGTCCTCCAATTCTGTATCTTACCACCTCAGTAGTAATTGGTGGGTAAGCGCAAAGGGGCTTCCTACAAACCCCCCTTTGGTTGAGGTGCTTGCAGTCTCGTAGAGATGGGTTCTCACTCATGAAACCAAGACTGGCGGAATATGCTTACGATGCCCGATCCGATGGCGCTACCAGAGCTCACTCTTCAATTCCCCGCGATCGTTCGCAGGAAGCAGAGCAGACTCATTCTAGAAAGGCAGTGACCACAGCCCAGTGTAAGCCAAGGACTTGCCTGACAAGAGCATCACCATCTGCTTTTGCAAACGGAATCTCTTTTCCTGGTGGAGTTGCCCCTGGGCACCTTGACTCGTGACTGTAGGCATGGTGGGGTCAGTGAGGGTAGAGAGAGGGACAAAATGGATTTTCTGGTGACATGTGGGGCCAGCTTCTGATGTCGCTGGTGAGAGAGCACATCGCTAGGCAAACTGTGGGTAGACAAGGAACCAAGGACCCTGTGGAAAATCCTGGGGCTCTTCAGGGAGCTAGACGTTGTCGTGGGCGTAGAGTATTGTACGTGTTGCTGGGGGAGGGGTGTGGCCCCAACCCTTCCCCTGACTCCTGAGAAAGTCCTTCTGTTACTTCTGTTTCTGCAATACGTCCTCAAGCCCAGGGCAGGGCTCGTCCCTTCACTGAGCACTCTCAGTTGCCACAGACCTCCTCCTTCCCCTTTGTGGACCCCCAGTGGCAGGGACTGAGACACACGGGGTCAGGAAGCAGTTCTGGGAGCTGGGGGGGACAGGGAAGCATCGGGGACTCAGGACATGCTCTGTTCTGTCAGCCGCCTTCAGCCTTCCAGCCACTGTGACTCCTTCACTTGCTGAGGGCTTCCTCCTGGTTCCTGCCGGACCTGAACCCCTCCCTCTTCCCAGCTTCCCCTTCATGGGCCTCGCCGGTTGGCACAGCACACTGAGCTCTGGGGCCACTGTTCCCACACGGGGTCCCAAGGCTCTGTTTATGAACCCCTGGCACATCACCATGGCCTTTTTTAGTCAGCGGTTAGTGTTCCAGGACTTGTATTGTTTCGTTTCCTGAAAGGTCAGGTCCTAGAGAGCTTAATCTGTCCTTGCTGGGGGAGCCCTGGCTGGCAAAGCAAATCTATCAGGTCAGCCTGGCCACATGTGGGGAGAGCCAGAGCTGGCATGGGCTTTGAGGGAGGCTGGCCAGAGTCACAGAGTCACAGACGGTGGCCCTGACAGTCCTATTTGTTCCTCAGCCCCTGGCAAAGCCTGAGTGGACTGGATTCCTATCCTGCGGAACACAGATGCTTCCTCCTGAGCCTGTCTGCCCCTCGGAGGAGCACAGCCGGGGGGGGGGGGGGGGAAGGAGTGTTTGTCCCCTGTGAGCCCCTTCTCTCTGTTCCCTTGGTCACTCCCATGATCTCTCCTGCCTCCAGCTCCGTTTTCTCTCCTCCAGTGAGCACGATAAAACATGGTTGTCCAAGCGAAGTGCAATTGCCGTATAAACAAACGGTTTCACGATAATAAATGTTTAAGCCTTTTCAGATACTCTGTTTCCTTTGGTGTCCGCAGTTTCTGACGGGACTGCAGTCTGAGTCCTTCCTCTTCGGTTGGAAAGGATTCGGAACATCGGACCACCGGGCAGGTGGAGTCGATGGGGAATGTGTCCGACCCGAGAGCCCTGATAGACGGGCCTCGGGCAGCACTGGCAGCTGTAACCAGGGCTATTTCATGCCTGTCTTGCCCCTCTTTGTTTGGAAGCGCTCCAGACCGTTCCACCAGCTGTTGTACGGAGGGACACCTGCATTGCCACTGTCACTGAAATTCCTTTTTTTTTTTAATTTAATGTTTGTTTATTTTTGAGAGAGAGAGACAGAGCGCAAGCAAGAGAGGGGCAGAGAGAGAGGGAGACACCGAATCTGAAGCAGGGTCCAGGCTCCAAGCTGTCAGCACAGAACCGGATGTGGAGCTCAAACCCACGGACCGCGAGATCATGACCTGAGCCAAAGTCGGACGCTTCACTGATGGAACCGCCCAGGCGCCCCTGTGTCACTGAGATTCCGCTGCAGCCATTTGGTCATGCTTTTCCATGTAGCCCCTGAGCCCACAGACCCTGTAAGAGCCGCCTGGGAGGTCCTGCGCAGCAATGGGATTCGAGGCTATTGTCCTGTTCTGAAGAGAACCTTTACTTGCATCTTCAACTCTGAAGATCAGGGTATTAAAAGGCCTGGCTCATCAAAATCACGAACTATAGAAATAATGTTTCAGACGCACAGGCAAGGTGCCGGCCAGGTGCCTCTGGCCAGCCTTGGGTGTGCATTGGGCAGGGGGGATTCTTGATTTTTCGAAACCTCCCAGGGGCGCCTGCGTGGCTCAGTCGGTTAAGCGTCCGACTTCAGCTCAGGTCACGATCTCGCAGTCTGTGAGTCCGAGCCCCGCGTCGGGCTCTGGACTGATGGCTCAGAGCCTGGAGCCTGCTTCCGATTCTGTGTCTCCCTCTCTCTCTGCCCCTCCCCCATTCATGCTCTGTCTCTTTCTGTCCCAAAAATAAATAAACGTTAAAAAAAAAAAAATTAAAAAAAAAAATAAAAACCTCCCAGAGACCGTGGAGTCCATAGGGAGGCCAACTGGACAAGAAAGACATGATCAGCTACCAGATTCTTCTGGAAATAGAGGACCGCTAAGGTGGTTCAGCAGGCAGCGTGCTTTCTAAAATGAGGACTGGGAGGGGCACCTGGGTGGCTCAGTCGGTTAAGCAACCGACTTCGGCTCAGGTCATGATCCCATGGTTTGTGAGTTCGAGCCCCACGTCGGGCTTTGGTGCTGACAGCTTGGAGCCTGGAGCCTACTTTGGATTCTGTGTCTCCCCCTCTCTCTCTGCCCCTCCCCTGCTCATGCTCTCTCAAAAATAAACAAACACTGAAAACAAATTTAAATAAATGTTACAGTGCCTGGGTGGCCCAGTCGGTTGGGTGTCCAGCTTTGACTCGGGTCATGATCTTGTGGTTCATGGGTTCGGGCCCCACGTCGGGCTCTGTGCTGATAGCTCGGAGCCTGGAGCCTGCTTCAGATTCTGTGTCTCCCTCTCTCTCTCTCTGCCCCTCCCCTGCTTGCTCTCTGTTTCTCTCTCTCTCTCTCTCTCTCAAAAATAAACAGTAAACAAAAATTTTTTAATAAAACTAGGTCTGGGAGAGTGACGTGGTGCCTTGCAGACGTGGACACTTAATATTTCCTGGTTTGATATTATGGCCGAAAAGCAGAATTAGAAAGCGTGTGGAGCTTGTGAGTAATCTCTTGGAAGAAACCAAAGACGGTGAAACCAAAGACGGGATTGACCGATATGGGGCAGGGTTCGTCCACGTCTGGTGCTTCTGGGACTCTTTGGCTCTTACCCCCCACCTGAGTTCTTTGAAACACACCCCTCTGCACACCTTTGACTGGAGGAACAGCCCTGACCTAACGACCTGGTCCCATGGGAGGCACAGTGGGAGGCTGTGTTTACTGGAAGCCCAGGGGAGTGGAGGTAAATGCAGGTGTGGTCGGGAAACGAAGCTGCTTCACTTCACCCGGGAGGCACAGGGCCAAAGCCGGCTGACCTGCCCACACCCATGCTGGCTCTCCCACCCGGGTGGTTCCTGCCCCCTGCTGAGCACGGCCCCTGAGCAGAACGCAGTCGGGGGACCCACTGCGCGTCGCAGCCAGGCCCCGAGGCGCATGCCAGACACGCTCCAGCCTTCGCCAGCTTGCAGCCGCTGCCCCGGAGCGGGCGGGTCGTGTGGCTGAGGTCCTGTCCTGAGCCACACGCCGGTTTAACACGCTTCTCCCTGCCATCGGACATGCTTGCTCGGAAGCAGAGTCTGAGCCTGATGTTTGCTGTCTCCTGTGCGTCCGCTGATCTGGTTTGCTTTCTCTTTCGAGCCCCCTTGGTAAAAAGGACAGCTGTCGACAGGGTAGGAAGAGTGACCTCCTGAGTGGGGGGTGATGTATGTTGCTGTCACCTGGAAACTCAGATCAGCCATAAGCCAGAACCTTTGCTGACAACGTAAAGAAAAATATCGTGTTTCGGTTAGGTCGTGTCCCTGTCTATAAGAAGTAGACAGCCAGAGGGCATCAGCACTAACTGCAACAGAGTGAGGTCAGCTCAGATGTCAGTGGAAGGGACGGGATGCACACAGGGTTGGAAGCTCTAAGTGGAGTCCTTAAAATCAGAGCATGTAAAAAAAATTTTTTTAATGTTTATTTATTTTGGAGAGAGAGAGGGAGACAGATTACAAGCTGTCGGCACAGAGCCCAATGCAGGGCTCGAACCCACGGACCATGAAATCATGACCTGAGCCGAAGTCAGATGTTTGACTGAGCCATCCAGGCACCCCTAAAATCAGAGTATTTAAAGGCATCGCTAATGGAGTGGAAGGTTCTGGATTTCTTTTTCTGTTTTCTTTTTTTTAAGTTTTTTGATTCATTTTGAGAGAGAGAGACAGAGAGAGAACACCAAGCATGCTCCACATTGTCAGTGCAGAGCTCGATGCGGGGCTCAAACTCACGAACTGTGAGATAATGACCTGAGTTGGATGCTTAACAGATCGAGCCACCCAGACGGCCCAGGTTCCGGATTTCGGATGAGATTTTCAAAGTAGGTTATGTTTTCATCATGTTAGGATGGGTTAGGTTAATTTCTATCCCCACACTAATTAGAATTAATTAGGCTCTAGATGTGCAGGCGGGTAGCCGAATGCCTCACCGAGCTTGGCTGGTGGCACGATAGGGGAGGGTGTTGAGTATAAGAAGTCCCAGAGGAGAGGGGCTGTGGGTTGGAATACAGGTCTTGGCCTTGGGTCTCGTGTTATTATTAACCTGTAGCCCAGATGTTTCATTTGCTTGGCAGGTGAATTTGCCAGTTGGTGCTACCAAGATAGGGAGCAAATGAAAATGGTATTAATAAATCGGATAAGTGCTCAGAATGAAGTTCAGTGAGGAAAACAGAATTGTACCAGCCATTACAAATGCCTGCAGAAGCAGAAGAAATGGCGAAGAATGGGCAAATGTAACAGAAAAATGTCTGGGGTTGAGGGTGAGGCCAGCGTCCCTCAGTGGTGTGGGGCTGTGGTTGAAGCAGCCATAGGGGAATGCTCTAGACTATTTCAGGCCGATAAGGCTATAGGTAGACTTGGAAACTGACCTACAGATAAAGGAATTTGGGACTTGAACTTAGAACAACTTGGAATTCCGCATTTTTAGTATGTAAAAAATCCCGATTTGAAGACAGGTGCCAATTCTTCTTCATCTTCACCGGAGATGGAATCAAGTTTCCAGAGTTTGGGTGGATGCAGGCGAAACCTGGCAGTGAACGTCATGAAACATCAGAATGGGGTTTTGAGGGAAGGTTCTGGTTTCTGATGAGATTTTGAAAGCGGGCTCTGTCTTCATCTCGTCAGGATGGATTACCTCCATCCCTCGGTTGTTGCTGATGGCTGGGCCCCGACACCGAGACCCCCCTCCCCCACCTGCTTTTACGCCCCCAAGAAGCTCCGGGTCTCCCTGTGCCCATCTGTGGCCCTCTTTTCTGGGTCACGGGCTAGCCGGAGTCAGATACCCTGAGCTAACCGGATCGTGCTTCTTTGTCTCCTCTCTTGCAGTACGAGTTTAAAGCCAAAAACATCAAGAAGAAGAAGGTGAGCATTATGGTTTCAGTGGATGGCGTGAAAGTGATTCTGAAGAAGAAGAAAAAGGTAAGTGACTCTGAACCAGAAAGCAGGAAGGACGGGAGCAGGGAATGTAGGCGTGGGGCGCCTTTTCCTTCTAGGCTGCTCTCTGGACAGAATCCTTCCTCATCTGGGGAGCGGTCTGCCTGGACCAGCCATGGTGTCGAGAGAAGTGAGGCTGAGGCCCATGGCCCGGGCAGCCGATTGGCTCCGTGAGTCCTGTGTCCCTTGGGTGACAGGGCCCACCTCCTGTCACCCTTGTCTTTTGTTACTGTACCTTGCAGTCTTGATCTCAGGAGATACTTTAAATTCAAGTGATGACGGGTAAGAGGGTTTGGCGGGAGCAGATGAGGAAGCTCCATTAGCAGCTGTCGCCTTCTGTCCCAGGAATGACCCTCAGTCCCACGTGAGGTGACGTCCAGCCCCATTGTGTGTTCTGTTGCTGCTGTTACAGCCCATCTGTTTGAACAGTCCTTCGAGACCCGTCCGCCGCGGCTGTTCAGTGTGCGGGAGGCTGGGCCAAGGGTCTCCAAGGCGGGAGGAAAGGGAGGAGGGACTGAGCCGTTCGGAGGGCATTCCTCTGAGCTGGGCTGAGACAAGCAAGTGGGTGTATGTTGCCTCAACACGTGGCTGTTTTTGTGTTAGTTGTACGTGCCGTGGGAGAAAGATGTTACCCCTGGGAAGAGCTAGGTGTCCATATTGGCAGAGGGTAGAGTGTATGTTTCCAGAAAGAAACGGAAAGGGGCTTGGTTGATTGAGGATAGAGGAGGAATCTTCTTGTTTCTTTGTTTCTGAGCTCTGCTGATACTTTTTAAATTTATGATAGCTTTGTTTTATATGTATATGTTTTTTTAATGTTTGTTTATTTTTGAGAGAGACAGAGACAGAATGCAAGTGGGTTAAAGGCAGAGAGAGAGAGGGAGACACAGAATCGGAAGCAGGCTCCAGGCTCTGAGCTGTCAGCACAGAGCCCGACGCGGGCCTTGAACTCACGAGCTGTGAGATCATGACCTGAGCTCTCAAGCTGCCTTTCGTTCCAAACCTAAGATGCTGTTAATTCGAATGGGAATCAAGGCAGGCTTTGAGTCTGGGGGATATGGAAGTAAAGACAAGGGCCTGGTTGTAGGTGACGTAAGCTCGGAGAATCGAGTGGTTGAGAGGGGTGTGGAAGGGTGTTGGCAATCCAAGGATTTAAATCTGCTCTGTGTCCTCGACCAAAGACATTACCCAGCATGTGACCAGATGCCACACAGTGGTGGGGACTTGACTGCTTCCTTAGGTAGCCCATTTTTTCTCTGGACAGCTGGAGTTTACAAAGGTCTCCCATGTACTAAAACTTGCTGTCTTATGCTCCCTAAATATCTTTAAGGGTGGTTCAAGAAAGTGTTATGGCTATGAGGTTGGAAGTATATAGGAAAAAATAGCACATGATACTGTTTGTAAAGAACACCTTAAAAATTCACAAGTGGTAGAGAATTTGTAATGGCGTCTTAGGTGTTTTTGACCTTATAAACCCCCACAGCGGGGCCACAGTCCTCGTCTTGTTCTTATTCCAAGGGTCTCTTTTCCGCCCTTCCCCCACCACACATACATGTGCACTGTGGTTAACCGTGGGACGGCCTTGAGAATATCGTCCTCTTAGGAGTCCCTGAGCAGGAGAGTGGCTGAAGCAAGCTGAGGCCCATCAGGTGGTGGTGTCCCTGGGCCCCAGTTAAATAAATCACGGATGACAACCATGTGGATTTAAAAGCGAGAGATACCCTCAGGAAAAAACGTGGGTCGGTGCCACCTGAGCTCATGATTCAGGAAGCCGGGCTGAGTCCCAGCTTGGCTTTTGTCACGAGTGTCCTAGAGCTTTGCTCGGCCCTTCGTGGGGGGGGGGGGGGGGGGAGGGGGGGTGTTGGGGGGGGGCAGGAACCTGTGGCTCAGCGCCCTCAGGTCCTACCTGATGAGGCGACGGTTGTAATGTGAGGGCACTTTCCACATCACAAGATGCCTTCCCGCCCGTTCCATCCATCCCTTCGTCAGGCCCGCTGGGAAGGTCTCGTGGACACGTGATCACTATCCACGGCACCCGGTCGCCTGGGGAAGGCAGCCACTCGCGCCGTGTCCTCCCCGAACCGCCATCCGGCCGGGCGCCAGGCGGTCGGCCTTTCCAAGTCCGAGACTCTCCTCACTTTTCAAGGTTAGGAGCCTGACTGAACGCTGACTTGTACTTGACAGAGGTCAAAAGAGGCTGATGGGTAGACCAGCCCACCCCTTCCTTTATTCGCTCTGAGACGTCCAGCGGTTTCCCGGACCAGCTACACTCACGTTAGCCCGACGAGCCTGCAAATCTCGGTTTTCCTCCATGGGGGGCAAGTGATGTGAGAAGGCAGATTGCCAGAGGTGGTCCGGCGAGCATGACGCGGAGGGAGTCCGCTGTGTGGCGGGAACGTTTCCTGGTCTCTGGCTCCGTGGTACCCAGGTCCCCGGGATGTTGGGAGGGGCCTTGTCGGGCGCATGCTGTCCGAGGGTCTGTTCCACAGGCTCATCACTGACTTTGGTACCTTCCTGGCACCACCCCCCCCCCCCCGACCCCCCGCCATGCATGCACACTTCTGGCTGACATCACCTTTACTTTCCGTTAGGTTCTGTTTCAAGGTCTGCTGTCCTGGGGCCTCTTCTGTCTGTCCCTTTCGGGTAACTTCGCATACCTCTGATTTGATCCATTATGATGGCACTTTGCGGTTTTGCCCTTCGGGGACGGTCTTACTGCCATCTCGCTGTGCCCCTCCCGTGTCTTGTACCACATGCAGCATCATTCCACTCTACCTGGGGAAAAAATGATGTCAAAGAGCCTTAGGTATTTGGCCCGAGATCACGCCACACGTAAGGACACCTGTGTGCGGAACGTCACCTGGCAGAGACGCCGGCCCCCTTCCACTGGGTGATGCAAGCTGAGCGGGGGAAGCGTCTCCCCTGGGGAGCCCGTGGGGCCTTGCGACTCATTTTGGAACTCCATCCCTGGTAATTGCTAGTGCAGGTCCCCCCTGCAGCTGGCCTAGGGAAGAGGTGATCTAACAGGCCTTCCCTCGATCCGATTCTTCTGATGCCAGGCTTGGGAAGGAAGGGAAGCCTCCCGACCTGTTTCCTCTGCCCCTGCCTGGTGTCTGTTCCAGGCGGTGGTTGTGAGTCAGATGCTGCCTGTAAGCACCGTGACTGCGTGTGCTGCCTCGGACAGACTGTGTGCACGCTAACAGCCATCAGCCTTTGCGGCGTCTTGTTCCCCCGGGACTGTCCTCTACGATCCGAGTGTGTGGATACCGCCCTGATGTCTGTGTGCCTGTCTGTGTCTAGAATGGAGAGGGACTGGGTAGAGACCTGCCACACCTGCCTCCCCGGACATGGGACGGTCTGCAGGTTTGGGTGATGGCCGTCCTCATCGGGTTAAGAACGAGAGCTCTTGCCAGGTAGCCGAATGTGCAGAAAAAGTCACGGCCAATGTTCAGCCGTGGGCACCCGCGTCGGGACAGCCTGACGTGCTCCACTGATGAGTCCGTGTCTGGGCTGCAGCGGTCCGTCCAAATGTCGAATAGTCCCCGCTTCCCGCAAACACGCTGACCTTCCGTGGGTTCGTGTGCGTGCCGGAAGGAGCCCTTGGCTGAGGAAGGAAGACCTGGCTCCGAGCCCTGGCTCTTCCCTCCCTCGCTGCATGGCCGTGGGCAGGTTGTTTTGCCTTCTTGAGCTTCAACTCTCAAGAGTCCGATTAGGTGACCACTTTCACTTCGCCAGCTGGAATATTCTGCACCAGCTCTGGAACCGTGCTGTTGGCCGCTCCCGTATGTCTGAGGGGGTCACCTGTACTTAGGTCCTTGAAGCCTACTGAGCTGTGGATGAAGTAGACCCTAGAGGCCAAGCGGGCTTACGTGTTGTTGCTTCCTGATCCTCTGAGGTCAAACACTTCCCAAGGCAGCCGCCCTTCCCCACCCCACCGCCTGTCTGGGCCTGGGGAAGAGTGCAATGCATCCTGGCGGGGGGGCGGTGGGGAGAGAAGTGTGTTTACAGGGATTCTCTGTTCTCCCAGGAACTTTCCAAGGGCAGGGGCCACTGTTGTAAGCTCAGCACTTACTTGGGGGCCTGGTGCATGTGGTGTGTTTTCAGTTATTATGGCTGTCGGCTTGCTGGATGAGGGAACAGGATTTGTGTGTGGTGATATCCTCAAATCAGGAGGAGCTAAACACTTAGCAGTTGGATCAAATGACGTCTCGTTTGTTACTTTGGGCCATCACCTTCCCCTCCCTCTTCCTCCTCCTCTCAATTTGCCCGTTTGAAGAAACAGAGACAAGAGCCTTCCCCAAGCTCAGAAAGGCCTCCGTGGAAGTCACTAACGTCGGTGGTATTATGAGTCGGACTTGCTCAGTGACTCTGGTCTGTGGTGCTTGATTCTAGTGTAGGCGGTAGCCAAATATTTTGTGATTATCTCTCCCTGAGACATAAAAAAAATATGTATCTTTTTGGTTATATTCGTAAGTGTCTAAAAAAGGCTGCCGTCTTGAACCGATGCCGGCAGATAATGAATCTCAAATTGCTGTGACTCTTGGTTTATATTTGTGGTGTGAACCCCACTATTAAGTGGCTTTGTCATCTTCCAATCAGTACATTTTCCTCAACTCCCAGCCAAACCCAAGTAATTAGTTTTGCTGTGTATATAATAATGATTATTCATTACAATCCCGGAATCACACTATAGCACTCTTTGCTAGGGAGTGGACTTCTCAATAAGAAGGATTAGTCTTGAACTTCGTCCAATGGATTTTTCTACAAAAGGACCTGAAGGGCCTCAGTTTCATGTGGTTTCTCTTCTAAACCAATGACTTAGTTGGGATCTCCTAAGGCAACATTCTAGAAAGGCTCCATCGTTCTCATTAACAAATGTTCATTGTATGTCTACCATATTCAAGGAACTGAATAGGATCTGTAAGGGTACTAGACACAGACCCTTTCCAGCAAAATTATTTTTAATGGCACTATCTGTACACGTAGGTCTATAGCTCCTACACAATTGCATGATGGTGATTTATATCTTTCCCCCATGGGCTGTGAGCCTTTAGGGGCAGGGACCCTGTCTTCTCTCTAATCCCGTTTCATCTGTTTGGGAAGGTAGCAGATGAGAGGGAGCAAATTCGTGAAAGTAATGACACTCTAAGATGGTAATGAGACGAGCTAACAGTAATGGCTAACACTGATACTGAGCACCTGCCATTTGCCAGGGCTGTTTGGCGCACTGTATTACTTAGGAAATGGTCACCATCGTCCTCTGAGGTACGTACCGTTCTTTGTGAAAGAAGGTGTAGCAACTTACCCAAGACCTCACATCCCATCAGAGGTGAAGTCAAGATTTGAACCAGGTCTGTCTTGCTCAGATAAGTAGATTGTTCCCAGTATCATGTTCCCGTGTGTGCACTTACCTCTTCAGGCTGCTTGGAGAAAAGCCACTCCATAGAAAACGCATCACTAATTAATCCAGGGTCTTTAACTGCTAGCCTGTACTCTGTCAACTGGCCTATCACATTGCAGGAAAACTGGTTCCCTGTCCGAAGAGAAGCATTCGCTATCATGGAAACACAGAACTCAAATCTAATTGAGTGAGAAAAGGAGGCGCTTAGAATTATAGAAGCAGGATTTAGGAGAAAGAACTTCAGAAATGATCTGATCTGATCCCCTGGTTGATGAGTAAGCAAATCAACAAGAGAGGCACAGTGACTGTCCTAGGGTTACCCAGAGATAACTAGGGTACATAGTTACTGATGGAGCCAGGACTAAACTCGGTCTGGTCTTCTTTCTACCCCGTTATGTTTCCAGGCCTTCTTTATTTTCTGCTAACTTTAAAACATGCACATTAGGAATTGCGTACATTGTGTGAGAATTTACTAGCAAGCACTTCAGTTTTGAAATGTGTTTTCTATATCCAGTATCCATAGGTTATGCCAGAAGATGCGTGATAGCTATATTTTCAGACTAATCCTGTTCCCTCTGGAAGCATGGAGAACTTGTCAAGCTGAGTTAATGAGACTTTTGCAAGGTTATGCTTTGGGCTCTTTGATTTTTTTGTTTTGTTTTTGTTTTTGTTTTTTGAGAAATCCCCATCGCTGCCAGGAACATGAATAATGGTCAAGCTTACAGACGTTGCAATGTGCCTACTGGTAATTTCCAGTAAGGGTAGGAAATAAATCTCGATACAAATCCTTCCTCCACTTTTGGGGAAGAGCTTCAGAGATGCCGTATGCATTTCTGGGCTCCAAAGGGAGACAGAACAGCTATGATGATTATCCCTAACTCTCTTTTGTGGTTTTGGCCCTTCAAGGCAGACCTACGTCTGACCTAGTTCCCAGGTAATATTCCTTGCCGGGAGATTTTGGAACGTCAAAATGGCTGTAACTTTCCGTAGAGGACTGGCCATTTGCACCCACTAGATACAGGACGTGCTTACCCCATTCAGCGGTCTTATAGGAACATACCCTGTAAGCCCTTTACCATTTGTAGGCGACGGAGAGGGACGTTCTTTGATTCCATCGCTTGGAGTAGCAAGGAGAACATGGGTCGTGGAGGGTATACGAGTTGGGTTCAATTACCACTGGACTAGGTGAACTCAGATGGAAGTAAGTTACCATCTCCGAGGCTTAGTGTTTATCTTTTAAGGTTGAGATCAATTTTGATAACGCAAAGGAAGCATTATATAAACATCGTTAAATGAAAGGAAGACTTCTCTCCCATATCAACTGGAGAATTTCTTGCGAGGATAGAAAATGAAGCAGTTATAAAATGACTTTCCTGTATTTTTCTCACTTTGTGTTATTCTAGGTCCTCCAAAAAGCACATGCCAAGACAGGATTGAATTCCTGTGAGAGAAAATGGGGGAGGCCCTGGGAGAGGCTGGTAGCTATCCCATTTCTGAGTGGGTCTGATTCCAAGGGGAGGAGAGAGCAAGGAAGGAAGGAAGGGTGGATGAAAGTCTCGTAGATGGCGGTGTGCTCTGAGGAAGGTTTGGCAAGACTGTCAGGAGACTGTGAAGGCAAAGTCCCATGTGGGAGGACTCCTGTGTCTCCCAGAAACGGGCCTGCCCTCCGCACCCCTGAGCACCCCTGATGGGCCGGGAGCATCCCGGAAGCAGGGCCCCTCAAAGAAGCAAGAGGACGGGCTTCAGAATTCCACCCCTGGGATCTTGGTTAAACTCCCTGTAATGGAAGATCGGTAGGGCACATCCTTGCAACGACAACTTCTTAACTCCAGAATATTCTGACTAGCCAATAATATGACGCAGAGCTTTCCCTCACGTTAAGTTGATCTATCCTGTTGACTTTTTAATTCCCTTGGAGTAAGGAATTGATAAGAAGAAGAGAAGGGGGAGGGGAGACTGATGGCAGAGGGAAGGCATAGAGAGACATGGGTTAGCGAACCCTAGTTCAAGGGCCTCCTGAAGGTCTCGGCCGTGCTGTGAGTGTCCTTGGCAGGTGCAGAGGGGACAACAAGCAAGAGAAAGGAGTTACGTGTGTGCAGGTACAGGGTGGGGGGCTGGCAGACGGCCAGACAGCTGCCCCTAGGGTGCTCCCTCTCCACTAACATTCCCCCTCTCCCCCATCCCTTTATATTTATGGAGCTGGTGAGGGGGCTGATCTTTGCCTCCCTGGGCCTCGCTTATGGGCCTCCCTGCCGTACCTGCTTGGACTCTGAATGGTGCCAGTGAGGCCCGCCTGAGCCTGGGCCTCAGGCTGAAGGAGGCTGAAGACCAGCTCGTTCCGTCCTGCTGGTCCTCCTGGGCTGATGGTGGCAAACCCTGCCTCGAGAGGTGTTGACAGCCTCAGGGACGCACCCCTCTCCCTTCCTCCACTCTTCTCCTTTCTCCTCTCTCCTCTCCACTCCCATCTGGACTCGAAATGTCTTCCTTTTCTGGCGCATCTTGGAGACTACAGCCAGTGGGTAAACCAAACTGAAAATTCCCACATGTAGCTACCAAGACTCCCAAGACCTTATTTCTAAGCATTAAAAAAAAAAAAAAGCTTTCAGATGGAAGCGAGAGGCACGTGAGTTTCTGAAGACAGTAAAACTACCACTCTCTCTGCCCTCCCCCAAATAAACTTAAAAAAAAAGTGTTCTCTGAAATGTCCAGGTTTCCATTGAAAATCACTTGCCACACCAGAAACGAGGAAAATCTCAACTTGAATGAACAAAAGATAGTCAAGAGATGCCAATACCGAGAGGACAGATGTTAGATGATCTGACAGAGACGTTAAGGCAGCCGTCGTCAAAATACTTCCATGAGCAGTTACGCTCTTGACACAGACGAAGTGGAAAGTCTCAGCAAAGACGTGGAAGAAAGCAGAACCGAATGGAAATGTTAGAACTAAAACCTGCAACTCCCGAAATCAGATGTAAATAAACAGGCTTAGCAGCAGAGAGGTGGTGCTTTCCAGACATGAATTAAATTAACCTCCGGCAGGACATGTGGTCCTAAATATAGATGTGGCTTAACTTAATATTTGATTACTTAATATTTCTATTATGCTTTTGCCCCCACCTCAAGCCGTATTTGAAACCTTATATTTTGCTGTGTAAAGAATTCCTGTGGTGAACGTTTATAGTGTGTGTTTAAAATAGGCATCCAGGGGCGCCTGGGTGGCACAGTCGGTTAAGCGTCCGACTTCAGCCAGGTCACGATCTCGCGGTCCGTGAGTTCGAGCCCCGCGTCGGGCTCTGGGCTGATGGCTCGGAGCCTGGAACCTGTTTCAGATTCTGTGTCTCCCTCTCTCTCTGCCCCTCCCCTGTTCATGCTCTGTCTCTCTCTGTCCCAAAAATAAAAAAATAAATAAATAAATAAAATAAAATAAAATAGGCATCCAGGGGGCGCCCAGGGGACTCAGTCGGTTGAGCTTCTGCCTTCAGCTCAGGTCATGATCTCACGGCTTGTGAGTTTGAGCCCTGAGTCGGGCTCTGTGCTGACAGCTTGGAGCCTGGAGGCTGCTTCAGATTCTGTGTCTCCCTCTCTCTCTGCCCCACCCCTACTTGTGCTTGCCCACGCGCACTCTCTCTCATTCTCTCATAAATGAATGAATGAATGAATGAATAAATAAATAAATAAATAAATAAGTAAATACAGGCATCCAAATTGTGAGTTACTTTGCCTCTGAGAACTCTCAGTGTGTCCGTTGGAAACTGGCCTGACATGTGCCAGGAAGGGTAGGAGGCGGCTAAAAATACTATCAACCGATCCTTGCTGGGTTAAGAGCAGTATCACAGCCAGAACAGAGATAGGAATGTGTGTCTGCAGATTAGACCACATGTAAATCAGGAAGGGATTCAAGCCAGAGTAGCAGGTGTTGAGGGGGGCATTGGCAAATACAGTGGGTACGAAGGGGGCACCTGGATGGCTCAGTTGGTTTAGCGTCCCACTTGGACTCAGGTCGTGATCTCACATTTTGTGAGTTCGAGGCCCGCGTCGGGCTCTGTGCTGGCAGCTTGGAGCCCGGAGCCCGCTTCGGATTCTGTGTCTCCCTCTCTCTCTGCCCCTCCCTGGCTCGCCCTCTGTGTCTCTCTCTCAAGAATAAACATTAAAAAAAAATTTTTTTTTAAGAGGGGTGCAAAGAAGGTCAGCTAGGGTAGTGAGAAATCCAGAAGACTTGTCTGCTGAGGAATGTTGACAGAGCCTGGGGTGATTTAGTTTAAAGAAGAGAGTCTGCATTGGCTGTGTTTGTACGCATCTAGAGAGTTCCTATTTGGAAAAAGATGTACTCTCCTTCTTTCTGGATTTGCTCCAAATGGGCCATTCCTGTATTAAAATCTTGCAGGGTAACAAGTAGCAGTTACAGGAAGGTAACTTTTGAAAAGAAATAGTTAATTCTTTTTTTGCCTTTTTTAAAGTTTATTTATTTATTTTTGAGGGAGAGAGTTGGAGAGGAGCAGAGAGAGGGAGGGAGAGGGACTCCCAAGCGGGCTCTGCACTGTCGGCACAAAGCCCGATGCGGGGCTTGAACCCATGAACCGCGAGATCAGGACCTGAGCCCAAATCAACGCTTAGAGATTTAACCGGTTGAGCCATCCGGGTGTCCCCCCAAAACGGTTAATTCTTGAAGCTGAGTTTCCTTGTCTGTAAAACAGCGTTTGATACCTAATGCTTGTAAGCCCGTCGAAAAGCCACCTCTGTGGGTTGGATTGGTATTGAGTAAGAGTTTGGGGGTGAAATGGCGTGTGTGTGTGTGTGTGTGTGTGTGTGTGTGTGTGCGCGCGCGCGTGCACGTACATACACCTGCCAGGTGCATACGGGGTTGTGTTTGAGTGTTCACGCTGGAGAAATGCGTCAGGCCGAAGGGGCCTGAATATAGTGCCCCCGGCCCCGGGGGAGGCCTCTGTCTTCACACCCCCAGCGCTTTGAGAGCCACTGCCCTGTGCTCTCTGACAAACCCCCAGAGCTGACGGTGTTCGTTCCACGGTGATTAATCCAACGTACACTTGCTTGCCTTTCACTCTGCTTGATCCCCATCGACGGAGAGAGGACTGTGAGACTCCCAGGTTGTCCTGGGCAGCACCGCCCCTGCGGCAGAGGCCAGTGAAGGTGCAGCAGGAGCCCCTGTCCCTGCACCTGGGGACCTGGGAGGTGGGGGTGCTCCTCCCCTCATCAAGCATCTGGGGCCTCTGGAACCGCCCCTGAGTCCTCTGCCCTAGCCCCCGCCCCCATCCTGTCCTCGTCCCCAGCTGCTCAGGGGTGTCCTTTGTGTTCACCGTGAGTTAGGTTCCCAGCCAGCACGAAGGTCCTCTTGGGTGACTACAGATGCGCTAGTTAACTCTCCAGGCCTGTATCCAGCTTTGTCCCCTTTGAGGAAGGGAGGGTGAGAATTACACTTCCTTTGCTTTTGACAGCACCATTCACAGCTCTGCCCCTTCTCCCTTTTTAAAAAAATATTTATTTTGAGAGAGTGAGTGAGTGAGCAGGGGAGGGAGGGAGGGAGGGAGGGAGAGAGAGAGAGAGAGAGAGAGAGAGAGAGAGAGAGAGAGAGAGAGAGAGAATCCTAAGTAGGCTCCACGCTGCCAGTGCAGAGCCAGACGCAGGGCTCAAAGTCACGTCCCATGAGATTATGAGCTGAGCCCAAACCAAGAGTCAGACGCTTAACCGTCTGAGCCCCCGGGTGCCCCTCTTTCTCCCTTTTGTTCCTCCTGCTTCTCCCACTCCTCTGGAGTGATATATCATCCTTTTTTTCCCCTTGGCGATTTCTCCATGAAATTTTGATTTAGAGTCTGCTTGCGGCCCCCTGGGGTGGCCTTGGCTCCCACCTGCCTCCTGTGCCCCAGAGGGACAGTCTCCTTAAAGTGTTTGAAGGAAACCGCTCAGACCAGACACGATGTTTTCCGTTTGGCCTCTGGAGCCCTGGGCGCCAGGCCTCTTAGAAGAAGTCAGGCCAGGAGCAAGTGCATGCGTTTGCATAGGCATCAGTAGCTCAATGTCTGCCCTGGTTCTGTAGCGGAGGACAAGCCTAACTTATTCATTTACAGCTTCTTTTATTGCAGAAAAAGGAGTGGACGTGGGATGAAAGCAAGATGCTGGTGATGCAGGACCCCATCTACAGGTAAGAGCCCCATCCCTACCTGTTGTCCCTTGGAGCTGTCAGGCTGGTGGGTCCAGACAAGTCCAAATAAATTTCTACCGCATGTCTCTTCTGAGACCTGTGGTTTCTAGACACGTAAGTACAAGAAGCAAATCGACCTCGTCTTGAAGATTGAGTGGAAAATTCTTCTCGGGCTCAATTGCGCCGTCTGGAAACGGTGAAGGATTTCGGCCTGGGGTTTAGGCCAAATCTTTTGGTTGTAGTTTGAGACTTTTCCGTCTTGTGCTAGTTTTATCTTATCTGAAACTTCATAATTGCATATCTGTTCCACCTCTCTGCCCCTTCAGAAACTGAGTGCAGATAAAGGGTTTGTGATCTTTTGGAAAAGCAGAAAGTCCCACGTATAATCCCTAGAAACTGCTTTCACAGTGAGACTGGTGGGATTCCTCTAGAGATCAGATGTGTGCTCTCTGGACAGGGGAATACCTGATGGTCACAACACGGAGCGCCAGGGCCTGCTTTAGACCCTCGGTGGGACCTTGATTCACCGTGTGACTCTTGTGCCCCAGACTGCGCTGACCGAGCCCCACCCACCCCACCCCTACCTCCTCGTTTTCTTCACTGACAGAATGGGTATGAGCCCTTCCTTTGGGATTTGGGGGAACCTAGATTTCAGTGTTCCATCTCCCCTCAAATGACTTGCTTTGGATGACAAAATGGATAAAGGTTGGGACTCAACCGACAAGTTGGCAACATGGTGGCCCTGCCTTCCAGTCAAAGAGCGGATGCCTATGAAGTGAAATTTCCATTCGTTCAAACAAATACACAAGTGTGAAAACTCTCGTGTCAGGTCCTGTGCTGGGTGACTGAGTGGATGATTCGAGTGAGTAAGTCACGGTCCCTTGTTCTTGGGGAGCGTCGGTCTAGAAGAAAATGGGGTCCCGAACCAGTCACTACAGCACAAGACCACGCGTCTGACAACACCAATTTCTTTCTCCAGGTTCCTGTTGTACTTTTAAACGTTTGTGGACGTGTTACAGCGTGTTATTGTCCAAGTCTTTTGCCAGTAAACTACGAGGCTTTTGCCGGTAAAGAACTACGCCCAGCTCACATTTGTATTTCCAGCACCAGGCCTCTGTGAATCTGGCCTAGATGCGTCATTTAATAAATGTGTGATGGGCGGTTGGAGAAATGCACTGAGCTGATATCTGAAAATTAACTTAAGTGTTGGAGTGATTCACAGAGGGGAGTAATCACTTTCTACTTGAGCGATAAGGAAAGAAACAGATTGCATCAGGACTGGGCTCGAAGGGTGTGAATGGATGAACCCCTCCCTGCCATTTGCATTTTGTAAAAGGAAGAATTTCTCGTTTCTTGGGTTCCCCCCACCCCCCACAGTGGCACATACACATACAAAGGCACCTCATCGTGGACGCTCCTCATGGACTCGAATCTTGCCTTCGCTTGGTTGAAGGGACTTTGCCCAAAGTTTTAACGACTTTGCCCAAACAAGCTGTCAATTTTATTTATTTTTTATAACAGCTTTATTTTGAGCTTTAAATTGAGCATACTTAAATGTGATTAATTTGGTAAGTTTTGACCTACGTGTACACTTCTAAAACCTAAAACCATCACCTTGGTCAAGATGAGGGGTATATGTTGCCCCCAAAAGTTTCCTTGTGTGCCCACGTATAATCTTCCCACCCCTCCCTGCCCCACCTCCCTCCCTCCTGCCCCCTACATCCCCAGGCAACTACTGATCTCCCTTCTGTTGTTCTAGATGAGTCTGTTTTTTCTCGAATTTTGTGCAGAGTCCTACAGTGTATCCTTTTGGGGGGCCTGGCTTCTTTCCTTAAGGAATCATTCCTTGTCATTGTATGTATCAGTAGCGTATCCCTTTTTAGCACCAAATGGGATTCCACTATATGAGTATAACTCTGTGCTTAGCCATTCACCTGTTGGTGGTTTCCAGTTCGGGGCTATTACAATGAAAGCTTCTGTGTTCACTGCAAGTATTTGTATGGACATACAGTTTCGTGTTTCTTGGGAGAATACACCAAGAGTCGAATGACTAATTATACAGTAGGGGTGTGTATTTATTTTTATTTATGTATTTTTAATGAAACAGTTCTGCTTGTGGAGTTTGAGACTTCCACTTCCTGCACATCTTTGCCAACATGTGATATTGTCAGTTTTTTTCTTAAAGTTCAGCCCTTCAAGTAGGTATGTGTTAGTATCTCACTGTGGTTTTCATTTGCATTTCCTAATGACTAATGATGTTGAACGTCTTTTCATCTTCTGTGCCCTTGGTGTATCTTTTGTTAAGCATCTGTTGAAATCTTTAGCCCCTTTTTGATTGTGGTGTTTTGTTTTCTTACTGAATTTTGAAAGTTTTTGGTAAATTTTGAATGCATATCCTTTATCAGGTATCTGGTTTGCAAATATTTTTTTTCCAAGTCTGGTTTGTCTTTTCTCTTAACAATGTCTTTTGAAGAGCAGATGTTTGCTTTTGATGAAGTCCAAATTATCAATTTTTTAAATTTTTTTAATGCATGGATTGCATTTTTGGTGTCGTAGCTAAGAAACCTTTGACTGACTCAAGATCACAAAGACTTTCTTCTAAGCGTTACATTTAGGTGTGTGATCTACTTTGATTCATTTGTTAATCTAATGTGAGGGATATATCAAAGGTTTTGTTTTTCCTCCTGTACGCGGATGTCCACTTCCAACCTCATTTGTTGGAAAGACTGTTCTTAGCTGAAGTACCATTGTTGAAAATCCATTACCCCTCTCTGTGTAATTTATTTCAGAACTCTTTCTTCTGTTCCATCCATCCAGGTGTCTGTCATGATGCCGGAACCATAGTGTCTTGCAGCTTAATAAAAATTCCTGGGCGGGGGGGGGGGGGGGGGGGGGGGGAGGTGCCTGGGTGGCTCAGTTGGGTGGGCATCCAGCTCTTGATTTCAGCTCAGGTCATGATCTTATGGTTCATGAGTTTGAACCCTGCATCGGGCTCTGTACTGACAGCATAGAGCCTACTTGGGATTCTCTCTCTCTCTCTCTCTCTCTCTCTCTCTCTCAAAGAATTAATAGGCTTAAAATAATTTTTTCAAATCGGGTAGTTTATCTTCTAACTATTCTTCTTTTTATAAAGATTACTTTCAATTAGTATTAGTATAGCACATCTTTTTCATTCATTCACTTTTAAGAAGAAATATGCTTTTTTGTGCCTCTTGAATTTGGAGTTGTGAGTTCAAGCCCCGTGTTGGGTATAGAGATTACTTAAAAATGAAATCTTTAAAAATATATATATGCTTTTTGGTGGGAGGGTAGAAAACAGCAAAGAAATCTTAAATCTTACAGTGAATTTTAAACAATATTTTTTGGGGGTGCGCCTGGGTGGTGCAGTTGGTTCAGTGACCAACTCTTGGTTTTGGCTCAGATCATGATCTTGAAGCTTTGTGGGTGCTTGGGGTTTTTTCTCTATCTCTTTCTCTCTCTGCCCTTCCCCCATCCTCTGTCTCTGTCTCTCTCAAAATAAATAAATACACTTAAAATAATAATAATTTAAAAATTTTTTTTAAATCTTTTAATTTTATTTATTTAATTTACATCCAAGTTAGTTAGCATATAGTGCTATAATGATTTCAGGAGTAGGTTCCAGCGATTCATCTCCTGTGTATAACACCCAGTGCTCATCCCAATAAGTGTAAACATTTTTTTTAATTTTAAGGTAGGGTCCATGCCCAACATAGGACTTAAAGTCACAACCCTCAGATCTGTTGGGCAACGCCTCCCCCCCGCCATAAAGAAACCACCTACAGCAGACTTTCTGGTTGTAGGTCTCTCATGGATAGCTTCCTAACCTATCAGAATTCAGCAGCCCACATGTATGAACAAGGGCATGAAGTTTCCCCAGTGTTGTCCCAGGTTTCTAGATACTTCTTTCCCACTTATGTATTAAATTGGGTGTTTTTGGCCCCTGTACTTGTAAATTTGTATGTCTCTGTGTTATGGGTAGATGAAAGAGGACTTTATTCTAAACTGTGTGCCCCATTTCATCATCACTAAGGACATTTATCATCATGATAATATGGGGACATTTACAAATGCGCTTTCTTTGTATACTGTTTCTTCCCCTCAGGAACCCCTCTGGTTTGATTGACTGGCATTGCCAAAGAATGCATAATTGCTTTTGGCTTTTATGTGTCTTTATTTTTTTTTTTTAATGTTGATTTATTTTTGAGAGAGAAACCGAGCATGAGTGGGGCAGGGGCAGAGAGAGAGGGAGACACAGAATCCGAAGCAGACTCCAGGCTCTGAGCGGTCAGCACAGAGCCGGATATGGGGCTTGAACTCACGAACCGCGAGATCATGACCTGAGCTGAAGTCGGACGCTTGCCCACTGAGCCACCCAGGCGCCCCTGCAGAAACACTGGGTCCCTGCAGCATTTGCTTGCGGAAAACCCCTTTGTGGTACAATACATTCTTCCCAGCCGAAAGAAATGCCTTTACCACATCGGTAACGGAGTCCTCTTTTATTGACTCAGATGTTAAATTTAATTTTTTTTTGCATCTCTCACATAGACTAATAGAAGCACGGGTTTTTTTTTTTATTGTGATGAAATATATGGAACATAAAATTTGCCATTTTAACAATTTTCAGCGTACAGATTAGTGGCATCGATTACACTTAGAGTGTTGCGCAGCCGTCCCCACCTTCCAGACCCTTTCCATCGTTCTAAATAGGAGCTTTGTCCCCATCAGCAGGGACCCCTTATTCCCCCTCGCCAAGCCCCAGGCGACCTCTAAATTCATGGAATTTTATGAGGTTAAACGCGCTGTGGTGGACTTGTACTCCAGCTTCGCCCGCTTGCAGGAGACCTCCGTCCTCTGTGCTGATTTGCTGTGACCGTGCTTTTCACTATGTTTATGTAAGTTTTGTCCCCTTGATCCTAGCTCTCTTCCCTGGAGCCACAAATACATAGACCTCATTTCCCTAACGTTCCCGAAGCCTTTCTTCATTGTGCTTTTCTTTTCTAGACTTCCTGATTTCTGAGCACATTATTTCCTCTGAAAATATGTTAGAATATTTTTAATGTCTATTTTTTGAGAGTGGGAGACTGTGAGCGGGAGAGGGGCAGAGAGAAAGGGAGACAGAGAATCCAGAGCAAGCTCCATCCAGACTGTCGGCACAGAGCTCAGTGTGGGGCTCGAACTCATGAACTGTGAGACCATGACCTGAGCTGAAATCAGGAGTCGGATGCTTAACCGACTGGGCCAGCCGGGCGCCCCAAAATATGTTAGAATTTAATACCGAATCCCAGATGTTGTCTTACCAGTGTAAAATACAGAGAACAGTTTTACTCACATGATACGGACTTCTGCATTCATTTTTAAAGAATGACATCATGCTATATTTTTCTTGTTTAACATACTGTTAGGACCTGGGCCATGATGGATTTATTGTCCAGAATCCTTAGGATTATGTCATGGCCTTTAATCCAGATTTTTTACTCATTCTTTATTCCTGTAGTTTTCTCTGTTTTATTTTTCAACCTAAGTACAAGAAGTTACATAGATCGTTGCCATATTAGATATAATTCTTTTGAACCCATTACTCAGAGTGTTTGATTTGTGTGTGTGTATGTGAATCGGGATTTATCCAGTAGGGAAGCAGGCAACTATGAGTGTTTGGGCCTAAGGAAGTTGTTACCGGATTTGGACCTATACCGTTGCAGCAGGACCCAAGAAGTAAAAAGTCCACCCAAGACCTGAAAGGAGCCATGAGCCAGCCCCGCTGTGGCTTATAAGTCAGAGTTCACAGGATGCCAGGCGGGGCCGCGTGCGAGAGCGGCATTGCAGAGGGGACAGGTGCAGACCTCTGCGGAAGGCTGTTGACTCTTCCTGGCTGCTGCCTTTTAGTTAGCTGAGATGCTTCTGTTCAGGGTCCTTGATGTCAGGGGGGCTGGCAGTTACGAAGGAGGACATTTATGAAGGAGAGCCGGCTATGGAGCACAGAAGAGCGAGGCCACCCTCGGTTCGCCGATACCTCAATGTCCGTTTCTTCCCACCGTAGCCGGGGATGATGCTTCAGAGCGTAGCTGTTCCTGCTTTATTTCCTCCGCCCAAATGCCACGCAGGTTTCTCTCATGAGCCATCCTGCACAGCAGCTCTATGGTGTGAGGAGAGCCAAGTTCTGGTTTAGCGGAACTGACCCACTGTAAAACCATCACACCAGATGGTAACAGGTGAACTGTCCCTCTGAGCTTTCAGTCAAGTGTAACTTGAATAAGAACATTTTCATACCGTGTCAGTGATACAGTAAGGCTGTCGAATAGAACAGGATTAGGCCAGAAAAATGAAGGCTTCATGTCTTATTTTCCCTTGTTTCAGGTTTCACATCCCATATTTTACCCTTTCTGGTTTAATGGCATGCTTTTTTTTTCTTTTTTAAGTTAAAAAATAGCTCTGGAGTAGTGGTACCATTACAGAAGTCACTGTGCTTTTGAAATTTCTCGGTCTTATTAGGAACCGAAGGAATTACCCGTCCCCTGGAGGTTTCTGATACCGGGGGCCAGACATACAAACAAAAATCCTTCTTTTTAACCAAAGGAAGTAAATTAATTGACCTGAAGTCTTTAGGAGCCAGACTGGGAGAAGGTCTCCAGTTTTGAGTATAAATGACCAAACCAAGTGGGGTCCCCCTAGGGTGTCCAGCCAGTTCTCAGAAATGTCATTAATTAACATGCCAGCAGTTGGTGAGAGGAGACATTAGAGGAGGTACGTTCCAGTTTGGGGCCCTCCACTTTGAGCTGTGCTGTGATTTGGAACAAGTCAGAGATAAATTATTCAGGGCTAGCTGGGGAAGGGAGGAAAGGACGCCTGGAGAGCTCCGATATGTATTGTTGATTGTGCCAGGCACCGAGGAAAACAGTGGTTTATCAGTCTGGGTCCAATCGGAAGACAGAATTCACACAGTGATTTACACAGAAGGATTATAAAGAATCATTCAGCTGTAACAAAACAGCACCTTTAAATTGGAAAGAGCACTCTGAACAGTCCTCTAGAACTGAAAGAGAACATACGAGGAAGGACAAACTTGGGGGGGGGGGGCTCCCCCAGGCTGGAGTTCATTTTCGTTTGTGGGAGGTGTGTTAGAGCCACTGGACAGCAGAGAAGCTTGCTGAGTGGCCGAGGCCAGAGCTGGTCCCCGGATGCTGGGAAAATAGAAAGCATCCCTTTTGGGGGCTGGGTCCAGAGCGGCAGCAGGTGCACAGAGGGAATCGGGGCATCCCTGTGGGTTGGAGGCCTGGAGCAGCCAGAGTCTTTTCTGGGAGGGCTGGGGGGAGGTGATCACCAGGGATGCCAGGTTACCGAGGGGCCGTGGCTGGGACAGAACATCACCTGATATCCTCGTACCCACGCTGTTGATTAACTCGGTAGCACCTGCCACCAACAAGACCAGCCCTTTCCTCCCACACATCCTTCACCTACACAGACAAACCCGCACGGCCTGCTTGCCGGAAAGGATGTGCTTGGAGGGATTCTGTCCATTATCTGAGTATTATTGAAAGAGCAAGAAATTGACCCTATCTGGCCGAGCAAGACCTCGTCCCTGCCCTCAAAGGATCTACAGTCAGACGAGACCGGACCAAGGTTACGTCAATCCTAAAGGCAACCCCATGTGTAGAACCAGTCATCCCCGTTCTTAGGATGAAATGAAGCTTCAGACGTCATAGGTGACTCTCCCATGATCACGAACTAGTTAATCGTTGGAGGACTGTCCTCCCCGGGCTTCTGTCCTTAGGGTGGGCACACTGCTGTGTTCAGTGGCATCCCCCTTTTAAGATACACCCACACATTCATTTGCCTTCATGTTTTTATCGCTTCAGAGTTACCCATCAAAATGCAGAACGTTTTGCAGGACAGAAAACCCTGGATTTTAAGGTGAATGAACTGTTTTCTCTCCTGGGGATTGATAAACCTGTGACATTTGGGAGTGTCTTGGAAAATAAGGGACTGTGGTAGCATATTTCACTTAGTTAACAGCCAACAGTTGCAATGATCCAACCAGAGACAATGAAGGCGACGTGAGTACCCTCAGACTCAGGAATCACATTAAATGACAAAGTAAAGAAAAAGAATTTGATTTTTTTTAAATGTTTCCTTATTTATTTTGAGAGTGCATGTGAGCAGGAGAGGGAGAGAGAGAAAGAGAGAAAATGAATCCCAAGCAGGCTCCACACAGCCCAATGTCAGCACAGAGCCCAGCATGGAGCTCGAACCCACGAACTGTGAGATCATGACCTGAGCTAAAATCAAGAGTCGGACGTTTAACTGACTGAACCATCCGGGCACCCCGAAAGAGTTTGACTTTTTTTTTAAGAGTTTGATTCTTAAACTCTAGACTGCTAGTGATGAAACCACAGAATGTGGAAGACACCGATTTTAAAATCATCCAGATCAGAAAAAAATACATTGCTTATAAAGGAACACAATTAGGCTGATAGCAAAACTGGAAGACAGAAGACAGTAGATTATCTTTAAGAATATGGGGGGTTGGGTTAAGTGCCAAAGCTTAGAAAGTATCCTCTCATACTTTGTTTTTATGAAAGTGGGGTAGAAAAAATCCTAGGCAGCATTTTTAAAGACTTGCAAATAAACGAGAGAGCATCCACCCTAAGAGAGAGTAAGGGCGGAAGAAAGGCTGGCGTTCAGGAGGGTGGAATGCATAGTGACTCATAAAGGAGAAGTTTTATCAGAGGAGGGGACAGGGTCTGCCAGCCTCTTGCTAGGGAGAGGAGGGAGAAGCACGGGGCCACAAATTGGAAATCAGCAGTGGAATCAAACAAATTGACATTTTTAAAAAAATTTTTTTTTTCAACGTTTATTTTATTTTTTGGGACAGAGAGAGACAGAGCATGAACGGGCGAGGGGCAGAGAGAGAGGGAGAAACAGAATCGGAAACAGGCTCCAGGCTCCCAGCCATCAGCCCAGAGCCCGATGCGGGGCTCGAACTCACGGACCGCAAGATCGTGACCTGGCTGAAGTCGGACGCTTAACCGACTGTGCCACCCAGGCGCCCCATAAATTGACATTTTTTTAAAAATTTTTTTTTTCAACGTTTATTTATTTTTGGGACAGAGGGAGACACAGAATCGGAAACAGGCTCCAGGCTCTGAGCCATCAGCCCAGAGCCTGACACGGGGCTCGAACTCACGGGCCGCGAGATCGTGACCTGGCTGAAGTCGGACGCTTAACCGACTGCGCCACCCAGGCACCCCTAAATTGACATTTTTAAAAGGAGATAATACCCCTAGAAAGGCAGAAAGTCGAGGTCCCATGGGATTAAGATAACAGGTTTTAAAAATGTTATTTTTTAATGGAATCAGATACTATCCTAACCTGTAATATATAGGTAGAATCCCGTAATTAGGAGAAAAGATAGAATACGTAGTAATTACTTGCACTGTTGTTTTGTGGATCCAGAAAAGCTGTCAGGATTCTTAGAGATGGCTCTCCAACATCCAGGCTGCCCCCCCCCCAAAATCGGATCAAGACCTCCCAGATAGACAGCTCTACTCTCCAACCTCCCTCCCTTCGTAGCTCCACACGCCCAAGTCCCCACCTCAGACTGCTCCATTGCCACAGGAGTGGGACAGGGGGCCCAGGTACCGGGGGTCCTGGAAGGTCAGAGAAGACTGAGCAGATCTGGAGCTCAGACACCTGGGTCCCATTTGTGCTCTGTGCTGTACAAGGGACAGGGCGATTGCATCTTCCCATATATCTTTTTAATTTTTTAATGTTTATTATTCTCGAGAGAGAGACAAACACTGAATCGGGGAGGGGCAGTGAGAGAGGAAGACACAGAATCCGAAGCAGGCTTCAGGCTCTGAGCTGTCAGCACAGAGCCTGAGCCGGGGCTCGAACTCACGAACCGTGAGATCATGACCTGAGCCACCCAGGCGCCCCTGCATCTTCCCATATTTTTCTGAGATTGAGCCTCCTCCAGCCTTCCAGCATGGGAGGGCCTTGAGGGGCCCCTGCTGGACTGGAACCAGGGATCTGGAGGCAGCCTGACCTGTAGATCTCTCCCAGGCTCCTCCTGTCTTTTCTGGACCCGCCCGTGGAGGGATGGGAGTATCCATCACTGCAGCGAGTAATGTTTCATGTAGAGTTGATGTTTTTATTCCCTCTGGTGTCAGAACCTTTCATAGACTGTGCCTTTTCATACATATGCATGAGTAGGAATTGCCCGATTTTCCGCATGGAGAAACTTACAAAGAGGGGAAAGAGTATCCTTCGTGCTCTCTGGCTTCAGTTAGTTCCCCGGGGGTGCTCTGTGATCCCTCATTCACCCCGGCGTTAGTTAATTCCCCTCGGTGCCAAGTCCTTTTCACCTGCTTCTACCTGTGGGCTCTGTGCACCCTCCCTCTCCCTAGGTGACCCCCATCTTCCGTGAGCTTCCTCCACATCCGCCTCCCCTTCCACACATCGTGGGTCACTGCCTACCGTCATCGCCCCTCTGTGCCCTGCCCTCCTGTGTTCCAGACCCAGCTTCTCCGGTCTCTTCCCCATGGGCCTGCCCTTCTCTAGCCTCTCCATCCCTCCCTGCCGGTCCTCTCAGCTCTCCCCTATCCTGAAATAAATAACCTCCCTCACCCCTGCTGCCCTGTGCGAGAGCACATCTGTCAACCCTCGGCTCCCTCCCAAATCCCGGTGCCCACCACCCTGCCATTCCTCGTGGCCTGACCTCGCACCCTCCCCCGCCTATCGATTCTCCTCTTCTTTCCAGTTTTCTGCCTGCCTTTCTGTGGCTTGCAGTCCTACATAGTTATGTGCACTCTTTATCTGTTTCTCTCCTTTTTCTTTCCTTGAAAGCAGGTTCTGTGCTTCAATTCTCATACCTCTCCGTGGGCTTGGCAAAGTCCCTTGAGCTCGGGAAGTCTCGGTAAACACGCAGAAGCACCGTAAGTCCCCCCGGGGGACTCACTGGCCTGTCATTTATTGACACCTCGGGGCTCTTTGTCACGTGCATGTGTTGGTGCACACGTCCAAGACCTACGTTTTCCTCTGTCCTTCCTCCTCTCTCTTCTCCTCCTCTGGAGGCCACTGTGTGCCCCGTGTAGATGCAGAGACAGGTAAGGCATAGCCCGGCTCTGCCTGGTCCCCAAGGTGACTCCTTTCTGTGACATTTTTCAGGAAGTGTTCAGAGGAATACGGCTGAGGCATAAGTTTTAAAATGGCCACGTAATATATGCTTGCCACTAAGAGTAGTGAAGACTTTTTTTTTTTAATTTTTTTTATTCTTTATTTATTTTTGAGAGGGTGAGAGAGACACAGAGTGAGAGCAGGGGAGGAACAGAGAGAGAGGGAGACACAGAATCCGAAGCAGGCTCCAGGCTCCCAGCTGTCGGCACGGAGCCCGACGCGGGGCTCGAACCCACGAACCGCGAGACCGTGACCTGAGCCAAAGTCGGACGCTTCACCGACTGAGCCACCCAGGCGCCCCGTGAAGACGTCTTACAAAAGGAAGAGTCAAATATTCCTTCATATTCCCTCTAGGAACGTTCCACATGCAAATGTGCCCTCAGATGTTTTTCCAAAACCCAGCGTTGTCCTGTAAGTAGTTCTACGATGAACCTGTTTTTCTCTTGGTAATATATCAGGACCTTCCTTCCGCACCCATGTTTACAGTCCTTCCGTGAGGGCTTTGACTCAGGGTTCCAGGGTGGCCATTGACAGTAGGGTTTTCGGGAAACACCCCACTCGCAGAGGGATTTGTGTCAGGGAGGCGGACATGGGAGACATTGCCCAGGAGTCAGGATAAAGGGCAGACTGGACAATAGAGCTGACAGCATTTGGAGGCACAGACGGGGGTCAGTCTGTCAGGCTTGGGTCATTCAGACTAGTGGCAGTCTGAATAGAGAGTAAATGAAGGAGCACCCTCTTTTGGGGAGGTGTTGGGAGCGGCCCCTCCCATGACCTCAACTTGGCTCTCTGGTAATTTTACCTCTGCTCTTTCCGCTGGCTTTCTGCCTCTGGTGGATCCCCCTTGATTATCAAATTCACTCATGGCAAAAGAATGGAAACTTTTACCATGGTAATTCTAAATACGAAGGCAGGAACCATACATGTTTTGTGCACTGTATCCCCGGTGCCCGGAAGGGTCTTCGTACGTCGTAGGTGCTCCGTAAATGCCACGTGACGAAGCTAGGGCAGGCTCGATCCACTTGTTTGTACTAGAATGTTCATTTCGAAAAGGCCGTTAAGCTTCCTTATTTTCTTGGTGGCCTCATCCTCTGCCCTTCTCCATGGCCTAAAGCACAAAGCTGGCAGATAGTGAATAGATCTATTTACAGCAGAAAATTGAAGAGCCTCCAGAATGATCAAAGCTAAACCTTTGGATCAGTCTCTCTGTGCCAGACCTTAGCGGGCACCTTTTACCCTTACGATGGAACATCCAATTAGGCCAACTTTAGAAGACTTCACATCATTAAACGCTGTCTACCGGGAAGGGAATCACCCTGTGGAGGAAGAACCAGGGGAACCGAGAATCCAGGCCTGGTTCCAGTTCCACTTCTAAGTGATTTCTTACTTTGAAATTCCATTCCTGTTTCATTTTCTCCTCCTTACATGCATAAAGGGAATCCATTTGGAATTTGCAAAGCTTTGAAGAGGCCCAGATGGGAGAGTGTATGCAAAGTAAAACCAGCCATCTTGCCCTTGACCCCTTTCCCTGCTAACAGGTAGACACTGGCCTGGGCATCCGTAGGGTGCTGTTGACCTTTTATGTGACACAAATACTTTTGAGAGTCTGGTAAAACTGAATTCTCTCCCTGTAACAATTCATTCATGTACACGCTTGCAGAATTTTGAGTTTGGGACAATACATGGGCCTCATAGCCCTGTGGTTTATTGGTTCCAAGGAGAGACCCTCTGGTGTCAATAATCATTGTAAGTTATCTTTGAATATTTTGCTTCTCAAGCCAGGAAGGTTTATCATTGGCTGTCCTTCTGTAGGAGGAGGGAGAACAATCTCTAGCTTGCTTAATAATTTAGTGTTTGAATGATTGATGGAGTTTACTTTATCAGCCCAAGAAGCATTTGCATCTTGTTAAAGGAATCATCGTCTTCAAAACAAACCAATCTCGTATCGATCGGTGGGTTTCAGGTCACGTAAAGGGAGAGGATTTGCTTAGGAAGAACCTTTATGGTACGCTAGGTGTTTCTGGATTCACGCGGATGTGGGAAACCTGGCGTAGGGTCTGTGTTTGACACTGGGATGTAGGGCCATATGATGGGCCAGGGGAAGGACCACTGTGTGGCCAACCTTAACCCCAAAGGCAAAGAAAGATTGCTTTCGGTCTGGAACAATAACTCTGGTCTGACCAGCCCTTACTATCACCAGATGGTCTCCAGGATCGTAGAAGGACGCTGTCCCAGCTCATCCCCCAGGGACTGCTTGGGCATTCCGCACTACACAGCAGTCTAGACTCTGTGTTGTCATGCCCCGTCCCTCGGTCCTGGCTGGGAAGCTTTCTGGGTTCCTTTTCACATCTTGGCACAGTTAGGAAGAGGATGATGACCCACCACTAGGAAGACTATAGCCAGTTGTGAACTGGGCTGCTTTTCTGCTGGCACAGACCTCAGACTGTAGAGGTGAGCATGACTGGGAGACCCAGAGGGTGAGGCGTAGAATTCAGGAACTAGGCTAAGTTGTCAGCAAGTCCCCACACCTTTATTAGGAGACCCTGAGAAGCAGCTGTGGAGGACTGACAGCCTTCCCCAGTGGCTGGTGGCAGTCACGGTCAAACCACGATTGAGCGAGTCTTCTGGGTTCAATAACGTTTCTGTCAAGTTCTCGAATAAGAATCCCGAGGTGTCTTTTAAATGCCACATCCACCAGGAACTGTTTCCTGCTTTCAACCCCATCCCCAAAGTGGGGATCTCATTTCCGTTTCTTCTTTGTACCCAAGGCTCTGTAGCCCTTAAGTTCAATCTTGTAGCTATTTATCTAATATTTCTTAGTGGGAGCCACATCTTGTTCGTCTTTGTCTCCTTGACTGCCGTCTTGCACATAATTGTGCTCGATGCATATTTGTTAAATCGACTTGATTTCTTCTTAAGTCTTTGCACAATTCCCAAGAAGTGGGCACATTTATTCTGTAGACTTTTACCTAGGATTGATCGGATGGGTGGACGGACAGTCGAGTCGACCAGCCAACCTAACCTTTGTTGAGCGCCGAATGCTACCCGTCTGTGAAGGTGTTTGGAGACGGTGATAAAAAAAATGTTAACCAGAGACCATCAAGAACATATGTTCTAATGGAAGATAATACACAGCACACAGATGACCGTTAAAAAGGCAGCAGTGCAGTCGGGAGCCCTGAGAAGTGAGCGGTCACGTGACCTTGCTCTGCTCTGCCAAACATGTCTTCCTACTGTGGGACTAACCACGCGGCAAGGCCGCCTTCAAAAATCTACTGCCTCCTTCCTCCAGTTGGCCAAAGATGCCAGCCCTGTCCCCTGTTACTGCTATACCGTTAGCTCTTTGCTTACGGGACCAATAATCTTTGTCCGTGCAATATCTTGGTCTCTGGCTTTACCTCTTGTCCAATTTGTCGCAGTTTTTACCAATAATTCGTCACTATCAGAGGGTGGATGGGAGAAACGAAACCATACTGAACGGCGAATGTGCTCATCTTGGTTTTAGCACCGGCCTCAGTAAAAGCTTTTTGGGAAGGGAGGAGCAAGAGGGGCCTCATAACCCCTGATGGGTGCCATCTGCATGTCAGCTTGTTGTCTTCCAATGGCACTTAATTCATTGTTAGGGGCTCTCGACTGCGGGAAGAGGTGGGGTATTGCTGGTGTATCGCCTTTCAGAGTCAGAGCGGCTGTCCAGGCGGTGGGCCAGTGGTCTGATCTACTCTACCTATATTTACACCCAAACGCGGATCGAAATATCTAGGAGTGTATGGATGTGCACGTGTGGGTGCACATATAAATACAAACATCTATCTTGGTAAGAATTTTTTTTTAATTTTTTTTTAATGTTTATTTTTGAGAGAAAGAGAGAGAGACAAAGTGTGGCATAGAGACAGGGAGACACAGAATCCAAAGCAGGCTCCAGGCTCCGATCTGTCAGCACAGAGCCCGACGCGGGGCTTGAACTCATGAGCCGTGAGACCACGACCTGAGCCGAAGTCGAAGTCAGATGCTTAACCGACTGAGCCACCCAGGCGCCCTGTTTGTTGTTGTTGTGTTATTTTCTTTGCTTGCTTTTAATATCAAAAAAGCTAAACCCAAATCCTTCCCAATTGCCTTTGTTCGCTGATGGGAAGGACAAAGCCCTAAGGAAACCATTAAGCTTGTCGGGCGGGCCTTCAGCTGACAAAGAAGAATCTGACAAGCTAAATGCGAGAGAGAAAGTGCAAGTGTTCCTAAACCAGGTCCCGGGAGAGCCTCTCGTGTCCCCGGCCAGGCCTCCCACCCTCGTCGCCCCCGTGAATTTCCGGGAGCCCCGTCCCTCGGGCCGTCCGCCCCAGGATGAATGTGTGCACGTCTCTGCTCCAAGAAGACGCAGCCGGCTCTTTCTGGCCTCGTCTGGATCCACGTCACATCTCCGAGAGACGTCCTCGCCCTGCAGAAAGAGAGGGAATTAACAGGTAAAATGCAGGCGGGAGCAGTTAAGTCAGCCTTTGCTCTAACCAGGACACTTGACTTAAAAAAAACCGTACTGAGCCTCCGTCTCAGTCAGACGACTCCTACGCGCCCGTCAGGACGGCCTTGCCTCTGCCGAGCGGGGGCGAAGCCACCCTACGACAGGAGGGGGCGACAAGCCGGGGCGGGACCGGCCCACCTCTGGCAGCCTCAGAGTCCCGTGTGCACTTGACTCTTCCTCCACTGGCTCTGCCCCTGGACCCTGTCTCCTGCCGTCCTGCCCGGATCTCCAGACCTCATTCTCCCTGTATTTCCCCCTGGATCTTGAGGCTATTTCTGTTTTGTTTCTTCCTTTTTAGCCTATAAATAGGCTCAGGTTTTGCCATCTGAAAAGAAGAGCTACTCCCAAAGCCTCCCTTCTTATCTTGTTCTTTCACTGCCAGACTCTTGGGCCTGATTGCGCTTTTCCGCATGTATTTCCAAAACCCCACTCGCTTTTCAGCTCCTTATATTTGGGCTTCTGTGCGCCGCGCCAAGATCGCCCCTGCTGCGGTCACCAGGGATGTCTCCATTGCTAATCCGTGGCTCACTCCGCGTCCTCGTCCCCTTTGGTCCCTCCAGAGCACCGGATGCCGTGGACCTTTCCTCCCTCCGGAGACTCTCTCCTCCCGCGCATCCATGGTGGATTCCTGTGTTCCTCTTATTTCCTGGTCTTTTCCTGTTTTTTGGGTTTTTTTGTTTTTTGCTGACTCCCCCTCTTCTGCCTTTAGTTTCAATCAATACTGTTAACAGGATTCTCAGTGAACCCCGTCCCTTCCTTCTCTGCTTGCTCCGGGGGAATCTCCTATTTCCCACGGCTACTGCCACCCTCTGTGTCCTGGTGGCTTCTAAGTCTGTGCCTCTCACCTGATCCCTTGTTCCCATTTGTCTCCTAGGCAGGGCCATCTGAGTGCTCTGGTGGCACCTCAGGGTTGTTGACATGTGCGGAACCACACCCTTCTTTCCCTGTGCCCTCAGCTGCTCCTGCGTCCTTTGACCTCCTTGACCTCCTTCGTGTTTAGTCCACACCCCCCATCAGCCAAGTCGTACAACTCAGGATCTTCTCCCTCCCCCTCCTTATCCCCGCATCCAGAGAAATGGCTCTGGAATCCACATCCTGCTACCCATCATGACTGTTGCTGCCTTACATAGACCTTCAGCTTTTCTTGCCTGGACTCGGGGCCAACCAGCCTGGTTGCACAGGATGTGCACTGCATAAGTCCAGGCTGTGTTGATCACCGTGCCCTATGGTTGGCACCTGACTCACCCGGTCTAATTCTCATGACTGTTTGTATGTTTGTGGATGCGAAAAATAAACTCAATGGTTAGAAGACTCCCCCAGTGTCTCACAATGGGAAGCAGCGAAGCAGACATTTGAGTCCACTTCCTTTGACTGGCAAGGCCCCGGTCCAGGTTCTTCCTCTTCCCCCAGACCTTCCATATCGCAGTGGCCTCTTTTTGGCCTACCTTCTTCTCCTGTCCTCCTGCAGACTCCATCCCTCCACCACCGTGACTACCAACTACGTCATTCCCATCGGTGCCATGAGCACACAAGGTGACAGCTGGGCTCTGTGCAGCAGGTGCTGACCTCCCTCTGCTCCCATCTCCTGCTGGTCCCTCGCATGTCCCCTGTTCCTGGTGCCAAAGCAAACCGTGCTGTGTCAGGACTCCGTGCCTTTCTATGTGCAGATTGCCTTCCTCTGTGTCTGATGGGCGGTTTTCCTTTGCTCCTCCAGACCCGCCGCCGGGCCAGGTGCCCACAGAGGCTGGCCTGTGTGGACCATCAGTGGGCTGCCCTCTCCCCACCTCCGTTCACAAGAGCTCCTGCCGGGTGGCACACAGTTCTCTCTCTGGGTCCTGGCAGCCACCCGCTGCCCTGCTCCTCGGGCCCCGTGCTGCCCTCAGGTTTCCCTGCGCGGTGCCCTCGCCTTTGTAAATAGTCCCTCCCTAAGCTCACCTTGGATGGCTCCAGTGATCTGTTTCCTGCCAGGACCCAGGCTACAGCATTCCCCTCCGTCATCCCCGCCACCTCGCACATACTCAAGGCGCTGCTCGGACGGCAGACCCCCCCCACCCCGTGCACCCTTACCGGGAGCAGGCGGGCTCCGTGTGCACACGTGCCCGGTGCCCTGCTCCACGCCCTGTGCTCGCCCCACTATCCAGCAAGCACCCTGAGCTCCTCAAGGACAGGCTCTGGACCGGGCTCCGTTCTGCCTCCCGAGACAATGCGGTGTGGGGCCGGGGTTGGAGTGGGTAGAGTAAGACGTGTGTTTCTTAGGATGATAAATTAGGCCAAACCACCTCCAAGGCCCTCTAACCCCTCAAGAGCTGCTCTTGGGTAGTGGGGAGACAGACAAGGGCAGGAGAGAGCTTCTGGCCTGCAGCAGGAAGAAAAGAATTCTCAAGCTAGGACCCTTCTTTCTTTACAACCTTCTCACATCCCCCTACCCTTGTACCTGGCTTCCTCAAGCCTCCCAACCCACCGCTTCCCCAAACTTCCAAAGTGAAAATAGAAGTTGGGGCTCAGTCACTGAAGCGTCTGACTTCAACTCAGGTCATGATCTCACAGTTCATGGGTTGGAGCCCTGCATCAGGCTCTGTGCTGACAGCTCGGAGTCTGGAGCCTGCTTCGGATTCTGTCTCCCTCTCTCTCTGCCCTCCCCCTGCTGGTGCTCTGTCTCTTTATCTCTCAAAAATAAACATTAAAAAAAAAAAAAGTGAAAAGAAAAGAACGTTAAAAAGGGGTTGGAAATTGAAATGGGATCAAGACTGTGTCAGTCCCCCGCCCCGGCCGCCAGATCTGTTTGTGGCCTGAAAGTAAAGATATGTGGTCCCTTGCAGTTAAAAAAAAAAAAAAAAAGACACTGAGTCATGACTGAGAGGGAGCTGTCCTAGGATAAATCGTCCTGGGGTGTGTGTGTGAGAGGTAGGTTGCTGCCCCCGCCCCCAGCAGCAGCTTCCCTTGTCCTGAGAGGAAGTGCCGTCAGGTCTGCTCTGATGGAGAAGCAGGCGGGCAGGTGGGAGCAGTCGGGAAAAGAAAAGTACCTGGTCGTGCCAGCCAGGCGCTGTGAGCCCCGGGAAGGGCGGTGGGTGCCCTCTCCTCATTTCCCGTTGGGCACACGCAGTTCCCATGTGCTGAGCCAGAGGCCTGGGGATGCGGAACTAGAGGGACAGAGGGCGTTAGGGGACGAATCCCAGGAAGTTCCAGATGGGTGATTTGAGGACTGCCTTTGGAGAAACTAGGGTGAGCTTCTGACATTTATAGTATCTGAATTCCTGGGTTGGTCTATTTGAAGAAACTTGGGTGGAAGGTGGGCAGTCGGGGATAGCAGAGAAACCGAGCACCCCTCCCCCGAGTGTCCACTGAAATCTGACCCACGTGAGGATGGAGTTTTGGGCAACCATAGAGAGTGTGAAGGCATCGAGGACGTGGAAAGCTAAATGGAAGAGGGAGATTCAGAGTTCCTGGGTGGCATAAATGTACCCTACCGCCCCCTTCTAGCTGGGTGGAGAGATAATAGTAATGACAATCTCGTATTCAAATGACATTTGCCAGTTTGTAATCAGCCAAGGACGCGCAGGTGACGTAGAAATTAGGAACCTGGTTAAGATTGCTGAGGTTCAGGTTCTGGCCCAGAGACCGGAGCAGGTCAAGTTGTGTCCCTCAAAAAGATGGGTCCAGGTCATAACCCTTGATACCTGTGACTATGACCTTATTTGGCAAGAGGGACTTGGCGGATGTAATTAAGATCGCAGATTAGGATGGGTCCCAGATCTCGTGACTGATGCTCTCATAAGAAGCGGGGATTTTGGAGAAAGAAACACAGAGGACACACAAAGAAGGCGGGCGGCCATGTGAAGGAGGCAGCGGAATGCCGGAGAATGCCAGGATCGCCAGCAGCCACCGGAAGCCAGGACAGAGGCGTGGAACGCATTCTCCCTCGGAGCCTCTGGAAGGAACTAACCTTGCCAACACCTTGATTTCTACCTCCTGAACGCCCAAACTAAGAGATTAAATCATGGTTGTTTTAAACCATCCCGATGTGGTAATTTATTGCAGCCCTGGGAAATGAACACAGATACCTTCTGGCCAGCTGTGTGACCTTGAGGAAGTCGGGGAACCCCTGTGTTCCCTCCTCTCTGAAATGGAGACTTTACACATAAAGTGATTAGAGCACAGCCTGGCACAGGAGGGACGCACTGCAGACTAGCAAGTGCTCTGATCAATTTAGTGAAGTCTTTTGAGCACCTACTAAGTGCCAGGCGCTGTGCGTAAATCGTTCCATTTGATTCGCACGACAGTCCTGGGAGCCTCTTCTCATGCCAGCTTGCAGTTGAGGAGACTATCTATGGCTCCGAGTCGTAAGTGGCTCTGAGTAGCAGAAGGGCCCGCGGCCTCCACTGAGGCTTTGTGGCTCTGTTCTGTCTGTTCTGTTGTTCCAGGAAATCACGGGGGTCTCAAGGTGCACAGGCGAGTGGGGAAGGAAGGGCGTGAACTTCCGATTGACCGTAATTGATGTTCGCATTGGGAAGACCCATGCGTGACTCATCTCTTAACACACAACTCAAAGAAGAGAAGTGTTCACGGTTTTGAAAGCAAGGACATCAGTTGTTTGTGGGGAAGGAGAGGAAGACACAGCTTTATAGGGGAGGCCCCCCCCCCTTTCCGCTCTGCTCTCTGGCTCTGGAAGGGGAGCTGCATCTCTGAGCAGACGTCTTCGGGAAGCCTGAGGATCCTCAGAAGTGTGGGAAGGTTGAGCTGACCCCAGAGGACATGAACACACCGCGTGGGTAAACCCAGCCAACAAACGCGGGAACAGAGGAGACAGAATTGGCAACCCGTGTGAAGCTTGGCTTTTGCACGCCGACGACAGGTGACGGCTATTTTGGAGAAGTTACCAGCGTCAGAGAGAAGTTGGCCTCGAAGCGTATGGAGGGGTTTTGGCTAAGAGACACTGGCCTGGTTTTTTGCCTGCCTGTCAAGCACTGAACTAGAGGAAATGAGCTTATGGCGGTGCTGGGCATTTAGAAAGTGCTGTGTGATGGTTTGTGGTCGACTCGAGCAGGGCAGGGGAGATTTTCGGGGACGGAAGAAAGAATTTAACAGCTGTGAAATTAACACATCCATCAACTGCTGAGACGGGCCGCAAGGGCGCCTTAACTCGACTTTCCAAAGAGCAATGCGTATGTGCCTGACTCTCACTGCATTTTAGAACTCAGTTGATTGCTCATTTCTTACCCCAGGTACACCGTAGATCATACTAATCACTTAGACATTCGTATACTTTAATTCCTTGAAGAAACCTTAGAAATCCGCTCCGATGTTTGCAAATCTCTGCCTGCGGTTGAGTAGATGGGCTAGATGGCTCTCGAGGTCTCTCCTGGCCCGGGAACCCCCCGGCTTCCTCCAGACCGCGCTGTCGGGGCTCAGGTCTGTGAAGATGGCCCAGCAGGGCGACACTCAGAGCGTGGACGCTGTGTCCCAGCACCTGGGGCGGCTGTGACATAGGCAGACCAGTTCCCCGAAGAACTGTGGCACCGTTTTGTGAGCTCATCACCGTCCCTTCGCGCCAGATGGCGGCCTGAGGAAACGTCTGAGGGGGGCAGTCCTCACGTCAAGAACGGCTAACATGAGGGATGAAAAAGACAGAAACTGAAGTAACTTCTAATAAAAGAAAACCAACTGAAGGGATAGAGTCCTGGAAATCCAGCGAGAGGAAAAGGTAATCAGACCAAAGCGGTTAAGAAGAGAGAAATGATCACCGTGAACGTCAGTTTTATCTAAAGATTACGTTAGAAATGAGAGGCCTGGGCGGGGGCACCCGGGTGGCTCCATGGATTGAGCGTCTGACTTGGGCTCAGGGCATGATCTCACGGTTCATGAGTTCGAGCCCCACGTCGGGCTCTGTGCTGACAGCTTGGAGCCTGGAGCCTGCTTCGGACTCGGTGTCTCCCTCTCCTGCCCCCTCTGCCCCTCCTCCGCTCGCACTCTGTCTCTCTCTCTTTCTCAAAAATAAACAAGCATTTAAAAAAGAAAGAAAGAAGAGGCCTGGAAAAAGTGTGGCGGCCAGGGACGGGAGCTTGGAAGCGTGTGAGTGCCGCGGGGCCGGGTGGGCAGAGGGGGACACGCCAGTACTCGGGTAAGAGGCAGGGGCTGGAGGGGGGCACTCACTGCCCTGGATTCTCGTGTGGTCCCGTCAGCAAAGCGTTGGGGGGCTCCCTCCAAACTACCGTCTCTTCTCAAACTCCCCCCAGGCCCTCGGAGGATGGCGCACTGGTTTGGGCGTGGGCGGCTGGGCTGCTTGGGGGAATCTTACTCCCGTGGGCAGGGGTCAGGCTGGCTTTTCCCGGGACCGTCTCTCCACGCGGCTGGTGTGACGCAGCAGGACGATTCTGTTTTCTGTCCTCTGCTCTTTTCACGTCATGCTTGGTCCTTTTCCAGAGGTTTTTGCCTTGGGGCACCCCACTGGGGCGCCTGGCTGGGTCTAAAATGCAGTGGCTCTTGATCTCGGGGTTGTAGGTTCAAGCCCCATATTGGGTGTGGAGATTACTTAAAAAAAAAAAAAAAATCTTAAAAAGAGAAGCAGACGGGGATGACCCCAGTGGATTCTGTCTCTGCCGTCTGTACATCACTTGGTAGCTTTTTAGTCAAGTTCATTTCCCTTTGTCCTTTTGGGGTGTCTTTGGGGTTAGGAATGCCCAGACTTGGGGGACCTCAAGAGAAAAACCTATGCTGCTTTCCAGCTGGAGATCCCCTCCCCCATACACACACCCCAAGAGATGATGATATTGGGGAACGGTGACGATTTCTCTTTGCTCTCCCATTTGCACCTTCACGGTCTAAAAGTATTTGGGGCGCCTGGGTGGCGCAGTCGGTTAAGCGTCCGACTTCAGCCAGGTCACCATCTCGCAGTCCGTGAGTTCGAGCCCCGCGTCGGGCTCCGGGCTGATGGCTCGGAGCCTGGAGCCTGTTTCCGATTCTGTGTCTCCCTCTCTCTCTGCCCCTCCCCCGTTCATGCTCTGTCTCTCTCTGTCCCAAAAATAAATAAAAAATGTTGAAAAAAAATTTTTAAAGTATTTGTACAGCACCTTATGGTTGCAGAAGATCTGCCCGTGCCCTGTCTCACCCACTCTCAGGATTTGCCCATCCCACAACTTGACAACCACTCGGAAAATATTTGTGTGCTCATTTCAAGGCTTAGGAGAGAAGGAAAAAATTGTGCCCCGGGCTCCGTGCCGGGTCTAGACCCTCTGCCCTGGGGTTCCGTGCTGTTGTTCTGTGGCAGGCCCCAGGCCGGCTAGTGAGACCCAGCCGGCAGGCCTCCCCTCCTGTAAGCAGGAGGAGGTGTGGGGGCCCTTGGGGAGGAGGGGGGCTCCGCGTCTGTGGGTCTCAGATGAGGGGGAGCATCGACATAGACTCAGGAAGCCCTACTCTTGACTTTTCGCATTCCCTGTAGCTAGTAGGCTCCAAAGTCAGCAGGCGCAGTCCCCATGGAGATGAGGGCAGCGGGCACAGCATTAGCACCTGGGGGCGCGGCCACATCATTTCTTAGAGGCCATGATATTCAGAGAAGGTGGTGACGGTAAGCCAGAGACTGAGTGGCAGTAAGGGACGAGCACTTGAAGACAGAAGGGCGACATAAGTGATTCCAGTTGGTCCCAAAAAGGCAAGGCCATGAAGGAAAATCATGTGGCTACCCAGATTTTTATATAGCATTCCTTAAAAAGTACACAGTGTGGTAGGCAGGGAGCGGCCATTGCTGAGAGCGCTGAACGTCTGGGTGCGGCGAGCCCTTGGAAAAGGCTGAGGATGAGAGAAAAGGCTCAGGGGACCGTGGCCCACGATGAGGGGAGGCTCCCAAGCCTCAGTGTACATCCCCACCTTTCCTCTTCCCGTCTTCAAACACAATTACAATGAAGAAGTCTCCACATATTGAAACACCAGAGGGGAAACCTTACAGGTCACTTGGTCCCATCCTAACACATGGAGGGGAGGAAGGAGTGGGGACGGGGCAGGGGTCAGAGAACAGTGAAAGGGGAAATACCCGTATATTAAAGTCATGGCTGCAGTGAAAATATCAGAGGTAAATGTTTGTTTGTTTGTTTTTAAGGAGGCTCCTCACTCTACACGAAGCCCAACATGGGGCTTGAACTCATGACTCTGAGATCAAGACCTGAGCTGAGATCAACAGTCTGATGCTCAACGGGCTGAGTCACCCAGGCATCCCCCCACCCCCATTCCATTTTTCTAACTCTTTTTTTTTTTCCTTCAGTGGAGAACTATCTGATCTTCAAACTAGGAACTCTAGAACTTAAAAAAAATACAACGTTTAAAAACCATGAAGAAAAAGGTGTCCCTCCTGGGGCGCCTGGGTGGCTCAGTTGGTTAAGCGTCCTCCTTCGGCTCAGGTCTTGATCTCAGGGTTGGTGAGTTCGAGCCCCGCGTCGGGCTCTGTGCTGACAGCTCAGAGCCTGGAGTCTGCTTCGGATTCTGGGTCTCTCTCTCTCTCTCTGCCTCTCCCCTGCTCACGCTCTGACTCTGTCTTTCAATAATAAATGTTAAAAAGAAAAAAAAAAAAAGGCATCCCTCCTTTAAGTGTGTCTGCTCCTCGGGGTCCTAATGAATGAGTCTGTACATTCGTGGGTCATAGATGTGAGAAGATGACCAGGGTGAGAACATCCCACTTTGTAGAAAAGGGACAAGTGTGGGTCCAGGGACTACACACTAGTGAACTTGTAGAAGAGATCACAAAGCAGAAGCAGCAGCGAGAGGCTGTAACCAAATAAAAAGCCACCCTCGGAGATGCTTTGCTAGAAATTCCATTCTGGGGTGTGGAAAATAGTTCTCCAAGTGCGCTGGGTGATGTTCACATCCCTTCAGGAACGTGACTCAGCTCTGTGAACTGCTTGGGGAGCGGTCCCGGAAGGCACAAAGGTGCACAGGGAAGAGGGAGGTCCTCCTTACCGGGCAAGCACATGTGTCGGGCGTTGTGTTAAATGTGGGGATGTGTTTTTCTCATCCCTCATCCCGTGAAGAGATGATTACTTTCCCTGTTCAGGAAGGAAAAGGTTGTGTCGACTGAGCCCTTTGCCGGAGGTGAACAGCTGGGAGGTTGGAAACGCTAAGGCTTGAACCCAGATCTTTCTGCCCCCGCGGCCCCCAGGGCAGGCCTGCCTGAGCAGTGAGGGATGAAAATGCGCCCTTTCAAGCACTGTTGAGAGAAGAGGTAGCTCCCGGGTGTTCAAAAGGTTGCCCTTTGGAGGAAAGACGGGCCTGGTCTCTAAGGCCCCACGGCCGGGAGCCAGGGCAGTGGTGTGGAAGTGACGGGAGCCGGTCACCGGTCCTGTTTGCTCTGTAACCCCGGGGGGTGAGGTGCAGCCCTGCGATCAAACCTGCTTCGCTGGCGAAGACCCACGGGGAGATCGTGACCGGATATCACCCACTAGCGAGTGGCAGAGTCTGGGCCTAAAATCGGGTCCGTCCCACACCAGGGCCAGCATTTTCAACCAGTTCCCTCCGCTCTATTCCTGGTAGTAGATTTCTTTCTCTCTCGCGCGCTCTTTTTTTAAATTTTATTTTAGAGCACGCAAGCGGGGGAGAGGGACAGAGGGGGAGAAAGAATCTTTATTTATTTATTTTTTAACATTCATTTTTGAGAGAGAGAGTGAGAGAGACAGAGTGCAAGCGGGGGAGGGGCAGAGAGAGAAGGAGACACAGAATCGGAAGCAGGCTCCAGGCTCCGAGCTGTCAGCACAGAGCCCGACGTGGGGCTCGAACTCATGAACTGCAAGATCATGACCTGAGCCAAAGTCGGACACTTAAGTGACTGAGCCACCCGGGTGCCCTGAGAGAGAATCTTAAGTAGACTCCACACTCAGCACAGAGCCCAGTGCAGGATTCGATCATGATCTGAGCCAATATCGAGAGTCAGACGCTCAGCCGCTCAGGCATCCTGTTGGTCGGTTTCCAACCTGTGTGAAAATTCCCAAGTGATGAGAAGCTCCCAAAAAGAGACTATTCCGTCAGGGAGCGAATTGCCCGTTGCCGACAAATCCTGAGTGGCAGGACCCTGGGTTGGAACCAGGCCTGACGACCACACAGGTGTCTTTCTACGTTTGATTGTTCTTCTCCTGTGATCTTAAGAGGAGCAAGTTTACTTTAGATTCACAAAGAGAAGGGGGGTTATTGATGGTGGGTCTGGCGGTTCTTCATCACTCCATCCGCCTGAGCTCCCGGATAAGCTCCAAATCCAGTTTGTCCACGGTACTTTTTATGTTTCGGTCATTTACCATAAGTTTATGGGTATAACAATCTGTAGAAAAGTTTATCGCTGTGGCTTGATAGCATAACAGTTCCAGTAGGAGGTGAACATTCTGATTCTGTGCGTATTTGAAAATAAACAGAAATTCGAAGGGGGAAGGAACAAAACCTCACGAAACCTTAGCACTTGTTATTACAGTATGCAGACTACTCTGATATCCTGCGCTTGGCGATTACACTGAAAGTTGAGAAAATTGACGTACTTTTTGGGGAAGTACTTTTTTTGGAGGTACGTTTTGGAAGCAGGATCAAAACTGCCCCAGACTTCTCCCCCGCCCCCAACACACGCCAAGGTATAGAGAAATAAGAGTTTGTGGAATATGTTTCTAGATCCGGAATTTTGGACCTGCGGCGTTACGTGGCGAACGAGGTCGCACGTGCCCCTCGATTGTGTCGGCAGATGCTTTTCTGAGCTCTAACTAGCTGACGTTGTGGTTCGCCAGAGGTGGTTCTGTTTGCAACGCTACGTTAAGTTTCTGCACTCAGACGTCACAGAACCCTCTCCAGAGAGCTCCAGTCCGCAGAGACTGCCTCCCCACACAGGCTGTCCTCACGGTTTCTGGAAAGGGGCTTTGTCCGTCAAGGGAAAGGTAACCTGTGTTTCCCGCCGTTCCTGGCCGCCGTCCCCGTCTGTGTCCTGCTGGCATGCCTCTCCACACTCATATCGCCTTCTCAGCTTTAGATCTACTTCTCTGTCCTTAGGGCATTCCGTAATAATTAAAAACTCAGAAATGGAAGGAGTTTTATGTAGGACACGGCTGAACCGACCGACTTTCCTTCCAGCGGACGGGGCGCGAATAACCAGACTACGTCGTGGGTGCTCGTTAATGACAGCATGGATGCCTCTCTCCCTCCTCAGCTGGCATTAGGAACTTTCTATGTGCCAGTTGCCATGCTGGCACGGGGGCCACCAGGATGTAGTCCTTTTTCCTTTAAGGAGCTCGAGCCTAAATAGCATCGTGTGACAGATGTGCTGTGGTAACGGTGAGCCCAAGAGGGTTCAGCAGCCCAATGATATTTGGAGGGCGGGGTGGGCAGGAAGGTGTCTCTGAACCAAGTCTTGAAGGATGCCAAGGGTGTCACCGCAGTGGCAACGGCAGGTGGGTGTACATGACTAGTTCCGGAGGGCTATGTAGGTCAGGGCTCTGGAGAGAGAGAAGAGCAGGAAGGTGGATACTCCATGCTGAGGGGATCAGACTTTATTCTGAGGGAAGTCGGAAGCCTTTGAGTGGTTTTTAGAGGGAAATAATGAGATGTGTTTCCGATTATCCCAGTTTGCTAGCTGTGTAGAGAATGGTTTGGCCATAGGTGAGCCAGGAAGCAGAGAGAGACACTAGATGGGTTGCAAAAATCCAGGTGAGGGGCGCCTGGCTGGCTCAGTCAGTAGAGCGTCCGACTTCGGCTCAGGCCGTGATCTCAAAGCTTGTGAGTTTGAGCCCCGCATCGGGCTCTGTGCTGACAGCCTGGAGCCTGCTTCGGATTCTGTGTCTCCTTCTCTCTCTGCCCCTAACCCACTCACATTCTGTCTCTGTCTCTCTCAAAAATAAAAATAAACATTAAAAAAAAATTTTTTAAAACCCAGGTGAGAAAGAAGGATCTGTGAACTAAGGCAGTACCGTAGAGACGAAGGAAATACATTCCTCAGCCGTATTGAGGAGACGGGCTACAAAGAACTTGGTCATGAGCAACAGATAACGGGGAACAAGGAAGGGGGTCAAGGGTGTGGTGCAGGCTTCTGGCTTGAGTGGATCCAGTGTTCCTCATCAAGATGGTTCCTGGGAGAAGGAAAGTATCGATGCTGGGAGAATTGCGAGGATGATGATTAATTCGGTGGGGGGCACGATAAATTTGAGGAGCTTTGAGATGTTCAAGAGAGAGGTCTGTGGGGACACCCGGTTGGCTCAGTTGGTTAAGCGTCTGACTCTTGGTCTTGGCTCGGGTCATGATCTCACGGTTTGTGGGATTGTGCCCCACGACGGGCTCTGTACTGACAGTGAGGCGCCTGCTTGGGATTCTCTCTCTCTCTGCCTCTCTCCAGCTTGTGTGCACTCTCTCTCTCTCTCAAGTGACTAAAACTTTAAACAATAAGAAAAAGAGGGGATTTCTAGGATTGCCAGGTGGGCCTGGGTTTCAGGCGGAAGGTGCTGAGTTACAGAAGTTGGCTGACCACTCTCTTTCTCGGAAGCCGCGTCAAACATCGGCACGTCTAGTCTGTGCCCTTCACGCTGGGTGGACACGCGAGATGTACTGACTTGGCTTCTAGCACAGTGAGCAGAGGAGTGGCTCCCCAAGGTGAACTTGGCGCTCTTGCCAGGATTGTTCGTCTCCGTATCCACTTTTCTTCTGAGCGCCCCTCCCGGGCTTCTTGGAGTCCTTGGCGAGAATCTCAGTACAAAGGCCATTGAGAGACCGTATCAGTAAGAAGTACAAAGGCACTTTGCCCATTATTTCATCTTCCAGGTAAGCCCATGAGGTATGAAGAACGAATAGGCCCGTGTTACAGGTAACAGCCTCTGAGGGTTACGTGGCTTTTGCCTCATAAGTGGTGAAGTTGAGGGTACGACTCTAAATCCCTTTCTCTTTCTGCCGAGTACTCAGCCCTGACGTACACCAGAACGGATCGACTTGTTAAATCCTTGGATGAGAGTTGTTACTGACGAAGAGGTGTTTTCTGGAAATGATGCGGCCCCGGAAGTGTTTGTCTGGAGCGATCCTCTCCTTGGATCTCCCAAGACGGGTGCCACTGATGTACCCCGTCTACTTCCCTCCCCTGCCCCATGCCAGCAGCGCTGGGACCTGGCGGGCCAGGTGGCACCCTGTCTAGGCCCGCTGTGGCCTCAGCCATCACGGCCTTGCTTATGACTTTCCCCAGCTTCCCCTCTGGCGCCCGGCACCCAGAGAGATCCTTCCGTTCAGAGCGTCGGGGACTCAGTCCTCCACTCAGCAGCCTCACCTGGAAAGCAAGCTCCACCCTTCAGGGCACCCTCCCCCCCCCAACACCCTGCCATGTTCTGGCCTCTGGCTGCTTGGATGACCCTGTCAGCACATCCCTCCACTTGAGCCACACTGACCTCTGGCCATTCCCTGAACACTTCTAGCACCTTCTGAATGCCACTGGGCTTTCATATTTGCCGTTCCCACTTCCTGCACCGCATTTGCCCCGGTGGTTCCCTCACACCCAGGCCTCTGGCTCTCCGTGGCGCCTTCGTGCTGGCCCTGCGGCCTCCCTGGCTAAAACAGCAGCCCCCACCGCGCTCTGTCCCTTACTCTGCCTGTTTTTCCTCAGAGCACTCGGTTTCTGTTTCATTGTGGAGATCTGTACCTGAGGTCTGAGAGTTTAGGGCGTCCTGCCGCCTTTATGTATCTGGGCTGGGCTGGGATAGCGCCCGGCCCACAGTGTGCATGCTGGTTGGGGGGGGAGGAACAGCGGAGTGAACACACGGAGGCCGTGGGGGTGAGGTCACTACCCAGAGAGGACGGGAGGTGAGGTCACTACCACCGAGGGACTTAACGGTAACGAGACTGAGCGTCTTTGTCTGGGCAGGCGTGGCCGACATTGCCGGCTCCCAAGTCTCCTCGTTGGGAGACAACTGGGAACAGGTATCCGGAAACTTGCCCCCGTTTCCGTGGGTTAGATGCAGGTTGATTGCTCTGATGAGGATGGCAACAACTTTTGCCCCTCTAGCACACAAGTTACCAGCACAGATTTGCGGCCTGGTGACAGCGTGGGGTCCGTCCCCTACCCATGCCCGCTCTTCTAGATGTGGAGGTCCCCCAGCGTCGTGTCACTGTTTCACCAGTGTCCTGGTGAAAGTGCCGCCTACATTGTGGCTCTCGTAGGAAGAAGCGAGCGTGTCCTTGAACACAGGTTCCCTGGTTGGGGGGTTGACCCTAATGCCACCTTCAGTGCGTTTTTCTGTTGCTCTCTCTGTAGGATCTTCTACGTCTCTCATGATTCCCAAGACCTCAAGATCTTCAGCTATATCGCCCGAGATGGTGCCAGCAATATCTTCAGGTGTAACGTCTTTAAATCCAAGAAGAAGGTAAATGAGCAGTCATCGGTCACTGTTTTTGTTTTCCTCTGACGGAACCAGAGGAGCCCCCCCACCATTGGCCACTGTTGAGAGGCAAGAACTGACGTGGCTGTTTGCATGCGCAGCACAGGGGAGCCATCCAAGCAGTCCGTCGGTGCTCCTGCGTAACGAGATTCTCCTTTCGTTTTATCTGAGTTTTGTCCTCTGACATGGAGACAGCCGGGAAGAGCTCGACCATTGGATGAGGGCTCTGGATCGGGACAGGTAGATAGCACCAGGAGTGATGCTCCCCTCGGTGTGCGGCAGGAAAGAGGCATGGCCGTTTATTTACGTGACTTTTCACCATAATTCTGTGTGTCGGTCAGGGGCCTATAAATCACGACATGCGGAATCTAGTTTAGACTTTCTGTGGGAAGCTGGTTGTCCTGGGCAATTATTTTGGTGTGGTAACCTTGATGCTTGAGTAAATGCAGCTTTGGCCATTCGGGAGATGCTTTTCCTGTCATTTCTCCAGGAATTTAACACACAAAACTGGTGTTGGAAACCCGGGGTTTAGTCCCCGCTCTGCTGGAAGCCCAAGAGATGTTATGTGGGTCTCGGCTTCCTTGTCTATAAAGTGAGGAGAGACAAAATCAGAGTTTCCTAAAATGTCTCCTGTAAAATACTTACCGTCCAAAACGTTTCGTGTTAAAAATATCCTCTTTGAATTTGTTGGGAAGCCCTAAAGTTCGAGAGAAGCCCTTGAACTCTGTTTAACCCAGCGTTTCTCAAACTGATTCAGCCATGGAATCATGTTTCTTCCAAGTGATCCATCTAATATCCTGGGAACTATTTTTTCTGCAGGGTCAAGATTTGCTAACATGTGTCCCATCCCCTACTCTGGCTCTACCTCGAAAATTCTACTTTGCTGATTTTGCCTCTTCCTCTAAGGATTGGCGGTGCCCTTGGCCTCCTGTTCCCAGGGTTTTTCATGCAAACCATGGAATTTGGATGGAAAGAGCTAGAACTGGAAAGGTGGAAAGAAAACGCGCAAGTTGCCAGGCTTCCCTTCTAGAAGATGGTACGGTTGAGCCGAAAGTGTGTAAATGGGCCTAAGGCGAGCTGCCTGTTGAAGAACTGATAGGAAGAAGAGGAGGGTGAGGGAGAGAAAGAAAAGCCGGAAGGGCTGCAGACAGGCATGTAGGGCTTGGGAGGGTGAGCGGCTCTTGTGCAGCTTTGAGGTGCAGGGCGTCTGGGAAATGAATGTGTTCCCGGGACTTATGAATCGGATCGACGGTAATGTTCTTTGACAGGTGCAACTAAAGACTGGAATCCCCATGTAATTCATTTTGAGTGTTCAACTGTGCATCTGACTTCAGCTCTGTCCAGAGACTGGACCGCGTGGACCTTGGAATTTATTAGAGCTACACATGGCACGTGATAATTTTCCAAGCGCTTTAATGTCTAAGCTTACCTGATCCTTATAAAACCTATGCGAAGAAGTTAAGACTGGTACTTCGATTTCGCAGATGAGTAAATTGACGCTCAGAGAGATCAGATGCCTTGCCCACGGTCCCGGGAATAGGCACCGGCTAGAGGCAGGGAGACGTGCAGACAGCATGAATTTTGAGCCAGAGACCTAGGCAAGGGCTGTCATTATATTTGCTTTGCTGTCAGAGCTAGCATAGCGATGCGAACACAGTGGGGTGGCCCCGTCCTTCTGCCAAAACCTGAGTCTGAGAGCAGTGCCCACTGGAACTTTGAGCTTGAAGTAAAGCACGGAATTAAGTTCTTATTATCCAGAGACCAGGGAGTGGTCACCCGGCTCCCTATCTCTTCCGCTTTTTCCGTGTCTCCTAGCCCTCGGAGCTCATTCTGAAAATGCCACGTCCCGTTTGCCCGCACCTACTGAGCCTGTAACTCTGGGTAGGGTGGATTCTCAGGCCCTTTGCTGGCCTGCAGCCACGTCACTGAAAGAACGGTTTCCAGACAGCCTGGCCTGTGAGCCCCACTGCTGCCGAACTATGGGCAGAAGGGCCAGCTTCCCAGCCAGTAAGGAGGAGGGAGTTGTGCAGGAAAGCAAGCAGTCTTGAGGAGGGTGGGGACCGTGCCTGCAAGGTTTTGCACATTTATCCCAGGTAGCCTCTGGAGATGGTGATGTGCTGTTTTGTGACACTTCTGGTCTAGGGAGACCATAGTTAGCTTGGGAAAGAGTTTTAATTGGCGAGTCATAGGAATACTTATGAAGTGAGGGGGGTAAGACCGTATACCCGGAGGAAATGTGTTGCGGGGATGTTTCTGGATTGTTGGGGGTCAATAGGGAGATCTCTGGACTGGCAGCCAGCAGGCCTGGATGCTCTCGTGTCGATCATAGTGTAGAAACCTCAGATGAGCTCCTCGCTCTGTCAGGGCTTTGCGTATTGCCGTTCAGATCACGCCATGGCCCCTGTGTGTGTCCCCATGGCCCGTTCCCCATGACAGGCCCCCGGTGTGCTTGTCGCCGTTCCCTTATGGTTCACCCAGGGGAGCAGATTCACCTCTTCTGTCATTTGAGAATATGGGTCTGGTGTCTCCGCTTTCCTGGTGGAGGCCCCCGTGCCTCCCCGCCGGCACGGCCACAGTTCTGTACCTGTGGCTCTTCACACAGGTCGCTCACGCATACAGCCAGCGTGGTTCCCCTCTTGGGCTTTCCTTGCGAGCTAGGTATCAAAAGACTGCGGGAAGGTAACATACCACCAGCTGCTAGTCATCTAGGTCTTGGGTTACCCAGGTTCTAGCTTTCTACGAAGGCAAGCCTTATGGGAAGTCATCTAGCTTGGTTACCTGCTATGTGCCTGTGACTCTTTTTTTTTTTTTTAATTTTTTAATGTTTATTCATTCCTGAGAGAGACAGAGAGAGAGAGAGAGAGAGAGAGAGAGAGAGCGTGAGCATGGGGAGGGGAAGAGAGAGAGAGAGAAAGACACAGAAATCCGAAGCAGGCCCCAGTTTCTGAGCTGTCAGCACAGAGCCCAATGTGGGGCTTGAACGTGTGAACCGCGAGATCACGACCTGAGTCGAAGTTGGATGCTCCACCGACTGAGCTGCCCAGGGGCCCCTGCGCCTGTGACTCTGTGTGTGAGTTCTCTCCTTTCATTCCTATGGCAGGTATGTAAAGACAGGTACTTTTTCTGGGAAAACAGAAGCTTAAGGGACATAAGTCACAGTAAGTAGAACTGAACCCAGAGAGTCTGACCCTGGAGCCCACATCCTATTTTCCATCAGGAAGTCACATGATAGGGAGTAGCCTTGTTCCCCAGGACCTGTTTGTGATGAGAACCTACAGCACTTGTCACTTGGGTACGAAGAGCTCCTTCACTCTGAATGACCCGAGTCACTCTGACCTAGATTTTCCCTTCTTCCCTCACTGTCTTTGGTCACTATTGACTCCATTTGCGTAATTGAGGAAGGAAAGGGTCCGGGGAAGTAGGTTGCCATGGGTCCCACAGCTCAGCAGTGCCACTGAGACTAGAACTGGGCTTCCTGCCTCCCAGCCCAGAGCTTTGGCCGCTGAACTCTGTTACATGAAACTCACAAAAGGAACATGAGCCTTTGGACCTGAGCTTCTCCAGCCATCAAGCCAGCTGAAAGGCATCTCAGGAATGCAGGTTGTCATGTGTGAAGCGATATAATCTTCAGGAACAAGTTCTGTGTGACTGGGAAGGATTGCCAGGATTGTTAGAATGTGTCTGTGGATGGGGTGACCATTCCTGTTAGAAAGGAAGGCGGAGAGAGGGTCTTTTCCTCACCCAGAGCATCCAGGGGAGACGTTTCCCAAAACTACGGCATTCTGCGTCCCCCCGCCCCCAGCCCGTCCGCCCAACTTGGGGGGTATAATGATAGTATTCATTTGCAAGACCTCTTGCCTCTTGCGTGGTCTCTTGACCTCTCCTGTGGAGAGGACATTGCCCTGCTGTCATTTTTTTCCCGGCCCCAGGAGAATGAGGCTGTCGGCCCTGATTAAGTGTGACTGGACTTATTAGTGCAAGAGTGTGTGAAGTGTTGGTGATTAACGAGAGCTGCAGGAATCTCCCCGCTGTCTTCACAGGGCAGCTCCTTGAAATCATTTGCCTGGAATCACAGCTCAATTGGTTTGGTTAGGAGAAATTCCTTCCTCCTGTAATGCTGTCCCCATCAGATTAGGGGCCACAGCTGAGAAGTTTCACCGTCCTCAAATGCTTGAAATGGATTTTGAATGATGATGACGGTCCCATGTGAAAGAATAAGCCGCTTGCCTGGCCAGGTTTAGGATATGAAGGAGAGACAGGTCCTAACCTTAGAGAAAGAGCCTAGCTTTGTATCTTAAGAGTTGGGTCAGATGGGGTTGGGAAGTCAAAATATAGAAATCACAGATCTCAGCACTCGTCTGGTCCAAACCTCTCTGTTGATGGATGAGGAAATCGGGGCCTGGAAAGGTGAATTTACTTGCTCGTGGTCACCCAGGTGGTTATTGGCAGTACTAAAGTTATAACCCGGCCTTCTTTTCTCCGTGGTACTGTGGTTCATGGAAGAAGTTCATAGCAGAGTACAAGGAAGAAGCCAGCAGTCTACTGGAAATTTTAAGATCCCCTATCTCCTGTCAATGTTGAAAGTCCTACCCACTTGGAAGCTAAACTTTCCCCATAGCGAGCAATATTCTCGTGTCCAAGGCATTGCCTCAATCAAACTCGAGGATCAAGGCTATTACATAACGTGTTGGACGGTAACCTAACCCATCTCAGAGCCTTAGTAACCTTTGGATCTGTCTCTGTATAGGAGTCCAAATATATTTCCTTGCTTCAGCATTGCGAATTCCATACATTGCAGTCATTTGATAAGATAGAAGCTTAAATCTTTTACTGCGGTTCAAACACACACACACACACACAAAAGCACATTAAAGAAACATGACCTTCGGTTCTGTTTTTTTGTTGAGACTCTGTGGTGGTTCAGGTCAAGGGAAGGGCGCTGTACGTTATTGCTGTGGTAGATGAGAAGAATTAGAAACCCAGGAGCTGTCCTGGAGCTGACTTATTGGGCTTCAGTCCCCTGGAATTCAGAAGCACGTGGCAGACAGAGCTCCCGTTGGGGCTGAGGGACAGTAGATGAGAAGACAGAGCGGGTAGATGAATAAGGAGCCTTCCTTGTAGGAAGCGTGCCCCACTTCTCTTTCTTTTCTTACTGTCGCCACTGCCACCCCCCGTCTTCACCTTGTATTCTCTCCTCACTTTCCTTTTACTTATCTGAAGACGCCTCTCTCCGTCTCCTGGAATCGTGAAATACAGCTTTTTCCAGGACAATGGAATTCGGAACGGCGCCCACGGTGATTTATGAAGTCAGCTGCAGAATGAGACAAATACTTCCCATTCTTCCCGCGTGCGTTACGCTCGGAAGATTCCCAGCGTTCACGGGGCCAGCCAACGACAAGGTCGCTTAAAACGAGAACAGCAGATAAAACCATGACTGACTGGACTTTTCCCCTGGATCAGTGAAGTACAGGGATCAACCTTTTGATTTCTGTCTTCCTGAAGCTACCAGGGCGGGCCTCCCACTCTGGCTGGGAGCATGGTGTTAATTCACGATCGCTGCTGCCACATAGCAGGTACCAACACCCGCCCGGCGCGTACTTAGCACCCACAGCAGGCACGCTCTAGGACGGCCGTTGGTTACATCTTGACATCTGTGCTGCATTGAGGGACGGCCTGTGGGGTGGGCAGGAAGGCGGCTTTGTCGGCATGAATAAGTAGGTGGTTAAAAGAAGCATTCCCGTGCGTCGTGAGGGTAAGTGGTATAAAGTTCTCAGACTGCCCCCTTTCCAGGCCCGTTGTACAAAATTGCCTGTAATCGGCACTCCCCTGAGCTGCCACGCTCCCCGTCTGCGGCTGAGAGCCCCTCTGAGGTTAGAAAACATCAAAGCCACCATATCCAGCCTAACCTTGACGACTCAAAGCCAACAAATGCGTCGGGGCTGCTGATGGAAAATGGCTTCTGGACAGGAAGATTTGATCCCTGCGCCCAAGTACTCTCAGGGGCTCTTGTGGAACTAAACTGGGTTTGTACTGAAATAATCCAGTAGGTGACGTTTTTAAAAATCTGGTAAATTCCAGAGGATGGCCAGATCCCGGAGCTGGACAAGGCTGTGTTCCCAACATGCCACCTGTTTGTTGTGCTTCGTACCTGGCTGCCTTCACATCTTTAAAACTCTGCTTTGATTTCCGAAGGCCTGTGTGTGGTCACGAGACATGAGCAGCTCCTCGTGATCCATGGGGACCTATGAAAAGGGTTCTTTTGAAAGCTGCCTTCAGGGAGAGTTCTCCCTTGTGGGCTTAGACGTGGCTTCTTAACTATTAAGTCTTAGCACGTGTGGATCCTGCACTCCAAGTGGGGCAGGCCCAGCAGGCGGGAGCCAGCATGGCTGTGCAGAGAGCGGACGGCCCCAGTGAGGGGAGGGACGGCCCCACCAGGTGCAGGCTCAGGTAATTTCCCCCAACAAGGTCCTAACATGGGAATCTACTCGAAGTAGACTTTTCACTGGTGAAGGGAGGCAAGCCTAAAAGGTCAGGGGGCCCCTGAACTCACAAAGCCATTTCTGAGAATTTGAGGCCATCCAGCCTCCTCCCACTGCTGTGGTGGGGAGTGGGGAGGCCAGTTCTCTCCTGCCGTAAAGCAGGTAGCAGCGTAGCTTGATTCCACGTTCAAGTTCAGAGCGCTCTCCATGGAACATGCTACCACAGTATCCTTTTAGTGTGAATGAAAATACAACCTACATCAGAGCGGAGTAAAGCGAACACTGAAAGGAAACCATTTAGCGGTGAATGTACACATCTAGACCTGGAATCCAGCAATTTCCTCGTGGTGGAAACCATCATGGTGGCTCCCACCAGAGACAGTTTGGCCCATGGGTTCTCCTCTGTCATGAGTTGGGTGGGGGAGGGGGTGGTTTCGCCTCTTTGATGCTCACATCCGTACGTAAGAGCCAGTCCCCTTAATATCTGTAGGTTTCTGTCGTCGATAAAAACAAGCCCAGCCTTTCCTATTTATCTTCTGTCCCCGTTGCCTTTCGGCACAAAAACCTGTGTTCGAGAGCTTAGCGTATGCCAGGCCCTGGGGGAGGTGTTCGTCATACGCTTACCCCTCTGCGTGGTGGAGGAGAGGCTGTGGGCATCGCTGACTCAACGCTGACGACTCCCGTTGTCGCTTCTCGACGGTTGGTTGAAACTGGTAGGCGTGTTCCACGCGTTCGTCCTTGATGAAGGTGACAGAGATGGAAACCATAGTCCGGGTTCTTCCGATGTCAGTCCTGAGTGTGTGATCCAGCGCCCAGCTTGCGATGTCTGGGAAATGCGGGGCCTCTGAGAAGTCATTTCCTACCGGGTTTAAGTCTGAGCGCTTCCTTTCCAAGAGAGGATTAGAAATCCTGTCCCCGTCCCTTGTCTTCTCCTGTGGACTTGGGGGCACTTGTTCGAAGACCTTTCAACTTTTAACATCGTCTTTCGTTTTTTAATGTTTACTTATTTTTGAGAGAGAGAGAGTGCGACTGGGGGAGGTACAGAGAGAGGGGGACAGAGGACCCGAAGGGGGGTCGGCGCTGACGGCAGTGAGTCCGGTGTGGGGTTCCAACTCACGAGCCGTGAGAGTGAGACCTGAACCGAAGCCAGATGCTCAAGCGAGCCACCCAGGCGCCCCTCAACTTTTAACGTCATCTGAAAAGCTAGTTAAGGAAAGTGTCTGTGGCTTACAGGGATGGTGGTGGAGTTTGTAACCTGTCCTTCCTAGGAGAACCTGAGCTTTTATAGCAACAGGCACTTAGTGAATGTGGGACTCACTAGGTGGACACAGCTGTCCTGGAGTCAGGCCATCCAAAATGTGATTAATCTCGGATGCAGGCATAGGGTGACAGCCACAGTTAGATAAACTGTCTGCGGTGGGATGTTCGGGGAGCACTGGGGGCAAGGAGCAGTGAGCTGAGCTCACCCAGCCTGTGTGCTTAAACTCCACCTAGCTTACACCAGACTCGGTCTTGGGAAGAAAATGAGAGCTGACCGATTCTGCAGTCGGTCAACTATCCTCTTTGGAGGCCAGACCCTGAGAATATTGCCTGTGGTTTGTCCTCACAGCCTGTGTGGGTCGCTTAGGACTGTAGGGGAACAGGCTTCCTTGTCCTGTGTCCTCCTCTCCAAGTTAAGCCGCGGAATACCGAGAGCCAGGGTCAAGTTCTGTTCTTGGGCTATTAAAAGATATGGTTAAATAGCTCCTCGGCACCCCCACCCCTGCCCCAAGAAAGGAAGGAAGGGAGGGAGGGGAGAAGGAAGGAGGGAAGGAAAGAAAGAGGAGTGGCCAAAAACAGACCCAAGTGGGCTATGTCTTACGGCAAGACTGGGAAGGCTCACCTGGGTTGGGCTTGCGGCCACTGGCATCCCAGGGGAACTTGGACTCCAGGTTCGCGGCTCTGCTGCTTAGACGGTGGCTTCCCAGTCCCTGGTCTGCAGGAGCAGCAGGGAGACCTGGAGAAACCGAGTTTCTCTTCATGTGGCGAACCCACCAAACGTTCAGTTGTGATTGGCGAAGGATGCTGGAGCGTCTGGACCACTTTTATTAAACGTGGAAGGGGGACTTGGGCTCAGTACCGTCTGTCCTTCCAGTTGACTGATTGTTCTAGAACTGGTGAGTTTCTACTTCCTGGGCCATTTCAGGAAGGAAAACATCTCCACACCCTTCTTTGTGAGCATGGGCGCATCGGAGCAACCTTAGGTTTTTCCGTCTCTTCCTTTGCTGACTTCATGGGTTTCTGTCCGCGTGGCCCCCGGCGCATCCTCTCCCGTCCCGGGCCCTTCTTGTGTCCTTTGCAGAGGGTCCCCACGCCCTTCACCTGCTCTTTTCCTTTCTCCTTCCCAGAGCCAAGCCATGCGCATCGTGCGGACGGTCGGGCAAGCCTTCGAGGTCTGCCACAAGCTAAGCCTGCAGCACACGCACCAGAACGCAGACGGCCAGGAGGACGGTGAGGGCGAGAGGGACAGCAGCAGTTCGGGGGAGCCAGGTAGGCGCCTGGGCGGGTCGCTGCAGTGGGAGGGTTGGCCACCAGCATGGGACAGTGCATTCCTTCACGAAGCCCCAGACCGTCAACCCACTTAAAAAGCACATTTATTTTTTTTTTTCTCTTTCTCTCTGGAGTCTACATTTTCTTTAAGGAACGTGTGTGGCTTTTATAATAGACAATTAAAGATGTTTATCGAACACGGAAGCATTTAAGCTGCTTTGTGCTACCAAATCCAACCCCAAAGAAAACTTCAGTACAAAAGCACCTTCATAAAACAAATTAGAAAGAAGATAAAGTTATAATTACCTTCATGGCTTTTAAAAAATTGTTTTTAATGTTTATTGATTTTGGGGAGAGACAGAGTGTGAGCGGGGGAAGGGCAGAGAGAGAGAGAGGGAGACACCGAATCCGAAGCAGGCTCCAGGCTCCCAGCTGTCAGCCCAGAGCCCGACGCGGGGCTCGAACCCGCGAACCGTGAGATCACGACCTGAGCCCGAGTCGGACGCTTAATTGGCTGAGCCACTCAGGCGCCCCACTTTCTTCCTGTTTCTAAATTCTGTAGTTCTGTAGACGTTCCACGTGGACGTTATTCCAATAGCTCTCACTTTGAAGTGTCACCGAGAGTCAGGAGGATGGCAGAGTTGTCTTCCATCATGTGGATCGTCTCACAGTAAATGTGGGGAAAGTATGAGCATCAGGAAAGAGCAGACGGAAAGTCAGTATTGTTTATATCGACTTCTAATGTGGAAAAGCCAAGAAAAGAAACTAATCACTGTTAGAAACAGGAGAATTCCTTTAAGGAGGTGAGGTCTGATAGTACGACCAGTAACTCAGGGTTATGTTTTCCAGCAACGACCACTTGGAAGTCTTAGCAGAAGAAAAAAGTCATTAGCATAACAATTTAAAAAGACAAAATACCCGTGAATGATTGTAATAAAATGTCTACATTTTACCGGAAGAAAGTTGTAAACAAGTGGAAGGTTCTTGGATGGGAAACCTGAACCATCCTTTTTATTAAAAAAAAAAAAAAAAAAAGCCAATTCTCCTGTGAATCTCTCAATTTAACAGCACAGTGCAGATTTCTGATGGCAAAAGGGGCACATCAGAAAGCTGTCGTCTTCAGAACTTGCAGGATCCAGATAAGGCAGGGTTCAGAGGAGCATCCAAAGGTTCAACTACTTATTTTTGTAGACCGATAACCAATCATGAAAATCAAGTTAGCTAAGCACCCAGTTCGGGACGCTGCAAAGTGCTTGAGAGCAGACCCTTGAATTTCATTCCGGCTGCACCTGTCCCTGGCTATGTGATTTGGGGGCAAGTTCATAACCTCTCCGGGCCTTTGTTTCCGCTTTGGAAGAAACTAGAAAGAACGGCAGAGCAATAAGTCAGACAGTTGTTGTGACAATTAGGTGAGCAGATACACGAAAAATGCCTAGTCTGGTGTTTGGCCCGTAGTAAACACCAGATCCGCATTCGCTATTATTATTCTAACATAGATACGGAAAGATCGGAAAGGCAAGAAGAGAAAATTTTCTGGAAAAGAGGAGTAATGACAGGTGAGTGGCTTTGCAGACATGAAAGCATAAAGCTCTAATAGTAAAACTGCTGATGTAGGACTGCTTCCCTGACGGGGGGTCAGAATGGAAAGTTCAGACATAGACCCAGAAACACACGCTAACACAGGGCACCGTGGAAATAGAAGCCCTCCAGAAAAAAATATAGAAATCAAGTTTAAAAATCCACATGCCTTTGACCCCCAGCTTCCCCTCTCCGAATTTATCGTAAGGGTAAACCCATACATGCGTATGTGAAGTTACATAAGCAAAGAACTGGAAACAGCATGCGGGGGGTTTTCAAATAAATTATGGTACAAATAGCAGAATACTGCACAGTCATTAAAAAGAATGAGTCTGCTCTTGGGACTCCTGGGTAGCTCAGTTGGTTAAGCGTCTGACTTCAGCTCAGGTCATGATCTCACGGCTGATGAGTTGGAGCCCCACATCGGGCTCTGTGCTGGCAGCTCAGAGGCTGGAGCCTGCTTCGGATTCTGTGTCTCCGTCCCTGCCCCTCCCCGAGTTGCACTCTGTCTCTCTCTCTCTCTCTCTCTCTCTCAAAAATAAACATACGTTAAAAAAAAAAAAACAACTTTAGAAAGAATGAGTCTGCTCTCTATGAAATGATACAAAGTCTGTCCAAGATACCTTGTTGAGTTTTTCTTTTAAAAGAAATTTTTTAACGTTTATTTATTATTGAGAGACAGACACAGGACATGAGCAGGGGAAGGGTAGAGAGAGGGGGAAACACAGAATGCACATGCACATGCTCTCTCTTTCTCAAAATAAGTAAATAAACTTTAAAAAAAAGGATACAGTGTATTACCTGTATCATACAAAACACGTATTAATTGACTGTTACTGATAAGGCTATTAACAGCAGGCCATTAAGTGTTTGGGGAGGCCAGAGTTACACACGGATGGATCTTTGACTGCATGGGGTGGTCTGAGCCCCTAATCCCCACGTTGTTCAAGGGTAAACTGTGCTGCGCTCTAAGTGCATATTACTTATTAGCTGGTTTGCAGCTCAGACTCTGAAATACATGACCCAGCCCATCTCTGCAGTGTGGGAAGTAGCCAGGGGATCCCTCAAGTCCCATAGGTCTGAGTTAAAGGATTAATCAGGGCTCCCTCTGATCACAGTGTTTGCAGCATGCAGCTGAGCCTCCTTTGAGTAATATTAGTGTGTGGGATGGCACAGATCTGGGATGGGAAACATTTCTTCCTCAAGGAAAGCTGCTTACCGCCCAGCCCCATAGTCACTTCCTTTTTACGGCCCCCGCTTGCTTGCTTACGGCCTGCAAACCACTAGGATACACGTTTCTTCTTTCCATAAGTGCTTCCCCCGGAAGCATTTATCTGCCGCGTTAGGATTTGTCTCTGTTAACGGAGCACCTTGCGGCACCGGACTAGAACTCTTGATCGGTAGCTGTTTGTGTGTATTTTTGTTTTGTTGATAGGAGTCTCCCATGCGGGGGACTTGTCATTTAACGCACAGTTTGTCTTTCCACCGGAGCCACCTCGCCTCTCCCATGCCCTCCCTGCCTGCCTTTCTTGCCTCCCTCATTCTTCCCACTGTTCCCGACCCTCGGGGAGATGTATCTTGTGTAACTTTTGGCAGCAGCTGCCGTAGGCCGGGTCCCCGGGGCTCAGAGCCAGGTGGGGCCGCTGCTCCTGTTCCGCTGGCCCGCCTCTGCCTGGTGCGGTTTCTTTGACTCCTGCAGAGGGTTTCCTGGGAGAGCTCCCGTTCCCTTGGAGGCGTCATCCTCCCACGGCAGCAATCCAGTGCGGGGAAGGGCTTGGAACCCTTAGGAGGAATAGAGCTTCTTAAAAAGAACACTCGTCATCTAGACAGCGAGCAACGGGCTGGGGTACCTGTTACACCTGCATCTCCTGGGCCTCCTGCTCCATCAGGACCCCCGAGCACGCTGCTCACCTCACCCCTCTGCTCTCCCACCTCACCCACCCCTTCGTCCCTGGCAACCACTGCCTGATCCTTTGTTTCTCCTGGGTTTTAGTTTCCTCCTTCCTTCAACAGATGTTTATCTAGTTCCCCTGATGTGCCAGGCTTGATTCTGGGTAGGCTGTGAACAAAAAAAAGGGTCCCTGATGGCAAGGAGCTCGCTTTCAAAGTTGGGGGGGGCGGGGGAGGTGGTGCAAGCACGTGACAGATAAACGAGATCATCTGAGAGCATGTAAATGCAGGGAAGCGGGGTGGGGGGCTTTGCAGGTGGAAGCAGCCGGCCAGTTGGGAAGCAGGGTGGCACTGGTTTTAAGCACCAGGCCTGGAGCCAGACTGGCAGGCTTTGAGCCCCAGCTGCAGCCTTACCAGCTCGGTGTCTCAGTTTATCTGTCACTGCCTGCCTCTTAGGACGGTTGTAAGGACAAATGATTTATACAGGTAAAACCCTTAAATCGTACCTGGAATGTACTAAGTGCTATTTTTTTTAAATGTTCATTTATTTTGAGAGAGAGGGAAGGAGAGGCAGGGAGAGAGAGAGAAAGGGAGAAAATCCCAAGCAGGCTCTGCAGTGGTAGCTTGGAGCCCTGCACAGGGCTCGATCTCCCGTGAGATCATGACCTGAGCCGAAACCAAGAGCCAGGCACCTAACCAACTGAGCTACCCAGGTGCCCTAGTAAGTGCTATTTGATTTTAAGCTATTACTACTGCAGTTTTGAGGCCAAAAAAAGAAAAAGAAAAAAAGTGGGCATTTCCAGCACTTTGTGCCCGAGCTGATAACCCCTTGTTCTTTTTTTAAACCGTTTTATTACGGTATAATTGACATGTGAAAAGTTCTGCATTGATTCAGCAGCACCTATCCATTTAGCCCCTGCAACCGCCTTCCAGAGTTACGCTTCTGGGGTCACCCGGCTCTGCCAGGCTGCTTGTCCCCAGCTTGTGCCTTGTGGCCAGTGTCCCCCAGTCCAGGATTACCCTTCACCTGCCTCTTCCTGAGCCCAAGCCACCACTTCTGCCCCTCCTGGGGGGGGGGGGGGTCACCTGAGTCTTTTGCTATGTTGACTTCCTCCCCACTGCACACAGACAAGATCAAGCCTTTCTCCATAACAAAACCAAATCCAGTCTTCCTTGCCCCTGCATCGCCCCCCCGAGCCTTGCCCCTGCATCACCGCCCCCGCCCCCCAGCCTTATCTCTTTCCTTTCCTTCAGAGCTCAGCTCTTTGCCAGACTTATCTGCACTCTCGTGTCTTCTTCCTAGTCCCCCACCCTCGCTGTTACTCCTTCAATCTCCAGTTGGTTGCCTTGCCTGCTGGCCTTTCCGGGGACCCCGGTCAAGGTCACTGAAGGGCCCCCAGCTAGCAAACTGAACCAGCCTCTCTGTGCAGGGTTCATCACGGGGAACAGAGCACTAGCCTACCCTGCTTCTGGGGCACCACCCCATATACACGCACACACAACCTTTCTTTATCTGCGACTTGCTTTCCAACATCCTTTGTGCTTCTCCTGGTTCCTGGCGCCCTTTTCTGACTTCACTGGTTTCAACTGATGTTTATTTCCAGGCCAGGCCGTTCTCCTGAACTCTCCACTTACGTACCCAATAGCTGAGGGGTATCTCCACTTGGCTGTCACAGACCTTGTGATTCCAGCAGGTTTAAAACTCAGTGCATCCTCTTATCCACAGCCCTGCTCCTCCTGAATTTTCCCTATAGGACGCCAGCCCCTACCGGATCACCTAAATCAGAAATTTCAAAACGTCCTTGCATATTCCTCTCTCCTTCCCTCCTTCCTCCCACCTCCCACTCTCTCTCTCTCTCTGCCACCAGTTTTTCCCCACATCCTGTGATTTCTGCCCCCCCTGAAAAATCTTTGACATCTGTTCCCCTCTTGTCTGCTACGGCTAGCATAAGCCCTCCTGTTTCTCACCCGGGGTATTGCTTTTCATCTTGTCCCTTCTAGATCCGTCCTCCACATCATCTCTAGGGTGAAACTCGAAAGAACGAAATCCTTTGGTATTACTCACCTGCTTCCAGTCCTTCGAGATGAGATCCGCAGTCTTCCTGGTTGGGCCCCTCCCTACAGAGCCATTTGCAGTGAATAGCGCCTGTATCTTTGCCCCTGCCTCCCCATCCCGTGCCTGCTTCCTCACCTGCCTTAGCTGGCACTTCTCCAGGTGGTGTTGTGCCCTCTGGACAGGCTGCTCTAACCCCTGCCTGAGTTAGCTGTCCGTCCTCTGTTGCCCTGCACCCCGGATCAGAGGGGACACGGCCCCCTGCTGTATCCGTGCTGTGTGTCTGTCTCCTCCTTCAGGCTGGGGAAGCCTGGAAAACACAGCTTTGGCTTATTTATTCTTATGCCCGGTAGATTTCTGTCACATACGGGTGCTTAATGAATGCTCATTGAACAAATGAAATCAGCATATGTCCTGCGGCTTCTAGTTACAATTCACTGCATCGAGTAGACGTGGTTTAAATAAGCAATTCAGAAAGTGGCACTCCTCCCCACTTCCAGGTCCAGTCCTCTCACCCTTGCGCAGGTGGGAATCCACACAGCCCAATCTCCTGTCTCCCAATTTGCTAGAAGGTTTCGTTTTTTGTTTTGTTTTGTTTTTAAATATCATTTCTTGTCCTTTCAGCTTCTGGGTCCCAGGAAAGTGGCAAATACCAGATCTCCCTCTTGTCTGTTAGGACCTGAGGAAGATCGTTAGCTGTGGGTCCACCCTCTAGACCTTGCCTTGCCCGATGTGCTAACAGGTCCACCCTCTAGATCTTGCCCTACCCGATGTGCTAACAGGCACGGCGTTCCGTCCACCCCAGCTTACCCTCCCGGTGCTTACAGATCAGTTACTGGACTGACCTCCGCCCATCAGCCACAGTCAGCGATCGTGAAAACCAGCTGTTTTCTCAGCCAAGAGGGAGAATTGGGCGTGAAGGGTGGGTGGAGACGTCAGGGAGCCAGTGGCCTCTCTAGACATGACAGTCCTGAAGGTGAAGTGCCGGGAAGGGAGGACCCTGGCCTCGGTGGTGCCCTTCCCTTCCCTCCCTCTCTGTCATCCCCGCAGGCCGCCAGCTCACTGGAGCCGAGAGGGCCTCCACGGCCACCGCAGAGGAGACGGACATCGATGCAGTAGAGACCCCGCTCCAGGGGAACGATGTCCTGGAATTCAGCCGAGGTGTGACCGACCTTGACGCCGTAGGGAAGGAAGGAGGTTCCCACGCAGACCCCAAGGTAGGCAGGACGTGACCCGTCACACCGTCTGCACGCATGCTGCCTCCTGGAGCACAATGTGCTGCGGCCTGGACCACCGTCAGAGTCCCCTCCTGTACCCGCTGGGTTAGCTTCCGCGTGCGGTGCATACGACCAAGCGGAGCAGCTTTCGTCTCCTCTGCGGGGGCCCGGCTCCTGCAGATGGGCCCGGTGGGCCGGCGCTCGACCCTGCTGTGTGTCAGGACACCACAGAGTTACCCTTGACGTGCGCCACCCTCCAGGGTCCCCTCTGTCCTGAGTCCCCTTCTCCCCGGAAGCCCTGCCCTCAGTGGCTCCTCATGGCAGCCTGATACCTGTGCAGACTAAGCCTCGAGCACCAGGACCGATCCCTTGGGGCTTAGCTGCTGGAGCGGAGTTCGTCCAGGCTCCCTCTGCCTGCGGCCAGCGACTGTGCACTTTGGTGCTGCCTCCTGCTGATGCCACAGAGGCTGGCAGTGCGCCCTTTGGGGGCCGGAAACTGCGAGACCACCTGAGGCATCATCAACTCCAACCTCACATCCTACAGCTGAGATGGCGGGACTCCCGAGAGGATCCCGATAGAATCCAGACCGAGAGGGGCGTCTGGGTGGCTCAGTCGGTTGACTGTCCGACTCTTGGTTTCGGCTCAGGTCATGATCTCGTGGTTCATGAGTTCGAGCCCCACATCGGGGGAGAGATTGTCTCTCTCCCTCTCTCTCTGCCCCTCCTCTTCTCTGTCTCTCAAACTTAAAAAAAAGAATTTTTTTTACAAAAGAATCCAGACTGAGAAAGTGATAACTTGAGAGCACATTCCAACCCGAAGACACAGCAGAAAACCCGGAAGGACAATGCTAAGAGAGGGGGCTCCCCCTAGATTCCCCGTGTCACGGCCGCCTCTCCTTCCTGCCGTGTGTCGGCCTTTTCCGGTGCAGGCTGTGGGGCAGCTCATCAGGAGGAGGGAGAAACCTGTCTGGTCTGGAGGGTGGGATGGTCCCAAGTCATCACCTGATGCTTTCTTGGTGACATTTGTTCCCTGCAAGCGGCAAGAGCTGTCACTGGGTGCCTTTCTCCTGCACGTCTGCAGAGGGACCAGCAGCAGACCTCCCGGAAACGAAATGGCTCTCCCTGCAGTTAGTTGATTTATGGATCCCATAAGCCATCTTCGTGACAGTTCCCACCTGCCCAGAGGGAGACAGGAGGGAGGGCACAAAGACGCCGTTCAGCCTGGCCCTCCCCGCGAGGCACACCCTGCTGGACTAGCCTCCCTCAAGCCTCGGGGCCCCGGGGGCAGCCCTGGAGGAGGGAACCCCGAGGACCCATCGGAGTGAAGGTGGAACTGCCCCCTTCCGGGTCTCATAGTAGGGTGGTGGGTGGCCAGAGATGGGCGCCCCAAAGTCCGGGTGTGGTATCGCTGGATATGGTGCGAGAGGCAGGTGCCCACCGTCTGCCTCCATCGCAGGGGGTCAGTCACTGAGGGTCCAGGCAGGGTGTCCTGGCAGGTGGCCCCGGCCGCCACACCACCTCTTCCCGGGAACCTGTCCACACGGCTGCTGGGGACGCCGCATCTCCCTCCACCCGTGCCCGGGCCGTCTGTGTAAGAGCGGTCACTGCCCTGTGCTCTCTTCTCTCTCCAGGCTTCTCCCCACCCCCAGGAGCCCGTGCTGGCAGCCTCGCCCAGGATGCTCCTCCCCTCCTGCCCCTCGCAGCCCCCAGGCCTGGGCCCGGGGACGCCGCTGTCCTCCCACCACCAGATGCAGCTCCTCCAGCAGCTCCTCCAGCAGCAGCAGCAGCAGACGCAAGTGGCTGTGGCCCAGGTCCTCCTCCGCCTCCTCCCTCCCCCTCAGGCTCCACTCTCATGGGCTTGACGCGCCTTCCCTGGCGGGGGGCGAGGGGCAGGTGTACAGCCTAGGGAGCCGTAAGGGATCGCTCACGCTGTTGGGTCATTGCTTGTTGGGGAAGGGGGGCGAGGGGGATGCGGTTGGGCTAGGAGGGAACGTTCTGGTTTCCCGCGTACCCCCCTTCCCCCCCGCTCTGAGCTGGGCTTGGCTGGCTTGGCTGGACGTTGTTGGATAAGGACCTGAGCTCACCAAGGAAGGAGGTGCACACAGAGCCCCCCTCCCCTTCCTGCCTCATTTTCCTGGTGTTCGGGTGGGAAGGGACGCCTTTGGAGTCAGGACAGCTGTGACCTTGTGCAACCAGTCTTAAAAGAGCTTCAAGGACGAATTTGCACCAAACACCCTTGCAGAGCCTCCCATCCCGCCCCCTACTGGCATCCTAACTGCCTTGTCCATTCAAATCCCCACACATCCGTCAGTGCCCTGCTTCTTCCCGGCAGGATTTGATCTTGTACTGGCCTTGGAATTCATCCCAATGGGATCTAACTTACAGGATGTTAGGTGCTGTATGTGAGCTACGTGAGAATTGGCTTCGATCTCAGGAGCGAAGTGCTGTTTGGGCCCCAAAGGCTTGTCAGGCCATGGCCTTGCAGAGGACCAAGCTGGTTTCCCTTGCTGCTTCCGGCAAGGATTCCTTCTGCTTCCTTTCCACAGAGGGGATTCTATCCACATCTGGAGGGGATTCTAATCCACATCTGCTTTGGGACTTGTGAGTCTGACTTTCATAGGCTCATACCATTCATAGGCTGAATTCTGAGACTGAGGGATGGGTCAGGCTCTTGGGTGGGGTGGGGAGGGGGTTGTGGATAAGGGCAATGAGGAGGGTGGGGCCTCCCGAGCAGGGGAGTGGTGTGCGGTCTGGCCAGGCAGCTCCACGCGCTGGCGTTCTCGATCTGTGTGACTAGGCTGACCTCTGAGGCTTTCTGCGTTCTAGAACGTCAGGGAGCAGACTTCTCTGGGGAGCACTCCCTGATCCCTGTTGTTTCTCCTGCTTATCCTTCTCACGACCCTTGGGGTGGAGGGGTGGCCCAGTCACAGCTGTGCTCTCCCATATGCACACCTTGAGAAAGCACCGGCCGCCTCACCAGAGCGGGATCTGCGACGACTTAGTTCTTGAAAAGACTTAGTTCTCTTAACAGAGTCTCACAAGGACGGGTCCTGAGATGTAAGCCTCTCGGAGGACTTGTGCAGCCAGGTGGGAGAGAGTAGAATCAGTGTGCCATGGCTCCTAGGTGATTGGAGCCTTTAAAAAATTCTGACGGTGAAACAAAAGGATGTGTGCTAATGGTAGGAGCATTTGCAGGTGTTTCCAGAACAGCAAGAAAAAGAAGGCAATGTCATTAATGGCTTCTTATACTTGGGGGGGGAGGGGGTGGGGAATCATTACTCTTTGTCAAATAACAGAATTCATCTCGTCTCCTTAATGGCGGTGTGGCAGTCCCTAGCGTCCCCTCCTCCCCGTTGTGACAGGATCACAAAGCCTCAGTGCTCCAGCACAGGGCCATTCCACGACTCACATCATTTCCGGAAGTTTCCCCTTGAATACAAATCCATTCTCCAACCCATAATACTTTTCTCTTGCAGCGTATCAATTGCCGAGTAATTATTATTTATCTAAGAAAGGGCTTGATGCATATTCATGATAGATATTACCAGCGAGTCATTTGAATTTGAAGTCACTGCTAAACGCTAAAGGGAAACTAGACACAAGCGTACAATCTACACAACAAGAAGATTGTTGTGTCGGTCTGGGGAAGCATTCAGTCTGCAAAGCCACAAGACCTGTAACTGATCGTGGCTTTGCCACAAGCAGCATGAAACCCTAAAAGTGGTTTTCCGGTAGGGAATCAGGCATCTGCCTCAGTGGGGCAGCACTGCCCTGTTTTAATGGTCTCTCTCCTAGAAGACAGTGGATCTCAGGGAAGGGAAGAGTGTGGTGCTTGGGTTTACTTCATTGCCACTCCCACGGGCTCTGAGTCACAGTCTGTGGATTGTGGCTGGCGGTGTCCTGCCTGACCCTTGGTTCCCGCAGTGACGTGGCTGATTGGCCAGCATCGTGCATCGGTCCTGGCGAGGTGACGGGTAGGGCCGGAGACTTGCGGCGTCTTCAGCCGGACGGGGAACTTGAGGTCAGAGATAGCTTCTTGAACATACATCTCTCCCCCTCTGCTGCCTGGGAACGCAGAAGAGGTGGGGTGTCGCAGCCGGGGCTTTCAGATCCTGTGTCCTCCAGCCGACTGGGCCCTAAACCCTCCTTCTGTTACAAGTTCTTCTGCACGTTCCTTTCTCCCATTCTAGAAAGAATGGGCTTGGTATTAGTTTCCATGTCTTTGGGTGAAAACTATTGTATAGGAGATAGAAGTGGATCAGTAGGCCTTCTTGACATCTTTCATGCATTTAAAATAGGGCAGACCAACGTTAAAAAAAAAATTTTTTAAAAAAAGGGGGGGCGCCTGGGTGGTTCAGTCGGTTAAGCGTCTGACTCTCGATTTCAGCTCAGGTCGTGATCTTAACGGTTAGTGAGTTCAAACCCTGCCTCAGGCTCTGTGCTGACAGCATGGAGCCTGCTTAGGATTCTCCCTCTCCCTCTCCGCCTCTACCCTGCTCTCACTCTCTTTCTCTCTCTCCAAATAAACAAACATTAAAAAAAAAAAAAAACCTGCCACAATCCCCAAAATTCCAGGGGGCAAGAATACCATGACCTCAGCACTTCAGGTAGGAACACAGTTTCTTTCTCTCTGGAAGCATCCAAGTCCTCCTATGTGACTTCTGGGTTGAGCTAAGGGTCCAGGCAGAGTTCCTTGCAAACAGGTTCACTCTTGGGGTCCCTTGTGGCATCCTGTATGCATGCCCCCCTCCCCATGTACTCTTCACAGGCTACTCCGTTCTGCTGTTGTCCTGGGACCGGGCTTGGATCTCCTTAGCAGCGTTCTGATTTGTTCTAAGACCTTAAGATCTGTCCCAGCCTCTCCCTAATTGGTTCAGAGCCTCTCTAGGGGAGCCTGCCCTGGCCTTAGAGGTACAGGGGCAAAGGAGTTGTTCAACCAGCTCTTAAGCGTTTCTAGCTTAGACCTCAGTGTGTGAATAAGCCCCTCTGACCGCTTTCCCCACCCAGCATGAGGCTTGCCTGGCTGCACTAGCTTCCTCTTCTTTCAGCTGGGCCAGAAGTTCAAGGGTGTGAATGAGGGCATAGCCAAGCCCCAAACCAGAGCTGGGACATCGCTGGCACCTGCATGGCCATGAGCTGGGCCCCTAGAGCTCCAGAATCGGCCTGGGCACCTCGGCTGACTGGCAGTAGTTAAGTAGGCCGGAGTCCTCCACACTTTGCCAGCTCCTGGCCTAGCTTGTGAGTGCACTGTCGCTTTCTAAAGATTTCTCCTCTACCCGCTGCCCCTGGTGCTTATCCTGAAACCCGTGATTGGTTACTTCTGCTTCGCGATCGCGTACGCTGTCGATGCAGGAGCCGCACAGAAAACCCTCCACACCCCACCTCCAGGCCCTAGACTGAGCTTTTGTCGCCGTGGCTTCTGCCAGTCCCCAGCACCCCGGGTGCACTGCCCAGTCCCTGCCTTATGCATGCTGAGACAGCGTCACCTGCCTCCGCTGGTGCGTCCGGTGGGGGGTGGGGGGGAGGGCAAATTGCTGTGGTTCTCTCCACGCCATTTCCATGTGCCTGCTCCCTAACTTCAGCCTGGCCCTGCCCCCACTTCTCACGGAGGAGCTGGAGTCCAGGCAAGTAGGCTGGAGAGCGAGTGGGCAGTGGTCTGGTGTCGCTGGGTGGGCTGAGGGAGGGTGTCCGAACTGGAGGGTGCAGGGTTCAACTCCCACGTGGGGCGCCGTGGCGGGAATGCGGAGCGGGACACCGCACCCCAGCCGTGACCTTCCCACGGACTTCGTCTGTGAAGTGGGATAGTCGTTGCCAAAGACCCTGTGGTTCTGGAAAGGAGAGGCTAACCCATACCTTTTCAGAAATTAATACGGCCTGCTTTTGCGAAAGGTGTTGAATTCTCAGAAAGAAAAGCATGCCGAATACAAAGAACTGTCCCATCTGGGAGGCGGGAGGGGGCGGTGTCTGCTCCCCGTTCACGTTCACGGTGGAGGAAGCGAGCACACACAGCTAGAGCAGACTGCCCAGAGCCCAGGCTGAAAATCGTGCTGCCCTGTTTCAGTGCCTCGAGGCCAGACTCGTATGTGCAAAACACAGGGACTATTAAGTGGCCTCAGATTTAAAAGGAGTCCAGGCTGTTTCGTCGCAGCCTGGCCTGGTTTGGGCTCTGCCGTGGCACGGACTGCACGGACAAAGTGATCCTTCTGCCTGATGTCACTTCTGATGGCTGCAGAAGGGCCCGTTGGCGCTGGCTTTAGGGAGCGGTGTGTGCTTTTGCATTCCTGGGGTTTGAAAACACTGGAAATGTTCTGACTCTGCATTTGCAAAGCTAAAATTCTTACTTAATCTGTTCGAGGAGCACTCAGACTCAGGAGCGTTTTCTCCTGGCACTTACTGCCTGAAGGAAGCATTAGATTCAAGGGCCTTTTATGTATTGATGGCACTCCACCAGGGGTACTGGATTACCTGCAAAAAGAAGCTTCCAACATTCCCCCCCCCCACCTCGCTTCTGCAGGAGGGGACTCCTCTTTTGTCCCCAGTCCTCATTCTGTGATGTCAGAATGGGAATCTAGGGATTCTCTTCAGTGAGCCTTTGACACATGGCCCCCAGCGCTGACTGCCATGTTCACCAGGATGTGGGATCCTGGATTGCCTGAGCCTCTGGGGGCCCCCTCGGGTGAGAGTTGGAGGAAGTGAGGTCCAGGTGGAAATGAATTCGCTACAGTTGCATAGGGTGTAACCGCCAGACTGGAGCATTCCAGCTCCCGGTCCAGTGCTCCCAAGTGGCCCGTTGTCCTGGGATGCGAGTCCTCGAGTCCCTGGTGTGTGTGCAGGGAGCCCGCTGTAGATGCCGATTAGCAGCGTCTAGACTTCTCTGCTTTTTCTGTTCATATGCATTGAAAACTTTATCCCACATTTCTGCCTCATGTTTGTTTCAGTCCAAAGGAAATAGAAAAATGGGATAATTAACCCACCTGCACCGTAGATGCCTTTCAACGATACTCTTGATTGGAGTACGTTACCTTACTCACAGATGGGAGGTTAAGCTTGGCCCTTTCTCAGGAGGCACTTCTGGAGCCTTCCCACAGCAGTTGTTCTGTTTCTGAGAATCAGCAAGATTTGGGGGACTCTCAGGGGAAATACCTCCATGTCTCAGTTTCCAAAGAAAATAAAGGCTTAACAGCCACCCCGCCACCTGATACTCTGCTTCAAATATTATTGCCACTTCTTTCCCTGTTCTCCTTGCTCTCTAGATCCTTCCTTAGTTTCCATGAGGCAGCAGATGAGGCTGATTTCTAAACCAAACTGTCACGTCCGTCCTCAGCAGCACCTTATGGAGGACAGATTTACTTTAGACTCCTTACACATCCGCCCCCTGGGGCAAGACAGGCCCAGCCTCGGGAGCCACTAATGGAAAGTGGCAACTAATCTCATTAGCGGCTCCCACATAACCGACTGCAAGGTCAGGTCCTCAAATCTGCCAGGAAGGAAGCAGCTGCTGAATCCAAGAGTGGGAGTCTCCAAGCGTCAGCGGCTGGAAGGGGCAGACGCTGGGCTCGGCAGGTCACTGGGTCCGGTTGGACGGACCACGGAGCCGATACGGTCCTTTGCTCTCCGACAAAATGTGCAACCCTTTGGAGCAAACTGCTCTTTGGAAAAAGCCCGAGCCGTTACTGTCTGAGCAAGAGTCGGCTGGCTCTTCCGACCCCTCTCCTGCCCCCACCTGACTCGCCCCAGTCAGCCTGCCTCAGTGTCTCCACTTTATCCACGTCGTATTTCCTGGTCCAGGAAAACCCTCTTTCCCACAAGCGGCCTTGGTGTGGCCAAAATTCATGAGCTCCGTTTCTTCAGGGACCTTCTGAAACCCTCTGCGAAGGCCCCTTTATCCACCACTTGGTACAGAAATCAAATGGGTGAACATTGTTGTTGGCTTGTGACTCAGTTTCCTCAAGCTGGGCTCCTGTTATGATCATTCCACCTGTTCCCTTGGGTTTTCTCCCCATACCTGGTTACACACCGAGAACAGACCCTCCGGGGCCCCGAGCACACTGTATGTGCCCTCACCAGCTGCTCCACTGTGTATGAGGACAGTGGATGAGGGTCCTCTCTCTCCCACAGTGGGCGGCTCTGTAAACCGTTCACCTCCACCCTGCTGGGCTTGTGGGAGGAGGCCCGGCTGTGAATCAGTCAGCAGGTGTGTGACCCCTACCAGGTATAAGGCACAGTCCAAGGTGCTGTGAGAAATGAAAAGGGGCTGGATGGTCAGGGAAAGAGGCCGGTACCCACAGATGGGAAAGAACAGACTTTATCACGACTGCCTCACTAATGAGGGGACTCTGTAGGCCTTCCGGTTTCCCAGCATGTGTGGGCATGAAGAAGGGGAGAGGAAAGCCCGAGGAGGGGTTTGCTGTGACACCGTTCTTAGCTACTGGCTCAGCGTATCAGTTTCCGTTTTCCTTTCTTAAAGGACACGATGAGCGAAAGGCACCTCCGTCCACGTGGCGGTCACATGTTGTCAAACCTGGTGGGGGCGCAGGGGCTGGGGCTCAGCATTTCCCTTCCTCTTGTGGTTGCTGCCGGGCCCTGAGTGGTATCTGAGTGAGAAGCCACAGCCCTCCCTCGGGAGATGCAAAGAGGCGCACGGGGCCAGTGACCCAGCTTCTTTGGGCTGCTGCTCCGAATGACGAGCCCAGGTGCCCACGTGTCCCCGGAAGGGCTTCTTCCTCGTGAATGGAACATGGCAGGTGTCTCTGGTCCCAGCCGTTCCCCCGGTGACTCTCGTTTGCATTCATCTCTCTCTCTCCTCTCTGTCCTGTCCTCTCCGCCTCTTCTCTCCCTCCCGTCTGCAGGTTCACTTGCTGAAGGACCAGCTGGCTGCTGAGGCCGCCGCGCGGCTGGAGGCCCAGGCCCGAGTGCACCAGCTCCTGCTGCAGAACAAGGACATGCTCCAGCACATCTCCCTGCTGGTCAAGCAGGTGCAGGAGCTGGAGCTGAAGCTATCGGGACAGAGTGCGAGTAAGTGAGGGCCCCGCCCAGCCTCCCCGCCCTCCATGGAGGCTCTGGAAAACCCACAGGCTTTTCTCTGAAGCTCTTGGTGGTGTTTGAGTAGACCCCTGACCCGCCCCGGCGTTCCAGCAGGAAACATAAGGCAGCTCTGTCTGTCCTGTCCACACGCTTTGCGGAATTGCAAAATGGCAGGGCTAGCGAGGGTCTGGGCCCCTTCTCGTCCAGCATCCAGACTTGACCTTGAATGTCCCCAGGAGTCACTGCCACGAATTCATCCAGGCTCCCCCTCCTCGAAAAGGGCTCGGACGCTCGTCCTAAGGCAGCCCATTTCAGTGTATTTCCGTTGAAATCTGCTGAGCACCTATCACGTCCTGCTGTCTGGGGGCTCTGGGGAGGACCTCACACCATACGGGGCTTACGCACCCTGCACTATACATTTCACACCTCTGTAGCATAGAGCAGGCTGGTAGCCGTCGTCTACTTAGTGGATAGGGCAGGAAAGAACCGGCCAGATAGCGTTGCTGGTGAGTGACAGAGTTGCCCGGCACCCGGCCTGAGAAGCCCGGCCGCCTCCAGGCTGGACTGGGAGGAACTAGAAGGCAGCACACATCTCCAGGCCTTCCTTTTGTTAATCCGTGGCCTGTAAGCCTTCTCCAGATGTGTGTAGGCTGAGGGCCAGTGTAGATGCCCTGGCCCTCTTTTGTGCCAGAAACGATGCTAGAGTTTCAGACACGTGATCTCCTGTAATCCTTGTAGTAGTAGATGTTGTTACGCCCATTTTATGGATGAGACAGACTCAAACAGGTTAAGGAGCTGGCTCAAGGTTACAGGACCAGCAAGGTGTGGGTCACACCGAGATTCAAAGCCAGGTGTGACTGCCAAACCAATGCTTTTCCTCTTCGCCCAGTGGTTCCCCCAGACTATCCCATAACTTCTTAAAGAATGAATATTCCCAGGTCCAACCCATGGAGATCACGATCGGGGGGTCTGGGCAGGGCTGGGGCCCTTGTTAAAGCAGCACCAAGGTCTAGATTGGGACCCGCTGCACTTCACCGCCCCAGAAGTCTGGCCCTCTCGATGGGTAGGTACCTCCTTCAGGGTCGCAGGCTGGTGTCCCCCGTGCCCCTCCCGCCCCCCAGCCCGGCGGGCTGCCTCACTGACCCGGCCTCCTGTGCTCTTGTTCCCGCCCCCCCGCCCCCCCCCCCACCTCCAGTGGGCTCCCAGGACAGCTTGCTGGAGATCACCTTCCGCTCCGGAGGCCTGCCGGTGCTCTGCGACCCCACCACCCCGCAGCCGGAGGACCTGCCCTCGCCGCCCCCGGGCGCGGGCCTGGCCGAGCTGGCGCACCCCGCCGGCAGCCCCCTAGGTAGGCGCGATCGCCTGGTGAAACTGGAGTGCTTCCGCTTCCTGCCGCCGCCCGCGGGCCCGCTGCTGGGCGGCCTGGAGCTCCTCCGGTTCCGCGAGTCGGGCATCGCCTCGGAGTACGAGTCCAACACGGACGAGAGCGAGGAGCGCGACTCGTGGTCCCAGGAGGAGCTGCCGCGCCTGCTGAACGTCCTGCAGAGGCAGGAGCTGGGCGACAGCCTGGACGATGAGATCGCCGTGTAGGGCGGCCCGGGGCGCAGGGGCGGGGGGCGGGCCCGGGGGGGTTGTGGGCTGGGCGCACCGCCGAGGATGCCCGCGCGGCGGAGGGCGGTGAGGACCCTGGCGACCGGAGACTTTGGCTCCAGCCGGGGGGCAGGGGCCCCCCGGAGAGCCTGCCGTTTCAGGAAAGGATTAGGATTTTGCTTTGGAAGGTGACACAGGGGAGCACTGGGACTCCCACAGGTCATTCGGCCCCTCTCTCCTATTTGTGACTTTGGAGGGGGGAGGGCAGGGCCTTCCAGGACCCGTGGCTTTGGGAGAGGGTCCCTCGCGAGGACCACCGGGCTGCTGAAGGACCGCTGGCGCCAGCTGCTTCATCAGGCTCCTCTGCCCTGGCCTGGCCTGTGATGCCCGGGTAGCCCCCTCCTGCCCCACCTCAAGGCCCCACTGTGAAGGGAAGCCATCTGGTACCTTCTGGGGTACTGTGCATCTGGGTGTCCAGGATAATACCCGTTGCCTGACCACCCGCCCCAGACCTTATGGGACGAATTCTTTCTCCAGGCCCTCGTGGAGAGAACAGAGGCTGAATGCTCTGGGCTGTAAGTGACAGGGTAGAGCTTTCGGTGTGAGCGCCGTGTTGGGATGTGTCACATCGGGGAAGCTTCCGGATGAGTTGAATCTGGACATCTTCTCCAGCTGGATGTTAGGTGTTGCTTCCAGGGACATTGAGCGTTTAACATCAGTCAGGCCGGGGCTGTGAAAAGCCCTCTGGGAGGGCAGTCTCTTTGCTGCCACAGATGCCTTAGGTCTGATTCTTCGCTGTGGAAGTCCTGCCCCCATCCTGCAAGCCCAGCTCGCCCTTCCCTCCTCTGCATCCTGCCTCAGGGGGCTCTGCCAGCTGAGGCCTCTCGTGGCACCCTCACCTCGGAGAAAGCCTCAGAGACCCAGAGCCCCCCCCCCCAAGCCTTACCTCTCAACCTGTCCCCTCCACTGGGTAGTTGTGGTCCCTTTTTACTGCAAATACAGGCCGGTAGCTGAGACTGTTTATTTCCTCTCTTCAGAATCACTGCCACTTAGGTCAGGGACCACAGCCACGTCACCCTTGACCCGTCCCTGTGGGTGCGTGCCTCGAGCACACCTGTAAAAAGTGCCACGTGCAGTTGTCTTGTCTTGGACCATCTCGGCCTTGTCTAGAGATTACCACCCGGTACCGCGTGCTGATGGGGGCACGGAGGACAAGTTCCTTCTGTGACCGTTAGACTCTAGCGCCTGTGAACAGATTTAACGATGCCTAAAGAGCGAGAGCCGAGTCATGCTAGTGTCACGTGTTTGGGGAAATCAGCCTTCATCCGGGACAACGAGCGACAGACCCAGCCTGCGGTGTTCTTTGAGGGTTAGCTGGTAAGGACGTGGTGATCCAAAACACAGAGCGCTTCGGCCCTGACTCAGCTTTACAGTTTTGATAAATGAAAGTGTAGCCCTTAAGCAGCTGGATTCCCTCTTAGCTAGAAAGTCCAAATGAAATAAACGCAGCTTTATGTTAGCCTCCCTTGGTGCACCAGGGTATCAGCAGAAATAGGATGGGGTGTGTGCGGATAACGCGTGCGTGTGTGTGTGCACACGCGTGCATATGTGTGCGTGTGTGTTTGCGCGTGTGTGTACGTATATGCACAGGTGGCATGCGAGGGAACGTGTGTACGTGGTGTGTGGGCTTGTAAGAAGTGGCCAGAGAGAAGAGACGGGGAATCTTCAGGGTCTTTGAACGAAGCAGAATTGTGTTCTTTTCCTAACGTGTATTTAGTTGGAGAGGGGTGGTTGTGTTTGTTTTACCGTATTTTCTAATTAACCATTGGATGGAAGGTAGGTCCAGATACACAAGGGAAGGAAGAACCAGGAAGGTAAGAGCCACAAACTGAAGGAGCGACGGCCGGAGTCTGGTGTGGCCGAGCCTGGCCGGCTCACCCGATCCTCCGCGGGGTGCGCCCTCTCAGAACGTGAGAATTTTGAGTGTTCCAGAGCGTGAAAGGTCTGGCTTCTTGAGGCTTCCCCTCCCTTCCCCTGCGTGTCAGCAGGAGCTGAGGGGGAAGCCAGGGGGCCAGTGGACTGGCTTTGTGGAACGTGGCAGGAGAGGGGGTGAGGAATGGGTGGGGAATGGTTTCTGAAGGGTCTAGGAAAGCTTGCGAAGCGAAAGAAGAACGGAGATTTAGGAGAGATGAAACAATCAGAGAGACGAGTTTTCTGTACCACTGACTCAGGACCCGTTTGGGACCCTTGCCCTCGGATGCTCCGTAGTGGTTTCCGCCTGCCTCGGCCCCAGCCTTCCCCAGACGGGGCCTTTGCCGGAGACTGGTTTGCGTGCCGGCGCCTTCCCCAGTTTGAGCCACAGCAGCACACGGGGCGTGTGGAGATGACAGGACGGATCTAGGGACCCTGGCGATTCACCAGCCACTGGGCAGGAAAGAGAACATCGCAGACCTGATTTCCCAGCGATGGCCCCCTCTCCTCCTCCCTCCTTGCTTCTTGCTCTGCTCACTCAACTCCTGCCCTCCTCTTTTTATCCTTCCTCTGTCCACGGAGGACAAGTGGACGCCAGGGGCGCCTACCTTACTGGTGCCTGCCTCAACCTACCCTGGGTGCCAGCCGACTTCCGGCCTATCACAGTTGCAGAGCCAGCAAAGAATTTCTCTGCACAGGATGGACTGTATATTGCGATGAAAATGATATTCCTTATATCCCTGCTTGTATCAGTGCTCTCTGTGAAGCCCCTTCGTAGCCTCCCTTCTCCCAATGGCTCCTGTTTAGGACTCGTGTTCCTTTTATTTCCTCTCTGCCTGACTGCCTCCTCTCACCCCACCAACCCTGAGCCCTCTACTTTCTAAAACTGTTGTGTCATTAACTCTGTTGGTTCAACTCTCTGGGAAAAGATTCTCTGTTCATGTAAGTGCACTTACTCCCTGGATGTTGTCACTAGTCTAGTGGCTTTTGCTAAATAAACCTTTCTGATTTCTAAAAGCTTTTCCATGGTCTTTTCTTGCTTCTTCTATCCCACCTGCTGCCTGACCTCCCCTCCCTCCCACCCCACTTCCCAAGCCAGCGGCCATCAGCTCTGCGACACACGGTTCTCAAGGGTTGTGGTGTTCAGAAAACAAAGAAGGGAGGAAAGCGGTGCCTTCGGCTACACTTTGTATAGACCAGCCTTGCGGGATCAGGTTCTACGGTGGTTACGATCCGAGGATGATTTTGCTTCCCCGGGGGACGTGTGACCTTTGGTTGTCACGACTGGGGGAAGGGTGCTTTTGACGTTTAGTGAGTAGAAGCCGGAGATGTTTGCTAAATATCCTACGATGCACAGGTCGACCCCCCCACCCCTTCCCCCCACCCCCACAGCAGAAGCATCCGGCCCCAGTGTCAGTAGTGCTGAGGCTGAGAGACCCTGGGCTTGTGCCCGTTTTTTCAGACTCTCCCAACCCCGGGTCTTTTGAAACTCCAGGCATCCTTGGCATATCAGCAAGTGTTGGGTGCTTGAGAAGGTACATCATAGATGTTTTCGGATATAACTCCAATCACCCAGAGTATAAAATTTCATTGACCCCCTGACTACACGTCTGAAATATGCATGGGATTCTGACTGGAGTCAAAGCTGGCCCCTCCGCACACCTACCTGCAAATATCACGATGTCACTGCAGCACAGCTCAGTGGGAGAGCCCTCCCTGGCTCGTGGGCTCTCGGCTTTCCTGCCAGGCGCAGAAACGAAAGGGAGGTGCAATGCTAGCCAGGGAAGAGCGTCCGAGAACTAGAAGCCAGCGTCCTGGAAACCAGTTACGTTGGCCAGAGCTCTGAGCCCTTTGGAAGGCAGAGGGTTTGTTGCACCTGGCACTTCGTAAGGCCCAGCTCTGCGGGAAAGCTGAGAGTCCGATCCGCCAGCTTCTCACGCCCTTTAGCCCCTTCCTGACTGAGCGAATGGAACGCAGCCTCGTTTTCTCATCTGTAAAATGGGGATAGAGCCTGCCAAGTAAAGCGATAACGAAGAGTAAGTGAGGTTGCATTTTAAAGGCAGAGCGCCTGGCAGGGGCTCAGGGCACCCCTAGCGCTTACCTTCTGATCGGCTGGGGGAGGGGAGGTTGTGCCCGTTACCCGTGGGTCATGCAGTTGTGTGCTGGGTTGTGTTTTCTGTGTGCTGAAGCGTTACTCAGACCTCCGCCTTGAGAGAGCAGGGCAGTGGCGGGGGGTGGGGGGGGTGGGCGGCAACGATGCTATTAAACGTGAAAGGCAGAGAGCACCTGTCTTTACACTCAAGCACCTGCCAAGGTGACAGGTAGCATGTGCCATGGCCCTTGAGCTCGATCCCCTGTGCCTGTGATATGGGTGCCCTGGTGGAGGGAGTGCGGGTTGGGCAGAGGATGTGCAGCCAGACAAAAGCTGATTCTTCTGACTCTCCCACGGACCAAGGTAAGGCCACAAGGCCCCCGTGTGGGCCCCTCCCTTACTCCCTCAAGAGCCCCGTCGAGGGGACACACATGCGCAGTGATGCATGTCAGGGGCATCTTCAAGGGCTTGGGTGGCCTTTCCCTTTAAGGAAACAGGAAGTCAGAGTGAGGACTCCTTTGGTCTCTCCCCTGGGGGGTCCAGGAGTGATGTCAGGCCTGCCTAGAGAGACCACCCACCCCAGAGTGGACAGGCTGGGACCCTGGAGTCTACGGTTCAAGTACACTCTTAGACTCTGGCTGGGTTGGTAGAGAAGGGGGGCGGGGGAGAGCGGGTGGGGAATGTTCTCACGGTGTGGGACATGATGGGATTTGAGCCCAGCCTCTCTCAAAAGAACCACAAATGATATTTTCGCAGGACAGGGTTAAGCAGAGACAGCTCTCCTGAACCAGAAGGTGAGGCTTCGGGAAAACTTCCTACATGATCACCAGAAGGGCAAGGGGAGAGCCTCTACCCTGACCTGTCCGTACGCAGGGGGGCCTGTGTCCCCCCGGTTCTACCCCTCAGGAGCTCGAACGCCTGAGAAGCTTTCAGACTGTGCGGAAGTCCTTCCGGGGAAGCTTCCCTGTGCCAACAGGAAAGGGTGGGCAACTCTCTCCCCTCTTGGGGGGTGGGGCAGGGACTGACTGACCACGGGGGACCAGCAAGGGGGCCAGGATCTGAGGGCAGTGTTCTCATACCTGAGCTCCACTGGAGTCACCTGGAGGGCTGGTCAGAGCACAGATGGCTGGCCTACCCCCGGAGTTTCTGATTGTGTGCATCTGAGACGGGCCTGAGATTTCATTTCTAGCAAATTCCCTGGGGATGCTGACACTGCGGATCTGGGCACCTCACTTTGAAAAGCACCCTGTAGAGGCTCTTCCCAACCTTGAGGAGGAGAGGGGCGGGGGAGGGGGGTGGCGAGGGGTGGAGAGGTGGGCCTGGTGTTGCTAAGCAACCGTTAGCCACAGGGAAATGGGGCGGGGCCCCTGGGAAGGAGAGCAGGCGGACCAGGCGACCTCAGACTTGACAGAAGGCCGTGGCCAGTGTCGGTTTATTGACATCTCTCCGGAGGCGGAAACAGGCTCCGTCGCCTCTTGACCGAGGCGTCCGCTCACCATCCCTCGGGCCTACTTGAAGGCCTGGCAGCTGCCGGAGGAGAGCCTGTCCCCCGGCCGCGCCTTCTCCTTGCCCCAGAGGGTCTTGAGCTTGCGGTAGTACACCTTGCAGCTGAAGCCCTCCCGGAAGCCCCCCTTGATGTGGCTCTTGAGGGAGTGCAGCGTGGGGTACATGCGGCAGCAGGCTGCGCACTTGTAGCCGCTCTGCTGGGCAGGGTGCCACCTGGCGGCCTTCAGGATGTCCTGGGACGTGATGCCGTCCGTGGAGGCCAGGCCGTGCCCGAATTTCTTGGCGGCCTCCCGGGGGCAGGCGTCCTCCTGGGAGGAAGAGGACGAGCAGATGCTCTCAGCCGGGTCCTTGGGCAGGCAGCCGTCCCCCCTGCCCTTGTCCCGCTGCACCTCTGGGAAGCTGTAGGCCTCCAGGTGGCTCTCTTGGTCCGTGCAGACGAAGTAGCTGTAAGGGGAGAACCAGGGCCGGTAGACAGTGCAGCCCCGCCGGGGCTCCCTGGTCTGGGGGTCCCCCAAAAGGCAGTCTGCAGAGGAAGACAGGGGTGGGTGTGAGCGGGAGGCCCGGAGCGGCCGGAGGCCACGGGAGAAGCAGACAGGCAGGAAGGCCGGGCCTGGGGTCGGGTGGTCTCTGTCCCACCTTGACCACAGTTGTTGTTTTTTTGAAGTGTATTTATTTTTGAGAGTGAGCAGGGTAAAGGCAGAGGTGTGGGGTAGGGGGAGAGAGAGAGAATCCCAAGCAGGTTCTGTACTGTTAGCAGGGAGCCCGATGCGGGGCTCAAACTCAAGAAAATGAGATTATGACCTGAGCCAAAACCAAGAGTCGGGCACTTAGCCGGCTGAGCCACCCAGGCGCCCCCCCCCCCCCACCGACTGCTGTTCTGAGAGCAGGTGGCACCGGGGTGGGGGGTAGCCGTTGAAGGCATTCCTTCCTGCCGCTCGCATCTCCACGAGTGGCAGCTTGATCTCTGGGCAGTGGAGAGTGCCTTTGTTCACTAAGCCTTGACATTTGTCAGGTGCCTCCCTCCCTGCAGACAGCTTTCCTCTGCCTCCGAGGAGATGGGCAGGGGGCTCAGCCAACAGCCAGACGTCTGGCTTCCTGCAGTCTGTTTCCCACCACCCATGGTTGTGGCCATTTTTCCAGCCTCAACACCTGTCTTCCCGTAACAACCCGAGCAGGCCGAGGCCTCTGTGCCACCCCCGCGTGAGAGGCAGGCGAGGAGAAGCGGGGCCCCTCCAGGCCTGTGGGGTGTCCGCTCCAGGAAGGACGAGGCAGGAGACCACAGGGGAAAAGGCGCCCTCCAGCAGTCCTTGCCCCTCCAGCCTCTCCCATGTGCCCGCCGGGGCGGAGAAGGCCTCACCTGGAGAGAGAACCATGTTCTGCATCCCATGCCGGAGAGCGCTGCCGAAGTACTGGGGTGACAGGGCCTGAGCTGGGCTGGACGCCTCCGTGAGTAACGCGGTCTTTGCGATGTCTGGGTTACAGAAGAAACACTCTGGTGAGCTGACGTGGAAGTCCTCGTCTTGGTGACCCCCTCCCCAACATACCTAGAGGCTCCACCTTGGGACCCTATGACCTCGCAAAGCCAAAGAGAAACCATGCCCTCTTTTGTACCCAGATAGGCAGAACTGTTCTGGGTGGCATCCCGGGGAATTCCAAATGGGGCATTTTTGTTGATCTGGGGAAGATTCTCTCCAAAGGAGAATTTGAGATGCAGACCGATGGGCAGCTTTCTGCCTGGCCCGCCTTTCTCCTGACCTTCCTGCAGCTCGCTCTGTGTGCGTGTGTGTGTGCGTGTGTGTGCGCGCGCGCGCGTGCGCGTCTGTCTGCCTGCCTGCCTGCCTGCCTGCTTGTGTGTCTATCTGTCTTCATTCTGCATTCCAGCCCCTGGGCTCGCTCCAGGATCCAAGGGAGGGAGTCTAGTCATGGACCCCATATCCCGCATAGGTTACATGGTCCCTTTGATGATGAGAAGCCAGTGTCTCTGAATGAAACCTCTCTCACCCATAGGCAGGGAGCGCTTGGGTGGCCCCTGGATGGCAGCTAGCGCTTGATAATAAGCCAGCCTGCTTCAAATCCCAGAGTGGTATCTGTGCTTCGTTTGAGAAACCAACGTTTAAGGGTCCTCTGCCCAGGCATATGGATACTGAGGAGACCCAGCTCCTCCGTAGAGCAGCCCCCTCAAGCTTTAATGTGCATACTTCTCCAGGGATCACCCGGAGGTCTTGTTAAACACACAGGCTCTGCCTCAGCAGTCCTGGGGGTGGCCTGAAATTCTGCATTTCTAACAAGTGCCCAGGTGATGCCCACGTGGATGCCCCACAGACCGCACTGTGAGTAGTGAGTCCTCAGAGGCCCATGTTTATTCCATGATGTCCTCAGTGACCCTGCCTCTTAGGTTCCTACTGATGGATTGGAGAGTCTTCTCCAGCTTGTCAAAACAGGCCTGAACCTGGCACATACCCTACATAGACTGTCACCTGAGATTCTAGAAGAAAAAGAATTTTTTGAGAACAAATGTTTCTCCATCCTTCCCTTGCCGGAAATTAATAAACAGCAGGGACTACTTACCGTGAATGCAGCATTTTGAAAACTTATTTTCTCCCCGTGTGTAATTTGCCTGTCTCACTAAATCGTAGTCCTGTAACATGATCTGGTAGAGGACTCAATTAAAAGCTTCCAAAAAACCACATTTTTGTGGCCCTAGTGGCACCGGAGTTTACCTGGCAAGCTGGTGGCATGTGAGGACATAATGTCAGGAAACGTGCTCAGGGCAGAGGAAGAGATTCGAGGTCCAGAAATGCTGAGGAGTGAGAAGTTCTCCATGTTGTGACTACCGTAGGGTATGGAGATTATGCACCTGTTCCCAAGAGGCTGTTTGGGTTGTCCAGACGATAAACATTCTGAGCGCCGTTGACATCACAAGGTCACCTGATTCCACTCCCCAGCTAGGGTATCCCTTTCAAACATGGATAGCGTCTATTACGTTCTGTAAAGATTTCTTTAGACTTGTCATTCCTCGTTGGCTGGCCTGGATTGAGGATACCTGGGGCGGGGGGTGGGGGAGGGGAGAAGGAAGCATATGGCAGAAATGTGATGGTGATATAATCTGTTGACAGCCCCCCCCCCCGACTTTGATCTTTGGTGTCATTTTTGTGTCATTGCTGTCACCCCCCCAGCTCTGGGGACCTCTGTCCTCTCCAGATAACCTTCTTGCTTTCCTTCACCTGCCTAACCTCTGCCATCAGATGTTTTTGTTGTTTCTGTTTTTTAGTTTGGTGTGTGACTTTTACATTTTCCTTGGAAATCGTTTCAAAGTTAGAAAAAACTGCAAAAATAAAATTAGTATGAAGAGCACCCATACATTCTGTATCCAGATTTGCCTGTTGTTAACAGTTTACTGCATTTGCTTTATCAATTCCACCCCACCCCCACCCCCCCGCCCCGGCCCCCAGCATGCTTTGTTTTCTGAACTATTTGAAGGTAAGTTACAAGCGTCTTGTCCCTTTGTGTCGAAATACTTCAGTGTGTCCATCCCAAGAACAGGGACCAGATAATGCTTTAAATGGTTGGTGCTATTTTCAGCAAATGGGTGGCTTAACACCATTATAAGCCTTTTTCCTGGTGACACTGAACTCCAGAGTAACAAGGTTGCCTCTGTGTCCCTGCTACCCTCTCCCGTGACAACCTAGCACTGGAGGGAAGTGGGGGGAAGGGTGAAAGGTGAGAATGCTCCATGCTAATCGTCACAACAGGTGCAGACTAGGTACATCGGTGTATTGGATCTAAATGTGTGTGCTTGTGCAGCGTGGAAAGATCTGGTCTGGTCTGTGAGCAGCGGCAGCCTCCCCTTGCAGCGTGCGGAGCAAGCGGGCGTGTGAGTAAGCATCTGTGTAGGAGGGCCCGGAGTTGTCGTCTTGCTGGTGTTCCTCCAGAGCACTGAAACCTTGTGGGACAGTGTGGAGAACCTGATTTCCTTGCCCGCCCACCTCGGAGCCCGGTTGGAAAGCTTAGAATGAATTGGAATGTCACTGATGCCCTGGCCTTTGGCAGCTTTGAGGGTATCGGCGATTTGATTTGGCCCTCGTGGTGCAGAGAAAAATCACGGGGTCCTGGGAGTCGGTGTGGGTGAGTCCTCATCCCCGCTCTGCCGTTCGCTCCCTGTGCGGTGTTAGGCACGCCTCCCGGCCACCGTGTTTTCCTGTTTTGTTAACTTAGACAGTTGGAATGGATGGACATCTTCCTGGTCGAAAGCCTGGTGTTTTATGTGCGGAGGTGGGACAGCATAGTAATGAGCGATGCACGTAGGGGTCCAGAAGACTTTGAACTTCCTCCTGCCGTGGGTCATTGAATTCTTCCCACTGCCAGCTGGGAACTTCTGACAGACTTCCTGAAAAGGGGGCTCAAAATATTGGGGTGCCCATGGGAGACTGTGTCAGTGCTTGTTTGTAGAGTTTTTAAAAACAGGACTCTTTTGGTTTGGTTATTGAAAAGGTCATGGGAACCTGGTCGCCCAGGGTTGGTTGTAATCCTGACAGCAGGGCCTCTGTCTTGCACGCTACACCCTCTTGGTATGTTGTTGCTGGTGGCCCCCAGGCAGGAGGCGACACTCCCAAAGTGGTCGGTCACTACATAAAATGTGTCTCTCTCTTGTTTGTTTCCCACCTGCTTTCCGAGCCCCTTTCTCGGACAGGTAAGATACCGTCTTTCTTACAGATGACCCACGTCACAGGTGTCTCCCTCTGCTTGGATGTGTGCATGTTGGGGGTGCTGTTGGGCGGGCCACCGGGTCGGGATCCTATCACCTTTCAACCATCTCCATTAGGTTCTGAACCACCAAGCCTCTGGTCCAAAGGGAGGGACAGAGCGTGGGGGTCATCGGTGCCATCAGCAGGAAGGGGGCTCGTTGCACGTCATTCAGGTCTGGAAATGCAGGAAGCCCCCAGCCAGAATCCCACCTCAGACAGAAGGGCGGTTGCTCCCGGACTGACCTCGAGAGAGGGTCTTGAGTGGCTTTTGTAAATGGAAAAAGGCCCAGGAGCAGTTTCTCTACAACGTCTGCCCAAAATGTGGTCGGTTTTTTAAGTATTCGTATAAAAAGCCAGTTCAATGAAACCAACTTCTTAAATGCCGACTCATGCCAGGTTCCATGCTGAGCATTGTAGAAAATAAAAGTCAAGATGTTCCATCCCCTCCAAGAGCTGACCGTTTTATCATAGAGACAAGGTGTGTTGGCCAGAAAGACTCAGAGCATTGTAAAGAGACCAAATGATGGGTTATCTTTAAACTTCTTAAGAATTCAGTACATGCGTCCTAAAAGGTAGAGAGCAGGAAGTGTAGAAAATCCACAATGGTGCCTAATCCAGAAGCTATTTATGTTTTATTAGAATGTGTTTTTAAAATAAGAGGAGCTCACCGTTTACAAGTCACTTTGACAGGTGTTTTTGGTACTTACACATTCAGAAATGAGCATGTCTGCACTAAAAGTTCACTTTAAACCAAGAAGGAAACCACCACGGAAACATCTGAGCCAGGAAGTGGTGAGGGATCAGGATCTCCTTCCCCTGCGAACCTCTCTTGAACATTTGCCCTGGTTTCGTGGTGGCCCAAATACGTTCTAGTTTGGGGGAAAAGAGTCAAATGCTTTCATTTCCAAGGGCTACTCTGAGTTCACAGATGTTATGATCAAAGAAAAATTAGGAGGGTGCGGGATGTGATAGGCAAGTTATGCGAAAGCAGGTGACATGGCAAGATAACGCCTTTAGGAGGAGAGTCAGGAGCTGATAACCCCCTTGTGGGTCCGGCTGGAGCTCTTGCTAGTGTGACGTGTCTACACCTGGAGACCAGGCAGCCTGAACCTGTCAGCTCTGTGCCCCGGCCCCCAGGGTTGTCCCTACCCAGCTCTTCACGGCCCCCGAAGCGGTGCTTTCCCCGTGTGTGCGGTAGATACGCACACTGGGGGGATTCATCCACCCCTCGTCCCCCACTTCCTGTGCTGCCCAAAGACCTTTACAATAGGGCTTCCCTAGGTAGTTACAGAAGGGATATGGCTGCTGAAAGCACAGTAAAGAGACCTGCATCCCCTGTCCCAGGACTCCGCAGTGCAGGGCAGAGAGAACTACTTTATGCCGAGTTCAGCAGAAGACAAAGCATCCCCCCAACCTCAGTTACTCTTGGGAAGGCTCCGCATGCATAGGCCTTTAGAGGTGTTGATGAAGATTGGAGTCTGCGATCAAGTATAACCTCTCCTTCCCCAAGATTGACAGAATATACGGAGCAGTTGGTAAGGACAGAAACCTCACGCGTGATTCCAAGGCCCCCGGGGTGCATCTGGAGCTCCCTTGAGGATTGAGCTGGCTCTCCAGGTCGGGGAGGAGTCCCTGTTGCCAGTGTGTAGACCATGTGGCTTACAGCCCTGAGCTCCGTTCCTTGGAGTTATGATCTCGGCCTCCATAAGTCTCCAGCTGCAAAATGGGTTTAGCAGTTCAACTCAGGATACTCACTGAGCACCTACTGTATACCAGACCAGGCTAGCCGTTCAGGACACGGAAGTGAATGAGACATGGCCTTCACCCTCCAGATGTTCACAACCCGGTGGGTTTAAGTTAATCTTTCGAACCAAAGATCCCGGAGAGAAGGGCCTTCTGTGAGGTGTGTTCCACGATCCCAGGCAGAGTGAGGTGGTGGAAAGGAAGAGAAAACCCGAGCTCTGGTTCCACCCCACCAGTAATCGGCCCCGTGACCTCAGGCCTGCCAGGTACTTATCACTGGGAGCCCCACCTTGCTCATGTATAAATAGAATTCCTGCCACCACCCCTCCAGGTTGTCGTGAGGGTGTCGGTCAAGTTCCCCCGGCTTCCTTGGCCCAGAGTTCGTACGCATTTGGTGTGAGCCCGGCCAGAGTCCCCACGGCGCATCTGAGCATGCAGCTGCCCATTGTCCCCAGTGCCTCCTCAGGAGTAAGGAGGCCCGTTTCCCACCGTGAAAATGTGCCACACAGGTGGCTTCCACTTTGAGCCTCACCTCCAGCGTCTGTCCCCATGCTATGTCTGTCCCCATGCTTGTGTCCCCTCAGCTTGTGTTCACAGCAATATACAAATACCGTAGTTCATTACTTCCATCATTTCTTCTTCAGAGGGCTCGGTGACCCCAAGGTAAGGGGTCAAGCCGTGGGTCAAGGAGGCAGGTTTCACGGGATGAGTTACCTTTAGGTTCTAAGTTTATGGCTGGAGCTTGCCCCTCATTAACTGGATGGGGCAGAACTAGAGTGGCTAGTTCTAGCAATGGATGGACTTTCCCATCAAGAAAACTGGATCGGGAGGCTCAAGAGTGTGCCGGCTCTTTTGAACGTTCCCAAAGCCTCGGGAAGGGACAGCTGTGGGCGTGGGATCAGGGAACGCAGCAGAGTGACGTGGCCCAGAGTCCCGCGTGCCTCCGCTCACCGTTCCCATCTTCCCCTCTGTTTGCAGTGGACCACAGCATGTTCGAGAACTTGAATGCGGCCCTTCCTCCAAAGCTGCAGCCCGGCTGCTCCCTCTCCCACCTGTCCAGGCTGACGGCCCCTGGCTCTGCCGCCCCGGGGTCTGCGGAGCCTGGGGGGCCGGGGCTCCGGGTGGGTGGCAGCCAGCACCTCAAGAACCTGGGCAGAGCCGTGGGGGCCAAAGTTAACGACTTCCTGCGGAGAAAAGAGCCCTCGAGCCTGGACGGTGCGGGCGCCATGGAGATCAACAGGCCGGCGGGGGCGCGGCTGGACGGCGGGGCCGTGGAGGCTGACAGGTGAGCGCAGGAGGCTTGCTCGCAGAGCTCCAGACCGAACCCGTGTCTCCGGGGGACATGAGGTTGTCACGCGGGGAATGGCTGGGGCGATGCTCCTGCTTGCTGACTGCCACCCCACCGCAGCTAAGGCGTCCTGAGCGCCCATCGCGTGTCAGCAGATGCCCGGCTACGTGCTTCCCCGTCCCTTGCAGCGACTTTGCGAGGTAGATCCCATTGTTACCACTTTGCACGTAACTGAGGTGGGGGGGGGGGGGGGTAGCGTGAGGAGTTTAAGGTTACCAAGTTAGCGATGGGCAGAGTGGAATTCGAACCCAGGTGTTGCCTGCAGCTGCCCAGGTGGATTCTAACACCCAGCCACGCTTTCGAGCCCCGGCCCCGGCCGATGATGGTGGAGGAAAGTGGGCGTCTGTGGGAACCATTGGGGCCGGCGAGGGAGAAGCCTGCTGTGGTGGGCCTCCTGTTCTCGTGCCCACACGTCCCTTCTAGGCCTTGCTTTATTTATTTTTTTTAATGTCTATTTTTGAGAGACGGAGGGCACGCAGGGGAGGGGTAGAGGGAGAGAGAGACACAGAACCCGAAGCAGGCTCCAGGCTCTGAGCTCTCAGCACAGAGCCCGACACGGGGCTCGAACCCACGAACTGTGAGATCGTGACCTGAGCCAAAGCTGGATGCTTAACCGACTGAGCCCTCCAGGCTCCCCCCAGGCCTTGTTTTAAACACCTGCTGTGCTCCTGAGCCGGCAGGTCCTTCGTAGGGCTCATCACACGGGCTCTGACATGACTCGGTTCACCTGTGGTCCCAGTGGCACTACTCTGCTGTTGTGAGCACTGAGCGGGGGTGTGACGGGCGGAAGGCCAGCTCTGTCGGCTGCCACAACCCATACGCCACACCGGGGACGGGAACCGAGCAGGGAGGTGTGTGCCGGGTGGGGGAGCCACTGGGCAGCTGGGGGGCTTGGGGCGTCGCCATCCTTAAAGCACACGCGCTTGTCGCCTCAACCCCACAGGTCAGCCCTGCAGGACGTGTTCCCTCGGCTGGACCCCCCGCCTCCCATTACCAGGAAGCGAACCCCTCGTGCCCTGAAGACCACGCAGGACATGCTGATCTCGCCGCAGCCAGTCCTGAGCAGCCTGGAGTACGGGACAGAGCTGCCTCCTGGGCAGCCCCGGGAAGCCCTTCCCGCCGCCCAGCCCGACGTTCCCGCGGAAACGGCAGAGAGGGGCGAGGCTCTGCCCAACGGAGAGGTCTCCCTGTCAGTGCCCGACCTGATCCACCAGAACAGCCAGGACGAACCCAAACCGAAGATAACTGAGTGCAGAAGGGCCTCCTCCCCTGGCCTCCTCGAGAGGAACGGCCTCAAGCGCGGCCTGAGCCCCGTCCGCCTGGCCCAGCCGCCGGAGGACAGTGGCCCCCCGCCTCGGGCACGGACCTCCAGCCTTGACAATGAGGGCCCGCACCCAGACCTGCTGTCCTTTGAGTAGGGCCCCTTCTCCCTGCCGGGCACCCCCTTCCCCTCTGCCGTCTCCGTCCCTGGTGCCCCTTGGCCCTTGCCCCCTCTCCGCGTGCCCTTTGCCCCCCTTGTGCAGAGATCAGAGCGCCGATCCGGGGCCAGGCTCCCTGAGTCACCCTAGTTAGAGCCTCTGTCTGCCGAATGCTAAAGGGCTGGGCTGTGGCTCCCGAGCCTCATTTTCTAGAAGCTCCCCACTCCGGGGCCGGCTGCCACACGGGGGGATGGGAGCATCGCTGTTCCCAGGCAGCCCGGACTTCCCACCGGCCTGCAGGGCCACCAGCCCAGGATGAAGGGTCTTGCAGGAATGGTCTCTGCCTGCCCCCCACATGCCACCTGTGCCCACCCCACCCCCCCCACTCTTCTCCCTTCAGACCCTGGTTCGTTTCTTCTGCCTCTGGTTGGGGCATCGGGCCGAATGGAGAATTGATGGGTTGGGCTGACGACGGGCCCAGACCTGGAAAGCCACACACCCTGCTCCTCCTGGTCCCAAGACCGTGTGTTGTCCCCTCGCCTCTACCCTTTGGGGACCTGAGACCTGGGCGCAGCCTTGTCACCAGGGGTTCTCAGGGCATTTTCCATCTGCCCTGTTGGGGGACACACCAGGCCCCCCGGGGCCGACCACTGAGAAGACGCTGGGGAAAGCCATGCGACCAGCCGCTAGCGGGCTCCGTGTGCAGAAGGAAAGGCCAGGGCCCCCCTTGCTGTGTGTGAGGACAGGGCGAGGCGGGCCCCGAGGAAGCAGAGGAAGCAGCTGAGCAGATTAGCACCTTGCTTTGGGGGGAGGGCCCAGGAACTTGGCCTCCAGGGAGCCGGCCCCAGGAGAACCCAGAGCAGAAGTCACAGAGAAGACAGGGTGAGGACAGAGAAGGCTTTGAGGGAGCACCCACAGCCTGAAATGATGCGGCTCTGGGGTCTGGGTGTGGTGAGTGCGAGAACCAGAGTGACCAGAGAGACTGGGAACGAGGCACAAAGCCACCTTCCACTGGGCAGGAGGCGCTGCGTTCTGCTAAGTTGCCCGGGTCTCCCTGGAGAGGCCTCCGCCCTGCCTTTCCCTGCCCCGATGCCGCACGGTCCTCTCGCTCCCTGCCTTTGGGATCTATGTCAGGGACTCACCCGGTTCATCCTGCCCTCCTGGCTTTACCCATTTTATGTTCCTCTGTCCCACCAGGAGCCCCTGTCAGCAGGGCGGGGCGGGTGATCCCAGCCCCGGGGGCCTTTGCAGCTAGAAGATTTGTTGAACAGGGTGGCCGGCTCCCCGGGCAAAGGCAGGTGCAGCATGGCCTGACAGACTGTCGGGCTGTCTTCCCCCTAGGGTTCCTGCTGCCTCCCCTCTTCTGTCCATCGTTCAGCTGCCCCCTCGCCGCCCCCCACAGTGCTCACCTCCCATCACCCAGCTCCTCCTGCCCACCCCCCCCCCCCCCAGGAGAAACATCCAAGCTAACTCCTGTAGACTTGGAAGCCTGGGGGCGGCGGGTGGGGGGATGCCAGGAAGCTGGTTGCCCTTCCTGCGTTCTTCTCCAGCGGCTGCGACCTTGCCACAGCTTTCCCACCCCGTCTTTCATTGTTCTGGAAAGCAAGTCTTCGCTGCGTTTTCACACCGGAGCCTTGTGTCCCCCATGAGGGTCTGCACATGTCGGGCACCGTACGGGCCGTGGTGCAGTGGGCAGTGACTGGAGGTCTAGGTCCTGGCTCAACGCCAAGAACATCACGACGATGTGCTAACCTGACCCCGAGGCTCTAAAGTTCTCGGGACCACGTTTGGAGGCCTGTGAGTTTTCCCAGAATGGCTTGGAGTTTTGCACGAGACACAGAGCAGGAGGGGGTGAGGGCAGAGAGCCGAAACACATTTGCTGGGAGTTCACACAGCTCCATGAGAGCCTCCGTACGGGAAGCTCGGTTTGCTTCTCTGGTGGGGAACTTGGCAGGCCCTTGTGCTCTGGGGCTCCTCCTCCAGAGATCGGGGCGGCCCCGGCCAGGTGATGGGGGCAGCCGTGTGTGCAGAGGTTGCAGGCCCGGGCTGGCTTAGGCACCTTGCTCTGCACACCACACCCGGCCACTGCTGAGGTCCTGGCCCTCAGATTCAGGGTTAGCACGGGAACCCTACCAGCTTGTCCCAGTGCCACGGCCAGGATGACCCCAGAGTTCTCCGGACTCGTGTCTGCTACCAAACGAGGCTACGATCTTCGGCCTCTCTGTGATCTCTACCCTGGCCATTGTCCTCCAGCCGAGGCGATGCTGCCACCTGGGGGAGGGGGGTCGAGCCTGAAATCCCGTCCTAGGTGCTGCAGACGCTACCTGGTGCTAGGGGCTAAGTGCCACCCGGGACAGCAGCAGGGGCAACTTCCAATCCTGCTGAGGGCCTGGGCGAAGACCAGTTCTCCATCCAAAGCCCCATTTGGCTTCCCATGTCTGTCTCAACAGCCTGACCTTCCTGTGATCACAGCATGGCAACCGGCACCCCCCCACCCCCCCCCAACACACACACACACACACACACACACACACACAGCTTCTCTGGGAACTTCTCTGGGAGCTTGGCCCTTGGGTGGCCCAGTTATGCAAAGGCAGGATACCAAGAGTGAAGGACCATCTTCTATGTCTGCATAAAGAAGTTGGGGGCACGGAGTCTTTTCTCTCCCCGATACTCCCCCAACCCCACTGTACCCCCGTAGTCAACACATAGCTTTCCCCTGATAAATCACAGGTGAGCTTCCAGAACCTGGCAGGTGGGTGGCACATCCCCCCGCACAGAGAGAAACGCGTCTGTTCTGTGCGTGGATGGTCTGAAGACAGACACGCACGGGATCCATCGACTTTGAAAGAGCAAAGAGGTCGGCCCCAGTCTGGGAAAGGAAGAAGATTACAGATCTATTCTGAGTATTTTCTAGATATTTTATATTTATATTTTTAGTAGTTTTCTGGTAGAAGGAAACTGCAGAATAAAATGATCGGCTTCGGTTTTGCTGGTTTCGTTTGGTTTCTCCAGACTGATGGGAAGTGGTTGGTCTTCTCGAGGCTCGCTTGTTGGGTGGAGAGCGTTGGCATTTAGGGTTATGAGCCTGCCCTGGGGAGGCGAGGTTGGTGGGGGGCGGTTGCTGCTGGCCGACCTCCCACCTGGGGCCCTCGGGGGCCGTCATGTGCTCCCCTAACTGGCTGGCTGCTAAGCGTCCCCCTTCCCACCTGACCTGTGGCTGTTTCAGGGGCTTCAACATGGCATGCGTGGGCAAGCCCCCTCCTCAGGAGGCGATGCGAGTGGACCCCTGGATTGTCCTCCAGGCAAGGACTTGACCTGGGGTCTATGGCCCTCTTCCACCGAGGAGGGGACACCGAGGCCTGCACACACACAGACCTTCAGAGGGACCAGATCTGCGGTCAGGTTCTCAGAGTCACCATCAGCAGATGTCAGTCAACTACCCGGAGCTGCGGACAGAGGTACTTCCCACATTGGGGCGAGCTTGGCTCTGGCTTGCTTAGAGAACGTGGCTTAGAGCGGCGCTGGCCGGAAGCCTTGCTCCCCCAAGGCCGGTGTCGGGCCCAGGGACCCAGAGGACTCTCACAGCTGAGAACCCACCAGGCCTCTAACCACTTTAAAAGGGAGGAAGTGAGAACAGATGGGAGGGGGGAGAAAAAGGCCTTCAGTCTGTTCACAGCAGCCAGACACGTTTTTAAAGGGGGGAAGGTCGGCGCCTTCCCGCCCAGCTCTGTCCTTTGCCCCCACGACCAGGCCCAGTGGTTGGATTCGACAGCACGCGGGGTCCCAGGCTTCACATCAGAAATGTCTGGGGCAGGAGGCTCCAGCCTTTTCCATCTCGAATTCCACTCCGTGCCTCGAGATGTGTGAAAAGACGGTGCTCTCAGGTTGCCTGCTCGCTCTGCAGTGGGCACAGAGCACTGTCCTGGGGAGGCAGGAGAAACGCAAAAACCAACCCAGCCCGTTATATGCCTGGGGGAAAAAAAGCAAAAAAAATTAAATAAAGGCATTGAAAATACTTACAATAGCAACCTTTTCTTCAAGTGTAAGCTCCAATGACTATTCTTCAGGCAACTTTTCCCATTGGATGGCTCCGGGGTTGGCCTCCTCGGGCATTCAGGTGTGAAATGTGCCGTTGATACGCCTTTCTTTTCCGCTATTATGCGGGGTAGTTATTTTTGGCAAAGATCAACTAGGAAAAAGGGTAGCATAAAATTTTCTGGAAGCTTTTAAGTGTAAAAATGGATGTGCACAGGTCACTCCTAAGGCTGTTCTCTGAGCTGAGCTGATTGATGGTCTAGAGAGTGCATGTACTCAGACAACGTAACCAAGCCCCCCTGCATGAGCTGAGAGCCATCTGGTGACACAGTGGTGACATGGTGGGAGAGGGGTGCCTGGTTTTCTCTCTCCGTGTTGGCAGTGGGTGAGGACGCCATGGGCCTGTCCCTCCTAACAGGCTACATTAGCAGGATATCAAAATACAACAGAAGCACCCAATGGGGGAGGGGGTGGGTCGTGGGAGGCAATTAACTTCACCTGGAAGTGTTTCTCCTCCGAGCTTGATCTTGCAATAATTGCTGAAGAAAACGAACAAATCAGAGGCCATTCAGAACCTGCTTCATTCCTGAAGTCCGTGCGCGTGCTGGCGGGGGAACCCCAGTTGGTATTCAGAATTAATGGAATTAGCTAATCGAGGACTGTGCCTCAGATGCTGCTCCGAACTCCGAGAACTCCTTCTCGTTCAGTTTGCTCCCAGGCTTTGGCATCCCTTTCAAGTCCGTGAATCCTGGGAGTGTTCTAGAACTCTCTGTGCTTTGACTCCCTGTCTCTACCACTGCAGAGAGTCCCAGCCCGGCCAGCGGCTGCTGATGACTCAGCAATGGTTTGTCTTTGAGCTCTTGGCCCTCAGGGTCCCCTGGGCTTCACTCAACAAGCAGCATTTGGGATGCCCCATGCAGAGCCCCCACGGTGGCCCCCCTGTGAGTGGGAACACATAATTAAGTCTGCACAAAGAAATACAGCCTGGTAGATGAATCCCGCCTCCCCCTGACTGTGTCCTAAGTGCAGATGGCATTTCATGTCTTTTCTCTCTCCCAAGGAGATCCACTCTGGAAACTTTAAGTTCAGTGAAAGCATCTCTGAGTACTTTACCCCCCCAGCCCGCTCCCCCTCCCTGCTGCCGTTTGCACTGGGGCACCCCGTGAAAGCCCACAGTCCCCACCACTGACTTCCTGCTAATGAGAAAATTCCTCCGCGTTGGTATCTAGGGCTCGTCCCTCCTCAGAGACAAATCCTCTTTGTGTCCAGCTTATCTCCAGCTGCTGCCATGATAAATGGTCCAACTCAAGGGAGCCAGGAGTAGGCCTGTCCCACGAAGCGAACCCCTTGGTTATAGGCTGCACAGACAGGGAGGCGAGTTCAAGATGTTTAAAGACCAACCCCAGGCTGCTTGCTCTCTTGTGGAAGGTGTCTGAGGAACCGGGCCGTTAGAGTAGGAAACTGCCAGCATTTTCTCCTTGCGATAGGCCAGAAAGGAAAACAAAACAAAAAGCAACCTCCCAACAAATTGCAACTTGTTTTGTTTTTTGGGTTTTTTTTTTTTTTGCTTTTACTCTTTAAAACTTCTAGAAGCTCTCAGTGCCATTTGCTACCTTCTTCCTTAAAGCACCCGCCACGATTACCACCTTATGCTTTCTGGGTTCCTGTTTATTGTGTAACTCCTGTTGGTCTGGCGTGTATGCCCCCCTTCATGGGCTAAGTCATGGCAACTTAAAAGATGTTCTCTGGGGCCGCCTGGGTGGCTCAGTCAGTGAAGCATCTGACTTCAGCTCAGGTCATGATCTCGTGGTTTGTTGGTTCGAGCCCCATGTCAGGCTCTATGCTGACAGCTGGGAACCTGGAGCCTGCTTCAGATTCTGTGTGTCTCTCTCTGCCCCTCCCCTGCTCATGCGCTGTCTCTCAAAAAATGAATAAACATTTAAAAAAAAATGTTCCCTGTGGTTCCCTGCGAGGGTTCAGGTTGGTCCAGACCACCGTGAGGCCCGTGAAGGAGCAGCCTGGCCTTTTGAGATGGAGGGAAGTGAACTCCATCGTTCCCGTGACTGGCATGCAGCTTCAGCCAGTGCTTGAGCTCCCTCCACATCCTGAGCCCCCAGTGGACCCACCGGTTGCTGGATAGGAAAGCTCGGGACGAGTCTGGACTACCCATCTTGGACTAGCTTCCCAGCATCCTCCAGGTGATCTGGTAAATTCTGTTTCAGTCTTCCTTGCTCCATTCTAAGTGCTGGGTCCTCTGTGTCAAGAACTGTCAGATAGATGGTCTTTGCAGCAGACCTGGCGAATTTTCTCTAAACCGGGCCGAGGTCTGCCGTTTTCCAGGAGCTGGGGCTTCCGGCCAGGGCGTGCAGGCCGCCTGGGAAGTGATCCCACGTGTGAGAAAAGCCGGAGGTTGAGGCTGCGGTTTGCAGCCGCCAGCCCCATCTCTCGCCAACACCTTGCTCATCACCCCGCAGTGATGTGCGTGCTGGACACTGTGGCCGGGGTCTGAGGCAGGGTCCCGAGATCACCCCCAGCCCGGCCCCCCTTGCCAGCTGCCTCTCCGGCTACTGCTGCTGCGCTCCATACCCCAGTCCCCAGACTTCTCGGGATCGCTTCCATGACTTGTTTGTTCAGGGCTGTCTGTCTGCCTGCCTTTCTCTTTCCTCTGACTTGGCCAGGCTGTCTTTTCACGTTTCGGCTCAGGCATCCCTTCCCCCCCGGGAGTCCTTCCCCCTGGCCACCCCCCAGCCGCCTCTGCACCACCCGTGGCATCCATGCATCCGTCATCCGGGCACTTGTCGAGTGACGTGGAACGGAGCTCCCGCCCGGTCTCCCGCGGGTCCCTGAGCTCGAGGGCGGGGGCCACGCCATGTTCACCTCTAACGCCTCAGTCCACAGCCCGGCCCCTGGCTCATCTCAGGAGCTCGATAGAGATGTGCTGTGAGCTGAAGTCAAAGAACTTCTCACTTATTTCAGGAAATTTTATACATCTGTCACACACACACAATCAAGTGCTGAATTGCATGGAACGGACTAGACCAGGCTTTCTCTGAGGCCTGGCCTAGACCAACGCCACGGCTTTCAGCCCCTTCCTCGGGGCCCCCTACCCGCACGAAGTCTCTGCACCTGACCACCGACTTCAGAGGACCGAGGGAGGGCCACTCTCAAAGTGGAGGATGATTAATGGGCCAGTGTGTGGGCCATTTGTCTCCAGCCGGAGCCTCCATTAATTCAGTTCCCTGGACAGGTGCCACCCTGTCACAGAGGCAGCAGAAGCCGGCGCTGCGTCCTGCCTGATGTAAGAAGGGTCACACTTTGATGCCAGGCGCCTGCCCGGCTCCCGCGGCCGCTTCTCCAACCGCTGCATCCCATTCCAGTTCTCAATACTTCTGCTTCACCACTGCAGCCTTTGCTCCTGGAGCTGTATTATTACGTTTCTGAAGTTCCCGCGCATTCCAGGAATTGTGCTCATCAGTTGGCATCCATTGTCTCATGTGTGTCTCTCAAGAACCCGCTGGGAAGCCCAACGAAGCCCATCCCTCGGACACAGAGCTTCTTACTGTGTTCAGAGAGAGTCACACACATGATCTCGTGAATCCTCACGTCTCGTGGCGTCGCTATTTCAGCCCCATCTCACAGATGGGTAAACTGAGGTTAGGGGCGGAGACCAAGCAGAGCCTGAGACTTGGGGCAGAGAATGGGCAGCACAGGACCCGGAGGCCTGGGTCTCTAGACCCGAGGAGCAGGCATCTTCCTCACCACATGGCTCTTCTCTGTTTCTATCACACCAGCGTGGTAAAAACTCTCAGGAAATGGTCATGGCCCAGAAATGTCTTTTTGACTTGGACCTTTTCCAGGGGCGAATGCGTTTTCATTAAACACTGAATGTTTGTGTAGGATAGGAATTTAGAGACCCATTCACCAACCCCCTCATTGCGCAGAAGAGGAAAGAGCAAAGACTCTACTGTTCAAGGTTCACCTATGCTGGCGTGGTCTCTGATTCCCCACAAGACCCTATGCAGTGAGAATGATCCCTCCGTTTTCTAGGCGCGGCTGACCGGAGGCTAAGGGAGTTTCAGCCACCTGCCCCAAGTCACTCTGCCCGTGAGCGACAGAGCTGACCGTCCTGCCTCTTGAGAACATTGATTCACGAGGGTTTGGGTATGAATCTGCCCTATGATTTGTAAGGAGTTCAGCTCCAGGCAGGAGTGACAATAGTGTTTCTACTGCGTTTCAAATGCCATCGGGGAACCTGGCTCATACACTAATCCTCTTATCGACACTGGAGATTAAACATCCAAAGGAGAGGTGAGTATTATTCCGAGCAATGTTTCATTATAGCTAGGATGGTTCCTCGCGGTGCTTTTTTTAAAACACACACACACACACACACACACACACACACACACACACACACACATTGTTTTCTTGGTGATTGTCTGCTCTCTTGTGGCTGACTTTAGCCATTGCAGTTTCTGGTAACTAATTTCTGCAAAGGGCAACTTTTCGTGCTACTGCTAACTATGAGAAAAGCACTATATCCGTTTTAGAGAGGCTTTTCACGTTCCTCAGATCATTTCCTAACACCAACAAATAGAATGCAGGGGAAAAATAGAGGACAGTTCTTAACTAAATTCCAGTAGGCGAGAGAAGATAAAGGGGAGGTTATCTTGGAAAAAAAGAATAATTTCCAAAAGTATAGAAAGATGAAGTGGTCGCCTGTGTGGCTTGTCGGGTAAGCATCCGATTCGGCTCAGGTCATGATCTCGCAGTTTGTGAGTTCAAGCCTCACGTCGGGCTCTGTGCTGACAGCTCAGAGCCTGGAGCCTGCTTCCAATTCCGTGTCTCCCTGTCTCTGCCCCTCACCTTCTCTCTCTCTCTCTCTCTCTCTCAAAAATAAAACATTAAAAAAAAACCTTAAGAATAAAATGGCATATGGACTTTCAAACAGGATAAAGGAAAAACTTATATTCAGACACATTACTGTGAAATTTAAGATCATAAAGACAGACCACCTTTAAAGTTTGCAGGAAAAAAAAAACCAATCAGATAATAAAGAGAATCAGATTGACATTAGACATGTCAATAAGAATCCTGGGTACAAAATGATAATGGCTTAAGATTTTTATGTTGTTGAAAGAAAATCACCTTAAGCCTATATTGTCTGTTCAGCTCAACTATTGTTTAATTGGACATAAAAGGAAGATGTAGGTATGTGAGGCTGTAAAAGGTTTGCTATTCAAAGACCATCTTTGCAAATACCCTTGGAGGAAATATTCTAGTAAGAAAAGTAATAAACTCCGGAGACTGCTATGAGTTTGGAAATGTATAGGAAGTAAGGATGAGAAATTAACTCTATAGTTTATTTAAATGATGAAGGACCCAAAAGGAATAGATAATAATTCAAATTTTAGATAACATCCGAAAGCAAGATAAGAGTGATGATGGTAACAGAAGTGAAATGAGAGTATGCTTAATTATAACACTTGATCTATCTTAAATATTGTAGAGAAAAGCAAAAATACACGTCTTTATAAGGTAGGGGTGACTACCAAAAAATGTCTTTTAAAAAAATAGAGCCTTCAAGGTACACAGGTAAATGTGATCTATTCACTGGAAAGCAGAAGAGAGGCGGGGAGGAAACAAAATGCATAGTAAATGTAAAGGCTAATAAGATTTCTATCTTAGTTCAGGCAGCTGTAGCAAAACACTGTAGATTGGGTGGTTAAAATTTTTTTTTAATGTTTATTTTTGAGACACACACACACACACACACACAGCATGAGTGGGAGAGGGGCAGAGAGAGAGGGAAATCCAGAATGGGAGGCAGGCTCCAGGCTCCAAGCTGTCATCACAGAGCCTGACGCGGGGCCCGAACCCACAAACTGTGAGATCGTGACCTGAGCTGAAGTCGGAGGCTTAACCGACTGAGCCACCCAGGTGCCCCTGGGTTGGGTGGTTTAAACAACAAACATTGCATTAGAATCTATTTCTCACCGTTCCAGAGGATGGGAAGTCCTAAGTCAGGTGTCCCAGATTCGGTATGTGGTGATGGTCACTGCCAGCAGTGCAAACAGCCACCTTCTTACTGTGTCTTCACAAAGCCTTTCTTGGCACTTACACATGGAGAGAGCACTCTGTCGTCTCTTCTCCTAAAAGCCCTAGTCCCATCATGAGAGGGATTAGGGCCACCCTTATGGCCTCCTCTCAACCTAATTACCTCCCAAATGCCCCACCTCTAAACCACATTGGGGATTAGAGGGGCATCTGGGTGGCTCAGTCGGTAGGGCATCCGACTGCGGCTCAGGTCATGATCTCACGGTCCATGAGTTCGAGCCCCGTGTGGGGCTCTGTGCTGACAGCTCAGAGCCTGGAGCCTGCTTTGGATTCTGTGTCTCCCTCTCTCTCTCACCCTCCCTGCTCATGCTCTATGTCAAAAATAAACATTAAAAAAAATTTTTTTTAATCACTTTGGGGATTAGAGCTTCAACATATATAGGGACTGAAGGACATAAACATTCGTCTCATAACAATGGCAGAAATAGATTCTAATAGACAAATGGTAATAAATGTAAGTGTATTGACCTTGCCAAACAAAAGGAGACAATCTTGGGGAAAAATTAGATCCGGCAACATTTTGTTTACAGAAGACAGAGTTAACACAAAAGATACGAGAAAACTTGTAAACAAAGAGATGGGAAATTATATACTAGGAAAGTATGAATGAAAAGAAAGCCAGGACAGCAATTTTAATATGAAGCAAAATATAATTAAAGGCAAAAAAAAAAAAATCCTAAGAGACCAAGAGAAGCACTTCATATAAAAGAAATAGATTAAGAGGATTATAAAATAATTATTAAAAGATATACACCTAAAAATATAACACTAAAATAGTTAAAACAGGTATGGCAAAACTGGGGGGGGGGGGCAATCTGTATACCAACTATTGTAATTAGTTTCTATAAAATATTTGTTTGGCATGATTCATAATCTTGAATACATGGGGTGGGTCACAAGAATGAACTTCAAAATGACAAGGAAAAACAATTCTCAAATGAAATATTCACAGAATGTTCACCACGGAAGCATCAGAAATCAAGTCAAACCATGTTATTGAACTCTTAATGCTTTACAGTTTGGAATCGACACAAAAATAAAAGCTAAAATATATGCGTAAAAACAATAACAAACTACTAAATTGTCCTTGGATTGAAGAGGACATTTTAATAGAAATTAAAACTACTTTGACCGGGGCGCCTGGGTGGTGCCGTCGGTTAAGCGTCCGACTTCAGCCAGGTCACGATCTCGCGGTCCGGGAGTTCGAGCCCCGTGTCAGGCTCTGGGCTGATGGCTCAGAGACTGGAGCCTGTTTCCGATTCTGTGTGTCCCTCTCTCTCTGCCCCTCCCCCGTTCATGCTCTGTCTCTCTCTGTCCCAAAAATAAACGTTGAAAAAAAAAATTTAAAAAAAAACCAACTACTTTGACCTACACAGCAATAAATACTATTCATGTTAAAATTTGTGGGATACTACTAAAATAGTACCATTAGCTAAAATAATGGCCTTGTATGTATTTATTACAAAATGTGGAAATAAGCCAGCATACACACACACACACACACACACACACACACACACACATATATACACATAATCAATGGCCGGACTGGGGCATCTGGGTGGCTCAGTTGGTTAAGCATCTGACATCAGCTCAGGTTATGATCTCATGGTTCCTGAGTTTGAGCCCCACATTGGGCTCTGTGCTGACGGCTTGGAGCCCAAGGCTACTTCAGATTCTCTCTCTCCTTCTGTCCCTCCCCAGCTTGGACTCAGCACAGTCAATGCAAAGATCCACGAGAGGAGGCTCCATCTCAGAAAACAGTGAGATCATGACCTGAGCCAAAATCAAGAGCTGGACGCTTACCAACTGAGCCACCCAGGCGTCCCTTTAATGCAAAACTCTTAAATGAAGTATTCACTTACCAAGTTCAACAGTTTATTGAAAATAATACAGCATGGTCAAGGGAAGCAATCAAAGGATGGGATCATCTCAGCAATTTTATTACAATAATTTACCTCTCATGGAATGAAGACAAAAGGAATGCGACAATTTCGGTAGATGCAGAAATCACTTAACAGATTTCAAAACATTTCTGATGAAAACAGCAAATGTGGTGGCGAAATGGAGAAAGTTTCTAAACTTTCCATGCAATGCTGGGACCCACACAAGAACGACCCCTTTTGTGATTACTGTTTAGCGGATACTCGAGATTTTAGCATGGAAACATGGAAAATAAGTGGATTCACAAGTGTGGAAACAGAACAAAGTGGTGTTATTTACAGCCGACAAAATAATTTACATAGAATTTACAATTTGATTTACAGTAGGATCAACGGGTAAACCAGTAGATCCACACAAAAGAGTAAACATTTTTCCACTGCCATAGGCTGCTAGAAATGTAATAAAACGTAAGACAGAATCTGTGACAACTAAAAACAATTTGGAATTAATCTAACAGAATATACAAGACTTCTCTAGTGAAAATTTGTGATTCCATTAAAGAACAAAAAAGACAGGGCACCTGGGTGGCTTGGTTAGTTAAATGTCCAACTTTTTTTTCTTTTTTTTACCATTTTATTTATTTTTTAAATTTACATCCAAGTTAGCATATAGTGAAGTGTCCAACTCTTGATCTCAGCTCAGGTCATGATCCCAGGGTCATGAGCTCAAGCCCCACATTGGGCTCTGCGCTGGGCATGAAGCCTACTTAAATTTAAAAAAAAAAAAAAAATGACCTGAGTAAATTGACGTAGCATGTTTATGCATGGGACAGCATTACAAGAATGTCTGTTTTCCCTAATTACAAACTCTTTGCAAATTCACTCTAAATCCCATCAAGATGTTTTGAGCAATGTAACATATTTATCCTTAAATGTATATGGAGGAACCAAGGTCCACAGATAACTCAGTCGGTTTGAAAAATAAAAGGGTGCCTATCCTACCAGACAATAAGATTGGAACATTGGAACCATTGTGGATAAAGGAGGAACCGTGAATCAGAGGGGACATTAACTATTAAGCAGGTTGAAATGGGAAAACTACTCCAATCTATATGGAGAAATACAAAGTTGGAAATACCTCTTACCATGGACAGAGGTTCACCCTGGATTCATCCTTCATTTGAGAAATATTTATTGAACATCAACTATGTGTGAAGGGCTTTTCTCGTTACTGGGAAAGTGTCAGTGAGGAGTACAAGAGACCTTGCCATCACTGAAACCTTACCCGCAGAGGGTAAAGGTATAAAAGCAAGTGAAAGAAAATGCAGGATAACTTTTTTTCATGATCTCGGAGTAAAGAGCTTATTACAGAAGAATCAAAAGGCACCTGATGGGTTTGACTGCATCATAATTAAACCTGAGCATATCTTAGGATCATACAGTTCAGAGGAACCCTCTTACACTTCCATAAGGGGACTCGTTCAAGCTTGCTCCACAGACCGTTGTGCTGGAACCAACCTAGATGTCTATCTCTAGAGGAAAGGATAAGCTGGTGAGAGCACACTACGGAATACCATGCACCATTTAAGGTGCTGAATTACACTCTGGGGCGCCCAGCTGGCTCAGTCGGTTGAATGTCGAACTCTTGATTTCAGTGCAGGTCATGATCTCTGGGTTCGTGAGTTCGAGCCCTGCATCAGGCTCCAAGCTGACAGTGTGGAGCCTGCTTGGGATTCTCTCTCTCCCTCTCACTCACAAGTGCCCCTCCCCTGCTCACATACACTCTCTCTCTCTCTCTCTCTCTCTCTCTCTCTCAAAATAAATAAACTTAAAAAAAAAAGAGACTGAATTACACTCAACAATATAGACTAGAACCAAACATGGTGTTCAGTGAGAAAGGTAATAACATAATTGGAACAATAGGATATTGTGTATGTAAATATAAAAGACCTGTATTCACAACCAATGCTGTACCTTCTACAAGGGTGCATACATATCAAAGGTATATATCAAATAGTATTGAGCAACTTCCCATGGGGAAGGGTGTGATCATTGGAATGCGGCGCAAAGAGGATAACAATGAAATAAAACAGAAGAAAGGTCTTCCATGGATTAATGGTGATAATGAGTTAAGAGTTAAGGGATGTGATTAACACCATTCTCCATATGGAAGTCCAAAAAAGAAAGAGAGGGAGAGAGATTCCCACTAAACTGTTACGAGATGACCATAGGATCCAACGATCCTTGAACTGGAAGGTACCTTAGCATTCAGGCAGTCTAATTTCTTCTCGGGGCAGGACGCATCTCTCCCATATCCTTGGAAAATATCACCCTCCACCTAAACTACAACATAGGCAGGCTCTTAGTGTAAGATTGTTCTAGTGGGTTCAGAGTTCTTTTTGCCACACGGCTAAAACTGCCCTCCTATAGAGAGCCAGCACTGGTGTGAGTTCTGCTGGTAGGCGTTGCATCCTCTGTCACAGAATGGCACCCCAAACACTTAATACACCTGCCATTATTGTTTCTCAGGTCTTCCCCCCCCCCCCCACTGCTTCCTGTCCCACCTACCCGGATCTTGCAACTGTCCTTCACGTGACCTGTTCAAGGTCTTCTAAAAAAATTTCAGCAAATTATAGTATGGCATCCACATCGGCTACTCAGTGTGGCTTGCTTGGTTGAGAAATGCGGTGAAATCCCACGGGGGACCAAGCATCATGTAAAGTGCTATGCAAGGGTACTCAGAAAAAGGAAATCACTTCTACGAGAATTACGACTGCAAGGTCTTGAACTAACAGTCTTGTTCTACTAGGTTCTGAAATGAATGAAGCTCAAACAAATCTCTGCTATCTGGAACGAGTGGCTACATTTTATCTACTAACTTATTCAGTCATTTGTTCAAGAAATAAATATATTTTCATTGGCCCTGAATATGTTTTCTGTGCCAAAGATTGCTCGGGACTCTGGCAACTGACACATGCTTCTTTGGATATAGAATCAAAGACTAGGGACTGAACCCCAAGAAGCAGGCTTGCTTCTGGTGCCCTCAGCTCTCTGAATATGGTGACTGCATTTCACTTCTTACCTACTTGGTAATAGCTCTGGATTTCTATGAGCCAGAAACTCAGAATGGCTTACACTTTGGGACTCCAACCACAATGTCTGTTCATGTCATCCGGAAATCTCGAGCTCCTCTCTTGAATAACTTTGAAAGATAAGACCAGTAGGGTAAAATGAATCACTATGGCTTGAAGATAGGTAAGAGGATGGGCATAGAATTGGCACATTCCACACTAATCAGGTTTTAGTTAGAATGTCGAACCAGCAGAAAAATTCAAAGGACTTAGAACCAATTCAACAAACCCTTCAGGAATGTGCTTCCTGTCAGAAAGTTCTGTGAACGGGCACAGCTCTACACAGCACACATTTCCACTCTGGGGAATAGGAGGGAGACCCAAGCGTGCTTTGGGGGGCACTTAGAATCCAGTGGGAACAGGAACCACACGAAGGAGGGTACCTTTAAAATCCCCACACCTATCAGTGTGGTACACAGCTACATCCATGCTGCTGAAGTGGTTCGTGCATTAGTGAAATTGGGCAAAACCAGGGAGATAATGCATCCATGGATGTGTTTGGCAGGAATATCAAGATTAGTAAGAAAGAGGAGAGCTAGAATGAAGGGGGAGAAGGGTGTGGGAGGGGTCAGGGCCTCCGTCATGACCAAGCCCAGGACAGGCAGGTGCAGAGACCATGTTGGCTGTTTGGGAGGATGGAGACCCATGCCAATTCCAAGTACATCTCCATCACCCCAGGACCCCTCAACTCCACCAGATACAGCTGGGCTCAGCACAGGGGCAGGGGCAGTGTTTGTTTTACAGATGAAGAAATGGAGACCCAACCTGGAGAAGAGGTTTATCCGAAGTCACGTAGCCACAGGGCTGGAACTCAGGCTCCTAGCTCACGGCCAAGTGGGTTCTCTTCTGTATGAAGCTGTGCTTCTGATTGCCTGGTCTAAAGGAGGGTGTCACCCATGATGTAGTGGTATCTTTGATAAGTCAGGGAGAATAGGTTCAGGCTGTCCTATTCCCAGAAAGAAGAGTGCTTAGGGGGAAAGGGGCTTCAAAGCTGCTCGTGGTGGATGCATGGGAGGTGGGGACATGGGGAGCGAGTTCTCTGAGGCTGGTGGACAGAACATCTTCAGTCGCCCAGTCCAGGAGAGTCTGAATAGCTCACTTACAGCTCAGCATTCCAGGTCCACATCTGCAGGAGAAGCAGGGTCACCAGTGAGAGCTGACACCTGACGTCTTCTCGAATTGCTTTGTTCAGTCTCCTTGTCTTCAAGGCAAGACCTCCACATATTCACTGTTACTGTTCTCTGGGGAAAGAAACAGAAGACCAGCCATGAGGATCAGTGCCCAGGAGTCTCACTGACCGACCTCACTCCAGGGAAAGAAGACCTCTCTCCAGGCACAGGACGACCTCGGTTGTTGCATCACAGTGGCATCTTCAAGGGCTGGGGTACCCCAGGGAGCTCTGCTGACAAAATGGGGGTGGGTCTCTTTACAAGGTTAGGCATCGGAGATTCCCATCCCAGATGCCTCCACCCCCTGGCAGAAAACCTGTGATTCCCTGAGACTGAGAGCATCTGAAGCTTATTCTAAGGAGGCCAAGGGAATGGAGAAAGGCAACGAGCTGGGGAGAGGACTGTCTCCCCTTTGGGGAAAGCTGAAGACTCTGGGGGGGTCACCCACCAGGGCTAATCAAGCATGGGCAGCTGGGGAGGTGAGACTCCCGCCCAGTTCTTAGGAAAGATCTTCAAAGGACGCTCCTCTTCCATTTGTGATTCTTTAATCATTGCTGGACAGATACTACCACCGCCCCAACCACCCTCGGCACACGTACATTCCTGGGTTTCTACCTCTGCCACCCCCCACTTTGTGCTTTTTTTCTATAATTTTTGGTAGAACATGGCCGCGGGACGACACCCGTAGCCGAACCTATATAGGAAGTGACTTTGTGTGTGCAGGGGGCAGGGGGCAGAGAAACAGTGGCGGAGGAGGGGTTTTTGTTTTCATTCTTTCATTACTTTCTTAAAGTGCATTCACTTATTTGGGGGGGTGGGAGACGGGCAGAGAGAAGAGGGAGACAGAGAATCCCAAGCGGGTTCCGTGCCATCAGCGCACAGCCAGACGTGGGGTTCGATTCCATGACCATGAGATCATGACCAGAGCTGAAACCAAGAGTCAGACGCTTAAGGGACTGAGCCACCCAGGTGCCCCCGGGGGGGTTTATTTTGATCATTAAAAACCCATACTTCGGGACGACTGGGTGGCTCAGTCGGTGAAGCGTCCGACTCTTGATTTGGGCTGAGGTCATGATCTCACGGTTCGTGGGTTGGAGCCCCACTCTCCCTCTCCCTCTGCCCCTCCCCTGCTTGCACTGCCTCTCTCTCAAAATAAATAAACTTTATTAAAATAAATAAAGTAAAAAGCCATGCTTAGTTTTGTTGGGGGGGGGTGAGAAGCTTGCCCTGGCACTCCGGAGGGTGATTTTGCTGTGGACAGAGTGGAATGTGGGGTGATTTCAGGTTCCCTGGAGCTCCCTAGCTGGCCTGGAACTCTCTTACCAACACCCCCAACCTGGCCACTCATAGCTGAAATCCCTCTGCTTGGGAACGTAGCCACACACGCCACCATGAGAAAACGGGGGTGAGCCAAAAATGTCTCAGGGGGTCTGAGCTAAATTCCAGCCACTTTGTACCTGACAAGAGAGATTATTTTCTGAGAGCAGGTTCAAGGTGGGGGTAAGAGAGTCGTTGCGGCTGTTCACGGTAACAATTTGAGAGGCCTCAGCGTGGATTCTCGGCACTTAGGTTTACTGACCATCTCTCATGTTCCGCCATGTTTCCGTTCCTTTAGGGATGTATCTGAAATCACTCGTCCCCTAGCACTTATCGAGCAGAATGTGACAGTATGAGCCTTGGAGAGGGCCTTGGAGCGATTTTCTCATCTGAAAATTTTGCCTGCTTGTCCGTCCCTTCCCCGAACGGTGGTTCGCACAAGGTCATGGGGCAAAGTCGGCCAGTGGAAGAAACGGGACTATAAGGTTCCTTCTGGACCCCCCCTGTTAAGGGTTTTTACCGTAAATATTATCCAACTTTATCTGTGACCGTCTCCATCTCAGGCGGGAGCTGGTTTTCTTTATTGGCCGTACAAGGTGGACCACCAGCCCTTGATTTGGTTTCTCAAATGCGGAGATCAATTCCTTTAGGTCTGGAAAGATCTTCTTGGGAGCGCCTTCCACGGTCTGCCAAGATACAAGAAGGAGATGGCTCGTCACCTTCAACTGTGAGTGAAATGTGATACTTCTCAAAGATGTGGTTTTCAGGGCTACCTCTGAGCTGGCAAACTGAAAATAAGTGGCTGGCGGTTCAAGCTTCAGAGCTCACCCCGATGGGGGCCCCCCAGGGGGACTCAGCGGGTTAAGCGCCTGACTCTTGATTTCGGCTCAGGTCATGATCTCATGGTTTGTGAGTTCGAGCCCTGAAACGGGCTCCACACCTGCTTGGGACTCTCTCTCTCCCTGTGTCTGCCCCTCCCCCGTGCATTCTCTCTCTCTCTCTCAATAAATTTAAAAACATTAAAAAAGAAAAAGAAAAAGAAAAAAGAGCTCACAGCAATGGAAATACACAGAAACCTTTGTTTTTAAGACCGGCCTCTGACTTGAGCTACTGTGAGTAAAGGGAATAATGACTGAGGCGTCCCGCCTCGGTCTGCAGTGAGCCCCAACCTCAGCAAGTTGTCTGGGGTACCACACAGGGTACCCCTCTGGGAGCCGATGTCAGACACGGTGACTTGTGTGTGTTTTCTCCTTTTTTTTAATTTAAATTTAATTTTAATTTTAATTTTTTTTTTAATTTAAATCCAAGTTAGTTAACATATAGCATAATAATAATTTCAGGAATAGAACTTAGTGATTCCTCACTTACTTAGAACACTGAGTGCTCATCCCAACAAGGGCCGGCCCATGTAACCCGTCCCCCCACCCAACGCCCCTCCGGCAACCCTCGGTTTGTTCTCTGTATTTAGGAGTCTCTTATGGTTTGTCTCCCTCTCTGTTTTTATCTTATTTGTCCTTCCCTCGTCCTATGTTCATGGTTTTCTTGATGATCACTGTGGTTCTCAGATGGCTCCATGTCAGACTGCAGACGGGTGTGGTGACCAGAAGTTTCTCTGACGTGTGGTGTGGTTAACCTTCATCAGAGATTCTGGCAGACTTTGCAGCAGACTGCAGGGAAGTTCCATATAAGGCCGTCACTTCAACCCAAGCCCCCATCCACTCACTACAGGCCCCTGAGAGTTTTGCTACCCCTCAGTGAGATGCCTCCTGTATCTGAGTTATAACTGATTTCCGTGCCTCTCTGCTTTGTCCAGACAAGAGACAAAATATGGTATTAAGGAATTATCACAATCTCCCAAAGCATGGACAACAAAGAAAAAAAGTTTTAATATAAGTTGCTTTTTAGAACACATTTTATTTTGAAATAATCTCAGACTTGAAGGAAAGTTGCAAAACTCTTTTTAAAATCTGTATATATATATCCTTCACCTACCCCTCAAAGGTTAACGTTTTATTGTATATATTTGCTTTTCGTTTTCTCTTTCTAAATGTGTATAGATATATGTGCATATATAGCGATACATATATATATATTTTTTTTTTTTTGAGATTGAGTGCAAACGCGATAGCTCTTTAACCCTAAATGCTTCAATATTTCCAAAAAAAGCAAGGACATTACATATCCACACTACAATGATTAAAATGAGGAAATTAGGGGCGCCTGGGTGGCGCAGTCGGTTAAGCGTCCGACTTCAGCAGGTCACGATCTCGCGGTCCGTGAGTTCGAGCCCCGCGTCGGGCTCTGGGCTGATGGCTTGGAGCCTGGAGCCTGTTTCCGATTCTGTGTCTCCCTCTCTCTCTGCCCCTCCCCCGTTCATGCTCTGTCTCTCTCTGTCCCAAAACTAAAAATAAATGCTGAAAAAAATAAATAAATAAATAAATAAATAAAATGAGGAAATTAACCTTGATGTAGTACAGACCTTATTCAAATTTTGTCAATTGCCTTAATAATGTCCTTTGTAGGGAAATGAAAAATTACATGTATGCACACACACATCACACACACACCATACATCATACACACACACACACACACACACACACACACACACATATGGATATGGCTATATATGTGTGTGTGATATGTGTGTGTGCTTGAGGATCACTGCATATTCTAATTTCTTTTAAATATGCACAACGAACATTAACATATTGAAGATTCTGAGATATTTTGCAGTAAAAAGATCTGCTTAATCTTGTCTGCAAGTGCTTCAAAAAGATTATTTCAGGATTCCCTGTTAGTGAAGATTCAGTTAAATTTATTATACTCTACTTCCTAAGCCAGAGAAATCATTTCAAAAAAAAAAAAAAGGTTTTTTTCTGCTTAGTGCTCAGTAAACCAGAAAAATTAAAGAAACCCCCAAGACTGCTAGTCCACTGATGCCCCCTTATATTTTCCTATAACCATGGAGCTCACACGGCTTCCTAAACATTCAGACCTCTCCCCACCTTCCCATTGCATCCCACCCTGGTCATTGCGTCGTCGTCTTCTAATTGGACAGTGGTCCCGTATGGAGTCCAGGCTGGTGCATTTGACCCTGGGGGATCCAGGGTCATGCATACCTCTACGGGTCTGAATAACAACCTTGATTATTCAAAAATTCTCCCTATTTCCCTCAGAGAAAGACAGGGTTAACTATTGATTTGACTCAAACTCTGCATGTGGCTTCCCTTTTTAAAATGCCTCTACGTGGCCACATCTCAGGTTCAAGAGATGATCTCAGATTCTTCTCCCCACCTTTTGTTGCTGCTTTTACAGCAGTTCTGGTATGTTCTTACCTGTATGTTGTAAAACCCGTGTCTCTCTTTGAAGATTCGGTATGTGTAGACGAAATTTTTAAACCTGTGGGAAGATAACTGTGTGAATCATTATATTCTTTTTTTTTCTAAGTTAATTTATTTATTTTGAGAGAGAGAGAGAGGGGGAGAGAGTATGGGAGGGGCAGAGAGAGAGGGAGAGAGAATCCCAAGCAGGTTCTGAATCATGGCCTGAGCGGAAATCAAGACTCAGACGTTCAACCGACTGAGCCACCAGGCACCCCAACATAAGGTTCTCATAGGCAAATCCGGGTAGCATATACCTCTCTATTATGCGTGCAGTGCCTTTGGCATTCTTGGGTCCTAAAAAGAAACCGATCATTTTCAGGCATTCTCATCTGTGGGAATTTGAAAGAGACAAAGGTTTGGAAATGGGGACCCTAATTCTGCTGGTGGACGTCAGGGCTTGTGGCCAAGAGGGTAAGGAGAGGGAATTTTCTATTTCCATGGTCTTGGTACTTCGCTCTAGTTTTTTTCACTTAGCTCTAAGTTGGTGCAACATACAAAATGCCATTGAGCCATTCCTGTACTGTTTGCCAAACGATGTGTCATTGACCTCGACAGAGATAGTTAGTGTTAATTAAAACAGAACGTTGAGAGTTCTGTCCAGGGAGGCGACATGCTGTGCTTTTGTTCTTCGTTGGGATTGGTGCCACTGGCTAAGTAATCTAACCGGAATCTACACAACAGACCCAATCTAACAATTTCCAAAGCAAGATATAGCATACAAACATTACCGTATTTCTGCAACTCCAAGATGCCATCAATGTAAAGTGTCAAATTAACAATAGCTTTCCAGGAGAAAAATGCATACGTTAAATGTTTCTACCAACCGTTCAACGTGTTCTGATCCCACACAAACATTAAAATGTAAAAAAAAAAAAAAAAAAAGGGATGCCTGGGTGGCTCAGTTGGCTGAGTGTCTGACTTCAGCTCAGGTCGTGATCTCAGGGTTCATGAGTTCGAGCCCCAAATCTGGCGCACTACTGACAGCACAGAGCCCACTTTGGATCCTCTGTCCCCCCCACCCTCTCTCTGACCCTCCCCTGCTCATGCTCTCCCTCTCTCAAAAATGAATAAACAGGGTGTTTTATGGAACCAATTTGACAATAAATTATATATTAAAAAATGAATAAACATTTGTTTAAAAAGAGGGAGTGAGAGATTAAAGGCATTGACATGAGGTTCAAATTATCTGATGACTCTCACACCACCACTTTGCACCTGTGCCAAAGAATCATTGGACTGAATTGAGAATTTAGAAAGCTACTTAGAGCGTTAACAGAAGCTTTTTACAGAAGACTTTATCACTGTTTGTCTGAAGGCTTTGGCAGTTGACTTCAAATCCCAATCCTTTTTGTGGGGTTTCCTGAGGCCGGAATAAGCCAGTGGGTGTCCCCAAATCACATGGGAAGCAACACAACATTTCACATGAGTCCTTGTCCACATGTGATAAGGTATCGCACATCTGGGAAGAGGTCTCAAATATTCCTTTTCACGGAGGTATCGTTCAAATTAGGATCCAAACGAGGTCCATACGTTGCATTTGGTTGATCACCCAGTCCTTAGAGACCCAACTATCAAATGTTAAGTTCTTAAATGACTTCATTTTTAATTATACTGTTGTATTATGAGCTAAGACAACCTCCACCAGAGGAATGTGAAAGAGTAAAGCAAATGGAGTTTCTACGTTAACTAGTCCGAAAGCCATAGACTTCAAGTTGTAAAGACAGACATTGCTCAAATTTGATCTTTTTCTTTGCAAAGCACTTTAAAATTTTTTTTTTGATGTTTATTTATTTTTGAGGAGAGAGAGACAGAGTGTGAGCAGGGGAAGGTCAGGAGAGAGGGGGACACAGAATCTGAAGCAGGCTCCAGGCTCTGAGCTGTCAGCACAGAGCTCGACGTGGGGCTCGAACTCACGAGCTGTGAGATCATGACCTGAGCCGACGTCAGACACTTAACCAACTGAGTCACTCGGGCGCCCTTAGCATTTTAAATGAAATAACGAGCCATGTTGCCACATTGCTTTGCAAAGAAATGGACTTTTTGAACTTGTGATACCTACCTGCATTGATTTTGGAATGTTTAGGGGAAAAAATTCACTAAGAGATTACAGAGCATATACTTTATATGACTATAGGGTCTTTGGGTAAACGTAAAAACTTATTTTTTTAATACCCTCTGTTCTAATTATTATTATTTTTAAATTTGTTATTTTTGAGAGAGAGAGAGAAAGCACGTGAGCAGAGAAGGGGCAGAGAGAGAGGTGGGGGGAGAGAAGATCCAAAGCGAGCTCTGTGCTGACGGCACAGGAACCATGAGCTCATGACCTGGGCCAAAGCTGGACGCTTAACCGACTGAGCCACCCTGGTGCCCCTGTTATTTTATAAATGCCACTTAAAAACTTATCAAAGAAACATGGTTCTTCCAGCATACATTTATACTAAAGATACATAAAAAGACCAGGTTTATCCTAGGCCTTCGCCCCATCACCGATGGTGACGGGGGAGCCCCTTCTTTGGCTCCAAAGCTTACAGTCTTGCCTCTACTCTCTGCCTTCAGTCCCCTGGCCTAATCTCATCATGCCCTTTGTCCCTGCTGTCATCATTACAAGAACCCCAGTCTTTAATCATCCCCGTCCACCTTGCTCTAAAGGAAACCTTGCTTTGCCCCAGGACATGGCCCCCCCTGCCTCGTCTACAAGGCTGCTTCTTTCTCCCAAAGCCCTCCCTCCCCCTGCAGGGCCTGAGGGGGACACCCGTGTCCCGGTTCTCAGCTGTTTCCCTCCTTCCTCCAAACCCTCAGCTTTGAGGTTCACATCATTAGATTATGTTGCCTACCTATTGCCCCTCCCTGCTGTGGCATGTCGTGCCCCGGCTTACTGCCACTCGATTCTCCATGGCACGGCCTAGCTCTTAGCCCATCGTCACTGTCTTCAGTGCTATTCCTGCCTCAGCCTCCATGATTGTAGTCCACACGTACATTCCCCTGAGACATTCCAGTTTCTCACCTCCTTCAGCTCTTCTCCAGGGGCCTCACCTTCCACCTACATCAGCCACGCGCTCCTATGTCCAACAACCAGGACTGGGGGCCCAGGGCAACATCAAAATGCAAGACCCCTTGTTAAAAAATGGTTAGGAATTTCAACATGGCGACAGCAGAGCATTAAACCAAGTGCAGGGCCCTGTGAACGGGGGGGCTTTGTGCAACTGTGTGGGTGGCAAGCCATGAAGCCAGCCCTGCTTTCAACCTTGAGCTTGTGATTGCCACTAACCGTAACCCTTTGTAATGTGACCTTCACACATCCCACTCTCTTGCTCCCACTTCTAGACCCTTTCCTCCATTCACTGACCCCATCAATCCCTTGACCATAGAGCCTCCAATCTATTGGCCCTACCACTTTTCACTGTTGTCACCCTTGGCATGCTGACTGGTCTCACTTTGAATTAATGACCACAGAACTCCAATGGGCTCTTAGTGCCCCCACCCGAGGCAAGCATTTCCTTCCCTATTCCCTCAATAGTGATTCTACGTTGTCTCCTTTCTTCTTAAACCCTGAACACCTCACGCTTAACTGATGACTTCATAGAGATTCAAGCAATCAGAAGGAAACCGCCAGTCTCTGAATTGCCACAGCTATTAGCCTGTGCGGTCACCTACTCTGCCTTAATTACCATGCCTGAACCTTGCATGTTACTCTGGAACTAATCCCTCTTACTTCCACTGGATGCCATCCATTTTCATCTATTCAAGGACATAGATCTAGAAATTTCTTCCTCCCTCTCCCTGATGTCATTAATTCTTATTCTTTCCACAGCTAGGGTGGCCCTTTTAAAAACTGTGAGTCAGATGTGTTGTTTTAATTATAGAGATTTATTAACTTTTTCTACTTGTTCAAAAGATTTTCCTATACAGATAAATAGCAAAAATATTTGTCATCTATTTGCACCAAGATGATTTTGATTTCAATCGTCAAGTAGCAATTGTCATTGACTCTTATATCTTCTAATATTTAACAAATGCCTTGAATTTTTGTGCAAAAAAAAATGTGAGTCAGGCTATGTCCCTCCTCTGCACAAAAATATGGTCAATTTATTTAAAATTTTTTTTTACTTTTAAGTAATCTCTATACCCAACATGGGGCTCAAACTCACAACCCCGAGATCAAGAGTCTCATGCTCTTCCGACCAAGCCAGCCAGGTGCCCCAAATCTGGTCAATGTTGAATAAGAAAAATAAGATTGCTGCATGTGAAGGGACGGCAGGGCATGTTTCTGTCTTAACACATCTCATGTCTTCTTATAGAGCTATAATTAAGACAGCGAGGAACTGATTCGAGGGTAGAAAAGATATTAATGGAATAAAATAGAGAGCCCAGAAACAGATCCACATATGTCTGAAAACTTGGTCTATGATAGGGTTGGCACAACAGAGCAGTGAGGAGGGGACAGGCTAGTTGTTAAATGGTGACGGTGATGTTCTCACATGTAAACAAGTAAAAGTGGACCCTACTTCACACTCTTTTTTTTTTTAATGTTTATTTATTTTGGGGAAAGAGAGAGAGAGTCACAGAGCACTAGTGGGGGAGGGGCAGAGAGAGAGGGAGACACAGAATCCGAAGCAGGTTCCAGGCTCCAAGCTGTCAGCACAGAGCCCGACGCAGGGCTCGAACCCACAAACCGTGAGATCATGACCTGAGCTGAGGTTGGGAGCTTGACCTACTAAGCCACCCAGGTACCCCACCTACTTCACATTCTAATTGAAGACCTAACTGTGAAAAAACAAAACAGTGACCTTAGGAGAAATAAATATGAAGGAACAACTTAGTGACTTGTTAAGGAAGAAGTTTCTTTCCATCACAAAAAGTATAAGCCTTAAGAAAGATTAATGAACTCACTATATTCAAATTAAAATTTCTTGGGGCACCTGGGTGGTTCAGTTTGTTAAGTGTCCAACTCTTGATTTTGGCTTCGGTCATAATCTCACAATTCATGGGATCGAGCCCCACCTTGGGCTCTGCGCTGACAGCATGGAGCCTGCTTGGGACTCTCTCTCTCTCTCTCTCTCTCTCTCTCTCTCTCTCTCCCCCTCTGCCCCTCCCCCACTCACACACGGTGACATGCAAGCACATGCTTTCCCTCAAAAAATTTAATTACTTAAATCAAAATTCCTAATTATCAAAATACATTAGCAAAGCAAAAAAGTCTGCAAACTGGGAAAAGATATTGCAGCACTAGTATGTAATAAGAACACTGATTTACCGTAAGAAAAAGGCAAACAAAATGTCCAATAAACATAGGAAAAGATGCTTCACTTCACTCTCAATCAGGGAAATACAAATATGAACCATAATTAGATATCATTTCACACCAAACTGGTAAAGACATATGAGTTTACTAATGGAAAATATTGGCTGTTATGTGAAGCTATAGAAAGTTTTACATACAACCAATGGGATGTAATTAGATACTGATGTCTTGGAGAACAATTTGGCAAAATCTAGTAAAGCTGAAATGCATACACTCTATAAGCCTCGGTGTGTACCTTTCGAGATTGGTAATATTGACACAAAACTGACAATGCCAATATCTTATTATTTACTAAAAAGCAAAGATCATAGAAACTAAATATGTAATACATTTAAACACATTTACAATCAAAGAAAATCATAAATATATGATAAAATATTAGGTCAAAGTGTAAAACTAATGACAAGACATAAAATAAATACCAATTTTCTAATGCAAACCATCATTAGATGAAATTAATTAGCATATAGTGTCCCAAAAATAACAAATCAAACACTCCGTACACCTCATTAAATTTAAAATAATGAAAAGTGTAAAGTAAAATAGCTATTTTTAGTGAAATTTTGAGGTGCAAATGGGGAAAGGGAGAGGTGAGGATGAAGGGAGGGGCAGGGAAGAAGACAGGGAGGGGGGTGAATCACTGGGGTCATCACTGGCTTCTGAGGATTTTTTTATGCAAACACTTCCATCTGTCGGAAGAGCCTTATCTGTTGACACTAGTTGGGGTAAGTTTACGCTCACTCTGACCACTTTCCTTTGATTTTTTTCACCTTCAAACAATCTCCTCTCTTGCTCTGCAACTTCAAACAAATCTGTTTTGGACATTTTGGATCCTCGTAGGAGCTGATACCTTTTTCCTGAAAGCAGAGTTTGTTCTTCAAGCCCTTCTGAATGTCAGGGGTTAGCTCTCTAAGAGTCTGCACGCTGACTACTCTGAAACAGACTTTATCCCAACACAAAAACAAACCAACAGTCAAAAAGGGGCTCAATTTTCCTTCCAGGGTAGTAGACGCACAGGGTTGTGTTTGTTTCAGGTGTCCAATATGGTGATTCAACACTTCGATTCGTTACTCAGTGCTCGTCACGACCAACTGTGTCCTCTGTATCCCTTTCACTTCTCTGCCCCATCCGCTCCCCCATCTCCCCTCCGGTAACCATGTTTCTTCTCTATAGTTCAGAGTCTGTTTTTTGATTTGGGTTTTTTGTTTCCTTTGTTGGTTTGTTTCCTAAATTCCGCATATGAGTGAAGTCATAGGATATTTGTCTTTCTCTGGATGACTTATCTCACCTGGCATTATACACTCTACCTCCATCCGCGTTGTGGCAAGATTTCATTCTTTTCTTTTGGCCGAATAAAGTCCCACTGTGTGTGTGTGTGTGTGTGTGTGTGTATACACAGTATTTTCATATTTTTGGGGGGTAAATACCCAATAATGAAATTACTGGATCACAAGACAGTTCTATTTTACATTTTTTGAGGAACGTCCAGACTGTCTTCCACAGTGGCTGCACCAGTTCACATGCTCACCAATGGTGCACAAGAGTTCCTTTTTCTCCACATCCTCCCCAACCCTTGTTTTCTGTGTTTTTGATTTTAGCCATTCTGGCAGTGTGACATCCTCGGCCCTTTTGAAGTACACTATTTTGCAGTAAAGGCTATGTTTTTATTCTCTAGTGATTCTCTTTCAGGAAGGATTTACTTTTTTCAGTCATCAGAAAAAAGTTGTGCTTCGAAGAAACGGACCCAGGGGCGCCTGGGTGGCTTGGTCAGTTAAGCGTCGGACTTTGACCTCAGCTCAGGTCATGATCTCATGGCTGGTGAGATCAAGCCCCGAGTCGAGCTCTGCGCTGACAGCGTGGGGCCTGCTTGGGATTCTCTCTCCCCCACCTCTCTCTGCCCCTCCCCCGTTCACACATGCGCGCTCTCTCTCTGTCTCAAAATGAATAAATAAACTTAAAAAAAAAAAGACCTAAAATGAGTATAGTATAAAAATTGGTCTCCCAATTTCTCCCCCTGTGCTGGGATGGGAAAGGGGTAGAGGTGCCTACCTGCTGATGTCCACAGGGACCAAAGAGGGGCAATGGCTGTTGGGGTGCACTTGGCAGATTCCTGTCTTACCCCTTCTCAAGTCTCTTAAAGCTACAGTAACTGATATCATAATATCCTCACTAAGCTCATAGCAGCCAAGCAGCCACATGTCATCTTTGTCATCCAAAGCTTTGCTCAAAGACCTGGTGGTGCAAGGCAGCTGAGTTGATGATTCAGGGCACTGAGTGCTTTAGGTGGAGCGCCTTGGGTGGGGTGCTCCATCAGGGGGAAGGAGGGGAAACTTTGAGAAAAGTTGTCCTTTACTGGTCAAATATACCTCTGATCATACTGAATTTCAATTACTCATTTCCTCCCCTGCACCTCACACTTGGCTGTGAGCTCCGAAAGGCCAGACTCATGTCTGCTTTGCTCACTCCTGCACTTTGCCTGCCCCATAGTTACGCTCAGTGAATATTTGTTGAGTTGCATTGAATTATCTTTTTTTTAAATTTTTATGTTTATTTTTGAGAGAGAGAGAGAAAGCGTGAGCAGGGCAGGGGCAGAGAGAGAGGGAGACACAGTATCCGAAGCAGGCTCCAGGCTCTGAGCTGTCAGCACAAACCCACAAACTGCAAGATCGTGACCTGAGCCAAAGTCAGATGCTTAACCGACTGAGCCACCCGGGTGCCCCTGCATTGAATTATCTTAGCAAGAAATGTGCCAAGCCTATATGAAGAAATCTTACTAAGAGACACGAGTGGCAATGTTTTTGAATGGAAAGATTAAGTATTGTAAAAAATAACAATTCTTATCAAATTATATATTATTTTTTGAGTGTCTATTTTTGAGAGAGAGAGACAAAGCATGAGAGTGGGAGGGGCAGAGAGAAAGGGAAACACAGAATCTGAAGCAGGCTCCAGGCTCTGAGCCGTCAGCATAGAGCTGAACGCGGGGGTTGAACCGTGAGATCGTGACCTCAGCTGAAGTCAGATGCTCAACTGAGACACCCAGGCGCCCCTCAAATTATATTTTAATTGGCATCCCTAGCTCCAACCTGCCCTGAACTCCACTCACTTATTCAACTACTTAACATCTCTTAAATGTCCACTAGGTGTTTCAAATCCAGTATGCTCAAAACCAGTTTTATACCTGTGCTATTCTATCCCACTACGAGTCAATATCCTAACTGATGTCCATGAACTATGAGAGTTTCTACTCTGTCTGGTGAGAACACACGCATTTGCAGACTAATGAGAGTCCCAGAGATTTTTCTATTGGCTTCTTTTGAATGATTTTTTTTTTAACCTGGCTGTGGGTACCTTCCTCATGTGGATGAGCTATTCACCACTAAGCTGAAGATTTGAGATTTCTGCAGATCCCTGGATGATCGGCAGATCTGCAGATCTTTCTCCATGTGTCTCTCTCCTCTTCTGCATTCTCCCCCATGAGTTCTAGGCACAACAGACTTCCTGGACTTCTACCTCTAGCTCATCAATTGAGGGAGACCATAAGGCCCTACCTGGGTAGACAAGGACATTAATATTGTTATTGAGATTATCTCAGATGCTCAGGAATCTAGAAGAAAGATAGAGCTTGTTATGCAGAAACATGGAACATAGAGACACCCAAATTAAAATACTAGAGGTAAAAGCTGCATTGTCTAAGATGTAGAATATGCTGAATGGGATTAGCAGCAAATTTCATGTTGCAGAAAAAATTAATTCGTGAACTTGGAGGTAAAGTGACATGACAGAAACTACCAAAAGTGAAACGAAGAAACCATTGAAATACAAATGGGGGGAAAAAAACAGTACAGAAAATAAACAAAAGAGAAAGTTATTCTCTCAAAGGGTAAATAATATTAATGAAGTTTCATGGGCAGCTGGGTGGTTCAGTTGGTTAAGCGTCTGACTCTTTATTTCGGCTCAGGTCATGACCTCGGGGTCATGTGATTGAGCCCCACATTGGGCTCCATGCTGAGCGTGGAGCCTGCTTGGGATTATCTCTCTCTCTCTCTCTCTCTCTCTCTGCCTCTTCCCCCTCACCCCCCCCCAAAATAAATAAACATTCAAAAAATATATTAAAGTTTCATTTGACATCAGTGAAATGCACAACTTACTTGGTAACACAAAGTAACAGACCTCACTCAAAAAAATAGACTGAATAACCCTGTACCTATTAAAGAATTTGAATTGGTACTTAAAAACTTTCCCACAAAGAAAATTCTAGGCCCAGATGACTTTACTGATACATTCTACTGAACATTTAAGAAAGGAATAATACCAATTGTAAATAAACTCTTCAGAAAATTAAAGAGACTACTCTTAATTTATATTGTGAGGCTAGCATTTCTCTGATATGAAAACCATTTATAGACATGTTTTTAAAGTTAAGGTACAGATTATATTCCCCATGACATAGATTCAGTAATTCTTACCAAAATGTTGGCAAATCAAATTAACCAATGTATACAAAAGACTCCACATAGTAATCAAATGGGATTTATGTCAGGATTAATTTCAAGGTTGTTTTAATATTTGAAAATTAATGAATATTGGTTGATTAGCTCCCAGAAGAAACCAAAAGGGATACACTCCTTGGCATCAGTATTGGCAAAGATTTTTGTGACACTGAACACAAAGACAACAAAAGTAAAATAAACAAGTGGGACTACCTTGAACTACAAAGCTCTGCACAGCAAAGGAAACCAACAACAAAGTGAAAAGGCAAACTACTGAATAGGAGAAAATATTTGCAAATTATATGTATGCTAAGGGGCTAATATCCAAAATATATAAAGAACTCATACAATAGCAACAAACAAGTAATCTGATTTTAAAAATGGGGAGAACTACATAGGCATTTTTCCCAAGAAGATATACAAATGGCCAACAGGTACGTGAAAAGTGCTCAGCATCACTCATCATCAGGGAAATACAAATCAAAACCACGTTGAGATACCATCGCACGCCTGTCAGATGGTTATCATCAAAAAGCCAAGAGATAATAAGTGTTGTCACGGATGTGGAGAAACGGTAAGCTTTGTGTGTTGTTGGTGGAAATGTGAGCTAGTGCAGCTACTATTTAGGAAGCAGTAAGAAGATTCCATGAAAACGTAAAAATGAAACTACCATATGGTCTAGCAATCCCACTTCTGGGTATCCAAACTGAATGAAATCAGTATGTTGAAGAGATATCTGTACTTCCATTTTTAATGAAGCATTATTCACAGTACCAAGATATGGAAACAACCTAAGTGTCCATCAACAGATAAACGGGTAAAGATGTGGTGTATGTGTGTGTATATATATATACACACATGCATGTATATATATATATACACACACATACAATGGAATATTTTTCAACCATGAGAAGGAAGGAAACACTGCCATCTGTAACAACATGGATGGGCCTTAAGGGCATTATGCTAAGTGAAATAAGCCAGACAGAGAAAGACAAATATTGTACAGTATCACGTATATGTAGAATCTTAAAGAAAAAAAAAAGAGAGAAATTAACAGACTAAATATGACTCTCAATCAATGCAGAAAAAGCATTTGACAAACTTTGATATACATTTCTAATAAAAACTCTCAACCTTACTAGGAAGAGAAGAACTAAAATCACAATGGTAAAAGACTGAATACTTTTACCCAAAGATCAGGAGATGACAAGGATTTTGGCACTTGTCACTTCTATTCTGCGTTGCTGTGGAAGTCCTAGCTAGTGCCTAAGGCGAGGAAAGAAACGGAATGGGAAGATTCAAATGGAAGAAGTACGCCCATCTTTAATTGCAGATGGCATAGGGAAAATCACATGAGCGCTACAAAGAAGCCACCAGGCTAGCGAGTGAGTTCGACAAGGCGGCAGGATACAAGATCAATATACAGAAGTCAACTATATTTTTATTGACTTGTATTGAATAAGTGGAATGTGAAATTAAAGTAACATCATGTCAAACAACACAAAAAGACGAAATCTTAGGGATGAAATTGACAAGAGATATACAAGACCTGTTACAAAACATTTCTGAGAGAAATTTTAAAAGACTTAAATAAATGGAGATATTAAACTATGTTCATGGGTCAGAAGTATACATGTAAGTTTCCATGTCAGTTCTCCCCTAATTGATGGATAGGTTCATGCAATCTCAACCTAAATCCCATCAGGCTCTTTTTGGTGGTAGCTGAAAAGCTGAGTCTAAAATATGTACAGAGATGCAAGGAACCTAGGACAGCCAAAATAACCTTGAAAAAGTTGGGGACTTACACTACGTGATTTCAAAACTTATTATAAAAAGAAAGTCATCAACACAATATAGAATTTGCATAAAGATAGAAAAAAGATCAATAGATCAACAGATCCAAACTTACATGGTCAATAGATTTTTTTTTTTTAACAAAGACATCAAAGCAATTCATGAGAAGAAAAGATAATCTTTTCAACAAAGGAGCTGGAACAGTGAGGTAGCCATACCTAATGAACTCCAACCCTAACCTTACCCCAGATACAAAAATTAAATCAGTATGGGCTGCAATAAATGCAAAAGCTGACACTATTAAAACCTAGATGAAAACAAAGGAGAAAACCTTTGCGAAATTAGTTAGGCAAGGATTTATTACATACACACCAAAATTGTGGTCCTCAAAAGAAAAAACTAATAAAATTTGGCCTCATTAAAATTAAGGATCTCTGTTCTTTGAAATACACTGGTTAAAGAGGATAAAAAGACAAGCCACAAAATGGGAGAAAATATTCACAAACCACCTGTCTCATAAAGAACTTGCACCAAAATAGGTAAAGAATTATCAAGACTAAGAAAATAAATGATAGGAAAATAAAAATTTCATGGGCAAAATATTTGAATGGATACGTCATCAAAAAGATATATGGATGGCAAAAAAGTGTATGGAAAAATACTCAGTATCGTTATTCATTAGCTACACGTACGTTAAAACCACAATGAAATACCACCGCACTTACTAATATGGCTTAAACTTAGAAAGCAGACCAAGCAAAGTGTTTGTGAGAATGTGGAGCAATCAGAACTCACAAGATGCCCATGGGAATGTAAATAGTGCATTCACTTTGGAAGACAGCATGGTAGTCTCTTGGAAATATAAACGCACATTGAACATATGACTCAGCACTTATTTTCCTGGGACAAATGAAACCATACGTCCACAAGACTTGGTCACAAATATTCATAGCCACTTCAGGTGTAATAGTTCCGAATGAGCTAAACCAATAGGGTAATGGGATACTACTCAGCAATGAAAAGAATGCACTTTGTAACTATACCGATGAATCTCAAAATAATTATTCTGGATGAAAGAAGTCAGACAAGGGGACGCCTGGATGGCTCAGTCCGTTAAGCATCTGACTCTTGATTTTGGCTCAGGTCGTGATCTCACAGCTCATGAGTTCGAGCCCCACGTCGGGCTCTGCGCTGCATGAAGCCTTCTTATGGTCCTCTCCCTCTCTCTCTCTGCTTCCCCCCTGCTTGTGCTCTCTCTCTCTCTCAAAATAAGTAAATAAACTTTAAAAATTTTTTTTTAAAAAAGAAAGAAGTCAGACAAAAAGGGCTACTACTTTATGATTTGATTTCTATTAAATTCTGGAAAATGTTAATAGTCTCAAATTATATTGGGTCCGCCGGACCAAAATGGAAATAACCTAAATGTCTGATTATGTATAAATTATGATATATCCAATCAACAAAACAGCCAGCAATCCCGAAAAGATGGTGTGTGTTGGCTTTCTTTGATGGGGAAAGATGCCAACGATGCACTGGAAAAAACCAGTGTGCAAACCCTCGTGTATGATGAACGATTTGTGTACATATACGTATTTCCTTATACACGCATATGCATAGAGAGCAGCCTGGAGACATGTGTACTGAAATATCAGAAATGGTAATTTCCATGTGGTGAAACTGAGAACATTTCTGCTTTCTTTTTTATACCTTTCTCCACATTTGGCTTTTCTAAAATAACCAAAAAAGTTTGAATTCTTTTTTTTCCTTTGCGAGCTCTAGAGTCTTTCCAAAGATCTCAAAACCTGGGAGCTAGAAATGACACCCTCTCTGCACCCCCCGCCTCCACCCGGGGCTCTTCCACTCCTTTCTATCTCTGCTTTCTCCTCAGTGAGGACATGTGGTAAGTCAGGGCCCGGATTCTTCTCATCGGCAGCCGTCCCACGGCTACAGAAAGTCCCTCCTTTCCCCTCAGACCCACAGAGGAAGCCTCGGCTCTCCCTGTAGCCACTCCACTTTGACTCTACTGATTATAAAGGCAGACCCACGTCCAACTTCTCACACTCACAGGGTCACACTACAGAGGCAGTGTTTTTGCATGCTGGTGCTTCCTGAAAGCTCTATCAGGGTACACGATCAAGTAACATTTCCTGTCTAGAGTTACCACATCGCTTTCTGGTCAGTACTAGGTGCTGCTTGGCCAACTCTTCGTGTGACTTCCTTTAGTTCGAAACTTTCCTAAGATATTTTTGTTTAGGTCTGTGAAAGCATGGAAGGTGGCCTATTGCCATATTGCCATTCTAACAGCAAAGAAGGGGCAGCCTCAATGTTGGGAAGCAGAATGGTAAGACTCCACGTATCAGGGTCTGCTGGCAAGACCTCCGGTCCTCGGCTTGGGCACTTTATAACACAATTCCAAGGCGAGTACCTTGAGCATATGTCAGGGGCACTGGGGACATTGGTAAGAAGGAACATACTGACGCGTTGGCAAGTTGGGCTTGGACAAGTTATCTAATAAGACACTCCAGTATCTGGGGCACCCGGCTGGCTCAGTAGGTGGAGCATGTGGCTCTTGGTCTCAGAGTCATGAGTTCGAGCCCCACCTTGCGGGTAGAGATTATCTATTTAATAAACAAGTTGAAAAAGGAGAGAAGAAGGAAAAGGAGAGAAAGGAGAAGGGGAAAAAGAAGAAGAAGCACTTCTAGTTTCTTCTCCCACAAATTAGGGGTAACGTCACCTACTAGAAATGGCTTTGCAAAGGGCAAGTGAGATAACAAATACAACATGCCTGTCACAATGTTCAGCTCCTAGAAACCACCTTCATGGGGCACCTGAGTAACTCAGTTGGTTGGGCATCAGACTCTTGATTTCAGCTCAGGTCATGATCTCACGGTCGTGGGATCTCTTTGTTCCTCCCCTGTTCACGTATGCACATGTTCTCTCTTTCTCTTTCTCGAAAAAAAAAAAAAAAAAAAAAAAAAGGACCTTCACGGTGGCTCCAAATGCACAGTTACAGGCAAATAGGCTAATTCTTGAGACCATTTTGGCTTTGCTCACGTCCGGCAACCTAAAGTAGCCTCTCTATCCCTCACTGTACTATGACTCTGTTTTGTTTTCACCATTATTGTCTCCTCTCACCGGAATGTACTTTCACAAGGGCAGGACTGATGCCCGTATCATTCATCGCTATTTTCCCGATGCCTAGAACTGTGTCTGGAATACACATTATAAGAGGCGCTCAGTGTATGCTTGTTGAATGAATGCGTGAAGGTTCTATTCATTCATCCTCCAAATACCTGCTCCACTAAAGCTCTCCACACCTTGATGAGTGAGTCGCTCTTTGCTCTCAGTTCCCACACACCCCAATGTGAGTCCGGTCATCGGCACACACTTTGAGTGTCCGTTTACTTCTTTATTTTCCCCACGAGGCTCTGAGCTGTGTTGAGGGCACCAATCTAGTGCCCACCATAGCTCCTGGCATCTAAGAGACTCTCAACACCCGTTGGACAACTAGAATTGAACGGTCAGTGCTGATCTGCGTGGTGACAAAATTTCACAGGGATCATGATAAAGGCCATTGAGATGGGGGCCATTTGACCTGAGCCTTAAGCCTGATGCACCTGAGATAGGTCTGCCTTTCAGGGACATGGGCACGGGCAAAAATATGTACTCCTCTCTCATCATTTGATTTAGTGTTCTTTTTCCGTTTCTTAGAGACTTTCGCTTTAGGTGAATATGCAGGCTAGCTGGATATTCCACAAAGTTGTCGAAAAGAAACGTCGACAACGTCGACGGATAAACGTCCCAGGATAGACTACTTACCCTGAAGTCTGGGTCAGGGTCTTCCTGTCTCTATGACGTCCCTGGCACCTGCTTTTCCCATTCCTGCTGTTTGCCCTGTTCCTCGCCATCTCCCATCCAGAGACACAACACCCTCAACCGCCATCACCTGTCGGCTTCGGAGCATCTTCCATATCACACTGGAGCTCCGAAAATTCTAGTCTGGGGGAGTTCGAGGAGTTCCAGTCTGGTCATTTCCCTGCATGGAAACCATCTGCGCTTCCCCATTACCTACACAGTCATTCGTTTCAGACCCCATGACATCATCCCAAACCTACTCTACCAAAAGCCATTTCCAAGCTACTTTTCTCGAACCCTGTCAAACATCCTACCTCTAGGTATGCCTTCCATTCCGCTTCCCTGTAATCCAATCTTACCCACTCTTTCCAGTTCCAGCTCAAATGCCACCTCCTCTAAAAAGACCCTCTTGTTCAACTTTTCTGCCCTTGATTTGCATAAAACTGCCTCTTCTTAAATTTATCCTTTGCCCTTTTATAATTCATTTACGTGTTTTGGATCTCCTTGAAAAAAAAAAATTGCAAATTCCCTGTTAGAATCTCCCTAGGCTCTAGTGCCGTGTTTGAATAGATAGTTGGGATTCACTACCTTTTTATACGTTTTCAAAAAAAAAAATTGGGGGATGGGGAGGGGCAGAGAGTGAGAGAATCCCAAACAAGTTCTGCATCGTCAGTGCCGAGCCCGACTTCGGCGGGGCTCAATCCCACGAACCGTGAGATCACGACTTGAGCTGAAATCAAGAGTCTGACTCCTAACCAACTGAGCCACCCAGTGCTCCTACATTCATGATTTTAGCTGCAATTTTCCTGTGCTTCAGCCAGCCTTTGGTGAAGAAAGTACCTATTTGGCTTTGTATGGTTAGGAGTGTGTAAGCGCACACATGTGTGCATGTGTGTGTATTTAGTTGAGGGATGGATACTGAATTTTACCTAATACTTTTAACCAAATCTGAATGAGTTATGCCGTTCGTAAACTTTGGCTAATTAATATTTCATTAAACTAATAATTTACCCGACCTGGAACCGTCCTTGACGTCTTGGAATGGACCAGACTTGAGCACCGTGTACTTTCTCCTCTAACGTGTTCCTGGCTTCTGTTTTGTTAGTAGTTTACTGAAAAGTGGCATTAATTAAAATTGAAATTGGTCTGTAGATTTCCTTTGTGCCTGTGTCCTTTTTGAAAAAAAAAAAAAAAAGTTTTGCCTTCATACATAGAAATCAGGAAAAAAACAATGCAGAGAAACAACTCAAGCTAAAAATGGGTAAAGAATGTGATTGCTCAGGGCCCCCCGGGTGGCTTAGTCTTCTGAGCGTCCGACTTCGGCTCAGGTCATGATCTCACTGTTCATGAGTTCAAGCCCCGCATAGGGCTTGCTGCTGTCAGAGCAGACCCCGGTTTGGATCCTCTGTCCCCCTCTCTCTCTTTGCCCCTCCCCCATTTGCACTCTCTCTCATAAATAAACATTAAAAAGGAATGTGAGTAGGCAATTCTCAAAATAAGAATTACCAATGGCTAAGAAATATATGAATACACTCTTGTCATCACTGGTAATTTGAAAACTCAAACTGCTAACCCCTAAGGCTATCTTTCTTTTACCTACATCCCTGGCATCATATAAAAAAGGAAATCTATCTCTGCCGATTCTGTTAGTAATGACAGTCCCTTTTGTCTTCATTCTTTTTCTTTTTTACGATTTTCTTAACGTTTATTTATTTTTGAGAGACAGAGACAGAGCATGAGCAGGGGAGGGGCAGAGAGAGAGGGAGACACAGAATCCGAAGCAGGCTCCAGGCCGCAAGCTGTCAGCACAGAGCCCCACGCGGGGCTTGAACCCACGAACCGTGAGATCATGACCTGAGCCGAAGTCAGACGGTTCACCCAGGTGCCCCCCTGTTGTCCTCATTCTAAGAAGCACTGAAGCACATCCATAGAGACACTTGGGTTTTAATTCCTATAACAGGCAAAAGAAAAATTTCAGTGATCTCTCCAAACAGAACACTTGAAGATAGTTAGGTTCCCACCGATAGCTGTTCAGGATTGCCTTCTAAACGGGACTGAACAAGCTTGTTTAGCGGGGGAGCTCTGATACTCTGGCCTGAACTCTTTGGAGATGCCAGATAAATTTCAACACAAGCAAGGCGTTTGAGAAATCCGGTCTCTGTTTCTTCGTCTAGAAGATGGTGACTGTTTCTGCTGGCCTTGACTGACTCTAAGGATGAAAGGAAAGGATGCATGTGGAGGCCCTTTACCCATCTAACAAAATTTGAAATCGTATTTTAAGTATCACCAGAGGAGCCGGCAGAATATACGTGAAAACTTACGTCTCTCGGATTAAAGTTTCCTGAAGGGCATCTAGCCTTTTGCCAGAGCAAACAAACCGACCTCTACACTGAGCCCTCCTCTTTAGATATGCTGGCACTGATGAGAAAATCCTTTTTTCTTTCTTCCTCTTTCTTCCTTTCTCACGTGCACCCCCTTGCCTCTGCAATGCCCCTTTGCCCCCCATACTTCCTGCAGCCCTTCCCTTTGCCCCCACCCCTCCCCTGCTGCTGCACAGGGGCTCCTGGGGTCGTGTACGCGCCGTGGACAGATGGATAGGACACGCTCCTTGCGCCCTCTTCAAGCAGAGCCTAGCCTTTTCTCATTCTGCTCATCTGGGCTGCAAGGTCGGAGTGAAATACAATGTCTTTCCCACTGGGCTTCTACTATACTCGGTGTGAGGTTCCAGGTGTGTGTGTGTGTGTGTGTGTGTGTGTGTGTGGGTGTGCGCGCGCGCAAGATGAGACTACTCACGAGACACAGAGGCACAGCACTCCCGGCATGGACTCGCTGTCCCTTATCAGGAAGTTGCCATCCACCCCATCCTTGAGCAGCAAAGTCTCGCAGTCTTTCTTGGACAGAGGGCCATGGTAACAAGGCAGATCCATGGGGAGCCCTTTGGTATCCCCGAAATCCATCCCCAAGTCCGGGGACGGCTCTGAGGAGGGAATTAGAGGAGTGGCCTTGAGGGGCCTTTGGAAGCACCTCTCCAGCTGGCTGGTGGCAGTGAGGTGACGCTGCCTTGCGGGACCCAGACTATTTCAAAAGATTCAGGAAATGAAAGGGGTGGGGCTGACGAAGTGACCATGACATTTCAGCCTGTGAGTGGCCCTAGTGTGACTCACAGAAGTGAGTGAGAGCAAGTTTGAGCACACGGTAAACTCGGTGATGTTCGTGGGTGGGTTGCAAGGCCGAGGCTGAGCTCCCCAGGACGGGGCTGCGGCCTTGAGTATCACCCTAAATCACCTGTTTTCTCCTTCTCCGGCTGCTGGTGTTCCTTCCAGGGAGCACACCGCTACCTTTGGCTGCGACCCTTGCCCATTTCTGGCTGGAGCTGCCCATCACTGTGCTATGCTAAGCTCATAACAGGTGCTCAGAAAGTGTTCAGGTCCTGAATGAAGCCAGGTTTGTCCAGATGTAATGGAGCCATTGAAAAGGTAAGACTTCCACAGGTCAAATGGCATGAAAATCAGAAGACATTAGTGGGAACAAAAGGCAACTGAATGCAATGTGGGGAGACAGCCCAGCCCCTGGTTAAGGCTCCCGGCCGTTGATGAACAAAGGCCACTGTTAACATCTTCCAGCATTATGCTTTTTGGAAGGAGCTGGTGCAGGTGGGAGAGATATCTGGGTATGCAAAATCGTTCAGGAATAGTTCTCCAGGTACAAGAAAGGAGTATAGCAGGCTTGGTTTGAATATCTTTGGGTCCTTTGAAGTTCCTGTCCTGGAGGACAGCAGTGATGTGTCCCCATGAAGAAAGACCAAGAAAAGTCTATCCATCCGGAGACACTGAGCCCTCTTTAGTCTGCTGGTATTGATGAGAAAACCCTTTTATTTTCTCTTTCTTGCTTTCTCTGCCTTCCTTCCTTCCTTTTTTTCTTTCTTTCCTTCTCTTTCTTTCTCTCTCTTCCTGAGCCTTTTCTGCCTTGATCAGCTGATATTCTTGGGAAGGGGGACTTCCGTCATCTGAGAGTCAGATTTAGCTTTAAGAGTAATTTCTATGGCCTTACCCCCGCCCGGCTTTAAGATATAATTGACATATAACATTGTGTAAATTTAGGGTGTATAATGCATTGATGTGCTATCTTTCTACATTGCAGAATGATTCCCACTGTACCATAAGCAAACATCTTCATCTTGCCACCTAATTACCGTTTGTTTTTTGTGGTGAGAACATTTAAGATCCACTCCCTTAGCAACTTTCAAGTATGTAATACAGTAGAGCTATCACTATGTACATTAAACTCCCCAGAACTTATTCAACTTATAACTGGAGGTCTGTACCCTCTGAACATCTCCCTGTTTCCTCTAAGGCCTTTATGAACAACCAAGCTGTCGACATATTATTAATTAATTAATTAATTTCAGACAGAATAAGCCATGTGAGCCAATCTGTAATCCACCATTTTAAATTGGGTCACATTTACTTATCTCCCACAATTACTGTGGTACAATGTCAGTTGGTATAAACTATATGTGAATTTCTTTCTGTATATAGGACTCGCCACACATCCCGAGTGTGTATCTATGAAAATAAGGGGTGCCTGGGTGGCTCAGCTGGTTAAGCATCCACCTCTTGATTTCAGCTCAGGTCATGATCTTTCAGTTTGTGGGTTTGAGTCCTGTGTCTGGCTCTGCCCTGAGAGTGTGGAACTTGCTTGGGGTTCTCTCTCTCTCCCTCTCTCTCTGCCCCTCCCCGACTTGCTCTGTCTCTGTCTCCCTCAAAATAAATAAATAAACTTTAAAAAAAAAAAGAACTATGTGCTCATGAGTCATCCTTACTTCTCTTAATCCCTTCTTAAGCAGATGATTATTTCATCTTGCTGCTATGCTTAAGCAGTCCACCTACTCGTGGAAAACTGTCATACATTAAGCTTCCTTGTAGCAGATTTTTGTGCTTCCTTGGAAATCACACTGCTCTGCTGTTGGTGTAATGGAGTGACATTCATCAAGAAACTTGTTATCAGAGAGTTATGCTTTCAAATCCCCATTTTTTTTCTTATGTGGCGTAGGGCCATATGCTATTGAATTTCCTGAGAATTATGACAGGTGAGGAGAGAATTTTTCCTTGGGGAAAGAGGAAACCAGTTACCAAGCTTGATGGGAAGATATTTTTTGACCAAAAGGAGAGGCAATAAGTTAGTGTGTGCTTCAAATCATCATCATCACTGGGGCTTTCTTGCCTTTTTTGTTTGTTTGTTTGTTTTCAAAACCCAGTTGCCCTCATGGTCACTCATCATAAGGGAAATACAAATTAAATCCTTACTGAGGTGACAATTCTTGTCTATCGTATCGATGAAAACCAAAACTTTGAAAACATGCTGGGGTGAGATATGATAATATCTCCTACATTGCTGATTGGAATAAAAAATGGTTACAATGGAGAGCCTGCGTGGCTCAGTCAGATAAGTGTCCAACTTTGGCTCAGGTCATGATCTCATGGTTCACAGGTTCGAGCCCTGCATCGGGCTCTGTGCTGATGGCTCAGAGCCTGGAGCCTGCTTTAGATTCTGTGTCTCCCTCTCTCTCTCTGCCCCTCCCCTGTCCCCTCCTGCTCTCTCTCCTCGTCTCTCAAGAATAAATAAACACACACACAAAATTTTAAGAATGGTTACAACTCCAGCGGAAGAGAATCTGGCAATACCTAGGGAAGTTACTTATGCACTTGCCCCCTGGTTGGATCTTCTCACATCCATTTTGTAGTACCTAATGAAATAAATAATTCAGGCAAAGGTAGTCAATGGGTGAGCGTTTTAGGCAAAAGTTTGATAATGACATTTACAAGGGAGAAATCAAGCTGTCACCACCTGAACCCTCTGGTCAGTCTTAGCATAACTAAGAGCGGGACACTAGACATTGAATGGCCATGAACTTGAGGCATCAGGAAGCATGCAGCACCACTAGTGACATGTACTTTCAAAAAATGTTGACCTTGCAGTAAATCAAGCCCTTAGAACGAAATTCTATTTATGAAATTCTATTATGAATTCATAATGAAGATGCAGACAGATAAAATCCAGTATGTGGGACATTCGGCAGGAACAACTAACATTGTTTCTTCATAGGTTAATGTCATAAAAATGGAGTCAGGGAGTGGGGTGGGGACAGCTCTAGGTTAAAAGAGGTTGCTGAGGCATACAACCAAGGTAACATGAGGATCTTGTTTAGATCCTGGTTTGAAAAAAAAAACAAACACAAAGAAGTTTCCTGCCATTGGGGCAATTTAAATATTGACGGGATGGTAGATGATACCAAGGAAATTGTTGATTTTGTTAGGTGTGGTGATGGCATTGTGCTTATGTGAGTAAACATCCTTAGCTGGGTGATGATAAGGTTCATTATATTAATGGCTCTGATTCTGCATGTGTTGAAATTTTTTATGATAAAAAGTTTTCCATTCTCATGTTATTCTGATCCACATCACCTTTGAGAATAGCTGCACATTACACAACAAAGTCCTTAATTTCTTTTTTTGAATTAACTTAGCAAGATGAAGGGAGAGGAGGGTCAGAGAGAGGGAGGGAGAGAATCCCAAGCAGGCTCCACACTGCCAGCATGGAGCCCAATGCAGGGCTCAAACTCAAGAACCGGGAGATCATGACCTGAGCCACTGAGCCACCCAGGTGCCCCAACATCTTTAATTTCTTACATGGACTCCCCTTCCTTTCATCAATGACAATCAAAGCCTATTGTCAAGTTTTGTGGAACATGACTCCAACCCTCTAGCCATAGTTGATTGGACCAACGGTAGGCTTCTGATCCAAGATGCGCTAGTCCAAGACCCTAACCAAGGAATTTGGAGGAAATTAAGAAATGAGAGGGAGGCACAGGAGATGGAGAGTGGGGATAAGAATGGAAATGAGTTCTCTAGGAATGGCTATAAATGGGTACTTTTTTTTTTTTTTTTTTTTTTTTTTTTGCTGTGGACCCAGCAGACAGGAGAAGAGAGAGAATTGGTCCACAAAATGAAGAAAGAAGTAGACTCATGGAGAGAAGCCAAATCAAGAGACAGTCCTACCAAGAAAACTTACTGAATGGGACAATATATTTGCAAACCATATATCTAATAAGGAGTTAATATCCAAATATATAAAGAATTCATACAACTCAATAGCAAAAAACCCAACCAATCCTATTTCAAAATGGGAAAAGGACCTAAACAGGCAATTTTTTCTTTTAAACATTTTTTTTAATTTGATTTTTAATTTTTTCAAATTTACATCCAAATTAGTTATCATATAGTGCAACAATGATTTCAGGAGTAGATTCCTTAGTGTCCCTTACCCATTTAGCCCATCCCCCCCCCCTCCCATAACCCATCCAGTAACCCTCAGTTTGTGCTCCTGAGTTTTTATGAGTTTCTTCTGTTTGGTCCCCCTCCCTGTTTTTATATTATTTCTGTTTCCTTTCCCTTCTGTTCATCTGTTTGTATCTTAAATTCCTCATATGAGTGAAGTCATATGATATTTGTCTTTCTCTGACTGACTAATTTCACTTAGCATAATACCCTCCAGTTCCATACATGTAGTTGCAAATGGCAAGATTTCATTCTTTTTGATTGCTGAGTAATACTCCATTGTATATATATACCACATCTTCTTTATCCATTCCTCCATCGATGGGCATTTGGGCTCTTTCCATACTTAGGCTATTGTTGATAGTGCTGCTCATAACATGGGGGTGCATGCGCCCCTTCGAAACAGCACACCTGTATCCTGTGGATAAATGCCTAGTTGCTGGGTCATAGGGTAGTTCTATTTTCAGTTTTTTGAGGAAACCCCATACTGTTTTCCAGAGCGGCTGCACCAGCTTGCATTCACAAACATTTTTTTTTCAAAAAAATATATACAAATGGCCAACAGGTGCATGAAAAGGTGCTCATCATCACTAAGCATTGGAGAAATGTCAATCAAAACCACAGGGTATCACCTCACACCTGTTAGAAGTGCCATCATCAAAGAGACAAGAGATAACAGATCTGGTGAGCCTGTGGAGGAAAAGGAATCCTTGTGCACTATTGGTGGGGATATAAATTGCTACAACCACTATGGAAAGCAGTGTGGAGGTTCTCCAGAAAATTAAAAATAGAACTACCATATGATCCAGGAATTCTACTTCAGGATATATATCTGAAGGAGATGAAATCAGTATGTTGAAAAGACATCTGCGTCCCCATGTTCATTGCAGCATTTACAGTAGCCAAGACGTGAAAAGAACATCAGCGTCCATCAACAGATGAATGGATGCAGGTGATGTGGTATATATACACAGTGGAATATTAGTCAGCCATAAAAAAGAAGTAACTCTTCTAATTTGCAACAACATGGATGGAGCTTGAGGGCGCTATGCTAAGTGAAATGAGTCAGGCAGAGAAAGTCCAATATTGTATGATCTCACTCACATATGGAACCTCAGGGGAAAAAAAAACCTCACAGAAAAAGAGATCAGATTGGTGGTTACCAAAAGTAAGGGGTGGGCAAATCACGTGAAGGGGGGGTACAAAATTCCAGTTACAAGATAAGTAGGTACTGGGGGTGTGATGTACAACATGGTGACCATCGCTAACATTGCTGTGTAGTACATAGGAGAGTTGTTAGGAGAGTAAATCCTAAAGGTTCTCATCACAAGGATAAGACATTTTTTCTTTTCCTGTGTGTGTGTGTGTGTGTGTGTGTGTGTGTCTATGGGATGATGGATATTAACTAGGCTTGTGGCAGCAATCCTTTTACAACATATGTAAGTCAAGTCCTTATGCTGTCCACCTTAAACTTACACCATGCTGCATGTCAATTATATCTCAACAGAACAGTTATATCTCAAAAAAAAAAAAAAAGAAAGAAAAAAGAAAAAGAGAGAGACAGTCCTACTTAGGTTCTCTGTGGATTTTTATTTCCCAGATCCAGTGATTTCTTAGGTCTGGCTACACTCCTGTTTTGGGGCTTTTTGTCATTTTTTAAAAAGTTTTTGCTTAAATTCCAGTTAGTTAACATACCTTTGGCAACCATCCTGGGACTGTAGGAGCCAGACTGGCTGCTAAGAAGGGCAAAGTAGACAGAGAGACAATCTGGGTCCTTGACAATGACGTTGAGCCTCTTTACCATCTGACCCAAGAACCTACCTCTTCTCTGGACTTCCAGTCAGGCTGGAGAATAAATTTCCTTCCTGTTTAAGCATTTGAATTGGGACTCATTGTTGCAGCAAAAGGGATCCTAGTAGATACACAGACGTATGGCATTGGGGTTTTTAATTAGCTTAAATACTATCTCCGTTGATTTTGGAATTATAATTACTTATTCATCTGTCATTGTAATTCATTAGCCGTTAGAATATAATCGCACCATCTATGAATAGCGTGTAAATGTTCCCACAACCATGTTGAACTCCCACTACTTTTTGATTTCCTCCAACCTTGAACTATCAGCTTCCCTGACGACCCTCTCCACAGATTAGCCCTCATTCTTCCTGATATCATTCTTTAAATAAGTTTTTAAAAGCCATGTTATAACTATTGATTATTGAAAAGAACAGCTAGGTGTTAAATTAGCATGAGTGTACCTATGACTCACTGAGCTATTTAAGAGGTAAACTTCTGAGCTATTTAAGAGGTGAATACAGACGGTACAGTTGACCTTGAACAGCATGGGTTTGAACTGCGCTCTTCCACTCATATATGTGCATACTTTTTCGTTAAAACAGCAAGTACTAGGGGGGCCTGGGTGGCTCAGTCGGTTGAGCATCTGACTTCGGCTCAGGTCATGATATCACGGTCCGTGGGTTCGAGCCCCGCATCGGGTTCTGAGCTAACAGCTCAGAGCCTGGAGCCTGTTTCAGATTCTGTGTCTCCCCCTCTCTCTGCCCTTCCCCCAACTTGTGTTCTCTCTCTTTAAAAAATAATAAATGAATAAACATTAAAAAAAAAGTAAGTACCGTAAATGTATTTTCTCTTTCCTATGATTTACTTAATAACATGTTCTTTTCTCTAGCTTACTTTCTTGCAAGAATATCATGTGTAACACATAGAAGCGTACAAAACAAGTGTTAATCGGCTGTCTATGTTACAGGTAAGGCTTCAGGTTGATGGTAGGCTATTAGTAATTAAGTTTGGGGGAACCAAAAGTTATATTTGGATTCGGACTGCACGGGGTGGAGGACGGCGTGAGTACCCCCAACCCTCATATTGTTCAAGGGTTAACTGTATACTCATTTCATTGCTTTAACTATCTTATATGCTTCACTTTACTTTACAATTGCGATATTTAGGAGCCAACAAAGTGAAAAAAGAAATCCCCGAAGAGTGCAAACAAAAATCTCAAAAGGGCCTAAGAGACTCCAATCAAACATAAAAGGTAAACTTGGTGAGTATAAATTTCGGGCGAAGATATGATCAGGAAGTTTGCTCATTGTGCAAGTACACGTTAGGCAGCTTTATTTTTTTCCATGCAACTTGGTTTAAGTGAACAGACTTGAGTCTTCTTGGAACACCGTGAAAGAAGCAGGTTGAAACCCTCTTCCTGCAACGAGGCTTGGTTGCTGGGCTAATTTGCAATAAACAGGATCATCCTCTTCAATGTAAAGGCCAGTGAGTAGGGTGAGAAAAGGTTAGGAAATCTACCTCATTCTCCACAGGAGAAACCTGGGTTTACTTCCTGAGGGAACCCGACGCCTTGAGTCGATTCGTTTCTTATCGCCACTGTAACAAATTACCACCAACGTAGTGCCTGAAAACAACACAAATCCATTATCTCAGTCTCCTTGGGTCAGAAGTCTGGCAGGCTTGACCGGGTCTCGACTCAGCGTCTCACAAGGCCAAAATCAAGACGTCAGCCTGTGTTCCTTCTTGGAGGCTCTGGGAGGGGAGCCCATGTGCCCGCTCGTTTAGACTGTTGTGGAGTTCAGCTTCACGCAGTTGTGGGAACGGCAACCCAGTTTCTTATTGGCTGTCAGTTGAGGACTAGTCTCAGATTCTAGAGCCTTCCCCTATATCTTGGCTTGTGACTTCTTTCCTCCATCCTCAAAATCAGCATTGGAGGGTCAAGTCTTTCCCACACTTCAAACCTCTCTTCCGCCTCCCTCCTCTACCGCCGATCTCTGACCACCAACTGTGTTCTACTTTTGTGAGCTCCTGGGATTACACTGGACCCCTCCAAACAATCCAGGATACCCTCCTTCCTTCAAGGTCAACTGATCAGCAGTCAGTTTTCATTCCATCTGCAAAGTTCTTTTTGCCAAGGAACTTAACAGAGACGCAGGATCCAGGACTTCAGGGATTGTTATTCAGTTTTCACATCAGGGACATGACCGAAGGAAGACCCAGAGTCGAAAGAAGATACCAAGGCAAATGTCTGGGACCACGAGAAGAGAAAACAAAATTTTGGTGGTCAAGTGGTCAGCCCGAGGAAATGGCAGATATCTGCCTTGCTGCCCGGGCGTGTGGCAGGGTCTCGTCTTCTCTGTCACCTTTTTTGCTGAGTTTGCTGGCCCTCGGTAGAAGCCCGGCCCCTGAGATGGGGAGCAGGGATGCGCCCCCTGAGAGATCTCAGCGGGAAGGCGATTATACTTATTGGCCGCCGCCAGCGCCGGCCACAACCCGCTGCGAATAGTGGCTTCTCGTCTGACATTTCTCAGGGCTCCAGGGTGAGAGGGAGGGTAGCAAGGGAGGGTCTTGTACAAGTTTACTTTCTGGGCTTCCAGGAAACATCACTTCACAACCTGAATCCCTCCTGCAGGGCACAGGAGTCTGGAGGAGTTGGCATCTCTTCCCCCCCCCCCCCCGCGAGGCTCCCGCAGGAGAGCGGTCTAATACCATCGCCTAGTTTCTTGAGTTTCTTTTTCTCTCTTTTAACTTGTTGATGTTTTTATTTATTTTTTGAGACAGAAAACACGAGCTGGGGAGGGCCAGAGAGAGAGAGGGAGCCAGGAACCGAACTGAAGCAGGCTCCTCGCTGACAGCACAGAGCCCAACGCAGGGCTTGACCTCACAAGCCGTGAGATGGTGACCTGAGCCAAAGTCGGATGCTTAGCTGACTGAGCCACCCACGCGCCCCTAGTGTCTTGGGTTTCTATCTCTCGCCCTCATCAGACCAGAAGAAAAATGGCAAACGTCAGCATGAGTGATACCCATAGACTACAGACCGTCCCCAAGTTGTGCCCCGGGCAGCACAGCATTCCAGTTGTGCCAAAGGGCCCACAGCACCTCAAAGACCTCTAGAACATACTCTCATTTCACTCTGAGGATCTTCAGTACAAGGGGATATAAGGGACATACATCACTGATGAAAAGTTTGGGAAGGTCCCCTCGGGCCTTGGGGACTGAATGACTCTTACTGAAAGTGGCCCCTCGGTTTCACTGACATGGCCAGTGGGTCCAAAATCTTGTTTCCTCCCTGTGGTAATCCCTTAGGGCCACCATGACAAAGTGCCAAAAACTGGGTGGCTGAAAGCAGCAGAAATGAATTTTCTGACAGAAGTTAGAAGTCTGAAACCGAGGTACTGTGAGGCCTGTGCCCCCCCGGAACCCATAAGAATCCTCCCACGTTCTTTTAGCCTCTGGTGTTTGCCAGAAATCCTTGTCACTTCTTGGCTTGTGGACACATCGCTCCAAACTCTGCTTCTGTCATCCAAGGTGTTCTCCCTGTGTGTTTTCACATGGGGTTCTATTTCCCCCCATCTCCTCATCTTCTTTAGGGCACCACATTGGCTTAAGGACCCATCTAACTCCACTATGACTTCACGTTAATTAAATACATCTGCCATGACCTTATTTCTTTTCTTTTTTATTTTAGAGAGAGAGGGAGTGAGAAAGTGAGTGAGGGCAGGGGAGAGGGGCAGAGGGAATTCCAAGCAGGCTCCACGCTCAGCCCGACGTGGGGCTTGATCCCATGACCCTGGGATCACGACCTGAGCCGGAATCAAGAGTCAGATGCTCAACGGCTCAACCCACAGAGCCGCCCCGGTGCTCCTGCCATGAACTTATTTGTATATAAGGAAGGCCACACCCCGAGGTTCCAGGCAGGACATGAATTTTACTCCCCTCTGCCTCTCCTTTCATCTCCTTCTTCCTCTTCTAAACCACTGGCTGGCTTAAGAAATGAGTTCCACCTAAATGCAAACTGCAGAAGTGAACCCCAAGGCCCTCAGAGAACCTCCAGAAAAGACAAGGGATTCATCTCAGGGGCCAAAACTCACCTATGGGTGGACCTTGGCTGATGGTTCAGTAACCTCAAACGACCGGTTTCTTTTTCCATTTAGCGTCTCAGGGGCTGGGATTAGAAGAGTCTCCAGAACTGTCTGGGATCGTTGCTGTGGTTCTTTTCCCTTCATTTCCAAGTCGTCTTCCTCTAGGATGGCCTAGAGAGGCCCCTGTTTGCTCTTTTCAGTTTCTAGACACTATTGCTTCCAATAGGATGGCTAAGAGGGCCTCCATTTATACTGGAATCCAGTGTCTTTGAGAAAAGGGCCCTATCTTAGAGGGTTCCTTGAAGGGAAGAGAAGAGATCATACATGCAGGTGGATGCCAGTGGGCCTGGGGCGGGGGGGTTTGTGTCCCAGAAAGAGCCTGTCTTTACTGACTCTTCAGCCTCTGCAACCTGGACCAGACCTGCACCTGCACAGCCTTGAACCCTACGGGCGATATCTCCTGCCGTCCCTGCCCAGCAGCCTCGGGCAGGCGACAGCCCTTCTAGCATCTCCAGGACCCCTGAGAAATGCTCTGAGAGGTGTGGGGAGAGCTGAGAAAGTGGTACACGCACATACACAACACAGCACACACACATACCCACTATGCACACACACGTACCCCCACATAGCACACACACCCCACAAGTGCTCCGATCTCTGCCAGCCTCCTCTTTTCTCAGGTTTCCAGGCAGTTGCAGGTTCTTACTGCCCGATGATGTGGATTCTCGTGGGAAAAGTGTGTTGATGCCTTGTGATCCCGGGTACCTAAGGAATCTGGTGCATCCAAGTCTGGTACCAAGCATACTCACGGACAACTGAGGTTCGGTAAGGCTCACAGAGCAGCAGACGATTGCTGCTGAAAACCACTACAGTCCTCACAGTTCCCAGGGGAGGGGTCATGCCCTCCGTGGCAGGCAGAGCAGGGGGACGCGGGGGAAAATACGACGCAGGTCGCTGGTGCCGGAGAAAGACGAGGAACCGCAGGCCCGAGTCTTTATTGTGGTTTCCCTGGGACGGGATAGACAAGGAAGGGACAGCGGGTGTAAGAGGGGCTGGTTTGAATCGTTTCAGCATCTCCGGGCCAGAGGGGTTTGGCCTGGCTCTCTTCTCTGACACCTGGCTCCGGGGTGATTAGTGAAATAAAGGAAGGAATTAAGGGTACTGGTTCTGGATTGGCCGGTTTGCATTTGAAAAGAGGGGCGAGCTGTTTACTACCTCTAGCAATTGGCTAGTCCTGGGAGGGACAGTCCTCCAAGGTCAGCAAGGCCCTCAATGTCAAAATTTCAGAATACAGGGGTGCCCGGGTGGCTCAGTCGGTTGAGCATCTGACTTCGGCTCAGGTCGTGATCTCACAGTTCGTGGTTCAAGCCCCGCATCGGGCTCTGTGCTGACAGTTCAGAGCCTGGAGCTTGCTTCGGATTCTGTGTCTCCCGTTCTCTCGGCCCCTCTCCCGCTCATGCTCTGTCTCTCTCTGTCTCTCTCTCAAAAATAAATAAACATTAAAAAAGTTTTTTTTAAATATTAGGGTACAGAAAATAAAAAGACATGCTTAATGCAGCTGTTCAGCAAATCTGTTTGATTTACTGGAGAGAATGAGTGGTCAGCACGGTTACTTCTAAGAGGTTTTCTGCACAGGAGGCCATTGCCTAAATTAGTTACTCAATCTACCCAAATGCACTACTATTGATAGAAATCTAAGGGGTTTCTCCCAAGTGTAAAATGTTATCTTGCTTGGGGACTTCAGGGCCAATGCAGCTGTCTGATTGGCTAACATAGGAGTCACTCCAGTAGCTAACCCGGCTTGCGGTGGACCCCTCCCCAGCACTTGAAATTTAGGTAGAATTACCTCAATTCCCCAAGATCATGCCCTGAGGAAAGTTCTGTAAAGTTTCTGTAAATTCCTAGGGACATACTTTTTCATGACCCCCTCTGCCTGCAAGCCCCCAACCACCACCACTGGCCCCCATCCCACCTGGGGTTCCCCTCCTTCCCCAGCACTGCCCCACGTGACCCCAGAAAGCAACATTGCAACAGTTTTGCCAATGCCCTTCCCTGCCCAAATCAGCGCTCGCTCATAAGAAAGCAGCAGTGAACAAAGTCGAATTTACTGAAGACTTGGCAGAGGAGGTGGAGGAGGAGAGGTCTACATCGAACACTCCACAGCAAGTAACAGAAATCCATTTAAATGTTCAGATTCGGGGCGCCTGGGTGGCGCAGTTGGTTAAGCGTCCGACTTCAGCCAGGTCACGATCTCGCGGTCCGTGAGTTCGAGCCCCGCGTCGGGCTCTGGGCTGATGGCTCAGAGCCTGGAGCCTGTTTCCGATTCTGTGTCTCCCTCTCTCTCTGCCCCTTGCCTGTTCATGCTCTGTCTCTCTCTGTCCCAAAAATAAATAAACGTTGAAAAAAAAATTTAAAAAAATAAATAAATAAAATAAATGTTCAGATTCCCCAGAGTGCCTTTTCACCCAACCCATCCCCCAGGCAGTCTCTCAGCCCCCTTCCTTGTACGCAATGATATGCAAATCAATCAATCAATCAAACAAGCAAACAAAACAGGAGGGAAAGGAGATAAGAAAACTCCGAAAAGGCTACACTGTTGAGTTGCATACGAAATGTAGTGAGATTATGTTTAATAATATTTTGAATAGTGGTTTGGGGCCCGTGTTAGGTGTTGAGCTCTGCGCTGGCATCGCAGAGCCTGTTTGGGATTCTCTCCCTCGCTCTCTCCCTCTCTCTTGCCCCTCCCCGATCGTGCTTTCTCTCTCTCTCAAAATAAACAAATAAACTTAAATATATATATATATATGTATATTTTTTCTTTAATCTTGAGAGAGAGAGAACAAGAGTGAGCAAGTAGGGGAGGGGCAGAGAGAGAGGTAGAGAGAGAATCCCAAGCAGGCTCCATACCACCAGCACAGAGCCCCATGTGGGGGCCCTATCCCAGGGACTGTGAGATCATGACCTGAGCTGAAATCAGGAGCCAGAAGCTTACCCGACTGAGCCACCCAGGTGCCCCCCAAAAATAATAGTTTGAGCCACCCAGACGCCCCCCCAAAATAATAGTTTGAACAGTGTGAATTAAAGAGTATGGCATGAATGATTTAAATATTCTCTAAAACTTCAATCAGTGTAAGTCTCTCTAAATTGGAAAGGTTCATCAACAGTTGGACAATTACAACACCAACGAACATGAATCACAAACCGTGTTCATGCGAGTGCTACGTTGGGAGGTTCTATTAGCCAGCATATTGAAGATAGCCATCACTTGCCATACTCTGTCACCCTGTCTTGGTCCCCTAGGGCTGCTCTAACAAAAATGCCATGGACGGGGTGGCTTAATAAAAAGTTATTTCTCACAGATCTGGAGACAGGACGTCTGAGATCCAGGTGCTGGACATTCGGTGTCTGGTGAAAGTCCTGACTCATAGATGGCAGTCTTCTCGATGTGCCCTCACAAGACAAAAGGGGTGAGAGCTGTCTGGGGTCTCTTCTCTAAGGCACAGTCATTATACTCCTGAGCTCCTCATGACCTAACCAACCTCCCAAAGACCCCAACCCCTGACACCATCACGTTATCAGTTAGGGTTTCAACATGTGAACCGGGGGCGAATGCAAACTTCAGTCCATTACAAAACTGTCACGTTTTGAATCTGAGCTGCAATGTGGCTGCTTTGACAACAAAATACAGTAGAAGTAACACGGTATGACTTTCAAAGCTAGGTCCTAAGAAGCCTTGCGGCTTCCAACCAGATCTCTTGGAATATGTGTGCAGGAGGTAACCAGTCACTGTGAAACCGTTCGGCTGTCCTGAGACTGTCAGACCGGGAGGCAGCCCATCTGTGTCACTTGGAGACAGATGCTCCTAGCTCCAGCTGTTCCCAACATCCGAGGCGTCAGACTCACCTGCTCTCTCACTGCAACCATAGGAGGGACCCCCAGGCAAGAACTACTCGTCAACCCTCAGAACCAGGAGAAGTAACAGTACGCTCCTGTTTTAAGCCCCTACCTCTTAACGTGTTAGGTTACGAAGCAATAAATAATTGAAATATGATGTGACGCTCTATGGTATATGGTACACGGCGGTCGCATACGCTATTTGTTGCCTGCCCAAGTACTATCCTCCACCTTTTCCTTTCTAATAGAAACCTGATTTTATTCCCGTAAGCATTATGCAAGTTCCAGGGGATGAATCATACCTGCGCTACATCAAGGACAGTATTTTTCCTTCACCGGTGATTGGTTCATAAGGTAGTTTGGGCCGTTCAGTTAAAAATACTTTATTCCCCGATAAAAGAGGGGAGAATTGTGCAAGAGCGGTCTCTGACTACCCTGGCCACATCCCTGCTGCCTGCTTCTGAATGCTCTCAGGGAAAGATGTGCCCGGAGAGGGAGCCGACTTTTGCACGGAGGAAAGAACAAGCCCAAGGGCGAAAACTGACCCACTGAAAATGCCCCGGGGAAAATGGAAAGAGCCCAGGAGCTTGCCGCTGTAGTTGAGTCACTGAATCAGCGTCAGCAGCCATCTTTACAAAACTATTCATAATAAAATACCATATATTTTTTTCTTCCTTAATCCATAATCATTCAGAGTTCCTGTTTCTTGATCTGACATCATTCTTTACGATGCATGCTTATTCCTATGATTTTATGTCAGCATTTACTAATGCATAGTTTAAAATATTTTTAAGAGGGGCGCCTGGGTGGCTTGGTCGGTTAAGCGTCCGACTTCGGCTCAGGTCACGATCTCGCGGTCCGTAAGTTCGAGCCCCGCGTCGGGCTCTGTGCTGACAGCTCAGAACCTGGAGCCCGTTTCAGATTCTGTGTCTCCCTCTCTCTCTGCTCCTCCCCTGTTCATGCTCTGTCTCTCTCTGTCACAAAAATAAATAAACGTTAAAAAAAATTTTTAAAAATATTTTTAAGATCTTCTAACACTTCAGTAATTTGCACTAGAGTAAAGGGATCCTGAAACACTAGCCACTGTGGGGAAGAAATGAGTGAAGATGAAATAATACGGGCATGCCCACTTGATGTGACAAAAATACTGTTAGCTTGGAAGAAAGGACTCTACTAAATTCTGGAGATGATGATAACAGACAAAGCAGCCTTAATACAAAATCACATGGTGAGAGTTGTGGATTTATGTCCCCTAAATGTGTATATTCCCACTTTACTTTTACTTCTGTGGGAAAATGAGTTTCAACTCATAGGACTTTTAAATTATGCAAGTCTTACCACAAATCTGTTGCATACAGATGATACCTTCAAAATCAAGATTAGCTCAGCTATGCGTTAAATGCTCAAAAAGAGACTATAAAGAGTGCTTAATATATGTAAAAATATTCAGAGAGGAATAATCTATTCTATCGCTATGAAATAAGGCAAAATCTGTGATATTCATTAGGAATATTAAATCTCGACTCAAGAGGCAAAAAGAAGTAAAAAGTTACCACAAATATGTCAGGAGGGAAGGAAACGAATCAAAGGGTTTTGTGTTTTAAGTAATAAGGGAAGTCAGGCTGCAGACGACAATTGTCACCGCTGTTTCTCGTGAGAACTGGCAGGTGGTGGGTGGGGTTTCTTTGCCTGCCATCAATACTTTATATTATTACACAGCTCCAGAGTGACCCAAACAGACACTAAAACCCCTCAACCTGCTAATCTCTCTCTGCATCCATCCCTCCCCCCCCCAAAGAATTAATACAATATAAAAATCTATTGAAAGAGCACAGGGGCGCCTGGGTGGCTTAGTCAGTCGGTGAAGCGACCGGCTTTGGCTCAGGTCATGATCTCACAGTTCATGAGTTCGAGCCCCGTGTCGGGCTCTGTGCTGACAGCTCGGAGCCTGGAGCCCCTTCGGATTCTGTGTCTCCCTCTCTCTCTCCACTTCCCCCATTCACGCTCTGTCTCTCTCTCTCCTTCAAAAATAAATAAACATAAAAAAAAACCCAAAAACGATAGAGTGCTGGGGCGCCTGGGTGGCTCAGTCAGTTACATGTCTGACTCTTGATGTGGGCTCATGTCATGATCTCATGGTTTGTGGGATCATAGCCCCATATCAGGCTCTGCGCTGACAGCCCAGACCCTGCTTGGGATTCTCTCTTTTCTTGCCTCTCTGCCCCTCCCCTGCTCTCTCTCTCTCAAAATAAATAAACAAACTTAAAAAAACTTTTTTTAAAGATACAGTATTAAAATATATAGTACTCATATTATATTAGGACATACTAACATAGTCAGGATTAAGACCTTAACATCATACCTGTACTGATGAGGCAGAAAGGATTTAATGGGAACTTGCTCAGGCTATAAGAACCAGAATGATAATTCATAAGTAGAATCTTAAAATTTTAGGGGAAAACTGCTTGAAATAATAACATTGCAACTCTTAGTGCAAATTACTAATTAAGGCAGTTAGTCTGTGACACCAAGTAAAACAGTGACAGATGATGACTTGAAAGAATCTGAGTTTATACATCTCTTTTGTGAACTTTCACTATTTCAAGATCAGGAATAAAAACACAACACTTTGGGGGCGCCTGGGTGGCTCAGTTGGTTAAGTGTCTGGCTCTTGACTTCAGCTCGGGTCGTGATCTCACGGTGAGCTCGAGCCCCAAGTCGGGCTCTGGGCTGACAGTGTGTGGAACCTGCTTGGGTTCTCTCTCTGCCCCTCCCCCACTCGTGCTCATGCTCTCTCTCTCTCAAATAAATAAACTTAAAAATAAAAAACACAACACTTTTGAATCTAGAGACAATCCTTTTTTTTTTTTTTTTAAGTTTATTTTATTTACTGTGAGATGGGTAGGGCAGAGAGAGAGAGAGAGGGACAGAGAATCCCAAGCAGGCTGTGCACTGTCAGCTCAGCTCAGAGCCCGATGCGGGACTTGAGCTCACATGACGTGAGATCATGACCTGAGCCAAGATCAAGAGTCAGATGCTTCAGTGACTGCCCCACTCAGGCATCCGAGACAACTCTTAATTACATGGAATGGTTGTGCAGTTTCTGGATTATCGAGGATTTTCCTTGGTTTTGCTGGTCATCTCTTCTGTTTATTAACACTCCTGCCAGAAGGTGGAGAATAGAGCAGAGAGGTTGTAAAGTCCATATTCTGCAGAAGGCGTTGTCTGTAAATGTGGCTTTTGTGGGATTCCTCGGTGCTGGGAGAGAAAGGGAAGGAAGGAAGAGAATGAAATGAATGGCCTGATCTGCCTGGTCCTCTTTTCTTCGGCCTCCTCTTTCCCAATCACCTTCGCTTCCCCATCTGCCTTTCCATTTCATCCTGCCGTGTCCTTCAGTCCTTTAGGGAAGAGTCACGGTCCAGGATTGAGGATGAGAAAAGCTGTGGGCTTCCTTGCCTGGAGAAGGCTCCAGGGCCAGGGTCCTGCAGAGGGTGGCTGTGGGCCCAGGTCCTCCCTTCAGATGTTACAGACGCTTCTGCTTGATCTGCTCAACAGCAAAGTAGCAAACCAGGAGGGTGGAGGTACAAAGAAAAAAGACTGGTTCCGTGGGGAAAAGCAAATCTTAACGAAGATTTCATCGCCCTGGTACGCCAGGAAAGACTTCGCCCCACAGCACAGTCCTACACTTGACCCGTCCCTTGAATACAGAAAGGGACAGACTGGTGTTCCAGAGGGGACTTAGGGCTTCCCTCGGAGCCAAGGCTCAGGATGGAAACTGCACCCCCACTGTCACCCAGCCCTCCAGTGTCTGTCACGTGAGAATCCCTTGTGCAGGAAGTTCTCACCTCAATCAGCCAGGGCGGGATGAGATGAAATAAAGTCCCAGATAAAGCCTCTGACCCCAGGAGCAGACCGAACTTTTCCTTGGGAATCTTATTTGTTCTTTCGCAACCCCAACGACAGGCTGTTTACTCTCGTGGGTTCGAGCCCCGTGTCAGGCTCTGTGCTGACAGCGTGGAGCCTGGAAACTGCTTCTGATTCTGTGTCTACCTTTCTCTCTGCCCCTCCCCTGCTCCTGCTCTGTCTGCCTGCCTCTCTCAAAATAAACCTTAACATTTTTTTTTTAATTAAAATTAAATTAAATTAGGGGCGCCTGGGTGGCGCAGTCGGTTAAGCGTCCGACTTCAGCCAGGTCACGATCTCGCGGTCCGTGAGTTCGAGCCCCGCGTCAGGCTCTGGGCTGATGGCTCAGAGCCTGGAGCCTGTTTCCGATTCTGTGTCTCCCTCTCTCTCTGCCTCTCCCCCGTTCATGCTCTGTCTCTCTCTGTCCCAAAAATAAAAATAAACGTTGAAAAAAAAATTAAATTAAATTAAAAATATTTCCTAAGTGCCTACTATGTGCCACTGTTGTAGGCACTGGAAATACAGCCGTGAACACACACCAAGCTGTCCTCATCAAACTTACATTTTAGGCAGAGAAATCCACTAATAAGAATGAAAGAAAGAAAGAAAGGAAGGAAGAAAATATATACTGTGCTAAATAAAAATGTTATAGGGGCGCCTGGGTGGCGCAGTCGGTTAAGTGTCCGACCTCAGCCAGGTCACGATCTCGCGGTCCGTGAGTTCGAGCCCCGTGTCAGGCTCTGGGCTGATGGCTCAGAGCCTGGAGCCTGTTTCCGATTCTGTGTCTCCCTCTCTCTCTGCCTCTCCCCCGTTCATGCTCTGTCTCTCTCTGTCCCAAAAATAAATAAACGTTGAAAAAAAAAATTAAAAAAAAAAAAGCTGTTTTAAAAAAAATAAATAAATAAAATAAATAAATAAATAAATAAAAATGCTATAGGTAAATAGGAAAGCAATGTAAGGATAACAGGGAAATCCAGGGCTATAAGGAATTGCCGATTTGTGTTAGAGTGGCCAGGAAAGGCCTCACCGATTCAATGACATTTGTGCAGAAACCCGAAAGAAAGGGAAAACTAGCCACCCTTCACAAGCCCAGTGCAGCTCTTTCTGTCCGTGGGTCCTGTCCCCATGCTTTAATAAAACCACCCTTTTCTTGGCCATCAGCTCCGAGCCCCAACACTCCAAACCACATCACCAGCACAGCTGGGTTCTTGGTGAAGTTTCTCTTCTTGATTTACAGATGAGCCCTTTTCTCATAGTGTCTTCAATGGTGGGGCACGTGGTTTGAAGTGGTGCGGTTCAGAGCTGCTGGCCAAGAAAGAATTCTTGGGACATCTTTGGTGCGGAAAGGTGGTTCTATTAAAGCACCAGGATGGGACCCATGGGCAGAAAGAGCTACTCAGGGATTGTGAGGAGTAATTGATTATATACTTGGGATCTGCGGGGAGGTAAAGGCAAGGGAAGCTTCCACAAGGGTTTTCATATGCTAAAGAAGGCTCCGAGGATCATGCAGGCCTCTGCTATTGACAAGCCAAGGTTGTTTTTCCCTCTAGCAAGGGATTGACATTAGACACTTTCGAGTCCCAGGAAGAATGTCCTACTTTGCAGGCCTCAAGTATTTGTCAATGGGCTTCAGATTAGAAGGAAATTTAATTTTATCTACCATTTCCTCCTGCTTCTGTTTCCCACATCAGTGGAGAGCAGAGAGTAGAAACATGATTTCTGGTATCTTTTTTTATAAAGGGACTAATCCCATTATGAGAGTTCTACTCTAATGGTCTAATTACCTCCCCAACCCTCATCTCCAAATATGATCGCATTAGGGATTAGAGTTTCAACATAAGAATTCTTTTGGGGGGGGGGAGGTCACACAAATATTCAATCCATACATAGCACATTGCAAAGAGATACTGTTCATAAGAGAAGAAAGAATGGGTTGGAGAGGGGCAGTGGATTCTTTTCAGTTACAGGCTAGAATTCCAAGTGATTCTCTGGTGTTTTCCAACCTCATGGAAAGAAGAGAATCTAAGCAGAAAGACAACAGGAGTGAGGGAAACTAACGGGGAAAAAGGAAATATACCAGGTGGATCCTGCAAGAAAATTTACAGGAGAGAAAATAAAAATATTTAGTCAAAGTATGAAAAAGATAGACTCAGGGCGCCTGGGTGGCTCAGTCAGTTAAGCGTCTGACTTCAGCTCAGGTCATGATCTCCCAGCCTGTGAGTTCAAGCCCCACGTCAGGCTCTGTGCTGATAGCTCAGAGCCTGGAGACTGCTTCAGATTCTGTGTCTCCCTCTCTCTCTGCCCCTCCCCTGCTCATGCTCTGTCTCTCTCTGTCTGAAAAATAAATAAAAACACTAAAAAATTTAAAAAAAAAAGAAAAAGAAAAAGATATACTCTAATAAGAACCACAGAATTGCATCAAAATATTTCTTGCTTATAAAATTAAAAAGACAAAATTTTAATAATAATGCCTTATACTGATATGGGTATTGCAAGTGATGTACTCTTTGCTAATTAGAGCATAAATGGATGCAACTTGTCTACAAAAAAAATCTGTAATAAGATTAAGTTTTGCAGATATTAATTATTTATTCCTTTCTAGTTTATAGTCTTTTATTACTAAAAAATTACTCCAAAACTTAGCAATTTAAAACAGCAGTAAATAGGGGGTGGCTGGGTGGCTCCGTTGGTGGGGTACCACTTTTGAATGTGGCTCAATCATACAATTTAGTTCCTTTACCTTGTATGTCAGCAAAGGAGCAATGAGAAGACATCACAGTGTTAAGAGAATTTATTTTGAGAGAGAGAGAGAGGGCACGTGAGCGGGGGCGGGGAGGGGGGCAGAGAGAGAGAGAGAGAGAGAGAGAGAGAGAATCCCAAGTGGGCTCCCAGTGCAGAGCCTGATGTAGGGCTGAACCCACAGTGAGATGATGACCCCAGCCGAAATCAAGAGTCCGGTGCTTAACAGACTGAGCCACCGAGGTACGCCTCTCTTCCCTTTATACGAGCAGATAAACAGCTGTGCTCATTGCCTTAGAAGAAGCCTGTGAGTTGTTTTTTGTTTTTTGGTTTTTGGGGTTTTTTTTTTTGTATTTCAAGAGCCCAAGATTAGTATGGACTTTACACATAGAGGAAAATGCTTGTTAGAAATCGCAGGAGAATGCAGAGTTCTCCCTACTCCAGACCCAAAAGGGCCGTGTAGACAGAAATAAGGCCCATCTCAGCAGCAAGCAGACAAGGTGATGACCCAGGTTACCAAAGAGCAGATGGGTCCTCAGCCTCTCCACTTTGCACCACATAAGCCACCCCACCCGCCTGGGAACTTAGACAACACCTGAGCAAAAGGAGATGGGGGTAAATTGTCTGAAACTCAATTCTGCCACCCCATCTGAATGGAGCTTGAAATAGGGAAAGTTGAACGACAGAAAAATAGGGAAGGCTACATTCATTGCACACCTCAGTTTGTGGATTGATACTCCTGCTATTTGCTAAATGTTACTTAGTGGACGTTTATTTAATGAGCAAGAGAATGAATACATAAAACGTAAAAATTTGTACAAGGTCCAGCCTCGCCCAGGGCAGATGCATTTTGATGAGGCAGTCACAGGCAAGGTGGACTAAGGGGCACGGAGGCTGGGCTTCCAGAACTGTGGCTGCTCCGATCACAGGCAAGGGGGTGGGGGGCCGAGACAAACCCCTTCCTGCAGTAACCGGGCTATTTTCCTTGGGCTGCCGTCTAGGAGAAACGTAGGCTGGGCTTTATTCTCCTTAGGGTCCCAGTGGTGAGGGGCGCGCCTCCGCAAGAAAAAGGACCAGTCTCAGTTTCAGGAAACGTTCGTGAAGGCACTTAGCGTCGGCCTGAGAAGCAGGGAGCACCCCGCAGAGTTTAGCAGCTCAGGCTCCAGACTTTGCTCCAAAACCTAATTCCTCCGCTCAGCTCTAGACCCGCCCCTTCTGGGCCCGCCTCCTCGGGCCTGCACGATTGGCTCTTCCTCCATTTCCGGTTTCTGGAGCCCGGCGCTCTCGCCTTCCGGTGTCATGGCGGCTTGAGGTCTCGGCAGTCGGCGAGGCGGCTGCAGGCCCCTCCCTGCGGAGCTGCTGGTCCGGCAGGCGGGGATGTGACCGCGGGCCCTGCCGGCCTGCCCCGGGCGTCGCCTCAGCTCCCGTGCCAGCGCCCTCCGTCCGCACCGATGGCGGGGTCCGGCTGCGCGTGGGGCGCGGAGCCGCCGCGGTTTCTGGAAGCCTTCGGGCGGCTGTGGCAGGTACAGAGCCGCCTGGGGAGCGGCTCCTCGGCCTCGGTGTATCGGGTGCGCTGCTGCGGCACTCCCGGCTCGCCCCCCGGCGCCCTCAAGCAGTTCTTACCGCCGGGAACCACCGGCGCCGCGGCCTCGGCCGCCGAGTATGGTTTCCGCAAAGAGAGGGCGGCGCTGGAGCAGTTGCAGGGTCACAGGAACATCGGTAATTGCCGCCGCCTCCCTCCCCTTCTTGCCCAGGTCCCAGCCCGGTGGTACACCCCCTCTCTCAGCCTGGCGTTCCGTCTTCTGTGCTTAAGGCGGGAGGCGTGGGCCTGGCCCTCTCGTCCCCCGATCCTGGCCCTTTTCCCATCCCCCTTCACTCTGTCTGCAGGAGGGTGGAGTTGGTGGTCTGCCTAGCCCAGTGTCACGTAATAGATGCTCAGTTAAGTTCTGCTTTGCTTCGGGTCTCATCAGAAAATGCTGCACTTATCAGCATAGAGTTATCTTTCCTAGTGAAAGGAGGCCCATCTTTGCTAGATGTCTCATGTCTTGTATGGAAATTTTTGAATCTTCGCATACCAGTGCAAGATGAGAAATACTTCTAGGGCTTGTGATAAATGCTGTTAACTCATACAGATGTTCCCTGGTACATATTTAGCATGGATTTGGGAGAAATGACTCAGTATTAACTTAGGATCCCTTATGGAAGTAGAGAATTAGGAACACGTTATACTTCGACCCTGGTAAGTCTATGTTGCACGATTTAGGTATTCAGAATATAAGATAGGTAAGATAGGTAATGATTACTGATGATCGATCTGTGAAAACAGCCTTGGCTGTCCTTACGTTAACAGAGTGTATATAGTTAGTTAGAGCTTTGGCTAATAAATAAATGTCTTACTTCCGGCAAGCATAATCGATACGTATCTTGAAAGTCTTTTAAATGTCTTTTAAATGTTATTTGTTTATTCTGTTTTTAAGATTTAGATTATAGAGTACTATATTGCGATCAAATGCTTTACCCTTGACCTGTACCCCCCAGAGTGCTGTTTTGGATCAAGAACCAATCTGCAATTTTGTTTTCACCTGGTGTCACATCTGTCTTAAGAGTCCATAATACTTGGATTTTACTTTTAATCATTTTTGCTTGGTACCCTGAGTGCATATTCACCCATCACTGAATGCTTAGTGATACAGTTTGAATTAGTGTGCCGTCTTTAATATCTTTGAACAGTAATGAGCTGTCGAAGATTTTCTCATTTTAAAATAACCCAGTTGCCAAAAAAAATCTTACTTGGGAAAAAGAAATTACAGTGGAAGCTCGATTGCTCATCAGAGTTCTCCTTATCTAGGGTATCCCAAATTTGTTCTGCAGTTATCTGTGTTGCAACTTATTCTGAGTCTGGTTTTGAAAGCATTATAATTTGTTTCTTTTCTTTAGTGACTTTGTATGGAGTTTTTACAATCCATTTCTCTCCGAATGTGCCATCACGCTGTCTGTTGCTTGAACTCCTGGATGTCAGTGTTTCGGAATTGCTTTTATATTCCAGTCATCAGGGTTGTTCTATGTGGATGATACAGCATTGTGCCAGGGATGTTCTGGAGGCCCTTGCTTTTCTTCACCATGAGGGTTATGTCCATGCAGACCTCAAACCACGGAACATATTGTGGAGTGCAGAGAATGAATGTTTTAAACTCATTGACTTTGGACTTAGCTTCAAAGAAGGCAATCAGGTAAGAAATACTTTAATAATAGGAGTGCTTTGGTGGACACTTAGGGTATTTCTTTTTTCTTTTTTTTTTTAATTTTATTTAAGTTTATTTATTTTGAGAGAGTGGGGGGAGGGAGGGAGGAAGGGGTAAAGAGAGAGAGGGGGAGAGAGAGAGAATCGCAAGCAGGCTCTGCACTGTCAGTGCAGAGCCCCACAGGGGTCTCGAATCCACGCCACCGTGAGATCGTGACCTGAGCCGAAACCGAGAGTCAGAAGCTTAACCAACAGCCAACCAGGCGCCCTGACTCTTAGAGATATTTCTAAAATACTGAAGTGGCTTGGGGTCACGCAAATAAAAAGAATTTCGTTGCCCCCATGTGAAAAAAAGGACGTGTATTTGGGTTAGGTGGGGTAATGAACAGGTCATTACTATTACTGGCGTCCCCAGTGTTGGGGCTCATGGCAGAACGCATGTGACAGTTCTGGCAGACCCTCCGTTCTCCACGGTTTGTCAGCTCTTTGCAGAGTGTCCTTATTTATCAGCAGTGCCCAACAGGCAAGAGGTTATCTAAAGAAATGAGCAGCTGTGTAGAAACGTGCAGTTTGCCTGTGAGAACTGCTCGGTTAATGAACCAAATAACTAGGGTCGGCAAGGACTACAAATTTGTTGGCATTCGGTTTGGCAGTGGTTTATTACACGATTAGACAAGTAAATACGTGGTCGAGATGGCAGGAAAGTGAACAGTCTCTTATTGGTCGCGATACTTACTCTTCTTCAGGATGTGAAGTATATTCAGACAGACGGGTACCGGGCTCCAGAAGCAGAGCTGCAGAATTGCTTGGCCCAGGCCGGCCTGCAGAGTGACACGGAGTGCACCTCAGCCGTGGATCTCTGGAGCCTAGGAATCATTTTACTGGAAATGTTCTCAGGAATGAAACTGAAACATACAGTCAGATCTCAGGAATGGAAGGTAAACTGCACCAGTGCTTTCGTCCAGAATCCTTAATTACAATTTAAAAGCACGCAGTTTAAATTTTTTTTTTTTCAACGTTTATTTATTTTTGGGACAGAGAGAGACAGAGCATGAACGGGGGAGGGGCAGAGAGAGAGGGAGACACAGAATCGGAAACAGGCTCCAGGCTCCGAGCCATCAGCCCAGAGCCCGACGCGGGGCTCGAACTCACAGACCGCGAGATCGTGACCTGGGTGAAGTCGGACGCCTAACCGACCGCGCCACCCAGGCGCCCCAAAAGCACGCAGTTTATAATGAGTCTCACCGGGGCCTCTCTTTACTTCATCTCTCACGTCCTCCTCTTCCTGCGTTTTCGGTGCCTTAAGTGCTACTATTTATTCTCATAGATACAGATGTGCTCGTGAGTATTGCACGCCTGCTGATCTTAGCCTGGGGCCCAGTGCCTAGACTACCAGGAAAGTGCTCGATAAAATGAATACGTGCATTTTTCCAAAAAGGCAGAAGGGATTTCTGTTTAGTAATTTAGTTATATTACATCCTAAACTATTACTAATGCAACAGTACATAAGTGAAATGATGTTTACGTAAAGGTTTATAGTTAATGCCTCATAGTATTTTAATGCACAGCCTCGCTGAATTTCCTCGCAGTTCTGTGTGGATCATCAGAGAGCATATTGGTCATTCTTTTGCAAATGACAAACTGGAGGCACAGACATGTAAGCCACTTGGGGCAGATCGTACACCTGGATGTCCAGACCTGGGCCCCATACTCTTCTTCCTAGGCACAGTTTAGTGTTCTGAACGTGCTCAGTTCCACAGTGTTTTAGATTTACTTTTGTTCCGTATACGAACTATGCCGGTAAACTGAGTGCTGCTTAGAGCATTGTTGTTGTGGGAACATGGGTTCTAAATTCCAAATCCTTGACATAAGAATGAACTTTATGTATGTTCGTAACTTAGGAATTAGCTGTGTTTTCAAACGTACTGTGGGGCTGCAGTGTTGTGAGGGTGTCATTCCCCTTTAGGCTAGAGGTTTGATAAATAATACCATGTTTAGGAATCATTGGTTCTGATATTATGCAACAAGTGTTTTTTGAGTATCTTGTAATACATAGTTTGTGAATGGCTCTTGTACCACATAGGGTTTATTTCTTCTCAACCCCTAGTCTTCTATTTCCGGAAGTATCCCTGGAAGGAATGCTTTCATGGTCTCGCGGGTGTACCTAATGCTTACTTTTGGCAAAAAATGCTGCCATGCAAGTAAAACCAGAGTCATTGTTGCACGTTGGTACTTTCAGACAATCAAGAGGCTCAGCAGTCTTTGTTCGGTGCTATCCCAGATACAGATCAATTCCTTGTGTTAGTTTTGACTGTCTTTGAGACCGTTAGGCTGTATCTGCTTGGTCCAGAGCTGATCAGAACTAGGTGACATTCAGGCATTTTGTATGCAAGTTGGAGGCATGATGTGCGTTAATAAAATCCCGTGTTCACCCTTCCTAAATAAAAACAGTATTTTGTATTTTAATCACCTTCTGTGGAGGCAAAATTGCCAAACGAGTATGAGTCTGGGCTCTGAAGTCAAACTATTCGTATCTTGCCTCCGCTGCTTTCTAAGTTGTTTAGGGTAACTGAACCACCGTGTACTTTCTGTAAATCGAGGATAATAGTATTTTTCTCACAGAAGTGTTGAGGTTAAAAAATAAATGATACCACTTCTCAGCATAGCATGTTGCCTGTCGTAAGTATTCAGAAAATTTTAGTGATAAGGATGTTATCGGGCCTTTTTACTCGTGTCTACACTTCCACCTTCTGAGAACTCATGACGTTCCCCAGGATTTAAACTATGAATATGGCAGATCCAGATTTTAAATACTACGTTGCTTTCTTTTCATAGTTTATTTGTATCTGAAAACAAGTTAAAGACTCCTCACTAAGACACTCCAGCCCAACTGTCACACATTCATTGTCTCACTTTGTATTAAACTATGTTCTTATGTGGTTGCTTTGGCATTTGGTCGTGTTTGTTCATCTGGTAAATATTCATAGAGAGTGCCAGGTACTATGCTGGGTGCTGAGAATAGAGAAAAAAAAGTTCCTCCTCTAGAAGCTCAGAGTTACGCACATTCAGGTGGTAAGCTCTGAGAAGTGTTTTCTGTTGTGTTTTACCTACCAAATAGTACAGTGCTGTGTGCCTGGTACTCAGTAAATACAGACTGAGCGGAATAACTAAAGGAAGACTTCTCTCTCTTTTTTTAGGCAAACAGTTCTGCTATTATCGATCACATATTTGCCAGTAAAGCCGTGGTGAATGCCGCAATTCCAGCCTATCACCTAAGAGACCTTATCAAAAGGTACGTTATGTGTACTTTAAACTTCTTAAATGTGTACATGTACTACATGAATGTGGGGTTTTTTTGTTTGTTTGGTTGTTCGCTTTTACTGACAGGATTTACATTTTTTCTGGTGATCGCGTAGAGGCTCTTCTCGGCAGCCGGACGTCGGTCCTCTTGTAGCTCTGGCAGCCCCGTGTACTTGATGGAAATTAGGGTTTTGTGTGTTTTTTGTTTGTTTCTTCTAGGGTCTTTTTGAAAGTAGTTTAAAAAAAAAATTTTTTTTAACGTTTATTTATTTTTGAGACAGAGAGAGACAGAGCATGAACGGGGGAGGGTCAGAGAGAGAGAGGGAGACACAGAATCTGAAACAGGCTCCGGGCTCTGAGCTGTCAGCCCAGAGCCCGATGCGGGGCTCGAACTCACGGACCGCGAGATCATGACCTGAGCTGAAGTTGGACGCTCAACCGACTGAGCCACCCAGGTGCCCCCTGAAAGTAGGTTTTTAAAGAGAGTGTTTATTAACTAAAGACTGAGTTTGCTTTTGGACTACCAAAAAGTGTTTAAGGTAGCTATGCATTATACTTTAAATAATTACCGTGGAAAACTGTGGGGACAGAAATAATGGTTTTGTTTCCTGAGTAGGTCCAAAACATTAGATATTTTAAAATAAGACATCATGTGTATTATCAGGTAGTTGCTTTTTCACGTTTCTCTCATTATGGGCCAGAAACGAACAAGATAATTACTGTGTTGCAAAAGAGTAGATCTTTTGATCAAGTCAGTATTCTTTCTTTGGAATATTAACCCTACCACCTTCCAAGTAGGTTTTGGGTTTTTAGTTGGTTGGTTTTTTTTTGTTTCTGTTTTTTTTTTTTACAGCTTCTTATTTTGAAATAATTACAGATTCAAAGGAAGTTGCAAAAATGTTACAAAGAGGTCTGTGTACTCTTCACCCAGTTTCCCCCAGTGGTAACATCTTACATAACTGTAGTGCAATATCAAAACCAGGAAATTAACATTACAGTCCACAGAATTTACCCAGATAAGGACTTATTGCACTTATTTGTGTGTGTGTGTGTGTGTGTGTGTGTGTGTGTGTGTTTTACAAATTGGTTCTAAATAGCTGTTACTATCTGATTGGTATTAGATTTACAAGTTGCATTTTTCATAGAAAAGATGGCATTGTGAGACTGTGTAATAGGTTGTAACTTGGAAGTCAGATCAGATCATGTAAGTTCTGGTATTGACTTTGGGATTTTTTTCCCCTTGATTGTACAACAAGCAAATACTAAATTTGGAAGCTACAGAGAATTGTGATCAGCAAAATAGAAATTATAAACCTACTTTCTAGTGTTAGCACTTGGTATATTTCTTTTCGGTATTTTTCCACATATTTTGCTATGTACGCATGCAAATTATTTGAACCTTTTTATTGTAGAATAAAACACAGATATTGAAAACAAATGTGTAACTTAATGAATCCTTAGGAATACTGTTGTATCTATCATTGAGGTCAAGAAATAGAACTTTGCTAGCTACCCCAGAAATCCTCTGTCCCCATTCTAATCTTAAACCCTTCTTCCTCCTTAAAAGCAGCCACTACCCTGACTATTATGGCAATTACTTCCTTGTTTTCATTATAGTATGCATCTTTAAACACTATGGTTTAGTGCTGCTCTTCTAAAAAAATCCTTTTTAAGTTTCTTTTAATCTGAAAGGTCCTTTTCCATTTCCTACCCCACTTTCTCCTTATTTACTTGTTGTTCCCTTATTTATTGGGTTGTTGGCTTGCTATAGCTGTCCACAGTCTGCATTTTGCTGACAGTGTTACCCTGGTATAGTTTAATGAATATCTGTTTATTTCTTGTAAATTGGTAGTTGTATCTAGAGGGTTGATTTTGGTGTGTGGTGGGGAGCAAGACTACAGATAGTATTGTGTTTTTTCATTAAGGAGGCGCCTAACGTAGCTATTAGAAACTGTTACCATTCAGTGCTCAGATCCATTACTTTCTTAGGGTTTGTAGAATGGTGATGTTCTTATTCTGTCCTTCATGCTTCATTTGGTTAACCAAAGACAAAGTAAATGCTTGATTCTCTATTTACTGGTTTTCATAATGCGTTGATTCTGTCATCCTCCAAAGGGGATCATTCCCTTTTGAAAGTTCAAAGTATCATTATTTGGTAACTGCAACCCATTGCAGTTCTTATCCTAATTGAAGCTAAAATTGCCCATCTTTGATGAATGTCAGCATGTGTAAGTTGGATTTTGCAGACATTATTATCTTTTTTTTTTTTCAATTTTTTAGAAATGTTTATATTTGGGAGAATGAGAGTGCATGAGCAGGGGAAGGGCAGAGAGAGATGGAGACAGAATCTGATGCAGGCTCAAGGCTCTGAGCTGTCAGCACAGAGCCCGATGTGGGGCTCGAACTCATAAGCCGTGAGATCATGACCTAAGCCAAAGTTGGAAACTTAACCAACTGAGCCACTGAGGTGCCCCTGACCTTATTATCTTTTATAGCTTCCTTGCTATCTGGTGTAACAAGATGTTCCCAATTCATCTTATACATTTCCTGCCCCAGACCTGGAAATAGCCATTTCTCCGAGAAGCCTGATTTCTTTTAGTAGGAAGTAGTATTTTAAAACCACAATCTGAGTTTTGGGAATACTCATTGCTAGGGGTGCCTGGGAGATTCAGTTGGTTGAGCGTCCGACTTCTGCCTAGGTCATGATCTCGCAGTTCGTGAGTTCGAGTCCCGCATCTGGCTCTCTGCTGTCAGTGTAGAGCCCGCTTTGCGCTTGATCTTAGCCAAAAGGCCGAGAAACGATGCACAACCGGCTTTGGATCTTCTGTCCCCCTGTCTCTCTGCCCCTCCCCTGCTGGTTCTCTCTCTCTCTCTCTCTCTCAAAATAAGTAAATAAACATTAAAAGAAATTATGTGCTACTGGGATGGTCATTGTTTCTAGGCCTTTTAAGTGGACAGAGTTCATATGAATATTCCCCATTCAAATTCAAGACCACAGAGTTTTTATATAACTTTTATTTCACATCTCTTTCTCTTTCTCTGTCAGGAATTCTGGTTCTTAAGGACAAGGGGAATGTTAGAATATTTTATAATTGCTCATTTGTTTTATTCCACTTTATATTAAAACAGTCTCAGGATAATAATACTCTAGGAAGATTACTAAAAATGGTTATTTTTGCATATGCTTTTCCCATTCTTCCCCCATTTGAAAAATAGTTGTATCTGGGGGTGACTGGGTGGCTCAGTTGGTTAAGCGTCTGATTCTTGATTTTGGCTCAGGTCATGATCTCACGGTTCGTGAGTTCGAGCCCCGTGTCAGGGTCTGCGCTAATGGGCAGAGTCTGCTTGGGGATTCTCTGTCTCCCTCTCTGCTCCTCCCTCACTTGGGGGTGTGCGCTGTCTCTCAAAAAATAATAAATAATCGAAACATAATATTGTGTCCTAGCTATGTATCATGAGTTATTGAACCACTTACTTGCAAACAGCATTCGTGTATTTTGTAGATCAGTGCTCCAGGAAGCCATGCTGACATAGTTAATGTTGCGGTGAACATTAGACATTTTAATTGTCTTCAGTGGTTCCGTTTTCTTAAGACTTGACGATAGTCACAAAGATCCCTGTCTGTGTGTTTAGCATGCTTCACGACGACCCAGGCAGAAGAATCCCTGCTGAGATGGCACTGTGCAGCCCCTTCTTTAGCATTCCTTTCGGTAAGCTGCCTGCGGCTTTGTTTCTTCCTTGGTCATTTGACGGTCAGACATCAGGACTCCCTTACGTTCTGTTCCCATGCTCCTTTGCCTAGTGTTCATCCATTCATTTGGGGGAGTTTACACTTAACCATGTTGTATGAACCTCAACAGCCCCTCATATTGAAGATCTGGTGATGCTTCCAACTCCAGTGCTAAGGCTACTGAATGTGCTGGATGATGATTATCTCGAGAATGAAGAGGAGTATGAAGGTAACTGCTTCCTAAATTACATTTTAATTTTTTTCGTATCTTTTTTAACTCCTTATAAAGTATATTTATTTGTTTATTTTGAGAGAGAGAGAGCGCGCACGAATGGGGGAGGAGCAGAGAGAGAGAATCCCCAGCAGGCTCTGTGCTCACAGCGCAGAGCCTGATGCAGGGCTTGAACCCACGAACCATGAGATATAACCAGAGCCGAAATGAAGGGTCAGATGCCCAGCCGACTGAGCCCTCCAGGCACCCCTGCAAGAGACATTTATGTCAACAAATGCTTACAGTTTTGATAAATCGGAAAGTAGAGTAATGTACAGAGGCAGAGAGGAGAGGTACTTAACCCAGGTTGAGTGACCCGTGAGGGTGTCTCTATGGAGGTGATGGCTGAGCCTTGTTAGTAACCGCACTTGCTTGGCTAAGAGTCGAGGGATTGATGAGGAAATGGCATAAAGGTGAGAGATGAGAGAAAACGTGGCATGTTCTGAGAATAACAAACTGTTTGGTGTGGTTGTATCTTAGGATGTTTATTGGGGAGCGGTCAATCAAGGCCGAAGAAATAGCCGGGAATACAGATCTATAACAAACTCATTTGCTGTGTTAAAGAATTTGGATTTTATCCCAGAGACAGTAACACTGGAATATGACTCAAGAGAACCTATACCTCAGGGATAGAACAGTCCCTGGCTTATGAAATAAGTACTCAATAAATATTTGTGCTTGGTTGAATACAATAAAGAGCCATGAAAAAGTTAAAATAGGGGAGTGATATAGTCAGACTTCTGTTTTAGAAAGAGTGTTCTGGAAGCAGAGCGGTGAATGGGCTCAGGCAGGACCCAATTTAAAAATACCAGTTGTTTCATGGTAAACATTTTCTTTGTGGAAAATTAAAACCGTTACAGATAAAGCTAACTTGATCACACTGCACCTTTAAGGGTGATGTCCCTGGGCTCTATGTCATTATTTGACGAATGACACAAGTGTAATTTGTTTGAATCTGTAATAGTTGTGAGAATCTGCAGCCTCAGCTTTTCAGGATGCCTGTTAATCGGAAAGGATAGTCTTGCCTTCAACATTGTTTTAATCAGGTCATGATGCACCAGGGGCTCTAAATAATCTCTTGGTAATACCACTTACGTCCTTCGTGCCGATCTACTTACTGTCTTCAGCACCTACTTCCGTCTCCTAATTTTGTTTGTAAAATTCAGGCTTGGGCTTTCTTATATATATATTTGGGCATATTACGCCCCCTCTTTCTTTGTATTTTGTTGTATAACGCTTTATTCCTGCACGTAAATACATCGAGTGTTTACACGTTGCTATTAAATCTTAGTGTTTAAGAATCTCATGAACTAAAGTGTCACAGACAACATAGTAGCATTAAATACCTTTGTTATATCTGATTAGTGAGGTCGTCATCAGGAACGCTCACTAGTGTTAGATAAATTTGCTTAGCTAGAAATCCTATGTATTGGGACAACTGTCTTGGAATCTGGGTGGGGGTGGGACAGGACGTTGGATTTAAACCTTCCCCTTTAGACCAAAATAAATTCCAAATCAGGATTAAGATCGAGATTCCAAATCAAGAGAATAAAGGGAAAAATTATTTAACTTAATAGCTCTTAACACAGAGCTCTTACAAGTCGGCCCAGTAAATAGTGGGTAAAGGATATAGTTGGATACTGTAGTAAAGGGTATGTGAGTCGGTCTCCTATATTTCATTCTCATCTACTGAAATGCTCATTAAAACCACACAGTGAGGGCACCTGGGCGGCTCAGTCAGTAAGCTTCTGATTTCGACTCAGGTCATGATCTCACGGTTTGTGAGTTTGAGCCCCGCATCGGGCTCCATGCTGCCGGTGTGGAGCCTGCTTGGGATTCTCTGTCTCTCTGTCTCTCTTTCTCTCTGCCTCTCTGTCTGCTCCTTCCCTGTTTGTTCACTCTCTCTCTCAAAATGAACTTCAAAAAAAAAAAAAAGGCAAGATTGGAATTTTTTACTTAGAAAAAAAGCATATATGATCATATTTGCTTGTATAAGCTTAATAACATTTAGGGAAGGATACAGAAGAAACTGATAATTTTTGTTGTCTTCAGGAAGGGGAAGAAAAAAGCAATTGGAAAAGTGGGACGTATTAAATGCTTTGAGTTTATATTATCCTTAAGCTTAATTTTAGAAGGTGTAGAAAATGACCTCATTACTTAGATACGGGTTCCTGAATTCTTTGATGATTTAAAGTTTTTAAATAATGAATGCTTAGTAATCGAGCAATGTGGTTACTGTAATGTGTTTTCATAATCAGATGTTGTAGAAGATGTAAAAGAGGAGTGTCAAAAATATGGACCAGTGGTCTCTCTCCTTGTTCCAAAGGAAAATCCTGGCAGGGGACAAGTAAGTGGACGTTTTCATAATTTCAGAATTACTCAGAGATTACTAGAATTCTGAACAAATGTTGTTTAGTTCTGTCGAAAGATGTACCCAGAAACGTTGCTAGAAATTATGAGTTTTGCATTACGGATGTCCTTATTTTCTTATACTTTTTGCTTTTTTCCAAAGGTTCTGCACTAGGCGTGCATTTTTTTTTTAATCAGTTACAACTTTTCTCTTCAAAAGTATAAAATCTGCTTTCGAGCCGTTGTGAGCACCAGTGACACGAGCTGTACCATAGGCTAATTTAGGTCACGGTCAGCTACAGAAATACCGTGGCCTACTTTGTTCCGATTAGGTAGGGTGAGGAAACCATTTAGGTTAGGGTCTCATTATAATGGAATTATTGGTGCCAGTTTAAAGAAGGAAAGTTCACCGCCCGAGAATCCTGAAACCTGAGTTCCAGTCTCCGTGTGACCAGCTTTGTGACGATGATCCTTAGTTTTTTCATCTATGAAATGTACAGGCTAAAACTACGATTCAAAAATTTTTGACTAAGATTATTAGAGAAGTCTTTTGAAGATCTTTCTTCTACCTGTAGTATTTCTGCTTTTCTGGAACAGAGGATTATTTTATTCAGGGTTTCTCAGCCTCGAGCCTTCGTTGGGCGAGCTGTCACGTGCACTATAGGTATTTAGCAGCGTCCCAACCCTCTACCCAACAGATGCCTTCCTCCCACCCCCCTTTGCAGCTGTGGCAATCAGAAGTGTCTCTCAGCACTGCCACATGTCCCCTGCTGGGTGAAGTCACCTCTGGTTGTGGATTTTTTTTTAAATTTCTTTTTTAATGTTTTTATTTATCTTAGAGAGAGACCGAGTGCGAGCACGGGAGGGGCAGAGAGAGAGAGGGAGACACAGAATCCGAAGGAGGCTCCAGGCTCTGAGCTGTCAGCACAGAGCCCGACGTGGGGCTCGAACTCATGAACTGTGAGATCATGACCTGAGCCTAAGTCGGATGCTTAACCAACTGAGCCACCCAGGCGCTCCTGGATTATTATTTTTATGTTTTGGTTCAATATTATATGAAAATTCTTGGCAACTGAAAAAAGAAATGAAAGACATTTCGCTCTGATCTTAGTGAAAAATCATTGCCAAGGTAGTAGTAACAACATTTATCTCTTTCAGGGTTAGGAGCATACTAAATGCATCATTGCTGTTTGTTTAGTCACGGAGTATTTATTGAGCACGTATTATTATGTTCTAGGCCGGGGGATCCAATAGTGACACAACCAGACACAAGGATATGTAGCAATAAGTGCTGTGGAGAAAAGGTCTAAGGAGAAGAGGTTAAAGGAGTGCTGTGTGTGTGTGTGTGTGTGTGTGTGTGTGTGTGTGTGTGTGTGTGTGTCGGGGGGTGCAGTTTTCTGTTGGGTGGTAGGGAGGGGCAAGCTGAAGTTACATTTGAGTTGAAAGACAAAGGGGATGAGGAAAAGAGTTCCAGATAGAGGGAACAGCAAGTTTCAAGGCCCTGAACTTGCCTGGCAGGTTTGAGGAGGTTGGTGTAGCTCCAGCAGAGAGAGAAAGAGGGGGCATTACAGCACGTCTGCCTTAATGGAGGGGCAGATCAGGGGCAGTGAGCCTCGTGGGACTCCAGACACCTTTACTCTAAACCAGCGGGGAAGGTCTTTGGAGATTTTGAATTAAGGGCTAACCATGATCTGACCTGACATGAACCTCAGCAGTCAGTATGAGATGGAAGGCACAGAATAGAGAAACAGGAGGAATGTTTTTGGGTAAGAAGTATCCAGTCTTCAGATGATATGGAAAAACAGATCTTCGTCAGCGAGAGGAAATATGCTGTGTTAACAAGCTCTCACTGACATTTAGAGGAGAATGAAAACAGCCGATAGACTCGTGGAATCTCGGGTGGAACTTCTGTAGGTTATTGATACGTCTGTTACCTGGTTGGCAAAGTCAGTCTTCATTCAAATAATCGATTCAAACTAACAATACTGTTTGTTTTTTTAAAGAATGTTATAAAAGTCACTAAAATCTAAACTATGGAATGCGTCTTGTAATTAGAAAGAGTAGTCAAGATTAAATTGATACAATTATTTAATTTCATAGTAAATTATAAAAATGTTTTTCCTCTTTAGTTTGAAATGTTGCAATGTATAAAACTGGAGGTCGGTTATCTGTGAAGCCAGGAGCATCACAGAGAGCATGGCTCTCCTTCTGGAAGTGCACGTCTGCTCACTGAACGCTGGTGTGTGGACTCGGAAGTTACTGAGAATCAGGTTAAAAAAAATCAGAAAGAGCTGCATTGTCATTGGACGTCATCTTTTAACTTTCTTTTGTGTTCAGTGAAAAGGCCTATGTCACTAGAGTTAACTGGTACTCGGGTGCCTGGGTGGCTCAGTCCATTAAGTGTCTGACTCTTGGTTTCGGCTCAGGTTATGATCTCATGGCTTCATGAGTTCGAGCCCCACAGTGGGCTCTGTGCCGACAGCATGGAGCCTGCTTGGGTGTCTGTCTGTCTGTCTGTCTGTCTCTCACAAGTAAAATAAACATAAAAAATTGGGGGGGGGGGGGGAAGTGAGCAGTCACAGGCTGGGCATAGTGCTTTGTTTACCCATGGAGGAAGATTCAGTTCAAAAGTACTATATTTGGAATTGTCTCTTTTCATGCCCTGGAGGTTTCTATACCCTTCCGAAGCAACTTTGTCAAGTGGAAAGGGGAAATGGAAAAGGAGAATCTGCCTTGAACTTCTTGGTGGATCCAATTTTAGGAGCAGGTATAAGAGAATGCTGAGACTCTGGAAATTGATTTCCTTCAGATGGCCTATTTTTGGTTTCCCTTTGAGAGTCTGAGTGTCTAGGATGCTCGCACCCCAGTTTGAAGACTGTTGACTTAACAAATGAGCGAGTAACTGAGGAGGATGAGGCTGTTCTTTTTCTGGTTCACAAATTCATGGGTAATTGAGGACATGTCATTTCAAATTATTTCGTCTCCCAGTAACTTTTACTTTGGATCATCAAAAAGAACATAAGTTATTAGGCTGTATCCTCTACCTGTCTCAGGAAATCTGAGGCTCTGGAAAAGGAAATTACCTAGTTTTAAACTCTTCCTTATTGTAGTCACGGTTCCTACGAGTCTTGTAGGTATCGTGACCAGGTTTTCCTCCCGCCACTTCTGACCGCGTAGGTTGTCTTTGAGACGCCGTGGGAGCACACCTGGTCTCCGTGCTGTTCGGCCCTCTCTTTGGCCTCTGAACATGGCAAACGGATGTACACTTTTCACCCAACTTGTCTTCTGTGGATTTTTCCGAATGGAACTGAGTTAGGGAAATACTCTAAACCGTGCTCAAAAATGTGGTCTGTGGACCAGCGGCATTGGCATCACCTGGGAGTCTATTTATTTAAAGTTTATTTTATGTATTTATTTTTAAGATTTTTTTTAAGTGTTTTGAGAGAGAGAGAGAGAGTGACAGTGATCAAGTAGGGGAAGGGCAGAGAGAAATGGAGACAGAAACCAAAGCAGGCTCCAGCCTCTGAGCTCTCAGCACAGAGCCCGATGTGGGGCTCAAATTCACGGGGCATGAGATCATGACCTGTCGGATGCTTAACCCACTGAGCCACCCAGGCGCCCCTGGGAGTCTGTTGTAGAGACTCGGGCCCACCTTAGAGCTCCAGAAACCACGTCTGCGTTGTAACAAGGTGTGATCCCTATGTGTGCCCTAAATGATCCGTGCGTGTTCCCTAGAGTTGAAGAAGCCCTGTTGTAAAGCAGTCTTGATGGGAATGAAGCCACTTTTCTGTGTCCTCTTACAGGTCTTTGTGGAGTATGCCAATGCCGGTGATTCCAAAGCTGCTCAGAAATTACTGACTGGAAGGATGTTTGATGGGAAGTTTGTTGTGGCCACATTCTACCCGCTGAGTGCCTACAAGAGGGGATATCTGTACCAAACTTTGCTTTAATCAGTAACCTGAGGACTCTTTCCTGTTTCTCCTCCATTTCCTGGGTTATTGTATTCTACATCTGAATGCAGAAGTACCCCCTTACCATTTTAAGGGAATACTTTGTACATTTATTTAATCCTACTAACGTGCTCAAGCAATGACTGCCTTGCAAACATTTGGCACTGAGTAGGACAAGACCTCTCAGCTATACATTGAGGGGTTTTAGAGCATCCATATGGGCAACCTTTTGTTCTGTGCAGTAGGCCAAGTGCTGCTCTTCAGTATGTAACCTAAAAAGATACTAATTATTTCACATGATCATGAAGCAAGGATGAATGATATCATGTCATAGTGAACATTAACAAGTTTGTTAGAGTCGGTGACATCACTTCCAGATTATTCCTTTATGTTGTCAGGTGGTTCTTCCTTATCACTGATACTCATAGCTGGCACTGGATGTTCCCAGTAATTGTTAAGTGATTGTCCAGCAGCAATTACCTACTGTGTTCTTAACACTGAGTTACGAATTTTTTTAAAGGAGTACTGTAGTCCTGAATATTCCTTTAAAGAAACTGCAGTGAGCCTATCTACTTTTTTTTTTTTTAATTAAGGCTTTTAAAATAGAAAGCTGATGCTTGATCTTGCACAATTTTTATGTCTAGTTTGTATGTTTGAGTGAGTGTGCGGGAATGAAAGACTAGAGGAGATTTGAGTCGGCGTGCTTTCTAGTGTGAGTCTTGTGAGCTCATACAGTCTGTACCTGTCTCTTTCCTAGCTGTTTCATGTCTGTAAGACTTAGGATATATGTTTTTTGAGAGTTGGTCTCATAGAATGTAAATGAGAAAATAGTTCATTCCTGAGAGGCTCAGAACAAATGAGTCTAGACGGGGTTAAACTGAAACTCTTAAATTGGTTGGAACGAAGCAAAAGTTTTGCTACGCGTATCTTGCCCCATCCTCCAGGCTCCTTTAGAACCTGTATTAGCTCATCTTTTCTGTACTGAATCTCCTGTGATCATTGTAAGATTTCTCAAGATCGAGTTCTGTTTACTCTGATGGAAATTGAAGTGGGTCAAAAAGAAAGAAGTAGATGTTCAGTGAAGGGAAAGGGAAAGAAAAAAACTAGGCAAAGAGAAAGTGGCTAATCCGGGATTCTTGTTTTCCTTCCTCTCTTTCTCTGCCATCGCCCTCCCTCTACTGCTTTTCCTTTTCCCCATTCTTTGCCTGCCTTCGTGGTCCAAGAAAAGCCAGAGGGGTGGCATCCCAGACCGTCTGGCTTCTGCCTGCAGGGAAGCTAGGAAAGGTGTAGCTCTCATAAGATGGAGGGAGAAAGGAAGAAAAACTCATCAAGAATTCATGAAAGGATTTACAGCAATCCATTGTGTCCCTGAGCACAGGATGCTCGTGCGCACGCTTTCGTGGACCTGGGTTGATTACATGGTTTTAGGAGTGGTAATCATGGATTCCTCCCACGTTACGGTAGGTTGCCTTTAAAGGTTTAAAAAACTTGGGAAACCTTTTTAAAGCACTGATTATACAAAAAAAAAAAAAAAAAAGGATACAGGCTAAGAATTTTTTTCTTGTTTCCTTATCTAAACGAAATTAAAAATGTTTTTTCCTAAGGAAAAAGCCTTTAATATCTTTCCCTGCTGGAAGCCGCTTCGTACAGTCTGTGTGTGTTAACGAGAGCCCAGCTAAGAATTTACATTTTAGAGGATGGATTCTTTTACCCTATTCAAACACTTGCTATTTGACATTTGAGTTATTTACAGTTATCATAATTATTCAGGACTCTCCCTTAATGTTTATTATGAAGCCGAATTTGGTATAAAGAGGCGGATTTATGAATTGCCTGAAGGCCTTGTGGCATCGTCCCCAAGGGAAGATTAAATCGTAAGTGCCCTTAGAAGGAAGATGTGTTGTTTTTCATTCTGGCCGTCTCAGAAATTGATTAGCTGGTTTGTTTTCAAATACAAGTTCAAGAGCGTATAACCAGTTCTCCGGAAAGGTAAACTTTCCTAAAACATAAATGTTTATGTGGGTAGCAGCTTCCGTGGTGATTAAAAACGCCAGGTCCTTCTGTGCATACCGATGAACATGGAATACAAGTGAATTCTTTTAAGAGCAGGCATCCCAGGTCGGCACCTGTACCTTTCTCATCTGCCTCCACCCCCACAGAGAAGAAACCCTCACAAATAAACTGCAGGGAGGCTTCTAAGCTTAGTGATGCCACGTGCTGCTAGCGTCGTGATGCTGAATGTCACGGCATTCTTCGTCTTCTTATTGCCGATATATTCATACCTATATGTAGTGTTTGACACTGTAGAATTTTATTACAGAAGATCCTAACTAGATTTTCAGGGGGCCAAGGGACTAACTGATGAGCCTGAGTACCGTGCATTGAATTAAATATTTTATATTAAAGCCACCAAATTGAAAAAAGTTGCCTCCTGTGATGTAAATTGTGATTTTATAGCTTTTAGCCCATTACTACCAAAGATGACGTTTGCAGATTCTCCCTCCCTCCCCCGATACTGTAAGAAGTTTAATCTTACTGTCTTTCTCAAACCTGAACCAAATATTATCAAAAGATGCGATTTTTATGATTCTTTTAGGGTGAAATATATACACACATTTTGATTCCTCGAAGTTGTTAAAAACCTAGGAATTTTCTTTTTGAGAGGTAGGGTAGAGAGGTGCGGATTTTTGTCACTTAAACCTTACTCTTTCGGACAAATTTTATCTCAGGTAGTTTTTCTTTCCCTAAGTTAGTGTCTCTGCTTCCTTCCCTCTTGTCTTGCTGGTTCCTCATTCTGTGGTATCGTCACGATACACTCTTGGCCCAGAAAAGACATATAAACCGATCATTCTGGAGGAAATCTTTGGTCCTTTGGAAACATTTGGGGGAGGTGGCCAGCTGGCCACTTTGAAAACTTGAATGCTCTCTTTCTAGGAGAGCAGGTGGAGTCAGACACACCTCGTTAAAAGATAATTGGCTGCATTTTAAAGTTGCCCTCTTGCAGTAAGAGATTGCCCTTATTACCACTGGATGTCTCCCCTTTTTTGTGGCCATCCGTGTAGCAACTCTGTAGAGACATTCCCTCTCTGTTCCGCCTTGAGCCCAAACTGGCTGCTTTTAGAACAAAAACCGTAAAATACAGGTTTGCTCCTCCTTTCCCTTGTTTTCACTGAGACAAGTATTGCCTGCCTTTTGGTACTCAGCTGCTAAAGCGTGCGGAGATACGTTAAATTAACCTTTAAAGGAAAAAAATATCCTTGAATTCTTGCCTTCTAGATTCATGTTCCTTCTACTGATATTTTAACCTCTGAGCAGATTTGTGATAGGGAGTGCTGGCTGCCAGAAACCGTGCTGCCAGGTGGAGGAAGTCGAAGAGAGACTATGGCCATAAGGTTTGTTTCGGTTTTATCAGGCTGGGCTTACCCCCTGCTCAGGGCATCAGTTACCCTTCTGGAATAACCGAAACAGTCCTGGCACTCTGGTGCCGCCTCCTGGCTCCTTTGGGTGTGTTCATCAGATGCAGGGAACTCCCATTTTGTCATCATTTTCTTCTCAGGTCTTGTGTTCTGACTTCATTAGGCGTATCTTACATCATTTCTACCGTCCGTTTTCCTCCGCAGCATGACATTTCAGTTGGTGTCATTTATTATGAAAATCAGCGCCAGAGGAACTGATGGTAATTACAATAACATAGTTACTGGGTGAGGGCGTGGGAGAGACACTCTCACTGTGTGTTTCCCCTGGAGTTTTACGCAAGGGTCCATGCTAGGTGGCTTTATTCAGATTAGGGTACAGATGGAATCGTATCACGACTAAATTTTAGTCTGGTGGGTGTGTAGACAGTCAAAGAATTAAGCAAGTGCCTTGTGTTTCCTGGAAAATATTAAAACTCATTTGGGTGAAAGCTCCCAGATGATGCTAATTTCTTGCACCTCTGCCTTTTCCTTGGAAGAACTTTTGGATGGAGTCACATAGTATAAAAGTCCAGAATGTCCTTGGTTTACCTTTTTACGTATGTGTGAAACTATTCATATTTGATTTTTTTCCCCCCAATATTGCATATGATGGAAAGCCAGAGTTAGCTGGCAGAATCTAATTCTTCCTGGGACCTCGTTCCATTTTTAACGCTAGGTTCCTTCTTCAAATCCTACTGCTCTCGCTCTCTGATAGAATTTATTTCCTGGTGGGTATGGTCACACGCCGACCAGCTTTTGGTCATGATTAGCTCAAAGGAATTTCCATTTCTTCTTCAGGTGCTCAGTAAGGCACCTTTACTTGAGATGGTAGTCCTTCCAAGTGAGTGTTACTAGTAAGCTTTCACCATGAGTGGGAAGATGTTGAGTCTCTGTAACGTGGAACTCTTCTGAACCTCTTGTGGTGTATTTGGATAAGTTACATTTTCTTAGTTACAGGGGAACATGCATGTTTCCATTTTTAGAGTATCCAGAAATTTGAAGAATTTGTTTGGTTTAAGGTTAGCTGCTTCTCTGCCTGATCATGCAGGACATTGTGTTTTGTTCCCTTAGCCACCTCTCCCACCTCAGTGTTTTTCACTGTTGTTTTTAATTGTAGGATGATCAGTAGATTGACACAGTGGCATGTAATCAACAGGTACTGTGGATATTTAAGAAGGAGATAAACAGTTGTAACTATTTTTGCTGCAATTTTATAGGAGAAATGGGCTATAAAAGAAATATCTATAAACCAGAGAGCATTTAGGAAATTGTATATTTTATAGGTGGTAATTAAGGTGATCTTCAGGATATAAGATAGAGAGTTTATGCAACTTTTGTTTTCCTGATGTAAAGTTTTTATTCATCTTCCTATATACAGCTCAGCACTTTCGTTGTCCCTTATATTGCTTATGAGGATTAATGTTTTAAATTCGCTGTGTTTGTGCTTTTCAGAGAGTTGTCGTAATCATGCGGTTACGTTTATATCCCCATAAATGCTGGGATTCATGGGAAACTGATCAGATGACTGCCCGGGTGTTATTTCCTATTCAACAGAGTAACTTCCACAGTACCCTAAAGGAAACTGGTGTGTGTTTTATGACCTAGGTTCCCAGTACTTTCATTTAGAGGCAAAGAGAAGCATTCTATCTTACTTGCCTTACCCGACCATCAATCCTTGTTGTGCAGAAGAGAGCTTATTTTGTTAGACTCTCGACTGTCAGCAAGAGAATTATATCTAGTCACTGTCTCCCAGTTTGCAGCTGCCTTCCCTTCCAAGCTCCCCTCTTACTGGTACTCACAAAGTCAGGACTGTGTTAAAAGCAGACGTGGTGAGGTGTTGTAAATCATGCGTACGGACGCAGAATCCCTTCGGTTATTGGAATTCTGTATCGCTGTGTGATTTTGTTAGCGTGGGTTGTCAGAAATCTGCCAAATTTAAGAGTCAAGAAGAGAAAGAAAAGGAATAAAAGAGGTGAGGGGAGGAAAATGGCTTCCTTACTGGTATTAGTAATCTCCCATGTAGCTTATGATCTAAAAGTGATCATTTATTTTGAAAAATCCAGGTGTGGTGCTTGTAGCATAGAACAGAACATTGCGTTTCCTACACATTCCTCATCGTTGTCTCCCCAGAAAATTATTTTTAGGGTTTATAAACCCAGATTAAATATTCATATTCAGTTTGGCTTAATTTTTAAAAACAAATATTTAAACTCCAGTTTTTGTGTTTTTGATATACATCAACAGTCATGCAGACCAAGGATCGGAAAGAAACCGGGGATTAAGCATCTCTGCATTTCCCTTTGCACATTGGGTACAGGGGGTATTAGTATGCACCAGCCGCAACGTTCTAGCACCTTATGGAAGTAAGTCATGATTATTTATTATAATTAAAAAAAAAAAGTTCAGTTGCATCTCTGTAGAATACTCACTCTGCAGAGTGAAGCTGTTCTGTCTTTTCCAGCAGGATTGACTCTTTCACTCTTAAGTCTTTATTGAGAAAATCTTAAATGGTTTAACATTCCTTTATATCCTCTTACCAGTGTCAAATGTGGGGCAGAAGGGAGATTTTTTCCCAAAAGGGGTTCCGTCTTTGTTACCCATTGGTCACTCTTCGAAATCCAATCACGATCAATAGATTTTAACAGTTGATGGCTTCCTCTGTCGGCACTGGAGCGGTTGGTTGTGAAGGTTATCATCTGCTACTCTTTTCCCTCAGAAATCTGCACTTGCCGTGTTTTGGATAAGAAGGTTTGGTGGGACAGAATGTGAAAGATCACTCAAACCAAAGCCAGTTAAAAGGAGTATTCTCTCCTGTTGGTTTACCTCCACCTCGGATCTACAAGGATATTACAGTACACAGTGAACAGTCTGTAACATTTCTACCAGGTTTTCAGTAGCATATCGGTCTTGGCATTTCTTGGCACTGTGGTTCCCTGTCCTTGGTGATGTCTTATTATTTGTGAGTTTTTGTTGGTTGGGTTTTGTTTTTGTTTTTGTTTTTCTTTTAATAACTAAATGGGACTATAAATGTAGATGTGTATCAGTACCAAGAAGTCCTTTTCTGGAATCCCTAAATTCCTGATTCCTACTCAAGTCTTTTAAACTTGTTTTTTCTTGCTGAGTAGCAAAGAACTTTTATTTTTCACTTTCCTATATACCTAAAAAGTATGGACACTGCGTTTCAATGGACCGTGTTGCGTACAGTTTTTTGCCGAAAACTTTTTCTGTAAACACAATTGCCTTGTTCAGTTTTGTTGTAAACTGACTTACCGTAAGATGCACTGTTGATATGCTTTCTGATGTGTGTTTGATAAGGGTGATAAAATAAAGCTTAAAAATAAAGGAGTTGTGTTTTCATTTCAACTATTCCTGCATTTAGTGTAAATAGTCCAGTTTAGATAATAGGTAAATACGCTTATTTGGGGGTTTCATTTTTACTAGGAGCTACCATTGAGAAATTTCCATGTAGCCTCAACCATTTCTGAAGAAGATGGTTTTTCACTTACAGAAGTAGCGTGACGGTGCTGAAATGTAACTTTTCATTTTGGGATACATGTTCTTGATACCGTAGAAACAGGCTTCTCTCCTGGAAGGAACCAGAATTCTTAGTTGGAAGATGGGTGTTCTAATCTTGGTTCTTTTCTCAAGTCGGATGGCTTTGATCGAGTGACAGGTGACTTAACTTCTGACAGTAGCAGTATTTTCTTGCCATTATTTTTATACTGGAATCAAATGAAATAGTAGGTTCAACAGTAATCCGGTCATCAGTTAGGAGCGTCTCCTAGACGATGGTGCTGTTTTAGGTAGTTTATAGATGGAGCCTCAGGCCCCAAACTCGCAACTACGCAAACTCGCCCAGTTTCTCGTAAGATTTAGGAGCGGCGGTCACATCCTGGTCTGTCTGCAAGCATCGCCCTTTCAGGAAGCCTCCAGACTGGTCCGGTCTGGGCGGGCAGTTCGGGTGAAAGGTGCTGTTGAGAGGCACACCCTACTAGAAGTTTAAGAGCTCAGACGGACCAGAGAAAATGAACGTTTAAATCCGCAACTGCACCCTTGACCCGTGAAACGAGTCACCTGGGAGGGCTTGTTGGATTTTGGATTACGGATTACGGATTACCCCAGCCCTAGACGACGACCGTAGTTCTCGGGGGGCCCGAGAATGTGCGTTTCTAACAAATCCCCAGGTGACGCGTTGGCTGCTGCTGCTGGTGTGGAGACCACGGCCTCGGTTGTAGGACTGGAGTCAAGTAGGCCAGACCCCAGCGCCGCCCGGGGCTCGTTCTCAATCCCCCTTCTCCCTGATGGCTTCGGCAATGGTGGCAACTGAGCACTGAACTTCCTGCCAGGGTCTGTACTAAATGGTTTTAGCGTGTTGCCACCCCCACCGCTCGCCCCGCCTTGGTCGTCGCAACAATCCCGTGAGGAGGGTACCCAGTGTTCCTTCCATTTTACGGTTGGGGAACCGTCTAGATTCTCTTGCTTCCTGGGGTTGGTCGTACCTCCCCCTGTCGGATCACCTTCCACTCAACCTGGCGACTCCTCTCAGATCATCCTTCCCTTCCTGTCCTACCACTTAGGCTAGTTCTTGATCTGTTCTCCTTGCCGTGGCTTCTTACAGGCTCCCCAGGTCCGGTCTCGTGTCCTCCAGTCCCTCCTTCGTAGAGCTGACCTTCTTCACGATGAAGAAAGCCTGATCGTGCCACTCCCGTTCGCCCTCAGAGTCACCCCTAGTTCCCCTCAGGTTGGCACATGAGACTTCGCAATCGGGCCGCACCTAGAAATCCTGCGTCTCCCGTCTCTGTCCCTACTTCTACTCTACCCTTCGTCTATACCGGATGACCCGTACTTCTGCAAGCCCCATGCTCTCTGCCGTATATAGAGCCTCTTAGTAAAATGCCATTCGGCTCTGTGTCCCTGCCGGTGGTCTGTGTGATGAAATCAGGTTAATCTTTTAAAACTGCTCGGTTGTCACTGTTTATATTCCCATCTGCTTAAACTTCCGTATCTGGGGCTCCTGGTTGGCTCAGTCGGTTGAACATCTGACTTCAGCTCAGGTCACGGATCTCACGGCTCAGGGGTTCGAGCCCCTCCTCGGGCTCTGTGCGGACAGCTCAGAGCCTGCTTTGGATCCTCTCTCTCCCTCTCTCTGTCCCTCCCCCACACGCACTCCGTCTCTGTCTCTCTCTCAAAAGTAAACATTAAAGGGGCGCCTGGGTGGCTCAGTCGGTTGGGCGTCCGACTTCGGCTCAGGTCATGATCTCGCGGTCCGTGAGTTCGAGCCCCACGTCGGGCTCTGTGCTGACAGCTCAGAGCCTGGAGCCCGTTTCAGATTCTGTGTCTCCCTCTCTCTCCGGCCCTCCCCCGTTCATGCTCTTTCTCTCTCTGCCCAAAAATAAATGAACATTAAAAAAAAACAATGAAAAAAAAAAAAAAAAGTAAACATTAAAAAACATTGTGTATCTGAACAATCGAAATCCTCGAGTCCCTTCTTAATATGAGTATAGTGAATTTGCTAAGCAACTTTCCAGTTGAAACACATGCAGTGTTGAGGCACCTGGGTGTCTCAGTCGGTTGGGCGTCTGACTTTGGCTCAGGTCATGATCTCGCAGTTCGTGGGTTCAAACCCCACATCTGGCTCTGTGCTGACAGTGTGGAGCCTGGAGCCCGCTTTAGATTCTTATCTTCCTGTCTCTCTGCCCCTCCCCCACTCGCACTCTCACTCTCTCTCCCTCTCTCAAAAATAAACATCACACAAAAAAATTAAAAACATGCGGTGTTTTATTGTAATTTCTAGCTTTCTCCACCATTCTGCAATTTTTAATAAGACTTCTCGACTTACAGGTTGGAATGTGAGGGGATTTGCAACACATAATTATTAACCCATTTTCAAAGGTCCATTTTCCATGCACTATACCTAGTATTACATTAATAAATTATATCTGCCTGTGTTTTAGAAATTACATATAATATCTATTTTAATATCTTCATTTACATATGAAATAAAAGTAATACTCAGATCAGTTCAAAGGAAAGTAAGTGATGAAGGCTGCACATTTCAATACCAGCTAAATCAGATGTCTCCCAGAGTTACGAAGATCGGGCCACCGGCTCTGGGACACGGACCTGTAAACAAACCTGTTCAGTTGAACTTGTAAAGCAGGGGGAGCGTGGTGATTTTTCCTGTTGGAAAATACCAGACCAGAAGCAAAAGATAGCTACTTTACAATTAAGAACATGTACATTTAAAAAGAGATCAGTGACACATTGAGGAAAATAAATAAAGCTGAGATTTTGAATTTTTTCTTTAAAGTTTATTTATTTTTGACAGAGACAGTGCAAGCGTGAGCTGGGGAGGGGCAGAGAGAGTGGGAGACACAGAATCTGAAGCAGGCTCCAGGCTCCGAGCTGTCAGCACGGAGCCCGATGCGGGGCTCGAACTCACGATCTGTGAGATCACGACCTGGGCCAAAGTCGGGCGCCCAACTGACTGAGCCACCCAGGCGCCCCGATAAAGTTGAGATTTTGTAATAACCTGTCGAAGATGAAGCTTTAACAATTGCGGGGGATTGATTGATTGATTGAGAAAGAGATAGAAAGTATGAGCAGAGGAGGGACAGAGAGAGAGAGAGGGAGGGAGAGAGAATCTTAAGTAGGCTTCTCTATCTTAGTGGAGCCTGATGTGGGGCTTGAACTCATGAACCCATGAGATCATGACCTGAACCAAGATCAAAGCCGGATGCTTAGCCCACTGAGGCACCCCCGCGCCCCATCAGAGCAGTCTTGAACAGAAGCCTATTTAAACGAAGAGTTGGAAGGATAGTGCCAATGGACTCCAAATACCCTTCGCCTAGATTCCCCTATTGTTAACGTTTTGCCACATTTGTTTTATCTCTTGCTCTTTCCCGTTTATGTCCATAGGTAAATGTAACCCTTTTTTCCCTGAACTATTTGAAAGTTGCCGGTGTCCCAACATTTGACCCCCACGTCAAATAGTTCAGTATGCCTCTCCTGCCGGTAGACGTTGCCCTCTGTGAACCGTGATACCTTGTCACAGCCTCAGAATTTAGCATCGATACAGAAATACCCAGTGCCCACTTTGTATTCCTTTTTTCCCCATTGTCTCAATCTTTTATAACCTTTTTCCCCTACCTGGGACCCAGGCAAGACTCTTTTTTTTTTTTTTTTAATTTTTTTTTTCCAACGTTTATTTATTTTGGGGACAGAGAGAGACAGAGCATGAACGGGGGAGGGGCAGAGAGAGAGGGAGACACAGAATCGGAAACAGGCTCCAGGCTCTGAGCCACCAGCCCAGAGCCCGACGCGGGGCTCGAACTCCCGGACCGCGAGATCGTGACCTGGCTGAAGTCGGACGCTTAACCGACTGCGCCACCCAGGCGCCCCAAGACTCTTTTGTATGTAACGTCTATTTAAAATTTGTGGGATGTTAGTGTTCTGTAGAATACTTTGGGAAAACCTAGTTTGGATTGTATAACTAAAGGTCCCTATTCTTGCAATTTAGTAAGTCTAGCTCTTCTTTAAAAAGGTGTTTTCTTAGGGGAGACAATATTGACTGTATACGTTGTCATTTGCATCTCCCAGTTACGATTGCAGACGAAAGCAGATTTATTTTTTTTAAGTTTTTTTTTTTAATGTTTATTTTTGACAGAGAGAGAGAGAGGCAGAACATGAGCAGGGGAGGGGCAGAGAGAGAGGGAGACACAGAATCTGAAGCAAGGTCGAGGCTCTGAGCTGTCAGCACAGAGCCTGATGCGGGGCTCAAACCCACAAACCTTGAGACTGCGACCTGAGCTGAAGTCGGATGCTTAACTGACTGAGCCACCCAGGTGCCCCAGACAAAAGCAGATGTATGGTTACTAAGTACCTGAACATGCCTGACAAAATAGTAAATATACAAAAAGTTAACCAACTCTTTTCATGACGATGCACTGAAAATTTAATACGTTCATTGCTAACCATGTACAGACAGACCCATGATAGATTTTTTAAAAATGCTGTTTCTAATTGCATTTTTTCTTACAAGTTCCATGCTCAAAGAAAATTTGGAAAAAACTGTATTTTCCTTCCTGTCTTTTTTTTTTGTAAGATTAAATTTTTTTTTAATTTTTTTTTTTTAATTTTTTTTTTCAACGTTTATTTATTTTTGGGACAGAGAGAGACAGAGCATGAACGGGGGAGGGGCAGAGAGAGAGGGAGACACAGAATCGGAAACAGGCTCCAGCCTCTGAGCCACCAGCCCAGAGCCTGACGCGGGGCTCGAACTCACGGACCGCGAGATCGTGACCTGGCTGAAGTCGGACGCTTAACCGACTGCGCCACCCAGGCACCCCAAGATTAAATTTTTAAGTTTATTTATTTATTTTGAAAGAGAGAGAGCACGAGTGGAGTAGGGGGCAGAGAGAGAGAATTCCAAGCAGGGGCTCAAACCTTCGAACTGTGAGATCGTGACCTGAGCCGAAACTAAGAGTCAGACGCTTAACCGGCTGAGCCACCCTGGTGTCCCCTTCCTGTCTTTTCACTGTGTCACTAAGTATGGATCTTGGGGCAGAGGAATGGTATATGTTTCAGGGCCCAAACTTCTAAAAAGATATTTTAATTGGACTGTGTGACTTTAAGAGGAAAAGGAAGGAGAAAGTAGGATCCAACGAACCATCATAATTGACAAATGTCCTAGTGATCATTAGTAACAAAATGAACTTTCTGGTACACAGAGTTCCATGACAAATAATACTTACCACATGTTTGGGAACCATCCCAGACAAAACCCCAGGGCCGCTGCTGATTTATGAGGTGCGGGAAAGTTTTTGACTCCATGAGGCATTCTGGTCCCCATTTGTTGTCTTACATCCTGCGTCTCTGCCTTCTGGGAAGTCGGTGGTGGGGTCATCAAAGTGGCCCACTCGGGGTTGGTTGTTCCCGAAAGGAAACATGAGCATAGCTGTTGCTCGCCTGGAATAATATGAGTCTGTCACATCGAATGTGGAGGTTTCTCTCTAATGATGTCTGTCATTACTCATTACTTCTAGTATTATTCGATTAATCATAATGTGTATGGACCTTGATCATACTCAGTAATTCTAAGAGCTAGGGAAAATTCTGTTTTTAGCCACAATAGCCAAAGGGCCATTTCTTTCTCCATCAGGAATAACAAGTCTTTAACTTTCCTCTACAATCGTTGTAGTGTCTAGATAGCTTCTATTTTTTATCTCTTTCCTCATGCTCTTTCTTATGATCTAGGTGACCATAGTCCTTCTCATTCAGCTTCAACTTTTATGCCAAGCACAGGCAAAAGATTATTTCATCCCATGACTGATATGTCAAACATCTTACTGGATGATTCCATTCGAATGACTTGTGGACCCCTAAAATCTCGATAGGACCCAACCCCAAATGCTGTCTTTATGCCTGTGGGGCAAAGAACCATAGTTGTTGCAGACTACTAGCAGAGTTGAATATATCAAAACCCAAAGCATTTATATAAGGCCACAGTTGAGTTTACGGGGGACAAAGGTCACAGTGCAGCCAGGTCTCACGCAGGGGTAGGAACCAGAAACTGGGAAGGTGCCGGGGCGCTCTCTGATTTGTTTCTTCCTCTCTGCTCTTTTGGGGGTGTGCCTGCGTTATTCTCCTCCTCCCCCTCCTCTTCCTGCTAATTCTATTACTATACTGCTCTCTTCCCTCTGCTTCTCCATCCACTGATGGAGTGCGGTTGCCCACCCACAGTTAAAATTCCAGCCGCAGTTAAAAACTCTGGCTTTCTGTAAGTTCAGTCGCAAATTACCAGAAGACAGTATTTAATTGGCACAGGGTTTTTAAGTGTCCATTCTAGATCAATAAGCTATGACCAGATATTGAACTACACTCTGCAAAGGTTATTGTGGACTCTTCCTTTGGAGAGGGGACGGTGCTCACAGAAGAGACAATTGCCCCTTAGCTAGGGAGATATCTAACTCAAAACTTACGTCGACTGTGCTCTCTCCTGGTAATAGCCCATTCACCTAGCGCCCTGCATCAGAAACGTAGGCGACCTCTGTGTCTCCCTCACTGTCAGCATGCAGTCAGCTAAGTGCTGCCCAGGCAACACCTTAAATATCTTTTAAAATTTTTTGTTAAGGTTATTTATTTATTTTGAGAAAGAGTGAGAGTGAGGCCGGGGCAGATAGAGAGGAAGAGAGAATCCCACGCAGGCTCCGTGTTGTCAGCCCAGAGCCCGACCTGGGACTCAATCCCACCAACCCTGAAATTGTGACCTGAGCTGAAATGAAGAGTCTCACGCTTAGCCGGATGAGCCGCCCAGCGCCCCTAACACCTTAAATATCTCTTAAATTTTGTCGTTGAACTTCGTACCCATTGTCAGCAGTGTGTTTTGGACCCTCACTGTCTCTTGTTTAAACTATTACAGAGCACTTCCTGCCTTCAAGCTCCGCTGTGCCAACAGAGTTAACAATTCTGTTCTGATCGGATTCCTCCGTGTCTTGAAGCTGTTCAGTGCCTCGAATGTAGGCAGTGATTCCCAAACTTTCTGGATCAAAAGATTACCTGGGGTGCTGATTAAAAACACACATTCCCAGTTACTCCTTCTGGAATTGTAAATTTGTGGTAGGGCCTGGTCATCTGTGGTTTTGTTCTGTCTTGTTTTTTTATATAGAGAGAGACCCCATACGTGAGCAGCGTAAGGGCAGAGAGAGAGGGAAAAAGAGAGAGAATCTTAAGCAGGCTCCGTGCCCAGTGCAGAGCTCGATGAGGGACTTGATCTCATGACTGTGAGATCATGATGTGAGCCAAAATCAAGAGTCAGATGCTTAACCGACTGAGCCACCCAGGTGCCCTTTGGTTGTGTGTGTGTGTGTTTATTTTTGAGAAAGAGAGAGCATGAGCAGGGGAGGGGCAGAAAGAGAGAGAGAGAAAATCCCAAGCAGCCTCTGCACTGTCAGCGTGGAGCCTGATGCAGGGCTCCAACTCAAGAACCTCGAGATCGTGACCTGAGCCGAAACTGTAAGGGTTAAATTACAGTGTAGGGCTTAACGCTTAGCTTGAAAAATGACAACTTTGTTCTGACACTGAAGGTCAAAAGATAACAGCCTTGCTTTTACTCTTGTAAATCATACTTCATACTCTTGTGAATCAGGCTTTACCAATGAAGGAAACAAAAGCTCAAAGAAAATAAGCATCAGAGGCAAGGTCAAGGAGATCCACCGGTTGCAACTTAGCGGCAGAAAGTCTGAAATAATCACCTCATTCGATAACTGTTTCTGACTCATCTGGCAACTATTTCTAACTCATCTAGAAACTGTTTCTCTGTTCTGTTCCCAGGTAATGATAAAACGATGTGGTCGGCTTTAAAAACTCTGTACCCCGGCTGTTTGGGGCCTCACTCTTATCAAGAGTGTTGGTCCCGATCGGTCGGCCTTGCCTCTCGTTGTCATAAACTTTGTTGTGACTGTCACTGGTGCCCGTAGCATTCTGTTTCAGGAGTCGTGTGGATGCAACAAAACCAAGAGTCGGACGCTTAGCCGACTGAGCCACCCGGGCGCCCCGGTCGTCTATGTTTTTAACATGCGTGCCATGCTTGCCAACCTCTTGTCCGTATGCCCTGCCCACTCCTCCCCAGCTCTGCCCTGGGCGGGAGGCCGTGTGTTCCAGGATCCGCCGAGAGTGCTCCCTGTTTCTGCGCGTCACTGTTTGGCCAACGACCGCTCGCCCTTTCAGAATCAGCCGCCTACCTCGATCTTTGTAACCTGGTGGTTGCCCGGCCCGGTCAACCACTCCTTCGTTCATGCCCCGTCTACTCTTGCGCTCTGCCTCCATCAGAATTTCTTCACACTAAATAATGTTTCTCTGTTTCTTCCCCTTCCTAGTGTGAGAACTTCAAGAGCAGTGACTGTGTCTTACTCATCTTGTAGAGAAAAGGACATCTGTTATAATGAGAATGCTATAATAATTTCTGCCAGGGGATGAGGGAGCTAAGAAAACGAATAAACCCAAAAGAGATACCCCTCCCCTCTGAGCTGCGTCCTGAGCTTCCTGGTATGAAGTCGTCAGGCCAGTGGAGACCAAATGGCTCCTGTTTGCTGAGAGCACAGCTGGAGAGTGTAGGTTCGGTGCGTGCCTACAGCAAGCTTCCTGGTGTTGCACCAGAGACTTTCACAGACCTAACACGCAGTGGCAGCCCCCCTCCCCCAGACAGGTGCAGGGCACCTGCTGCTAAGCTTACCCGAAGGTTGACATCTGCAGGACCGAGAGTTAGGCACACCCCTCCCCGGTTGACCAGTCAGTTCACTGCTGTTCCTCCAGAAATGAGCAGGGGGGTGTGAGGAGCAGCAAGATGAGATTAAAGGAGCGCCTTCCACACAGAGCATGGGGAGTGGGGACGAGCGTTCCCCCTCAACACTTGGAATCAGAGGCGGCTCCCGGCTCGTGGTGAGACACTGTCTCGGGGCGCCTGGGTGGCTCAGCCCGTTGGGCAACTGACTCTTGGTTTCGGTTCAGGTCATGATCTCGAAGTTCGGGAGTTCGAGCCCTGCACTGGGCTCCGTGCCGGCGGTGCTGAGCCTGCTTGGGATCCTCTCTCTCCCTCTCTCTCTGCCCCTCCCCTGCTCACGCTCTCTGTCTCTCTCAGAATAAATAAGTAAACTTAAAAAACGTGAAAAGCAAAACAAAACACTGTCTTATCATTGCTGTGTACCCCTCAAGGACAGGATCTGACTTTCAGATTATAGTCAAGAAAGAGAACTTAGACGTCGGTGCTTTGATGATGGGTAACATGGAACTATAGTCCCTGACCTAGGCTGTTCCAACGTGGTGTTTTGAGGGCCACTTCTGTGGCTTTGGCGAATTGTAATTCTGCCCCTCGCAATGGCTTCCATCCATTATTCGGGTATCTGTTCATGCACATGACATGACTATCTTCGTCTTCCTCTCCAAAGGAGAGGGCAGGGAAGTCAGCTAACTGGCTAATCGTTAGGCAATAAGGAAGGTCTGGCAAGGGCTGGTCACCTGCACAACATTGGTTAGCATCACAAGTGGATGTAGATGGTCAAGGATGAAGGAAGGAACTGAAGGTTCTTTTCAATTTTAATGCCTGTTCTTTTTAATGCTATTCCCCCGCCCCCCCCCCCCGCAATGTCTTTTTGGACAGGGCATTAGGGCCATTTGCTGACCTACAAAGACCAAGTTACTAGGGTGAAAGACAGAAATGATCAGATGCCAAACGTGTGTGTGTGTGTGTGTGTGTGTGTGTGTGTGTGTGAGTGAGACAGACAGACTGACAGAACTGAGGAAGTGACTAAGAAGTGAAGACAGTAAGGCACATTCGAGTGCTAAAGGGACCCTATGACTCATCTGTCATTTTGAAGGAGAGACCCCATCACAGCTGCTTAAAGACTGAAAGACTTGGTCTCCTCGTTTGTAAGAGATAATAGTTGCATTCGTGCCCCGACACTGTGCTGACCGAATGTGCCAGTTCACATGGGACATCCGAGCGAGGTGGGTTTTCTTCTCTCTTTGCCTCGTTCTCCTCATCCCCCAAGTTACTCTGATCCTTTCTGGCTGCAAGTTGATCTTTTTAGAACTTTTTCCCTACAGTGCTAGCTCTATTTGTTTGACCATTTTGGTTTGATTACACAGGTCACCCTGACCACATTTGATAGAAGGAAAATCCCAAAGAGCAGGGAATTTTAGCAAATCCATACTTTTATTATAATTTTTAATGTTTATTTATTTTTGAGAGAGAAAGAGAGAAAGCATAGGAGGGGCAGTGAGAGAGAGAGAGAGAGAGAGAGAGAGAGAGAGAGAATCCTAAGCAGGCTCCATGAGGGCATCGAGAAGCCCCACACAGGGCTTGATCCCACCAACTGTGAGATCATGATCTGAGCCGAAATCAAGATTCGCTTAGTAGACTGAGCCATCCAAGCGCCCACATACTTTTCATTTCTAACAACATTACATTAACCCCATTTCTGGGGTGCCTGGGTGGCTCAGTCGGTTAAGTGCCTGGCTTCAGCTCAGGTCATGATCTCACGGTCCGTGAGTTCGAGCCCCGCATTGGGCTCTGTGCTGACAGCTCAGAGCCTGGAGCCTGTTTCGGATTCTGTGTCTCCCTCTCTCTCTCTGACCCTCCCCCATTCATGCTCTGTCTCTCTCTGTCTCAAAAGTAAATAAACGTTAAAAAAAAAAAAACCATTTCTATTTGCAACTGTGGAAAATGTGTCAACTACAATGGATCTGGAAACACGGTTGTAAAATCTCTGTGCTTCGTTCTGACTGTTATTGCTGTTTTAAATCTTTTCATTAAACTTTCAAGCCTGTCAAACAATAATTAAAATATAAATTATATATCGTTGACTCTTTCAGGTTGTTGGCAAAAATGAATATGGCACCCGTCAACATTCTATTAAGGAGGAAAATGAGTATATATTATGGTTAACCTCATGAATACAATTTGACGGTCAGTATTAAGTGTGGATGTGACGAGATTCTGGCTTGGGATTGTAAGAATATTTTTTCCTTCCAACAATGAACCCTTCATTTCATTGTAACGTAAAGCTCTGTGAAAAGATCAAAGAAGACTATCACTACAAATGAAAAACTCAGTAGGTGGGATATGATTACTTGACAAGGAATATTTCACTGTTGATGTAGGTGTGGGCTAACCCTAATCCTAACCCTAATCCTAAAATGCTGACCCTAAACCTAACCCTAAAATGCTAACCTTAAAACCCTAACCCTAATCCTAAAACCCTAATGCTAACCGTAAAACCCTAACCCTAGCCGCAAAACCCTAACCCTAACCATAAAACCCTCACCCTAACCCTAAAACGCTAACCCTAACTGTAAAACCCTAACCCTAACCCTAACACCCTAACCCTCACCATAAACCCTAACCCTAACCCTAAAACCCTAACCCTAACCCTAACCCTATCCCTAACCCTGTGGGGGCCAAATGGTTCTGAAGCTGTTTAATATGTCAGGAGTAAAATTCTGTGGCCTCATTCAGTCTATCCCCAGGGTGGCCTGAATTTCAAACCCTAAGTCTCTCTGTAATTACACTTTTCACAACCGGCTTCAATGAAACTGAATGATTTCCTGTGTGTGTTCCACGTCCGTATGCTCCACGTAGATTGACTACATTTCTTTGATAAAATTCACACTTGCTCATTACTCATGGTATTTCTTTGAGTTCCAGGAACATGATCCGGGACATTAATTTTCTAGTTTCCAAGGGAAAGCAAGAGGCTGGGAATGACGGGCATGAATTGGATCTGACTGTGTCGCGTCTCAACCTCGTGGTGGCCCGGGTTCATGGGCCCCTCATTACTCCCTCACCCCTTGGTGTTCTGCCCTTCCCAAGTTCCGTAGCAACTTGAAACCACAGCCTTTTTATGGAAAAATAAACTTCTCAGTAAAGGGTAAGTCCAGTAACTTAACAACCCGATGAATGCTCCAAGGCCATCGGTAGAAGAGGGCAGGTTGGGCTGGTGACGCTGAGTTAGCAACCCAGCGGCACGTCCTGCCTGAGCCTGCTGGCTAGCAGAACCCCTCGCTTTCTAGTCCAGCGAATTCGGATGATACACGAAAGTTGTATTTCCCATTTGGATATTTCCCATCCGAAGACATTGTTTGTAATAAAAAGGGCCACCAAATTTAAAAATATATGTATTCTACATGGGATGATTATGATCCTAGGTATAAGCCTTAAGAACAAGAATTCTTACCAGGAAAAAAAAAACTTCTTACCAGGGAGGGGCGCCTGGGTGACTCAGCCGGTTAAACATCTGACTTCGGCTCAGGTCATGATCTTGTGGTCTGTGAGTTCGAGCCCCGAGTCGGGCTCTGTGCTGACAGCTCAGAGCCTGGAACCTACTTCAGATTCTGTGTCTCCCTCTCTCTCTGTCCCTCCCCTGGTTGCGCTCTGTCTCTCTATCTCAAAAAATAAATAATAAGCATTAAAAAAAAAAAAGTACATATTGGGATGCCTGGGTGGCTTAGTCGGTTAAGCACCTGATTCTTGGTTTTTGCTCCAGGCATGATCTCATGGTTTGTGAGATTCAGCCGCATGTCGAGCTCTGTGCTGGCAGTGCAGAAGCCTGTTTGGGACTCTCTCTCTCCCTTTCTCTCTGCCCCTACCCTGCTCACACGCACTCTTTCTCAAAATAAGTAAATAAACATTAAAAAAAAAAAGTACATATTGCATTTATATGTTATAAAAAGCTTAAAATCATTATTTTTATTTATTTAAAAATTTTTAACGTTTTATTTATTTTTGAGACAGAGACAGAGCATGAGCATGGGAAGGGCAGAGAGAGAGGGAGACACAGAATCTGAAGCAGGCTCCAGGCTCTGAGCTGTCAGCATAGAGTCTGACGCGAGGCTCGAACTCACAAATCGTGAGATCATGACCTGAGCTGAAGTTGGACGCCCAACCGACGGAGCCACCCAGGCACCCCTAAAATCATTATTTCAAAGAGAAATTGTATGTGCGAGAATGTATCATGCCAGTAACCTGGTATTTGCTCAGTAAATGTAAGCCCCCTATTATCTCTGATAAAAAAGGAACTTCCGGCAAGAAAAACCAAGTAAAAATGAGCATTCTAGAGCAATAACCTTCTTTGATAGGATGGGAGCATCTCCATTGCTGCCCTGAGCAGCCAAAATTATAAATCAGTGGCTGTTCTAAGAGTTACACCCTTTGAGAATCTATTCTGTATTATTCAGAGAGCAGCATTTCAAGCAGCAAATCCTCCCCCCCCACCCCCAACAACAACTTTAAAAGTAGACAATAATTTTGAAACACAATTATTTCAGGGCTCTGGGAAAAGAGTGAAGAAAAAAAAACAAATTAAGAAGCATTTATTTAGGAGACTCTGCTGAGCTTCTGCACACGCAGTGTGCGTCTGCCGTGTTCTTGGGGGGGTGGTGCTTCCCCTCCCAGCCCTCCTGATTCTGCAGTAACTGAGGCGGGGTGGCTATGAAAGCCTTAGGGCTGGAGGGAGCTGCTTCGTTTTGGGTGGAAAGTGAGAAACCCACATCCAATGGCATTATCCCTACAATTAGCAGATTTGCTCAGACATTAATGGGTGGCCTTCTTATGCTGCAAGAGTTATACCTCAAAAAATGAAGGCACGTTAAGAATATTCCCAGATACGATGTTTAAGTATGTTCCTTTTATACCGACTTTCTCGAGGGTTTTAATTAAGAAAGAATGCTGAATTTTGTCAAATGCTTTTTCTGCATCGATTGACAGGATCATATGGTTCTTTTCTTTTATTAATGTGATGTATCACATTCATTGATTTGCAAATGTTGAACCAACCTTGCAGCCCAGGCATGAATCCCACCTGATCATGGTGTATAATTCTTTTTATATGCCGTTGAATTCAATTTGCTAGTATCTTATTGAGAATTTTTGCATCCATCTTCATCAGGGATATTGGCCTGTAGTTCTCTTTTTTGCTGAGTCTCTGTCTGGTTTAGGAAGCAAATTAATGCTGGCTTCATAGAATGAGTCTGGAAGTTTTCCTTCCCCTTCTATTTTTTGGAACAGCTTGAGAAGGATAAGTATTATCTCTGCTTTAAATGTCTGGTAGAACTCCCCAGGGAAGCCATCTGGTCCTGGACTCTTCTTTGTTGGGAGATTTTTGATCACTGATTCAATTTCTTCCCTGGTTATGGGTTTGTTCAAGTTTTCTATTTCTTCCTGTTTAAGTTTTGGAAGTGTGTGGGTGTTTGGGAATTTGTCCATTTCTTCCGGGTTGTCCAGTTTGTTGGCATATAATTTTTCATTGTATTCCCTGGTAATTGCTTGTATTTCTGAGGAATTGGTTGTAATAATCCCGTTTTCATTCATGATTTTATCTATTTGGGTCATCTCCCTTTTCTTTTTGAGAAGCCTGGCTGGTGCAGCCACTCTGGAAAACAGTGTGGAGGTTCCTCAAAAAATTAAAAATAGATCTACCCTATGACCCAGCAATAGCACTGCTAGGAATTTACCCAAGGGATACAGGAGTGCTGATGCATAGGGGCACTTGTACCCCAATGTTTATAGCAGCACTCTCAACAATAGCCAAATTATGGAAAGAGCCTAAATGTCCATCGACTGATGAATGGATAAAGAAATTGTGGTTTTGGGGCACCTGGGTGGCTCAGTCGGTTAAGCGTCCAACTTCGCTCAGGTCATGATCTCACGGTTTGTGAGTTCGAGCCCGTGTTGGGCTCTGTGCTGACAGCTCAGAGCCTGGAGCCTGCTTCGGATTCTGTGTCTCCTTCTCTCTCTCTACCCCTCCTCAACTTGTGCTCTCTCTCTCTCAAAAGTAAATAAACATTAAAAAAAATCTAAAAAAAAAAAAAGAAATTGTGGTTTATATACACAATGGAATACTACGTGACAATGAGAAAGAATGAAATCTGGCCTTTTGTAGCAACGTGGATGGAACTGGAGAGTGTTATGCTAAGAGAAATAAGTCAGGCAGAGAAAGATACCATATGTTTTCACTCTTATGTGGATCCTGAGAAACTTAACAGAAACCCATGGGGGAGGGGAAGGAGAAAAAAAAAAGTTGGAGAGGGAGAGAGCCAAACCATAGGAGACTCTTTTTTTTCCCCTCCAATATATGAAATTTATTGTCCAATTGGTTTCCATACAACACCCAGTGCTCATCCCAAAATGTGCCCTCCTCAATACCCATCACCCACCCTCCCCTCCCTCCCACCCCCCATCAACCCTCAGTTTGTTCTCAGTTTTTAAGAGCCTCTTATGCTTTGGCTCTCTCTCCCTCTCTAACCTCTTTTTTTTTCCCTTCCCCTCCCCCATGGGTTTCTGTTAAGTTTCTCAGGATCCACATAAGAGTGAAAACGTATGGTACCTGTCTTTCTCTGTATGGCTTATTTCACTTAGTATCACACTCTCCCGTTCCATCCACGTTGCTACAAAGGGCCATATTTCATTCTTTCTCATTGCCACGTAGTATTCCATTGTGTATATAAACCACAATTTCTTTATCCATTCATCAGTTGATGGACATTTAGGCTCTTTCCATAATTTGGCTATTGTTGAGAGTGCTGCTATAAACACTGGGGTACAAGTGCCCCTATGCCTCAGTAGTCCTGTATCCCTTGGGTAAATTCCTTGCTATTGCTGGGTCCTAGGGTAGGTCTATTTTTAATTTTTTGAGGAACCACCACACTGTTTTCCAGAGCGACTGCACCAATTTGCATTCCCACCAACAGTGCAAGAGGGTTCCCGTTTCTCCACATCTTCTCCAGCATCTATAGTAGGAGACTCTTAAAAACTGAGAAAAAACTGAGGGTTGATGGGGGGTGGGGGAAAGGGGAAAGTGGGTGATGGGTATGGAGGAGGGCATCTGTGGGGATGAGCACTGGGTGTGGTATGGAAACCGATTCGACAATAAATTTCATATTAAAAAAAAGATATCCCCAGATAGGGGCGCCTGGGTGGCTCAGTCGGGTGAGCGACCTTAGCTTTGGCTCAGGTCATGATCTCACAACCCACGGGTTCCAGCCCTGCGTGGGACTCTATGCTGGTGGTGCAGAGCTTGCCTGGAATTCTCTCTCCTTCTCTCTCCATCTCTCTCTGCCCCTCCTCCACATGTGCTCGCTCTCGCTCTCTCTCAAAAATAAATAAACATTAAAAAAAATAAAAGTAAAAACATAAACATATTCCCAGTTAAAAAAAAAAAAGTCTTAGAGAAACTGTTGCTAGCTGGCCTGCTTCAAGAAGTAGAAAAGACGTACTTCAGGCTGTAAGAAGGTGATGTGGGGTGGGAGAATCCACAGGAAAAAGTCACTTCATGTTTCTAAGCACCTAAGAAATAATGGAAATTTATCTATAGTTTAGTTTATAAATTACTAAAGGATTTGCATACATCATTTAAGCAAATTTTGGACTTAATTTGTCCAAAATGTCCTTCACTGTGCTTAGCAAATGTCAAGTCCATTCGTTTAATATTGAAATTCTGGAAATCTGCCCCCCTTTTTTTTTTAATGTTTATCTTTGAGAAAGAGACAGAGACAGAGAGAGAGAGACAGCGTGAGTGAGGGAGGGGCAGAGAGAGAGGGAGACACAGAATCCGAAGCAGCTCCAGGCTCCACGCTGTCAGCACTGAGCCCGACGCAGGGCTCGAACCCACGAACCGTGAGATCATGACCTGAGCTAAAGTCGGATGCTTAACCGACCAACCCTGGCGCCCCTGGAAATCTGCCCATCTTATAACAGTAAATCATGTTTAGCACATAGTTCATAGATGCTTTTATTGGACTGTGAAGAAAATGGGTGATGAAAAAAAATGGCCAAAATAATTTTCAGAAACTGTTCTTAATTTTTGTGGTCAGAACACTTTCAAGTGCATAATTGGAAATAATTTTACATTGTTGTGTTAATTTGATGCTTGCTTTCTTCATCCTAAAAACAATGGAAACCAGCTATAATCATGTGAGTCACCAACTGCCATTTGCTAAGTTCCATTTATATTTTCATTTTTCTAAATTACTTTTTCGCAAATTACTATTTCTGTGTACTAAATTGTGGCCTAAACCTGTCTTTTGTAGCTAACAATAAACAACAGTCTTTAAACAGTTATTTAATAAAAAGGGAGCTCCAGACAAAATATCACAACTTTAAAAAATAATAGTGATAACAGAACCTGATAAAACCTAATATTAATAGAAAAGTATATTCAGTGACACGTAAATGAAAGGACACACCAGCCTTTAAAAAACACAAACGGGGGTTGCCTGGGTGACTCAGTCGGTTGAGCGTTGGACTCTTGATTTCCGCTCAGGTCATGATCTCACCGTTTGTGAGTTCGAGCCCCGTATCGGGCTCTGTGCTGACAGTGCAGAGCCTGCTTGGGATTCTCTCTCTGCCCCTCCCCACTTGTGCACGCTTGCACGCACACTCTCCCTCTCAAAAAAAATAAAATAAACTTAAAAATAAAAACACACGGATATCAGTAGAATCGTATCACGATGTCATTTAACGATGGATTTTTGCGAGTGGAAGAGTGGAAAGGATTTGTTCTATTCTTGGGTGACCTGTTTATATTTTATCGCTTATTCATTATGACTGCAGAAAATACAGCACAACTGTGTTTACTCTTTTCCTATCAAGAAAAGAATCTCTTTTAATGGCAGCCTTATGGCCAAGACATGCTAGTCAGAAGTTACTCCAGTGAAATGCCACAAGAGTCATGGGTTTGTAAGCAAACTCCAGGGTGTCTGTTCTAAAACTTGGCGGTGAGACATGAGCTCAGCTAGGGCGGGGTGTGATGGGCCACGTGAAATCCGACTTTCTGAGAAGGTGCTGCCCCTCCCAGTCTCCTGGGCCGGGTGAGGGTGGTGGTAGTTTAAGAAGTACTGAGAACCATAGGGGCGTCAGTAACCGACCCATGATCTCATGGTTTGTGGGATCAAGCCCTGAGTCAGGCTCTGCACTGACAGCACGGGGCCTGCTTGGGACTCTCCCTCTCTCTCTGCCCCTCCCCCACTGATGCACGCTAAATGAATGAATGAATAAATAAATAAATAAATAGTACTTAGAACCATAATTGTGAATAGGAACTGTTTTATGTGGCAGGCCCTTGGGGTAATTTTCATTTCCGTTTCTCTCTACCTTTGTCTTCCTTCCTTCCTCTCTGTCTCTCCCTCTTCCCTCCGCTGCTTTCCTTCCTCCTGACTTTCCTCCCTCCCCTCCTGCCTTCTCTCTTTTATGCATTCTGAATTTTAATGTTTGCAATACTTGTGTAATAAAATTAAGAAAAAGTTTCTGGGGGCGCCTGGGTGCCTCAGTCGGTTAAGCGTCTGACTTTGGCCTGGGTCATGATCTTGCCGTTTCTGAGTTCGAGTCCTGTGTCAGGCTCTGTGCTGACAGCTCAGAGCGTGGAGACTGTTTCCATTCTGTGTCTTCCTCTCTCTCTCTCCCAGCCCCTCCCTCACTTGCGTGCACTCTCTCTCTCTCTCTCAAGTAAATAAACATTTAAAAAATTTAAAAAAAGAAAGACTTCTAAAAATACTAAAAATTTCTAGTATTTGAATTTTCTTTTACTTTTTTTTTTTTCACTACAAAAAGGAAAATAAGAAAGGAGTTTCAAGCAATACCAGCTGTGCAAAGGGGTCCTTTGTGCCCTTGCTGGGGGGTCAGCAAGGCTCATCACAACTGTATAACATAAGAGCCTGGTGCGCAGGCCTTTGACAGCTTCTATCTCTTGCCCCACTCTACAGGCAGAGAAGATGGCTTAGAGAACTCATCAGAAACTTCCCACCACTCTCGGGACCGATTCTAAGCTCCAGTGTGACTAGAGTCTGGGAAACCAGGCAGGATATGGAGAACACAAAGGGAAAAGGTCAGGAGAAAAGTGTGTGTAGGGGAGACCCTGTCAGACTTTGTGGGTTGTTTGACCATGCTGCGTTTTATTCCAACTGACATGGGAAGCCATGGGAGGGCTTTGAGCAGAGATCATTCTGGCTACTCCATTGAGAACGGCCTGAAGAGGGGCAAGGGTAGAAGCAAAGAGGCCTGCTGGGAGGCGGCTACTGCCACGATCCGGGTAAGCAGTGATGGTGACTGGACCAGAATGGGAGAAGGTGATGGGCAGAACTGGTGGGATTCTGTGTCCACGCTGAAGACAGAGCCCATAAGATCTATGTGGATCAGATCCCAGATGAGAGAAAGTGCCAAGGATGAATCTCAGGTTTTTGGCCTGAGCAACCATGACCATGGAATTACTATAGTGATAAGGAAGATTGAAAGAAATTGGGTTTTTTGGAGGGAGAGGGAGTGGTGTAGGAATAATAGGGATAGAGCAGAAGTTGAGTTAGACATGTTCATTTTGAGATACCTATTAGCAAGCCACGTCCTGGAGTGATATCCTTGGGTCGGCAGGAGGAGATGGGCTGTGGCTCATAGGTGGGGGACGGGACCACAGACTGTTTATTCCCAATACTTGGAGGTAAAATAAAAATATGGGCATAGTAGAGGGAGATGAATGGATGGGGTGGCAAGGGCTTGTGCAAGTTCTCTGTTTTCTCAACGAGGAGAAGCAAGGATATCCGAGCTAAGAGTGAATGTGGGGGACAAGGTAATCAGAGAGTTCTGAGAGACAACGTGTGTGAAATAGTCACCTAGAAGAAAGGCAACACGAGTGGACAAGGGCAGATAGTGTCTAGTATTGGCATAGTGGTTATGAATTTAAAGTGAGACCAGTCAGAATGGTCACACATTTTTCTCCAACCTATTCTGGTTCAGGGTCTCTCAAAAAGCTGCAGTCAGAATACCAGCCGGGGCTTAGGTGGGTTTTCTGCGTCCAGGGCTCATGGGACTGCACTCAAGGTATCAGCTGGGCCGCATTCTCATCCGGAGGCTAGATTGGGATGGAATCCACTTCCAACACTCAGGTCGTGGCAGAATTTATTTTCTTGTAGGACTGAAAACTCCAGGAGGGGTTATTTGTTTGCCTCTCTTTTTGCCAATTCAAGGCCACTGTCAGCCCTGGAAGATGTGTGAAGTTTCCTGCCACATGGGCCTCTCTGTAGGCAGTTCGCTTCATGACATTTTGTTTCATTAAGGCCCAGCCAAAGAGTGAAAGTGAGTCCTGTAGCAAGAAGTCTTAATGTAACCCAGTTATGGGACCCATTACTTTTGTCATATAGCATAATGTATTCACGGGAGTGACATCCATCACCTTCTCCTTAGTTAGTTAGAAGCAAGTCACAGGTCCTTCCCACGCTCAAGGGGAAGGGATTATACAATCCAGGAGGCAGGAATCATGGGTGTCACCTTAGAGTCTGTCTGCCACACCATCCAATTCTCAATACCTGATACCCAGTAAGCCAAACTTAGGAAAGTATTTATTTATTTATTTATTTATTATCTTTTTGAGAGAGGGAGTGAGCTGGGAGGCGCAGAAAGGCAGAGAGAGCGAGAGACAGAGAATCCCAAGCAGGTTCCAAGCCCATCATGGAGTTTGATATGGGGTTCTATCTCATGACTGTGAGATCATTACCCAAGACGAAATCAAGAGTCAGATGCTTACGTGACCGAGGTACCCAAGCACCCCAGGAAACAGTTTTTTTTTTTTTAAACTTAAGAGTTTTTATTCTGAGTCAGAAACTATTCTAAGCACTTTAAAAATATTAATCCCCACAGCAACCCTAGTAGGTAGGCCCAACTATTATCTCCATTATGGGAGGAGACTGGACAGAGATATCAATGAACGCCTCTAAGACCTCTCAGCTAAGTAACTACAGAGCCGGGACTCAGACTCATGCTCTCTGCCTTCCAAGTCCATACTCTTCTCTATTATGTTAAGTCAAAAACAAAGTCAGTGAATCAATGACACAGGAAATAATTACCCAGCAGGTCAGAGAACCCAAGCAAATTTTTTTTTTTTTAACTTTGTTTTTAATGCTTACTTATTTTTGAGAGAGAGAGAGCACGAGTCGGGGAGGGGCAGAGAGAGAGAGAGAGAGTCACACACACAGAACTCGAAGCAGGCTCCAGGCTCTGAGCTGTCAGCACAGAGCCGGATGAGGGGCTCGAACTCACGGACCCTGAGATCATGACCTGAGCCGAAGTCGGACGCTCAACCGACTGAGCCACCCAGGTGCCACCCAAGTAAATTTTGAGTCTATATTTTTGTAACTCCATTTCTAAACCAAGCCATTTGGCACTTTCAGAGACTTTCACTGAGCTACGGGGTCTCTCTTCTATTAACACGAAGTAAGACAGGCCAAACGGAGTTGTGGAGCCTGGAACCAAAAAAAAAAAAAAAAATGGGGAGGGACTTGTTGCTGTGCCTGCGATTTCTTGGAGGCGATGTCCCATTTTATCTTTTCCTTATTTACCTGGAAAACATAAAGCAAATTTCATCTGTTGTAGGTTCCTAAAGAAAGAATAGGTGATCAGAGACATCGCCAACACTAATGACTTGTGATAGACCTTTGTGGGTCCTGCATAGTGAGTTGAGAAACCTGGGAGACAAAATGCACAGTAGATCCAAACATGCAGCCCTTACCAGCAGAGCTGAGAAGCCACATTTTGAAAAAATCCTTCGCAACTGAGAAACCGTGCTGTTAAAGGTCATGCAGCCATAGGTGGGGTGGGGGGCAGATTTGGAACAAACTATGTTAAGGTTCTGGTTTCAGTGTAGCTCAGAAGCCACTTCGGGCTAAGTTTCTGAGGGATTTCCCCTGGCGATAGTACAACTGTGCATTAGAAAGATCCACTCCAATGGGCCCCCCAAAGTAGGCATTAAATATTTGACCCAGGGTCCCTAATGGTAGACATTTGTATCGTTACATAGCAATAGACGGCTGACTTCTAATCTTGCTTCTGCTTCTTAATTGCCTATTTATTCTATTCTGTCCTTAGGGAAACCACTTCACTTTTGGGAGATTTGGTTTCCTTATCTGTAAATTAAGGGAGGTGGACCGGATAATCTCTAGCCGACAGCACCGCAATGGAATGTCAAGTCCACTCTCCTGCATCATACAGACCTTCTTAAGGTGGAATACTGAGGCTCTACGTCTCCATACTTAATTGCACACCAACACCCTCTTGTTTACTTTCTCCCCAGCTCATTCCACTTTGTTATTTTCGTACTTTCTCGATTGCAGTCGGTTTTGAGGGGCTGTACTTTCAGTAAAAAAAAAAAAAAAAAAAAAAAGTCATCGAACAGGCTGTATCTGTTATTTCACAGTATTTTGAAGCACACCCTGTGCTACAGAAAAGTTAGGGCTTGGGAGGAGTGGTGAGCTGAGTAAGTCGGGATGGTCTCCTGGGGAAACAAGTACTCATGTCCTAGGAAGCTGTCAACAGGAAAGTCAAAGCCCTAATCCCTCCACCACCCATGTGTTTGTCTCTTGGAAACAGTGATCTCATGAATGCTCAGACCTACTTTATGGAACTTTTCTTTGAGCCAGACTCTCCTGGTGATTGGATGTACTTCTGAGAAGGAACCTGGGTCCTTTTGGAAGTTCAGTGACCTAGCTGAGGCCCTCGCATTCAGGGCAATGAAGGGAGGACACCTTGGGAGGTGCCCCACTAACCCAGTCCACTGTTTGAAAAATGTGGGTGGCTCGTCCTTGGTTGTACAACACGGGAAAGTGTGGACAGGTGGGCTCATGTCCCACACAATTGCGTGAAAAACAAGAAGCTTCTTTTAGTTGTTAAGTAGCGTACCTGCTTTTCTTTTTTCTTTAAAAAAATTTTTTTTTTAACATTTATTTATTATCGAGAGACAGAGAGAGACAGAGTGTGAGCAGGGGAGGGGCAGAGAAACTGGGAGACACAGAATCTGAGGCAGGCTCCAGGCTCTGAGCTGTCAGCACAGAGCCCGACACGGGGCTCGATTCCACAAACCACGAGATCATGACCTGAGCTGAAGTCGGACACTTAACCGACTGAGCCACCCAGGAGCCCCAGCATACCTGCTTTTCTGAAATTAAAAGAAATATATACTCTTCTAATTATCAAATACTTTTCACTTTAGAGGTTTAAAAAAAAAGTTAGAAAAAATTTAGAAATTTGGGGAACATTTTACAAAAAAAAAGCATCCAAAAGAATATAAAAAGTACTATAATCCCATTGTCCCTAAAAGACCCAAACATAAGACCTTCTTTTGTATGCCCTTCTGAATTTTTTAATTTGGGTGCTATTGTCTCCTAAATGACCATGTACAGTTGAACCTTGAATTAGTTAAGTTTCTGGGGAGTCAAAGTTATATGAGGATTTCGGCTGCCTGAGATGTTGGTGCCCCTTACCACCTCTTTGTTCAAGGATCAGCTGTATATAAAAAACACCTTAAAGGACAGAAATAGCTCTTCAGAGTAACAAGTTTCTGGATGTTTATCTGGCGAGATGAGATGTATAGAATGCCTGTCATACTCCAGACACTCTTAGATTCTTTCTCATTTAATTTGTACTACACCCATGCGAAGTAGGTATTATCCTCATTTTATAAGCAGAAAATTGAGGTTAAGAGTTTCTAAGCTGACACATAGCTTCTGAGGTTGTGTGATATATATATGTGGTATATATATATATATATTAAATGTTTATTTATTTTTGAGAGTGAGAGACAGAGACAGAGTGCGAACTGGGGAGGGGCAGAGAGATAGGGAGACACAGGATCCCAAGCAGGATCCAGACTCTAAGCTGTCAGCACAGAGCCTGACTCGGGGCTCGAATTCACGGACCCTGAGACCGTGAGATCATGACCCAAGCCGAAGTCGGATGTTTAACCGACGGAGCCACCCAGACACCCCTGAACTGTGATTTTGAATCTGCATCTCCCAGTTTGCATTTTTCTAAACTCTCCTATATTTGTCAGGGAGTAGAAACATGGGAGAGTAACAATTAGTATATTTTTTAATTTTTTTAATGTTTAATGTTTTTTTAATGTTTATTTATATTTGAGCTGTCAGCACAGAGCCTGACGTGGGGTTTGAACTCACCACCCACTAGATCATGACCTGAGCCGAAGTCTGATGCTCAAAACACTGAGCCACCCAGGCGCCTGACAATTAGTATATTTTTAGAAAGCAACTGTGCAAATTCTCTTCCTTTCATTTAAGGTCACAATGCTATCTATATTCAGTTACGTCATTGTGGGCAGGCTTCTAGGTCTCTTTAAGTGGAACCTGAGCATATTAATGGGAGTGAATTTGTTCTTCTCAGTTATGAAGGATTTGAGAGAAATGTTCCTTATGGTACTGCGAATCCAAATAACAAGATGCAATGGTGATACTATGGAAAGGTATCCAGGACCTAGAACTAGCAACTGACGTAGAGTAAGCACTCAAATAACAATCACTGATGTTTATTAGTGTTCATTCACTCTGTTCTATACTCTTCGCTTGTATTCACTGGTTCAATCCTTACAACAACCCTAAGGGCATTTCTATTATTGTTTCTATTTTATAGGTGAGAAAATTGATGCATGAGTTAATGAACTTGCCAAAGATCACACTCAATAAAAAAGCTGGAATTCTGTCTTCGGATCCCCTGCTCTTAACGACTATACTATAAATCTTTCAAATAAATGGATGACATTCTGGGATCATGAAAAATGGAGAATATTCTAGCTTCTAAATATGAATCTACCGGTATTACTTCTTTCAGTTACTTAAAGCGGTGGGTGATTGTGCAAACGACAAAGTTAATTAAAAGACCCTGGTACTTGATAAGGTAGAAGAAAGGCACCCGAATGCCTGATATTCTTTATGTAAGGTGCTATGTTAAATCTGTTTTTTTGTTTTGTTTTTTTATTCTCAACATTTGGACTTCTTGCAACACCGTGCAAAGCGCAATGCAGCTCAAAATGTAAACGCAGCTTTTAGGAGCCCAGGGCTGAGCATATAAACTGCCATGTGTACACCCACATCAGGTATGTAACAGGACTGACGGTATGCAACAGGCAATTATAAACGGCGGCCGTGCAACGGTCATGAAGGTCATCCAGCAACCAACAGTTTCGTGTCGAATACTGAGGAGGTTAAGTGCACCATCACACAAAACGGACGCCTGGGCTCATTCTCACTAGCGCGCTTTTCATTACCTAAGTCCTCTCTTTTCGGTGACTGTGTAAAAGTAAGCGGGCCTGGCTTCCCGCGCTGGGGACCTGAAATGCCATAAAGCAGAAGGCCAGTCGGGGCCCTTCCGGGCATCCGGCGAACCCGAGACGAAACAAGGCCAGCCCAAGGTCGGAGGGTGCCCCAGGTCCGCCCTCCAGGGTCCGTGCGGAGCGACGTCCGCATTTCGCAACCCGCCGCACGGGCGGTCGGAAATCCACCAGCTGCTGGATGACACCGCTCTCCGCCCAACTCCGCGATCCGCTTCTGCCTACGGGGTGCGGCCGAGCCAGGGCCAGGCGAGGACCAGGAGCCGCGGGCTGTTAGCTCGCGGGACCAGCCGGTGACGCCAGGGCGCTCAGAGCAGGGCGTGAGCGACAGCCCCGGGGCTCCGGTCACGTCCCACTGCTGACGCTGCGCACACCTCTCCCCGCCCGCGGCGCGCCGAGGGGCGAGGCTGCCTGAGGACCGGGTTCCCAGCGCTGTCCCCATTGGGCCAGGGAATGCTGACGCGAAGGCCCCGCCTCCGGCCAGGCCCCGCCCCCCGGCGCCAGCGTCAACGCCGGCGCTCGCGGCGCTGACGTGTCCGGGCGGGCGGTGGCGGCTCCTCCCGGCGCCCGCAGCCACTCGTCGCTGCGAGAGAGGGGCGGGGTGGCCGGGGCCGCGCTCCCCGGGGCCAGCTCGCGGCCCGCCCCGCCGCCCCGGCCCCCCGGATGAGGGTATATATTCGGAGCTGGCGCGGGACGCCGAGGAGTGGCCGCACGGAGCCGGAGCCGGGCGGAGCCGCGATCACGCTGAGGGAGGTGAGCGGCTCCCCGCCCAGTCGGGTCTTCCCCCGCCACCCGCCAGCCTGGAGGGGACGCCGGGGGCCCGGCCCCACCGCGCGCACGCTCCCGGGGCCACGTCGGTGCTCGGCGCCCGAACCTGGCCCTGGCGGAGGAGTCCGCCCCGCGCGCCCCGCAGGCGCTTTCCGAGCTCGGAGACCCCGCTGGGGAGGGCGCCCCTCCCCCGGCTTTGCGGGGGGACCCGGATGGGGCAGTGCTTGCGGTCGGGGGTTTGTCGAGCGGCGGGGAGTGGGCCTCACCTGGATGGGGGGCGGGAGCCTTGAGGTTCTGCGGCCGGGGCCTTGCGGACAGGTTCGGCGAGCTCGGGGACCGCGGGGTGGGGACAAGCGGTCGTTGGAACTGTCCGCTGGGAAGGGGCTGGCTGGCATTTGAGAGGGAGAGAATTCTGAGGGCGTTGACGGGAGGAGTGGAGACACCTGCGGGGGGACGTGAGCGGGGGACAAAGCCTGCTTGCCCCTTTTGGTTGGTTGGTTGGTTGGTTGGCTGGTTTGAATGCTGGTAGTGGGAGAGGGTGGAGATTGCGGGCTTTCCCCGGGCTTGGCCAGGCAGGAGGGTGGGGATTGGAGGGCTGAGAGCACACATGTGCTGAACATATGGCTTCCTGAAGATTGTATTAAGTTTGGCCTGATGCTCTTCTCTGTTTATTTGTGCCCCGTTTGTGAAACGTGAAATCAGGTAGCAGCGATGATGGTAATAGGCTGTCATTCTGCAGTGCTTTTCGTTTAAGGACTTTTAAGGTGAAATTTGTAGGTGTGGACCAGGGGTTTACAGGAAGCTGAAGGCAGTTTCTGTACCCTGACTGTTGGTGAGTTGGCTCACTTAGCTGGGATTAAGAAAGACTCCGTAGGGTGTGCTGCCAAGCATTTATAGGATTCAGTGGTTATGGCTCAAGTCCAAGGCTGTTTTTCTAAAGTTCTAAGAAGTTTACTTATCAATTTTGGGGGGCAAAATGTAGCAGCGGAGATAGGAGCAGGAAGGAGACCAGAAAAGGAGAGGAATTTCTTTCATAGTGGCATTTAAATTCTAATAAAGGTATATTTGATAATGGCAGAGTTTTACCAAATTTGTCATTGTTTTTGATGCAGATGTATTAGGCTATGGGCATATACCAAAGTCTGTCATAATTTCTACAGCAGATCCTTAACTTTTTCAGACTTTGCTTGTCAAAATAAAAATCCTGGTCTAACTCTTGTATTTACGACTGCTTACCATCACACACACATCCACACTTCTCTCTTACCAGAATTATTGGGGAGAATGCTACTATTTTTGTGGTTATTTTTTTCCTTCCAAAAAACCCATGGATAAATTATTCTTACTCAAAACCCAAGTATGATTGTTCTGTCGGGAGCATTTACACAGTTATATAACTTGGCACTTGTGATCTTGTCAACCTTTGCGGACCACCAGTGGTCTAAGGCCAGGGATCACAGTGTAACCTATAGGGGGGAAAATGTAACCTATAGTTGTCTTATTTGCATGGATCCATTTTTCCCAGGCATCTGAAGGTGGATGGCTGTCTAGTGACTTTTTTAGGAAAAGATTGATTTATATCTTAAAATGTTATGTTATTATGTTTGCATATGTGTTTTAATAGGCAGAGTTCTCTCCAATCTTGCCTCTCCTTTGAGGGTGTGTGAGGAAGGCTGGTTTTATCGTCTTCATGAGGAAATGTGTACCCAGGGAGGTGGAACGATTTACACAGGATCAAATGATGGGGAGGGACCAAGAACTAAGACTCCCAGGTCCTCAGTTACATGGTTTCCTGATCTTCCCACTACAGTATGTTCCTCTAAATCTGGAGCTCCTTTAAATACCGTAGTATAGATGCGACCAAGGCCCCCATTCCTTGGAAAATGGTTTGATGTAAAACTCTCTCAACTGTCTGGGTTTTTTTTTTTGTTTGTTTACTTGATGTATTTTTTTTAAGTTTTAAAATTTGTTTATTTTGAGAGAGAGCGCGAGCGAGTGGGGGATGGGCAGAGGGAGAATCCCAAGCAGGCTCTGGCATGGTCAGTGCAGGGCCCCAGGTGGGGCTCGAACTCTTGAACCATGAGATGACCTGAGCTTAACTGACTGAGCCACCCAGTGCCTCTACATGATGTATTTTTTTAATTAAAAAATAATGGTGTTCTGTCTCTTGAAACCTTTTATCAATCAACAGAAATGCCGTTTAATATCCTAATGCGTGGCCAAGGCTCAGTCTTCTAACTTTTTTTTTTTTTTTTAATCCGTCTACACTTGCCGGGGATCTCTTTCGTTTGATAACTTAATATCATGTATAGTGATGAGCTTGGAAGTTTTATCTTTAGCTCCAGTAGTACCTCTGAACTTTAGACTACTACATTCTGCTGTCTCCTCGGCATTTCTATTTGGATGTCTAATAGGCATCTTGAACTTAACGTGACCAAAAGTGAAGTATTGATTCCCCCACTCTAGGCACCTAGTCCTAAACCTGCCCCCCTCCTACTGTTCCCCACTTCAGCAAATGGCACCACCACTCGAGAGTCCTCTTTGCTGGATTCCTAGCTTTCTCTCTGTCTCCACATTCCATCCATTACCGAATCCTGTAGGATTAGAATCCACATTTCATCACTGCTCTAAGCCAGTGTCATCTCATCTAGACTATTGTGGAAGTTTCTTTAAAAAATTTTTTTATATTTATTTATTTTAGAGAGAGAGAGAAAGACAGAGATGAGTGGGAGGAGGGGCAGAGAGCAAGGGAGATACAGAATCTCCCTGAAGCCGACTCCAGGCTCTGAGCTGTCAGCATAAGAGCCTGATGTGGGGCTCGAACTCACAAACAGCAGGATCATGACCTAAGCCGGAATCAGACGCCCGGCTGATTGAGACACCAACCATCTGCTTGCTTCTACTTTTGCCGTCTATTAGTCTTTCCCCCCCACCTAGGAATGGAATGATCCTTCTGAGGCCTCAGTCAGACCGTGATGCTCCCCTGCTCCACGTTCCCCAGTGGCTTCCTCAAACCCAAAGTTTTTACTTTGACCCCAAGGGCCTACTTGATCTGCTCAGTGTCCTTCCGCCTCAGTCACTGGGGCTCACTCTGCTCCTGCTGCGTTGACCTTGCTGTTCCATGTACATGTCACACGTTGCTGTTTTACAACTGCTGCAGTTACAGCTTCCTGTCCCTAGAATGTTCCTCTCCAGGATTCTGACTTGCTTGCTCTCTTCATTCGTACGGACTGTCAGATGTCCCAGAGGTCCTCCCCAACTACCCCATTTAAAATACCCACCATCCCCTTGTTGGGCTTTCACCCCTTAGCCCACTTCTTTCTGCCTGACGTTTTATGCCTGTCCCTCATACTGGAACGCGGCGTGCGCATTGTCACCTTGTGCATTGCCGCGTCTGTGTCACCTACATGAGCGCCTGGCAGACAGTGAGTGCTCGTTAACTATTCAGGGAATTAACAATGGCACGTGACCGTGAAATAATGTTCCTCCATAAACTGTCTACTGATGTATCTTTGCATGTGAAAAGGAAACTTTCAGCAGCAGCCTGTTTGTTGGAGGGTAGGCTCGTCATCTGTCTCTCAGTGGACGTAGCACAGAGACAAGTTCAGCCTCATCCGCCCATTTCCCAGCACTGTGCCTTGTTCCTTGAATACGGTTGTTTACCAGAGCCGTTTTTCGTGCTCTTCCCACTGGCTGGAGTTTCTTCTACCGCGTGCACTTCTGGCAGACTTCTTTTTCTCCCACAGTGCCCGACTCAGCAGCTCTCCTCCAGTTCTGGAGGCTGTAGTCGGTGGTCTGGAGCGCAGTTTCGCTTTTTTTTTTTTTTTTTAATTTTTTTTTTCAATGTTTATTTATTTTTGGGACAGAGAGAGACAGAGCATGAACGGGGGAGGGGCAGAGAGAGAGGGAGACACAGAATCGGAAACAGGCTCCAGGCTCCGAGCCGTCAGCCCAGAGCCTGACGCGGGGCTCGAACTCACGGACCGCGAGATCGTGACCTGGCTGAAGTCGGACGCTTAACCGACTGCGCCACCCAGGCGCCCCTCGCTTTTATAACAGTAGCTGATGACATTCACGGAGGGCTTTTTTACGTGTTAAATGCTTTTCATTTGAATTCAGGAATCCTCTTAACCTTAGAGGTGAGTACTGTTTTTATCCTCATTTTAGAGACGAGAAAAATTGAGGCACAGAGAAGTTGAGTAACTTGCTCAAGGTCACAGAATTAGGAAATAGTGGCGCGGGGGTCTGAACTCACCGTGCTGACTGGGCCCAGTTTCTACCAGTTACACTGACCCTCTTAAATGAGACCTTGGGTTGAATTCTTTGTCTTTCCTCTGTGTATGGAAGTTATTATTGTCTGATGGAAAGATCATAGGCATCGGGGTCAGGTTTATCTGGGTTAAAATTCCTGATTTTTGCCTACTGGGTAAGTAGCCTTGGGCAAATTACTTAATCTCTTCGAGCCTCGTTTTCTCATTGGTTGTAATTTCACTTATGCCTCCGAACCTGGTGAAGAAAACTCTATTATTCCCATTTTGCAGATGCAGGTAACAGAGTCGAAGCTATCTATGACTTGGCCCAAGCAGTAGAGCCAGGAATAAAAGTCAGTTCTGTTTGATTCCTTAATCAATAAAGATTCGCTTGAATGAAGCTAGAGTATGTGAGGCAGGCCTTTAAGGCTGAGTGAGATTTCGGTACATAGGAGAGTCTAAAGGAAGTACTTGGAGGTAAGGATGAGGGTCTTAGGTGACAGCAGGTAGAATTGTGTCCTACCCTGATAATAAGGTTTCATTTTTGTTTCATATGGAAGCCTTAATTTCGTTAGGAATTGTTGGTAACTCGTAGAGTGCGTTTCGTAAGTAGTACCATTCATTTCACCCTTGAAACATTACATCCCTGAAGTAAATCTAAATAACAAACCCCAAATAAAAGTGGGGAATATAAGTCACTCAATCTTATGTGCTAGTCTAATTTGAAGTTGATTTTATAAGAAGAATCAGGAAGCCAGTCTTTCGGTTCACTTTGAGAGGGCACCTTATTTAAAGAAAAAATTATAGAGGCTATGTGCCCGTCTTCTTTGGGATGACAGTACCTTTCCCGAATTTATTCTGGAGTGGGCACTGGCTGCTGAGAATTTTCTGGTTTGGGTTAACATGCTCAATACCGATTGCCAACACCAATGACTTTTTATGTAATACTGCTTTTTAAATTGACGTCTTTACTCATCCTGTGAAGTTCCTCATCTCCCTGTCCTGTGCATTTTCTTTCTCCACGCTGTTGGTTTGTGAACTCTTTTCTGCAAAGTGAGATGTCAGAACATCAGTTGTGTCTGTATTTCTGAATAAAATACAAATAATGTACTCTCTCTCACTATTCCCCTCTTTTACACACACGCGCGCGCGCGCACACACACACACACACACACACACACGCTCACGTTCACAGTCTTTCTCCTGAGAGGCCATATAGCATAACGGTTAAGAGTGTGAATTTAAGAATCAGGTTGTCAGGGTTTGAATCCGGGCTCAATCACTTCACTAGTTTGGGACCTCAGGCAAGTTATCTCTGTGGCACAGTACTTCCTCTGTAAAGTAATCCCAGTAGCTGTACCTTAGCATTGTTTTGAGGGTTAACTGCATAAGCATCTGTAAAGCAATTAGTATTGTCCCGTCATAAGCGCTCTGCGAGCGGTAGGCGGTGTGATCGCCACCTCAGGGAACCCTACTGGAGGTTGTCTTCCTCTGAGTTTGTAAATGGTGTTGGTTTAAGAGTCCTGATGAGATAGATTCCATCATTAACCCAGGTGAGGCCCAGGGACATTAAGTAACTGAGCGGAACTCCAGAATATTGCTCTGAACTACCATGTACATTACCTACCACTGTTCTAAAGGTAGAAGATAGTGGGCTGTTTCTTCGGTACCTGTCTTTACAGGTGATGTCTTCGGTGATGATTCTTTACAGCGACCCTCAAAGTTTTCCCCTTTCCACTTATTTCCTTTGCAACTAGTCTGGTTCAGATCTTTGGCCTTCTATCCCTGTGATTGTCTTTGAACTTGTTTTCCTGCTTCTCGTTGTCCCTCCTTACCATCTATTTTATGCTATTGCTCTTTCTCTGAAGTATGGTGACACTGCCCTTTGAGTAATCCGTTGTCGGCATCTTGTTACTGTTAGGTCTAAATCCCTTTGCTTGGGTTGAGGCTTTCGTGGTTTAGCCCTGCCCTCCATCACTTCCCATCATTCTGCAGAAAGCTCCAGCTTCTTTACTGCTCTGTCACACATGCCTGTCCTGCTCGCTTTCTCATCTTATCTGTAATCTGCTCGAGCCCTTGAGATACAGCTGATCATGCGTCCTTTGTGAACTCTTTCTAGACAATGCCTGCCTTCTCTCGCATTTATCTGTAGTAGGCAAGTAGACGAAATATTTCCTCTTCCTCTGGTTTTGTTTAGTACTACGCACTTTAACATTTTGCTATATATATTACATGGTCTTATCTGTTGATATGTGTGCATTGCTTGTCCCTTTAGGGTTCAATTCTTAGTAGAGAAATTCTCTAGAAGTTGTTATTGAAATAAAACGTATTTTTCATGATTATAGGTAGTCCCATCTTGAATTTTGTTATATTCTGAATACAACAGAATCATTTCCATCATTAGTGCAAAAAGGAGAACAGTTGGTGTATTAAGAAGTCAGGTGTTCTTTCAGTGGGAGCTCATGGTCAGGGGCAACTGAGTGGGCTAGTCAGAGTGTGTACCCTGGAATTAGACCGCCTGGGCTCATATCCCTGCTCTGCCTGTTGGCCCTGCTGTGTTGCCTCTCTGTGCCTCAGTCTCCTCCCTGGTAAAGTAATCAAGATAACAGTACCTGTGTTGTATAGCTGGCAAAAATCAAATGAGACCGCATAGGTAAAATTCTTAGTGCAGTACTTGGTATGTAATACTAATGATTATTGTCTTCCAAGTTTTTCATTTATTTTTATTTAAACAGATTTTAATTCCAGTATAGTTAACATTCAGTGTTCTATTAGTTTCAGGCGTACGATACGATTCAGTAATTGTGTGCTCATCGTGTGCTCATCATGACAAGTGCACTCCTTTTTCCCCCTTCAGTTTATTTATTTATTTTGAAAGAGGTAGAACGAACAGGGGAGGGGCAGAGAGAGAGGGGGACAGAGGATCTGAAGTGGGCTCTGAGCTGACAGTAGAGACCCACGGAGGGACTCAAACTCATGAGCCACGAGATCATGACCTGAGCCGAAGTCACATGCTTAACCGACTGAGCCACCCCGGCGTCCCACAGTGAGTGCCCTCCTTAATCCCCATCACCTATTTCATCCATCCCCTCACCCCTCTCCCCTCTGGTAACCATCAGTTTGTTCTCTTCAGTTAAGAAAGAGCCTGTTTCTTGGTTTGTGTGTGTCTCTCTCTTTTTTTCCTCTTTGCTTGTTTGTTTTGTTTCTTAAATTGCACATATGAGTGAGAGCATATGATATTTGTTTTTCTCTGCCTGACTGATTTGGCTTAGTGTTACGCTCTCTAGCTCCATCCATGTTGTTGCAAATGGCTGAATAACGTTTCACTATATATACTTATGTATACACACACGCCCCACCACACCTTTATCCATTCATCTGTGGATGGACGCTTGAGCTGCTTCCATAATTTGGGTGTTGTAGGTAATGCTACAGTAAACATAAGGGTGCGTGTATCCCTTTGAATTAGTGGCTTTGTATTTTTTGGGTAAAAACCCAGAAGTGTGATTATTGGGCCATAGGGTAGTTGTATTTTATCTTTTTGAGGAACCTCCATACTGTTTCCACAGTGGCTGCACCAGTTGGCATTCCCACCGACAGTGCACAAGGAAGGGTTCCCCTCACCCTCGCCAACACTTGTGTTTCTTGTGTTTTCTGTTTTAGCCATTGTGACTGGTGGGAGGTGATATCTCACTGTACTTTTGATTTGCATTTCCCTGATGTTGAGTGCTGCCGAGCATCTTTTCTCGTGTCTCTTGGCCATCTGGACGTCTTCTTTGGAGAAATGTTTACCTCTTTACAAGCTGGATCTGTCACAAATCTTGTGAGGGAAAGGCAGAAGTTAACTTCTTTAATATCAAGTGTTCTTTAATGTACTTATTTGTAGTAGGAAGAGCTCTGGTTTTGAGGTTGGACTTTGACCTGCTGTTGATTCCTCTTTTCTTGTAGGTTTACAGGCCCAGAGATTATACCTCTGTCTTCACCACCACCAGAGCATTATGAATGTTAATGATCTCAAAGTCAGGTTGTCCAAAGCTGGACAGGAACACCTGCTACAGTTCTGGAATGAGCTGGATGAAGCCCGACAGGTAGAACTTTATGCGGAGCTCCAGGCCATGAACTTTGAGGAGCTGAACTTCTTTTTCCAGAAGGCCATTGAAGGGTTTAACCAGTCGTCTCAGCAAGAGAAAATGGATGCCCGCATGGAGCCTGTCCCTCGAGAGGTGTTGGGCAGTGCCACCAGGGACCAAGATCGGCTGCAAGCCTGGGAGAGTGAAGGTATGGGCATGGAATGTTCATTTTAGAGTTTGTAATGAGGGGCGCCTGGGGGGCTCAGTTGGTTAAGCGTCCGACTCTTGATTTCAGCTCAGGTTGTGATCTCACGGTTTGTGAGTTCGAACCCCTCGTGGAGCTCTGTGCTGGCAGCGTGGAGCCTGCTTGGGATTTTCTCTCTGTCCCTCTCTCTCTGCCCTCTCCTGCTGTCTTTCTCTCTCAAACATAAATAAACATAAATAAATGCATTAAGTAAGTTTGTAATGAGCTACACCAGCGGTATTAAAGTAGCCGGATCATGTAATTATTAATTGGACTCTCCTCTTCCCTTCAACCAGGTGACTGATCAGAAAGTGACAGATGATGTTGCCCAGACTTCTGCAGCGTCATCCCCACCCCCCCCTCTCATTGCTGTTCCCCCGTCTTCTCATTCAGGTGTTGATGTGCCTCTAGTCTCTTTGCTCATTTCCATACTTCTGCATTTCCCATCCTGAAGCACAAGTTAAATGTTTCAGTTTATGCTGGCTTACTCTAAAAACCTTCCCTAGCCCGTGTTTCCAGCCTGGTCTCCTGTACTTCCATCCATGCCTCCTGTCCCACACATCTTAGCTGGACCAAATAATTCATCTCTCCCTGAACGTTAGGTCTTTCCTGCTCTTTGCTTGCGCTTCTAAAAAGAAGCACCTTGGACCGGCCTCTGCCCCTTCTCTGTGTGGCTGGATCACCTTGAAAGGCCATCTCCCCGAGCTGTGCTGTGCAGTGTGGTGGCTCTGCCGTGTGGACAACGTGTCCTCATTCTTTAAGGTTCCTTGATCATGACTTCTTCAGCGAGCCATGTTGGAGTTCCTTGTTCGTGTTTCGCTTCGCTTCCGTTCTTTCTTAGATTACGAGCTGTTTATGTCTGTCTTCGACGTTGCATAGTAGACTCCTAAAGAACAGCCCGTGTCCTCCTTGCCCGTGTACGCCGCACCGCATTTAGAGCGGGGTTTTGCAGTCCCACGTTGGTTGATAAATGTTTGTCGCATCGTCTCAGTGTTTCTTCTCCTAAAGTGTATCATAACGTCTGTCCCCGTAGCTAGTTCTACTTCTGCCTTTCAGAATGGCAGAATAGCCAAAGTGTGCCATTTTTGGTGGAGTTAAGAGCTGTGGTTTTTGTAGGCCGCTGCCCCTCTGTGAGTAAGAGTTGACGACACGGTACAGCTCGGCCCTCGAGTTGTTTGTACATGCTCCTTGTCAAACCTCATTTCCTCAACTCTGGAATGAACAGATGGGGCTGATACTTTTTTTTCCTTTTTAAAAAATGTTACTTTATTGCAAAAAAAAAAAAACGAAAATAACAGAAACACTGCCGAGAAATTGCCCTAAATCTTATCAAATCTATTTTTATTTGCTCACATTGCCACCTAGTACTTGATTGTATGTATATTTACTTTTATAGATGTGGAATAATATTGTAGATACAGTCTTGTAGTCTGTACTTGTACCATACTGTTGCTATTAAAAGAAATTTTTTTTAATGTTTATTTTTTTTGAGAGAGATCGAGAGAGATCGAGAGAGATCGAGAGAGAGAGAGAGCGAGCAGGGGAGAGGCAGAGAGAGAGGGAGACACAGAATCTGAAGCAGGCTCCAGGCTCCAGGCTCCGAGCTGTCAGCACAGAGCCTGACTCGGGGCTCGAACTCACGAACCGCGAGTTCCTGACCCGAGCTGCCGTTGGACGCTTAACTGACTGAGCCACCCAGGCACCCCTATTTTGTTTTGCGTTCTTTGGCATTCCCTGCCCCCACAAAAAAGAAAGATGATTGCCATCATCAACCTCTGTATACCTCTCCATATCTTTCTCTGGGCATACACATTCACTGATTTCCAAACTGTGTTTGGAAGGGGTTCCACTGCTGGGGAGACTTCTGATGTGGCGGGGAATGGATACCAAGCAGCTTGGTCTCTAATGCCTTCATCTCCCCACTAAGAGCAGTTCTCCTTTGACATGTTTTATGTATTTGATCTTTACACGAAGTTTTATTTAAAAAATACTGAAAATAATTGGGTGATCTCTAGGAGGTGCCCTTTTAGATCTGAAGTGCTTGCTGTTGGCTAACCTCTCTTCTTTTTTTTTTTTTTTTTTTTTTTTAAATTTTTTTTTTCAACGTTTATTTATTTTGGGACAGAGAGAGACAGAGCATGAACGGGGGAGGGGCAGAGAGAGAGGGAGACACAGAATCGGAAACAGGCTCCAGGCTCTGAGCCATCAGCCCAGAGCCCGACGCGGGGCTCGAACTCACGGACCGCGAGATCGTGACCTGGCTGAAGTCGGACGCTTAACCGACTGCGCCACCCAGGCGCCCCTAACCTCTCTTCTTAGAATAGGGCTCTGCCACTAAGCTGTGAGAGAGTGACTTCCTGGTGGATCCTTCTGAATGGGGAGCTGTAGTGATCCTCTGGCCCTTACCAACCCTGGGCTCATTAATCCTCTGCTTCCATCCCCGGGTTTCAAAAAGGCTACTACAACGGAGCAGAAGTCACGCGGGGCTCTTTATACCCTCAGGTATCCCAGCTGCCTAGATTTCTCCTTGTGATTTTACGCGGATGAAGTCTTCCAAGTAACTTTTATGGAAAAGCCAGAGCTTTGACTTTATGTAATGGGGACCATGAGCAGCGATCAAAGCCTCCTATAACTGGAGTCTTCTTTATGATCTTTTTGCCGGAATCCGTGGGACTAGTAGTCTACACGTATGACTTTCCATTTAAACTGAAATCTGGAACTATTGCAACCAACTACACTACAAGCAAGTACAAAACAAACTGCCTTTTGGCTGACTGTCAAGGGAACGATACTTATTTGTGGTTTAAACAGTAGGGGTGAAGAAGGAGACTTTGTCGCTCTTCATTCACTAGCTGGAAACTTCCACGTGTGTGCAAATTGATCACAAAGTAAAGTTTTTGCAGTAAGTTATCAAGGGGAAGAGACTGGTTGCCATTGGGGAGATTCTAATCATTATATTTCAGATAGGAGGAAGATCCTGGCAGTTGTGTCAAAGACAATGCCCCCTGCTTCCCCTCCTTAGGATGGGGGAGATTAAAGCATTGTACAGTGTTTTCAGAATGTCTGGTAGTTACTGACACGAAAATGGACATTTTCACACCTAGGGTGGAAAATTATTTCTGAAGGATCGATACATAAGTGACCACTGTGCTTTTTGTTGAAGGGAGATCGGATTCTAATTTAATTCTTTTTTTTTTTTTTTTTAGGATTTTATTTTTAAATTATCTCTACACCCAGTGTGCGGTTCGAACTTACAATCCTGAGACCAAGAGTGGCATGCTCCAGGAGTGCCTGGGTGGCTCGGTCCGTTAAGCGTCCGACTTCGGCTCGGGTCACGATCTTACAGATTGTGGGTTCGAGCCCCGCATCGGGCTCTGTGCTGACAGCTCAGAGCCTGGAGCCTGCTTTGGATTCTGGGTCTCCCTCTCTCTCTGCCCCTCCCCCGCTCATTCCCCCCCCCCCCCCCTCTCTCTCTCTCTCAAAAATAAACATTAAAAAAAAAAAAAAGAGTCGCATGCTCTACTGACTGAGCCAGCCAGGCACCCCTTTAATTCTTTTTTTTTTTTTTTTAATGTTTATTCATTTTTGAGAGAGAGCATGTGAGCAGGGGAGGAACGGGGGGTGGGGGACGAAGGATCTGAAGCAGGCTGTGAGCTGACAGCAGTGAGCCCAGCACTCACGAGCCATGAGGTCATGACCTGAGCTGAAGTCAGACACTCAACTGACTGAACCATCCAGGTGCCCCCTTTAATTTAATTCTTAAGGCGTTCTGGACAGTTGTAGAAAATGGAATGTAGAGGAGTAACGGAAAAATTTCTATTTTACAAAGCTGAGATCTGGAGAGAAAAGTAATTAGAAACTTCTATGAGAATGTCATTTTAGTAAAGATACATTGAGAAAATATGTTTGCTTGATTAAAAGAATCATCTTTATCAAAGAAATGTGTGCTTATACCGAGCACAAAACAGTCTTCCACTTTTATAATAGCCTATTAATATCTAGTATTAGTCTCTTTTGCCTGTGAGACATTTATAAAATTAATCTGAATGGTGCTTCTCTACTGTAGCACTGTGTTCAGAAAAATATATTCCTAACATTACCTCCCATGTTTTCTGGAATCTAGTGCAGTGATATTATCAGTAGATTTGTTTTATTTTAAAAGTAACACATACCGGGGCACCTGGGTCGTTCAGTCAGTTAAGCGGCTGACTCGTGATTTCATCTCAGGTTGTAATCTCACGGTTCATGAGATCATGCCCCACGTAGGGCTCTGCCCTGGCAGCATGGAGCCTGCTTGGGATTCTCTCTCTGTTCCTCCCCAGCTTTTGCACTCTTTTTCTCTCAAAACAAATAAATAAACATTAAAAAGACTAAAAGCAACATGCTTATTTTAGAGAAATTGGAAAAATAACTAAAAATTATAAAGGAAAAAATATAAATCTCTGCCATCCCACAAGTCAGAGATAAATACTCACTAGTATTATTTGATTGTATTTTCTTATATACACACACACATTGGGATTATGGTTTGTGTGTAATTTTGAGGCTTGTTTATGAATTTGTCAGGAAAAGTTTCAAGCATATTTTGAAACAAATATTTAGAGATGAAAACAGTATGATGAACTCTCACATATGTATCACCTTGTTTAATACCAAAATTTTGCTACTCTTCCTCCATCTATCTCTCCTTTTCTTTTTCTTTGCTGTAATACTTTAAGAGAAATCTCAAACATCATGTTATTTTTACCCTAATTGAGTTCAGTATTCATCTCTGTGTGTATGGATATTCTATTACTCACGATGCTATTATTATTCCTAATGAGATTCACAATAATCCTCCAGTACCTAAAACTGGTTCAAATAGCGGTTTCCCTTATTAGTCTGCTTTTTGTACTTGACATTTTTGGGAAATGGTTAATCTCCCAAGTAATAGTTTTACTATTCTGAAAAGTTAAAGACTTAAAATACCTTTTCGAGTAACTTTCTTGGATAGTCTTCCTTTATTTCTACTTGTCGAATAGCCTGTTTACTTGACTCATCGTCCTGGGAGTGCTGACAGTTTAGATGGAAAGTTCTGGCAGGTGCTGTGCCTCGCCTGCACCTGTGCCGTCCTCCTTGTTTCGGGCGCGTGCCCAAGTCAGAGTGTGTGAGAGGAACTAGTCCAAGCCGGAAGTTATCCAGGAAGCGTTTGACCTATTTCAGGCCGCTGTTCACCCTTCTCTTTGTTTCTTATAAATGTTATCAGGAAAAGTTCTCAGGCCGTTGGGCCTATGACACCTGACTCTCCAAGGAGAGAGATGTCCTCCAGCCCTGGAAACTGCTCGTTCAGGCTTGATTTTCTTTTTTTTAAACCTCTGATTTTGTCTATAATAGGTCCCCTCTGTGGGAAAGTCATTAAATGCCCTGCAATAGAAGAATGGAAAGATGATATAGGGCTGCACTTTCTCCTTTTTTTTCTATATTTCTGCAGAAGAAGTTTGGGGATAGAAGCTCATAATTTCCTAATCGTCACATGGGTTAAGTACATTAATAATTAACATTTTTCCGATAGGTGCAGCGGTGCCCACGTAAAATTTATGCTGTGACAAAAACAGTTGGAAATCAAGTATTCTTGCCACGTAACTTAACAGCTTACCTAATTTTATTGGCCCGCTTAATTTCAAGCAGTATTTTATCTGTCATTGTAAGACAGATACTAATTTATGTGTTACACACTTAAAAAGTTTTTTTTTAACGTTTATTTATTATTGAGAGTCAGAGAGAGACAGAGCATGAGCAGGGGAGGGGCAGAGAGATGAGGAGACACAGAATCAGAAGCAGGCTCCAGGCTCTGAGCTGTCAGCACGGAGCCTGACGCGGGGCTCGAACTCACGAACCACGAGATCATGCCCTGAGCCGAAGTTGGATGCTTAACCGACTGAGCCACCCAGGCGCCCCATACACACTTTTTAAACATTGCACTTTTATTGCAGTGATGCAGCTGAGGTGGAGGAGGGCTTCAGCCAGCGAACGCACGATCTGATACTGCTCTCAGCATCTGTAGCTGCGTTTGGTTCTTGAAATGCAGCTGGTCTACGGGCTTCTTCCTGTCCTCACGTTTTTCTCTGCTCATCAGTGAGATGCATAAGCAGGAAGAGGTTAAGGCAGAAACCTGTTTATTGTAAATACGTGTGGATTGTGTTGTAACTCATTGGAATAGCTGTGGTCCCACGGAGATGAGACTTGAACGTGGATCCGCCCACAGTCGTACACCCCGCGGGCATAATCTCAGTGCTGCTCTTCGGTCACAGTGATGGGATGGGTAATCAGGTCCACAGACGGGAAAAAGATTGAAGAAAGCATGGCAGGCTGGGGCTTAGGAAGCATGTATTTGAATAAAGAAGGAGGCCATTGTGAGCTGCTGGGTAGAGAGCTGTAAAACTGAAAACTTTGGAGAACTGGAATGAAGCAGTGCTTTAGGGAACTCATCCAGGGAAGAGAAAAGTGTAGACCGTGATACTGTGATAACTGGTTAGAGCCTGTGGAAAGCACTGGTTGGTGTTGGGTGGTCATCAGGTGACCTGAGCTGGGACATGGGGCTGGGACTTGGGGCTGGGACTTGGGGCTGGCTCTGGGAGCAGTCTCTTACCATTCATGGGCAAGGTGGCTGAGGGAGATAATTGACCTTGGGACTGAAGATAAAACAAAGACATCAGAAAGGAGGACTAGAGCCACATTAACAATGAAACAACTTAAAACACATGTGCTCCGTGAAGAAAATAAATACGACAAAGAGAACAAAGGCCTCTGTGTCCACAATATTTATCTGGGACTTTTTTTGAAGATGTTTAGAAATATTTCTGATTCTGACACCTTTGGAGGTATGTGAGGGTTCCGACAGACCAAAGTTATTTATCTGCAGCTCTGAAATGGTGCAAAGCCTGGTTTGCAGCAAAACCAAACTTGAACAGACATGAAACTTTTTTTTTCAACATTTATTTTTGAGAGACAGAGTGTGAGCAGGGGTGGGGCAGAGAGAAATGGAGACACAGAATCTGAAGCAGGCCCTGGGCTCTGAGCTGTCAGCACAGAGCCCTATGCAGAGCTTGAACCCACGAACCGCGAGATCATGACCTGAGCCAAAGTCGGACGCTTAACTGACTGAGCCACCCAGGTGCCCCGAACAGACACAAAACTATTGATGAACTTTATCCCACTTAATGGGATTACAGGGTCCAGTCTCAGATTTGCTGGAGGTAACATAGAATGTTGTGTATGTACTATATTTCATTTTCTACAGTTTGAAGAGTTCTGCCTTCTAAAGCAGATCTTTTTTTTTTTTTTTTAATAAAGTTTTTTTTTTTTGAGAGAGAGAGCATGCACACATGTGTCAGAGAGAGAGGGAGAGAAAGAGAATCCCAAGCAGGCTCCAGTGCAGAGCCAGAGGCAGGGCTCAAACCCTTGAAACGTGGTATCATGATCTGAGCTGAAGTCAAGAGTCAGCAAATCTGACCCACGGAATTAGGTGTAAGGGATTATGGCCCTGTATTTCATTAAAATAATGCTTTTTGGGTCAGTGACAGAATTAAATTTCTTCCCTAGAAACTGTGGTTTCTTTGATAGCTCAGGGAATAACCAAATGTAAAACTGTTTTCAAACCTCCCTTGTGTTGTCCCTGCTCCCTTCGGAATGCTTCACTTCATCTCAGTCTTTGTTACATTGGGGGCTGTGGTGCTTGCTTCAGGGGGACACAGATGTGGGATGCTGTTAGAGATGTCAGTGTTTGGCAAATTTTGGAGAATGTGGGCTCGACCCTGCGGCTTTTCCTTGTGGGGTGGTAGGTAAGAGAGATTAAAAAAAAAAAGTAACACTTCTCATGAATTCAGTGGAAAAGAGAAGAAAGGGCGAGAAAGAGATAGGAAGGGAAGTTTACACCCTAAAAATTATGGCGCTGTAATGTATCTATCTGTTCAGTGTTTGGGTGTGAAGAGAGAGGCTGGGGGCAGTGTAGTGCGTGGTGAATAGGCCTGGGGTGAGGTTCCAAGCCTTATTCAGCTTTCCTAGTGTTGTGGCCTTGGGCAAGACCTTTAATTTTTCTGAGCCTGTTATCTCTGACATGGGGGAAATTAGACCTACCTCTTCGATTACGGTTACTAGTTAGGGTCTCATGTTACTCCAGATCTTATTATCAGACTCTGATAGGGTACGATGAAATGCCATGGAGAGTATAAAAAGACAGTTCTGGGGGCACCTGGGTGGCTTAGTCGGCCCCTCTGACTTTGGTTCAGGTCATGATCTCCAGGTTCGTGAGTTGGAGTCCCGCATGTGGCTCTGTGCGCTGACAGCTTGGAGCCTGCTTCAGATTCTGTGTCTCCCTCTCTCTCTGCCCCTCCCCTGTTTGTGCTCTGTCTCCGTCTCTCTCAAAAGTAAACATTAAAAAAAAAAAAGACAGTTCTGTCTCTGGGCAAGGAAGCAAGAGAGAAAATTAGGTCTCGGGTAGCTGAGGTTAGCTTCACATCAGAAGTGAAAATTACGGGGATATCCAATGTCCTTTTAAGTTTTTTGATAGCTGGATAGTTGCTGTATCCTATCCTTGGGTTATACGTATTTCCTACTGAAGATAGGTTGTAGAATTAGGACTGGGGAAAGTTTGGATTTTACAATGGATTTGTTTAGAATATTTCTTTATGTTCTTGATATACTAGCATATTAGCTTTCGGAAGGCCTCATTAATACATCAAAAACGTAAAGACAAAGTTGGTGAATCAGACAAACCTGCGTCACTAGGGATATAAAATAATAATAATGGATGCTGGCTGCCACTGCTCTCTCTGGGCTGGTGTGCAGTTCTGGGTAGTGACGAGCTTCGTGCACAGGTCTGAGGATTTTAAGGCAAGTGTGAGATTCAGAAAACAAGAGCAAAACCCATCAACCATTGCTTTATCTCATCTGGCATTTTCCGGCTTTCCTCGCTTCCCAGAGACCCAGCTTCTGTGTTGCCTCTCCTCACAAGCTCCTTTGCCTTGTGATGCTGACCTGGTCCGGGCTTCGCATAATGAGATGGCTCTCAGAAACCACAGAGGGCAAGATTTTGGTTTTGGTTTTTTTGTCTTAAATTCAAACCGAGAGCCTCTGTGGTTAGTAACATTTACAGTTTTACGTGTTTGCGTTTGGATCTTAAATCCATCTTGAATTACTTTAATTCAGAGAATAATATTCTTATCCAGGCGTTATGTTTGGTTCTTACCTACTGCTGAGTATTCAGCTGATGAAGACCGGCAGGCTTGCAGGCAACAGAGCTAAATCATCAACAGAAAGACTCTGAGTTTCACATTCTTGTGAGCTGGTGTAGATGGCCCTTAAAAATCCTCCAACACGGGTGCATCTTAATCCATTCTGTTAATGAATAATTACATACGATCAAATGCACTAGTTGTAGGAGCTTTTGCCATATTTATACACTCATGTAACCTCCACCGCAGTCAAGATATAGAACATTTCCATCACCCCCCAGAGCCTCCTGCTGCCTTTTTTGCAGCCAGATCCTCTAAGCTTTTTCAGTTGAGTTAGGTTGCAAACCCAGGTGTCCTGCCTTCTTGACCACCATACTGCCTTGCTTTCCTGCGGGTTTCTTTTCTGTACACTTACTGGAGGTTGGTGTGTCTGGTAAGTTTGCGTGCTCATTGATGAGTTAGTTGTTTATTACTGATCGATTTATAGGGCTGGAGGTAATTTAGTACCATCATCATTTATCCTGAAGCCTGGGTATCTTCTTTCATCCTTTTTCTTGACTTGCCACATCTGATAAGCGGTCAGGTACTTGTAAGACCTTCCGTTGGGCTTTGCCTTGTGATGTTACTGGAAAAAAAGTTTTTAACTCATTAAAGCATATTATTCATTATTTGGTGTCTGGTTGAGTTCTATAATTAAAAAAAATTTTTTTTTGATGTATATTTATTTTTGAGAGAGACAGAGTGTGAGAGGGGGAGGGGCAGAGAAGAGGGAGACACGGAATCCGAAGCAGGCTCCAGGCTCTGAGCTGTCAGCACGGAGCCCGACGCGGAGCTCGAACTCATGAACTGTGAGATCATGACCTGAGCCACCCAGGTGCCCCCCGAGTTATACAATTTTTTAATAGTAAAAATGTTTTCATTAACAAGATAGCTATAGTTATTGATGATTATTTCTTGTTCTTTTTGCCTTAGGCAAATAGGGTGATTCTTTGCTGCTTTTTATATGAGTAATCCTAAATGCTGAATTATGGAGGTTTTGTGATACAAGTGTTTTCTTTTCCAGGACTTTTCCAGATTTCTCAGAACAAAGTGGCAGTTCTCCTTCTAGCTGGCGGGCAGGGGACGAGACTTGGTGTTGCATATCCCAAGGGAATGTATGATGTTGGTTTGCCGTCTCACAAGACGCTTTTTCAGATTCAGGCGGAGCGTATCCTGAAGCTTCAACAGTTAGCTGAAAAATACCATGGCAGCAAATGTATCATTCCATGGTAAGATATGCCTCATTAAGGGAGAGTGTGTGAACATGTATCGGTCTATGGTATTCAAAATACATGTAGACTTTATTCATAGGCAGACATGTTTCCTGTTACTAATGGTTTTCCCAGGAGCTGTAATTTACTGTCTAAAAGTAATCTGTAGTATAACTAGATAGATGATCACTGTAGCCTTAATGCACAGCATATATTTGCCTCCGACTTTTACATCCCTACCTGAGTACCTCTGGGGACTCATTGGGTTTTCCCAGTGTAGAAAAAGAAACTTGATACTGATTGGTAGTTTGACTATAAATTTCTTTAAAGAAATTTTTTAAATTTATTTTGTGTGTGTGAGAGAGAGCGAGCACGAGCAAGGGAGGGGCAGAGAGAGAGGGAGACGCAGAATCGGAAGCAGGCTCCAGGCTCTGAGCCGGCAGCACAGAGCCCGATGCGGGGCTCGAACCCACGAACCGTAAGATCATGACCTGACCCAAAGTCAGATGTTTAAATGACTGAGCCACCCAGGTGCCCCGCTGTGTATAAATTTCTAATTGACAATCCGTTTCCCTCTGAAATTTGAAGTTGTTGACGGGTCCATTGCCATTCTGCTTCCCGGTCTCTCCCTGCACACACCCCCCCGGCCAGCATCTGAGGTCTCTTCTTATCTATGGCATCTGAAATTTCATGATGATGTGATACGAGTCTATTTTTGGTCGCTGCTCTGGGCACTCCAGGAGTTCTCACAGTCTAGAAACCCCTATCCTTAAGTACCAGGCTATCTCGCTCTCCCCACAGCCCACCCTTCCCACCCAACACCAGCTGAAAGCCCCACTGATTTCTCTGCTGGGGGCCACGCCGGATCCCCAGGGCCTGCTGGCAAGCTGTGCTCTAGGGCTCACCCTGGCCAGTGTCGGTGTCCCGAGCACCAAGAGACTATGGGAAATTCTGCTCTGCTTTGTAAAAGTTTTTGATTTGGCTCTTAAATCTCTTTCCCAGAGCAGCTTTGGAAATACATTTTGAGGGGGAAACCAGCTGTGTGTTTGAGATCCCTCAAGTCCCTGATCTTGTTATTTTAGCCCCATGTGACCCAACCAAAGCTCTGTTGGTTTCTCTCTCCTTCCGCCTGGTCCAAGCTGGAGTTCCTACCACTAGCCTGTATCCCAAGTCGGCAAATACCCCCAGGAAAAGGCAGCAGCTGCGTATCCTTAGCCCCTCTTGGAAAGATTCTCACTGTCTGGAATTTTAGTTCCCATCCATGTTGCTTCTGTAGCTCTGTGATGCCTTTAAAAATAGGCTGTTGGTAAATTTCCCAGCTTTGCTAGCTCTTCTCAAGATGAGTATTGGCCATAAACTGTTTATTTCATCTTGATTCCTTCGGGGGGTTTTGCGGGACGTCTGTGTTCTGAGTGGCCGGTATTCTGTTTAAGGCCCTGGTTCCCGCCATCATGTTGGATTTTCTTCCCTCTTCTTCCTCACAGCTCAGGATCTCTGTGCTTTTCTGCTGCAGAGTGATTTAGCCACCTCTTTGTAGTCAAAGTTCAAAATACCCAGGATAATTTGTTAAGTAGACAGATACCTAGTATGGTGGGAAATTATACCATTTTCTTTATTCATTCAACAGATACTGCATACCTCCTTCTAGGTACTGGGGATAGATCAGCAACCAAAACGGACAAAAATCCCTCCTTATATGTGTGTGGTTTACATTCTAGTAAGGGCAGGAGCTGCTATAGTCACTAGTTGTGGTTTTAGATAGGGTTTTTTTCTCCTTTGCCATACTAGCGGGGGTTGGATTTTTGTGAAAACAGAGAGTATAATTACACTTTTATGATTTTAAATGGAGGGTGAGCAGAGCCCAGATTACATTTCAAAACTTTAGTAAAAAGAACCAAAAGAGATCATTACACTGTATTACATTTACCCTTTTCTCCCTATTTGTTTACAATAGGAGTTTTAAATTTAGAGTACACCTTTCACAGAGTTATAAAATGTTTGTTTAAACCAGTTACAGGCTCTCTGTTGCAGGAGGTACGTGTCATATTGTCACATAGACGTATTTTACATGTAAAGGTTGATGAAATTACTGGAAGAAATTCCCCATGGGTAGCCGCTAATGCTCCCTTATCCAGGAAGAGGATGAAGGAGGTCAGAACAAAGAGGCAGTGTGCTCAGTGATTTTTTTTTTTTTTTTTTTTTTTTTTAGCTTAGAAAATAGACAAGATTGAATTGTGCCCTGATTCACATGACCCTATGGCTTAGAAGGTCTACTTTTCTCTTGCAAGGTATATAATGACCAGTGGCAGAACAATGGAATCTACAAAGGAATTCTTCACGAAGCACAAGTACTTTGGTTTGAAAAAAGAGAATGTAATCTTTTTTCAGCAGGGAATGCTCCCTGCTATGAGTTTTGATGGGAAGATTATTTTGGAAGACAAGAACAAGGTTTCTATGGCTCCAGGTTTGTAAGCATGCTTACTTAAGGGTGACTAGAAATGGTAGTAACATAAGTCCTTCCATTTGGTTTTCTTCTTTTAAAAAAATTTTTTAAAATGTGTATTCATTTTTGAGAGAGAGAGAGAGAGTGCACGCGCATGTGAGCACGAGTGGGGGAGGGGCAGAGAGAGAGGGAGACACAGAATCCGAAGCAGGCTCCAGGCTCCACGCTGTCAGCACAGAGCCTGATGTGGGGCTCGAACCCATGGACCATGAAATCATGACCTGAGCTGAAGTCGGAATCTTAACCGACTGAGCCACCCAGGCACCCCAGTGATTTGGATTTAAAAAATCAATGTTTAATTCATATTTAAAATTGTATCCCCATTTGGTAATGATTTAAAAAAACTGAAAATACCAGCGGGTGACATGGTACACTTTCACAGTGTGAATGTCTGCCCGCGAGAGCAACTTGGGCAGCGTGCGGGGTACTCGGTGTCTTTACCCAGTGTTTTACATCAGCAGGGTTCGTGGCTACATTACTTCTCATAGTGAAAAATTGGGAACCGTTTGCTATTTCATAAATAAGAGGTTAAATTGTAGTTTATCGATAGTAATGGTTCTCAAACTGTCCTAAAACAACTGTGGAGACCTAAATGACACAGAGAAGTAGTTTCAGGTTAACTTTCGATGGGAAGCGTGACGCTGCACGCCCAGTATGGCTGGGCCACCGCTCTGAGCGCCTGCAGGTGGCGTGTGCCCACTGCAGCCTGCTAGAGGATCCTAGGCCCGTCGGCACGCTGCCAGTGTAGACACATGCAGCGACCCTGACTGTGATCCCCACTAGAAAAATAACCGTGTGGACAGATTCATATCTATGTGAATCTTTGCTTGGAGGAAAGGCTGAAAGGGGACAAATAATAGTGTTAACGGTGATAGTCTCCAGTTATAGGCTTTTGTGTCATCTTAATGCTTTCTGTCCTTCTTCATTATGGAACACTTTATTTTTAGCTTTATTTTTGTGAAGTCCAATTAAAAAAATTTTTTTTAATGTTTATTTATTTTTGAGAGAGAGAGAAAGAGCAGGGGAGGGGCAGAGAGAGAGGGAGACATAGAATCCAGAGCAGGCTCCAGGCTCTGAGCGGTCAGCACAGAGCCTGACGCGGGGCTCGAACCCACAAACCACGAGATCATGACCTGAGCCGAAGTTGGACGCTTAACTGACTGAACCACCCAGGTGCCCCAAAGTTGTCCAGTTTTTCAAGCTGAGGCTGTGAGTGTTGATGGAAGAAGTACATTAAAGCAGCACTAAAAATAGATGTGAAAGAAGAGGCTTTTACCTATATTTATTTTAAATCTGACCTTCATATTAACCTGGTTTCCTAATGAGTTATTTGGTATAATATGCTCATGTATTTTTATTTTTGAGATGGGGGAAATTGTCAGTGATGGCGCTGTAAACACAGAGCTAACTTGAATCGTACAAATATTAGCAACGCTTGAAATGTTATGAAATAATCATTACTTGATAAATAATTTTATATTTCCCAATGTATTATGGGCTAAATGGTTAAAAGGGCTGAGTTAAAAAGAGAAGTATGGTCTTTGGGTTGCCTGGCCCTGCATTAATGTTATTCTCTCAGTTCTGCTAAATTACTTTCACAGTCACGTAGTCTAATATTTTGACACCCCCATTCTTCCTTACGGATACTTACTTTTCTTGACACTGTGATGTAAAACTGCTTTTCAGAGCTCTTCACCCCAGTTTGACAGTATTAACCCAGGTAGCAGTTTGGGGGTACCTTCTGAATGGGTTTTGGTGTGCTACTAATGGGCTCTTTTATTTCCCAGATGGGAATGGTGGTCTTTATCGGGCGCTTGCAGCCCAGAATATCGTGGAGGACATGGAACAGAGAGGCATTTGGAGCATTCACGTCTACTGTGTTGACAACATCCTAGTGAAAGTGGCAGACCCCCGGTTCATTGGCTTCTGCATCCAGAAAGGAGCAGATTGTGGTGCAAAGGTAATACCTTTCCCAACCGTAGCGAGGCTCGAGGTGGATTTGCTCTGTCAGAATGTATATTCCAGGACTCAAACTAGAATTATTAGGGTGATTGGAATATTTTCTCTCTCTCCAGTAACTAAATTATCCCCCACCTACTTTTTCTCTTAAATTGGCAGCTTTTGATTCTAGAAATAATGTTCTGTGCTTGTGTGTGGATGATTTGTTAAGTACTGGGAAAGTGAATGATCATCACTAGGCCTGGGATGGATTTGTTAATATCAAGCTGTGTTTGGGGCGCCTGGGTGGCTCAGTCGGTTAAGTGTCCAACTTCGGCTCAGGTCATGATCTTGCACTTCGTGGGTTTGAGCCCCGCGTCGGGCTCTGTGCTGCCAGCTCAGAGCCTGGAGCCTGCTTCGGATTCTTTGTCTCCCTCTCTCTCTGCCCCTCCCCTACTTGTGCCTTCTCTCTCTCTCAGAAATAAACGTTAAAAAAAGTTAAAAAAATATCAAGTTGCATTTGATCAGATTAACCTACTTTCTTCCAGTGACAAAGTTGCTGGAGTAGGAGGAAGGGAAGTATGGTGGGAATAGCAGATGTAGGTTTCAGCAAGGCATTTGACAAGCTACCTCGTGGTAATCTTATGATTAAGATGGAAATGTGCAGAGAAGGGCAATGAAGGAGATTGTTAACTGCTTGGCAGCCATCAACATAACACACTAATATTAAGATAGACGGGGTGGGTGGGAAAAAGCGGGGAGGTCTGTATCGCCATGTGACAAGACTGGTCTTGCCATTTTCTTTTCAACATTGTTTTAGTTGCACAGATGATGATATAGGAGGCAGGCCTATGTGGCAGTGAACAAACCGTGTCGTGTTTCTAGGAAAAAATAGAGAACATGAAAACACTGCGAAAGATTTAAAAGTATTAATACCAATACTTGTTTTCTGGAAATCTGTAAAAGTATCAGTTCTCACCAAATTAAAGTATAACACAATTTTGGTCAAAGTCCCAGTGAGACTGTTTGGGGGACACTTAACAAAATGATCGTAAACTTTAGAAAAAACATGTAAATGTGGCCAGGAAAATGCTGAGAGAAGGTGAGAAGGAGGGAGGAGGGTTGGAGACGGTCTACCAGGTATTAAAATGGGTTGTACCTAAAAAAAAGAGCCCTGAAACCAGAGTAGAATGACGGATTGATGGAACAGAATAGAGCAGTCAGAAATCAATCCACGTACACGTAAGAATGCTGTATGTAAACACATGGCACTTCAGATCGGTGGGGGAAACGAATGAGATAACTGGCTGAAAATGAAGTAAAATCTCATCCTCAAAGCTCATACCAGATCAGTTTCAAATGGATTACAAAGTTAAACATAAAAAAAACCCATAAAAATGTTAGAAGAAAAAAATACTGACATGAAGGGGAGACCTTTCTGCCAAAAGCAAAAGCTATATAATACAGGCTTCTGACACAAACAGATTAGAATTTGAAATATTTGGATTTAAAAAGCATACCATTAAAAGCATATCATAGCCTTGGTTTGAGATATTTTCTATTATAAAGATGTCATTTCTCTTAAAATTAATCTGTAAATCTAATGCAAAGCCATAAAAGCTGAAGTTTGAAATTTACCAGTGTGGGTTTAGAGAAATTAAACTGGTAGACCCCAGTAAGACTCTTCTAGACTCTGAAAATAGAAAGTTGGTTCTGTTATTTAAGACCTCTCTCTGTTTTAATACTGTATGAGTATCTGCACTGTATTGTAAATGGTTATTCAATTATAATAGAAACAGGGCATTTTAAGTAGCTGAGCCTTAAAAAAAAAAAAACAAAAAAAACTAGACTGTATTTCTGACTTTGCTCCGCTTGGTGTCACTCTTCCTTCTAAAACAGAAACTTTAATTTTGCTGCTCTGGGCTTCAGGTCAATTTAAATTCTATAGGATCCGAGTGGTGAACCTGGAAAGAACCTCAGAGATCATCTCATCAGCCCCTTTGATCTCAGAAACGAGCACTCTGAGGCCCAGTTCTAAGTGAGCTCCAGGCTCAAGGTCATTCATCCCCATTCACAGAAACAGGATTAGAATTCACATTCCCTAACTCCTAGTTGTAGTACGCTATCACATTATAAAACCAAACTCCTTGGCGTGATTACGTTTTTGCCGACAGCTTAAAAACCTTGAAATTAGATGTGCTGCTATTTGTGAGTATACTGGTCACACAGAGATACAGGTGTAACCTGTCCCTCTTCACCACCACCTGTGGGTTCTCCAGGACTCTCAGTCCTCCTGCTTAGTTCTGTGTCTGGAACATAATGCAGAAGTCACTCAGTGAGTGACTACGTAGTCAGATGGACTGCTCCGTTGTCAAATTGCGATAAGACTGGGTGTATGTTAAAAACTTTTAGAAATGGCAGAAAGCCTTTATGTAATCTGCCCTCCCACCCTTTTTGTTTTAATTGAAAACCAAGATGTCGAGATATATTTTTACGAACATCTGAATTAGGGAGTTATTCATAGTGTGGTAGTGGAATTCTTTTCATTACTTCTTTAAAAGGCTCCCGTCTTTGTGAATTCAGGAATTCAGTATTTTTCATGGAGTGAGAACCTTGAGAAAAGACTCAGAGCAGTGGTTTGCAGAAGCCCAGCGCTAACAGGGCAGGAACCATTGTTAACTGGAGGTCGTCACTCTGTAGAGCAGTTGCTTGAGCTTTGAGCTTGAACTTGGAGCTTGGAGTGGTACTTCAAACTCAGCTTTTCAGGATTTCCCTTGGAGAAAGTCAAGCAAACTTCTTAATTTTGTGCTGTATAACTTTGTGTGTAATGGAAACTGACCTTCCGTTTACGCAGTTTGCAAATGCATTCTTCTGTAATCTAGACTTTTGTAATATTCGGAAGGTCAAGAGTTGTCATAGAAGTACATCTTTCACTGACAGATTAACGCTTGGGAACCGTAAAGTGTGAATGTGCTCAGGTTTGTTCTCTATGGCTGGTCGGAGTAGGGGCACACAGAGGTGACTGGAAAATCGTGTGTGTGTGTGTGTGTGTGTGTGTGTGTGTGTGTGTGTGTGTGTAGGTTTAAATGGGAGCGAGAGGACTCTATTCCAAATTCCATGTCTAGTGAGACCCCCAGCTGTGGAGGTGGGGAGGGTGAGGGGTTGATAGATTGGAATTGCACATAGGCCTGTGATTGATGGAAATCATTTTGTTGTATGTTTCCCCCCAGTGTAATCCACTTCCTTGGTAGAAAATTGAACAGTGTGCTCCTTTCAGGGTGGCAAACAGTGAAACCACACAGCGGACTTCCGTGCCCGGTAGCCCTGCCTCACCGAGCTAGACTCTGCGCCTGTCGCTGTAATTGCTGTGTAAACGAAGTCCTCAATGGTGGCTTTAGTTGTCTGGAGGAGACTGCCGCTGGCCGGGTTTATTTTAAGAAATCAATTGCGGAGGAAAAGTTTTAACTTTATTGATGTGGATTTCATGTATGCTTAGGATAGACTTTTTAGTTTGGGGACAGATTTTTCAAACTACTCCAAAGCATGCTGGATTGCTAGTTGAACAGGGCAGACAGCAGTATCTTTAAAACCTTCCCATTGTTTGAATCTTCTGTCGGGTATTCATCTCATCTGAATCTTGATTTTATTTTAGCGCATCTCACACAGTGCTTAACGTAATTTTCTTGTGAACATTTCATTTAGGTCAGTGATGTATTGGATTAGGGTGGTGGGGTATCAGAATCACTTGTGAGGGCTTTTTTTTTCTTCTTAAATTACATATTCTACATTTCCCTGTGATTTAGGTATACACCTTTCTCTCAGCTCCCCCCAGCCTAGAGCCATTGATAGATGATCAAGTCACTGGTTTTCAAACTTTCTTTAAAGCATAGAATCAACTTCAGACAAAGTCTAACATGCAAAACAGATAAGTATTGGGCAGGCTTTTCTGATTGAAGTTGGAGCCAGATCCCAGTGACCTGCCTGCCTTGACGCCCCCTACCTCCTCGCCAACTCCTGGAAAAACAAGGAACATGCTGTATTCATGAATGAAAACAAAAGAAGCACCATTTTCAAATGAAATAATGATTCAGGCAATACAAAATGAGAGACCAAATGCCTTACGTTTGTATTAATGAATCCCAGAGAAATTTCATTTCATTTATTCTCAACCGTTGAGTGTCGTTAAGGGTAAATTAATTAAAATAAGGTATTTGCGGGGAAGTAGACTCCTCATTTAATTATTCCCAGTCAAATGTGATTTCCTCTGGGCTCTGTGTGTGTGACGGCATTTCTGTTCCATGGTTTAGTTAGGTGATAAACAGGAAGGAGATAATTTACTTCATTTCCAGTTGGACAGTAGTCTGTCAAAGAATATAAAGATGGGTAGGTGGTGCTCTGCAGTTAGAGATTCCTTTTGACTTAATGCCTTAAAGACAATATAAGCAAAACTGTAGATGTGGCTTTTGAAAATGGCAAATCTCCAATGTCACATTTGATTATATTTCTTTTCCTGCTGCTGTCTTTCTTTGGGCAGGTGGTAGAGAAAACGAACCCTACGGAGCCCGTGGGAGTGGTTTGCCGAGTGGACGGGGTCTACCAGGTGGTGGAATATAGTGAGATCTCCCTGGCCACAGCTCAGAAACGAAGCTCGGACGGGCGACTGCTGTTCAACGCGGGGAACATTGCCAACCACTTCTTCACTGTCCCGTTTCTGAGAGATGTTGTCAAGTATGAGCAAGATAGATTCTTCTGTCATTACTCAGGAACTAAGTCACTTGAGAAGGAGGAAGACACCCCAAGTCCTTATTCTGTGGAATCCATCTTCTCCCCTGAAGATCACCCTCATCAAGTGGAAATTTATCTCACATTGTTGTTGTTTTCACATGATAGGGTGCACATCTCTAGGAGCCTGTCTGCCCTGCGTCTAGGGCCCCAGAATTCCTGCTGGTGGACGCAGGTCATCTAGTGTTGAAAAGCTGCCCGCCCAATTTTAGCTGGCTCCCAGACTAGCATTCAGGAACCAGTAGGGAAAAGAACCAGAGACCTGGGTGGAAATCAGCGTGGTGGGATAAAAGCATAACATCAGAAGCTTCTTTAATCCATCGGTCTGTTAAGGGAAGGACCTTCTCACTGTCTGCTTCATGTGATAGCTTTTAGACATTCATGATGATGGTTTACTTCTCAAAAAGTTCCTGAGCTTTACTGTAGGGTATCGACTCCAGTTCCACAATATCTCCGTTCCACTCTGCACTTTGTAGCTGTGTTAGTTGATTTGTCCATAACAACTGTCGATCCTCATCTTCCCCTTCCACACTTCAGGGGCTCTCGGTTGGGAAAGTTGGGGCAAAGAACAGAACCTTTTTTGGAAGACATGGAAACTAGGAGAGACATTGGTGTGAGCTGTGGTGTGTGCTCTTTAACGTGGAGATCGTTAACTGGATTCTTTTAAAACTAAGGAGGTGGATAGGGAAATCTGTTCACTTCATATTTAAACATGAACCGAAACTTCCCAGATGCGCTTCACTTTGACAGTCTTAGCAAGGTTGTGGGTGCATTTGTGCCTGAGTGTGATTATCGGATTTTCTGGCATTTTAACTTTGGAAAGTGATTATGTCTTTTTTTTTTTTTCCCCTACTCAGTATTTATGAACCTCAGTTGCAGCACCATGTGGCTCAAAAGAAGATTCCCTACGTGGATTCCCAGGGGCAGTTAATTAAGCCAGACAAACCAAATGGAATAAAGATGGAAAAATTCGTCTTTGACATCTTCCAGTTTGCAAAGTATGTTTTCAGCAGCACCAGTAAGATTAGCTACAGGTCTTGAAATGTTGCTTTTCACTCCGTTAGGCCAGGACGCTGTTTTCAGCAAACAGTCGGGAGCATGTATGTGAGGTGTGGCGTTGTGGCTGTGATTGTCCTGTCGAGACTCATTATCATTCTCTCAAAGCGCCAACCTGGGAGTATGATTTGAGTTGCCTGTATGTTTTCTTTCTTTCTTTTTTTTTTTAATTTTAATGTTTATTTATTTTTGAGAGAGAGAGAGAGAGACAGAGCACGAGCGGGGGAGGGTCAGAGAGAGAGGGAGACACAGAATCTGAAACAGACTGCAGGCTCCGAGCTGTCAGCACAGAGCCCCACGCAGGGCTCGAACTCGCAAACCGTGAGATCATGACCTGAGCTGAAGCCGGACGCTCAGCCGACTGGGCCACCCAGGCGCCCCAACCTGTATGTTTTCTTTACACCCGTTAGTCCATTGTCTGACTCTCCTGCAAAATTGTTAAATTTTGTTAAAATTGTCACTTACTTTGGCTAAGAGACTAAAAGGTTGAGCTAGGGAATTGGCCCAGTTTGTGCGTAGGCTGTCTTACTGACCTGTAAGTATGTGTTTCGGAGAACATGACTTTAGATTCTATAGCTCTCCATCAGAGATCACATTCGAGGCTGAGGTATGTGGCTCCGAATTTGGCCAGTGTACAAATGCAGAAGACGAATTAGCTGTATAAGATTCATCTTCCCCTGTGGGCTTCTAAGGCATCTTTTTTTGCCTCCCCCTTCCCCACCCCCAGAACAGATACTCATGGGTTTTGCATTAAGATTTCTGACCTTTCTGACTTAAGATGAGGTGTTTTGTAGTTTGGGGTGAAAATAATTTCTCATTTTTGCATTGGAGAAAAGAATTCCAGCTTTAGTCTAGGGACGAGCAGGATTTCTTTCAGTGTTTGTCTGGAATCAGGTTAAGACCAGCTGTTGAGGACCAGGGCTTAGCTGTGTAGATGGATCACAGCTGTGTTTGCAGTTTTAAACTTTATGATAAAGTGGTTCCTGTATGGCTCCACTCCAGGAAGTTTGTGGTGTATGAAGTACTACGTGAAGATGAGTTTTCCCCGCTGAAGAACGCGGACAGTCAGAACGGGAAGGACAATCCTACTACCGCGCGACATGCCCTGCTGTCCCTTCATCACTGCTGGGTCCTCAACGCGGGGGGCCACTTCATAGACGAAAACGGCTCTCGCCTCCCAGCCATTCCTCGGTAAGTCAGTGTCTGATCTCGTGTGTGTGGACGCTTCCTGGACTTTGTCTCTTCGGACCTTTCTCCTCTCCCTCTGACTGTTCCTAGCTGTTTTTTCAAAAAGCATAGTATTGACGTGGGCAGTTCCCAGTGTATGGTGGCTTTTGCCCGTTACAAAGAGAGTGATAGCTTTTCTTCCCATTAAAGAGGAATCACTTCTGAATCTCTCGTTTTGGATATGCGTCCACCATGTCCGTGTATGACTCTTGCTGAAGGGCGGTCAGGAGGGAATCCTGTTGGCATGCCATATGGGTAAAGCCCGCCGGGGGCACACTGCACCGCAGAGTGAGAGCACTGGTTGTTGCCACTCACGTGCGCGTGGCCTTACTACTTGTGCCATCTGTGAGACTCCCCACCTGCCACTTCCCGCCAGAGACCCGCCACCCACATGCGACCTATGAGATGTTGGCTCGCTGCCCCTCCGACCGCGGCTCCTTCACGGTCACTGGGGGAGGCGCCGGGAAAGGAAGGGGGTGGCACTGGCATTCACTGATACTCAAACTTGAGAAATGTTTTGGGATTTACAAGTTAGAAAAAAGAAGGCACTTTTAGCTATTTAAGTCTAAGAGAAAGCAATTTTAAGCTAACTCTTGAATTTTATGATCAAACCCTCACTGGCACCTAGAATTACCCCCTTCAAACTCATTTGATATTTGTGCACTTACGTACAAAACAGGCTGCCGTGTAATTTATGTTCGTAACGGATAAAATGGCCGGCTGCATGCTCAAAAGCGCTAGAATGCCTTGGGGAACGTTAGAACATCCGCCAGCTGACTGGTCCGTGAGCGTGTTTTTACCAGCAGGGCCGGGGCTGGGCTGTGTCGCAGCCCAGAGCCACATTCAGGCTCTGTCTCGTCAACAGGTTTGCTCTGTGGCCCGTCAGTTGTCCTTCATGCTTCGTCGCTGGCCGTTGAGTTTTTTTTTACCCCTTCCGATTTCCTTTGCCAAGTTTATAATTTACCGTACATCGACATGCCTTTCAGTCAAGTATATTTTGCATTTCCACTTCATTGTTATTGTTTGATTTGTTTTCCATTCCCATTAATGCTTATTTATTCCTACATAGCAGTGCTACAAATGGGAAGTCAGAGACCATCACAACTGATGTCAATCTCAAGTAAATATCCCAGCCTGCCCGCAGCGCATGGTGACGGGGCTGTGCTTCCCTCCATACTAACTGGCGTTTGTAGCTTTAGTGCTCTGCCCTTTGGTGGTCCGGGGCGGGTGGATGGTTGAAGCTTTGGTGGGGGTGTCCTGCGCTTACTTGGTGGCCGGTATCTGTCGGGATGACACTAACTCAGAGTCTCCGTGCATGCTGGCAGTGGGGAGCATGCTCTACTAGAGAATCTGACGTGGATGTTTGAGTCTGTAGTGACAGATCCACTAGTGATGGGTAAGGCCTTGGGCAAGTTCCAGGCCGGGAGAGCAAGTTGAGACCCCAGCATCAGCTAGATAAGAAGAGCATTCTGAAGAGGTGTCTCACTGAATTGGAGATGTGCTCTCAGTATAAAGCTAGCGGCCTCCGATGTATCTGATGGCTCTTAACATAGAGAAAACTGTTCTTTTAGTGTTTTCTCATACTAACAGCTCCCTTCCGTGTGTTAATTTTAGTCAGTTCTTATCCTGCGCCCAAAGAAAGAAGCTTTTTGTCTGAATGGCAGATAATTTGCAGCTAGAAGTAACACATATCCTCTCTCATCGGGGTATTGATAGCGTTTGCAAAAGCCATTATCCTTATAGCTAAAGAGGCAGTCTGGTGTTCTTGCTACGTCTGAAAAATTATTTAGTTAGAAGTTTTAAGCGTTGAAGATAATTTGGGAAACGTACAGGGCGGAGGATCTGGAGATGAGAGTTATCAGAGAAGTAGCCACGGGTGGGGGGGATGCCTGGGTGGCTCAATTGGTTGAGCGTCTGGCTTCGGCTCAGGTCATGATCTCACAGTCCGTGAGTTCGAGCCCCACATTGGGCTCTGTGCTGATAGCTCGGAGTCTGCTCAGATTGTGTCTTCCTCTCTCTGACCCTCCCCCGTTCATGCTCTGTTTCTCTCTGTCTCAAAAATAAATAAACATTAAAAAAAATTTTTTTAAAAAGAAGTAGCCACAGGGATGTGATATCTTTTTCATCCTTGTGGTTGTTTTTCCTTTTTTTTTTCTGCCTGTGTCACTCACCTTTTCCCTATGGAGATGGGTCCCTGTCGGTGTCGGTGTCTCCTTGCCCGTAGACAAGGAAGTGGGATCACAGATCTGGCTAGTTTCTTATAGGAACCAAAGGTGACTGTTGCCCTTCATGCCTTTGGGAACCAAGATGCAGAACACTGTTATTTTCTGCCCCATCCATCATTTTTAAAATATGGAAGCAAAGTGCTTTTATTTTATTTATTTATTTTATTTTATTTGTTTTAAACGTTTATTTATTTTTGAGACAGACCAGCAGGGGAGGGGCAGAGAGAGAGGGAGACACGGAATCCAAAGCAGGCTCCAGGCTCTGAGCTGTCAGTGCAGAGCCTGATGTGGGGCTCGAACTCACAAACTGTGAGATCATGACCTGAGCCGAAGTCGCTCGCTTAACCTGCTGAACCACCCAGGCGCTGCAGAAGCAAGGTGCTTTTATAATTTAAGAAATAGATTTTTGACCCAAAATATCTTTCTCAGTGAGCCACAGCCTTTATTTATTTATTTGTTTTTTATGTATATTTTTTGAGGGTGTGAGAAAGAGCACACACACACAAGAGGGGCAGAGAGTGAAGGAGACAGAGGCGTTGAAGCAGGCTCTGTGCGAAGAGTGGAGAGCCCGACGTGGGGCTTGAACTCATGAGCTGAGTTCATGACCTGAGAGATCATGACCTGTCCCAAAGTTAGAGGCTTAACCGATTGAGCCACCCAGGTGCCCCGAGCCACAGCTTTTAACCTCAAAAAGTGAAATAGTTTCTTAATGACAGAGCTGAAAGCAGCAGCCAGCTACCTCCGTTGAGATACAAATGTTTTAAACACTATTTCTTGTTTGGGTTCTTTTATATAGTACTTGTCTCCCCAATGATGTCCTTTTAGCCATTTGTAGAATAATTAAACTGAAATCAAAGTTGAGCCCCCAATGAGATCGCGGACTTAGAAATAAAATTGTTCCTGCTGAAATTCTTCTCTCTAAAGGGTGTCCTCAAGTGAGTAGAAAAAGATTACTTGTAAGTGAGAGGTGACGAGGTATTTTGTATAAAGGAAACAGCTGGGAGATACTCTGAAAGAATGGAAACAAGGTGCTGAGTTTTGACCACGTGACATTAGTTCTAGTTTTCATCTTAACCCCTATGGAGCAGTTAGTTACCAAAAGTACTCTTGGCCAAAGACTTTAGGGAACAGTACTGTCACTGGTTTAAGTTGCCGATCTCCTGCGATTTTGCATTTGGTGATGGGAGCTTCTGTCTTTCCTCCTTCTGGGCATCCAGCTTTATTCAAAGTGGCTTTCTTTTCTTTGTGGTACGTGAAGAGAAGTTACATTTAGGTCAGCTATGTGTTCCTTGGGTCCAAAACCACCTTCTGATCGTGGCAGACGTCAAATTCCTCACGGGTTCTGGTGGGACGGGGCTGTTGTGTGCCTCTCATCGGTGAGGCGGGTCCTTGTTTTTCCCATATGGTTTAATATGACTCCGAGCTGCCCCAGAGGGTCGGGACCAGATTTCTTGAGCTCTTTTGATAGAATCTGACACAGATCTGGATAGATGTGTGCCCCATTTTTTAAATTCGTCTTTTCTCCAAATTAGTCTGTCAGCCATCCACCTCCGTACTTCATTTATTCGTTCAGCCAGCAAACCTTTGTAGGCCTGCTCACAGACCTTCATTACTGCAGTAGTTTTCACAAGAGAAAAGAGTCCTTTCTTAAGCCTACTGGGAGGTCAAGATGCAGAAGAGTTAAGTAACATCATCAGGCAGTGTGTGTTAATGTGTTAAATGTATGACATAAGTAATTATTATTATTTAGGAGGCAGTGACTTAGCAGATGTCTCTCATATATATATATTTTTTTGGTATAAATAAATGAGAGCAATCACTACGAGATGCAGTGGTCAAGGGAAGGTTGGGGCTTGTGCTGAATCTTGGAGGATGGGTATAATTTGGATAGTCCAGATTTTTTTTTGACATGGTTGAGAATGACTTGGAATAATCCAAAGTGTGTGCAGCTGGCTGGTTTGAGTGAAAAGTAGCAGGGCAAGCTGGAGAAGGATCTAGAACACCTTGAACTCAAGCCACATGGTTCTGTTTCTTTATTTTTAATATTTATTTGTTTTTGAGAGGTCACAAGTAGGGAAGGGACAGGGGGTGGGGGGGACAGAGGATTCCAAGCAGGCTCTGTGCTGACAGGCTGGCAGCAGTGAGCCCAAGGTGGGGCCCAAAGTCACGGACTGTGAGATCATGACCTGAGCTGAAGGTGGATATCCGCTCAACTGACTGAGCCACCCAGGTGCCCCCACATGGTTCTGTGTAGAAAAGGAAGCTTGGGCATCACCCTGTGATTTTGACTCCGCCAAAGCTTCGGATACGTATTTGGTAAAACAAAGGAAAGCTGCCGTTTGAGGTTGTGAAAGACTGGTTTTTGTCTGCTCTCAGTCCTACCGGTGGAAAAACCTAGAGGGAGGTCTCATGCCTTTAAGCATATTAAAAACACTGCTTATTGACTTTTACATTAAAAGCTTTAGAAACTTTTAGAAACTCAGGATCGAGTAGCTATATATGTTAGAATGTGACCTAGGGGAAGCACATGGTGACTTTGGCCTTGTCTTTGCTTGGGTTGCATTCTGCCTTAGCTCTTGGAAAAGAGACTTTGGTGAAAGTAGCAGAGAAGCACTTTGAAACATCAAATGAATCAGCTCAGCTAATCCAGGAGGTTTGGATTGCACGGAAAATGTATACCGGGAAATAACTGACCTTTAGAACAGCGCTGTCCAGTAGAACTTTCGGTAGTGAAGGAAATGTTCTATGTCTGTGCCATCTGATTGGGCAGTCATTAGCCATTCACAGCCCCTGAGCACTTGAAATGTGGGTTTTGTGACCAAGGAACTGAATTTTAGAATTTTAGTTAATTTCAAAAATTTAAATTTAAGGAACTGCATGTGGCAGGTGGCCAATGTATGTTGGACGGTACAGCTTTAGAATGTTTGTCCATATTAGTACTTACTTGAGAGTACTTAACTCTCAAGGCCGTGGTCAGGATTAAGGTGAAATATGAAGGAGTCAGAGTACTTAGCGGGCCTGGACCGTAGTATATATTCTATAGTATATAGTCCATAAATAGTCCCTTCTTTATGACATTCAAACTTAACCATGGTAAAAGATGAGATGTGCGTTAGAGGAATACGTGTAACGATAGGATACGTGTAACGATACAGGTGAAGTGCTTTGAAGATCTGCTGGTAATTACTTGCCTTCGCCCCCCATAGCGTCTTCTGGACCATGACAAGTTCACGTTACCTTAATCCTCAGGGAATCTGGTGGCCATCAGGGTAGCGGCTGTTCTGTTTGCTTAACTGGGAGAGTTCGGTTATCTGCAAGCTTCTCAGAGGGAAGGGGTGGTCTGTACTTTCACTCTGGCAGTAACATGAGAAGCAGAACCTTCAACTTGTCTGCTTTTTTTTCTTAGCTTGAAGGATGCCAATGATGTACCAATTCAGTGTGAAATCTCTCCTCTTATCTCCTATGCTGGAGAAGTAAGTCTGATTTTCCTTTTCTTCTTATTCTTTGAAAAGTAGGATTCTGATACTGTTTTTATTTATTTATTTTTAACTAAAAATGTTTATTGTTGAGAACGAGAGCATGTGCGCGAGTCGGGGAGGTGCAGAGAGAGAGGGGGACAGAGGATCTGAAGGGGGGCTCAAACTCAAGAACCGCGAGGTCATGACCTGACTTGAAGTCGGATGCTTAACCAGCTGAGCCGCCCAGGCGTCCCTGATTCTGATACTATTTTATGTTTAAGTGTTCTGCCCTGCTCATCCTGGGAATGAGAAAAGAGGTTGCATTTGTTCCAAATTCTTCTCTTTGAGAATTCCTGTTACGGCTTTGCGTCTGTCCCACAATGGAGTTAGTTGCCACAAACAGAATGTTTAATAGTCCATTTCATTTACACATTGAAATGCGGTGGTCTTTGAAAACAGTTGGCTTTTTTTTTAAGATAAGTTTTCCAGCTCTTTTGTTTTTTAATTGAAATATAGCTGACACCCAGTGTTGCATTGTGTTCAGGTGCACAGCTTGTGAGTCAGCAGGTCTGTACGTTCTGCTGTGCTCACAGGTGTAGCTGCCGTCTGTCACCATAGGGCACTACCGCCGTGCCCTTGGCTGTGCTCCCTCTGCTGGACCTTTCATCCCATGACCTACTTCTTCCATAGCTGGAAGCCTCCACCTGCCACTCCCCTTCACCCATTTTGCTCCCCCCCCCCAGCCCCCTCCCCTCTGGCCACTGTCAGATTGTTCTCTGGGTTTGGGGGCTATATCTGGCTTTTTAAAATGCAGTGCACCTTTTTCTCCCAAAGGGTGGTTTTGTTCGTATACTTGGTACTCTCACTTTCAGGACTGGGGGATTTAGGGGTTCCTACTCTTCTAATATGTGATATTTTTCCTGGAGACCCTTATCAGATTGCTTAGCTCCAGCATCAGAGACAGCCACATTGCTGAGAAAGTTGACTCTGTTGGTTGATGATGATAGGAAGAATGATTAACACCTTACTTACTTCAAGAATTATAATCAGAGTAATTTTCCTTTCATTGTTATTTGTTTTATGCTTCTGTAAATCGGTCAGTAAGCTCAGTTTAAAAAGTATACTAAGTAGATTTTTACCGACTTTTAAATTCTGCATCTCAACCCCACTTTTTGGCATCCATGCTTTAAATCTTTGGTATAGTCACGGCGTCCTGCATCGTATGACTAGCGCCTGCCGGTTTTCTGTGTTTCATTCCAACCCTTCTTTCAGGGAATAGAAAGTTACGTGGCAGATAAAGAATTCCACGCGCCTTTAATCATTGATGAGAACGGAGTCCATGAGCTGGTGAAGAACGGCCTGTGAACTGGAGACTAAGTTCCACCACAGTAAGAATAGCTTTTACTTTTGAGAGAGCAACTGTGAACCTCAGGGCCTCTCCTGGAATACTCACCCGTGAATATCCACGGGGTTTCCTTTCGCTTGTTGAACTCTTACAACTCCCGCGTGTTCCCCAGGATCCAGATGACTGAACTCCAGAAAGCATTTTTATGATTCTCAACTCACTGAAGGTCTTACTTCTATTTTTCAATTGTAGACTTTGTTTTCCGAGCCAAGGAAGACGTTGGCCAACCAGGAAATTTCCTACAGCTGGGGCATAGTCAGGGTGTTCAACATCACTGTACTTGGAGCTGGAAACATTTGTTTTTGAAGTTGTACATAGTAATAATATGGCCTCGTATGTGTCAAAAGCTTTCTACGGTACTAAAAGTGTGTTTTATTTTATCAGAAATTAAATTTTTTTAAGAAAATAATTGGACAGTCAAATAAACTTTTCTTCTGTCTCTGGAGTGGCATTTGTACCTTGAGGAAATTATTCTGCTAGAAAAACATGAAACTTGGGAGAAACTTGGCCATAAGGCAGAAAACCAAATTGGCAATTCCAGGAAATTGCAGCCTCGTGGTTTTTATTTATTTATTTATTTATTTATTTATTTATTTATTTGTTTATGAGTTTATGAGTTTATGAGTTTATTTATTTTGAGAGCAAGCGAGCAAGGGAGGGGCAGAGAGAAGGGGAGAGAGAGGATCCCAAGCAGGCTCCGGTATGTCAGCATAGAGCCTGACACGGGGCTCAGACTCAACGAGCCCATGAGATCGTGACCTGAGTGGAAAATCAAGAGTCCGATGCTTACGACTGAGCCGCCCAGGTATCCCCGCAGCAGCAGTTTTTAGATGAATGTTTGTCTTTGGACTTCATCCTCCTATCACTTTATAACAACGACTCTGAACCAGAGACGATGTGCTGCTTGGGAGGGCCTTCGGCAGTGTCACCACTGGGAGGGTGGGGGGGTGACACCGGCGAGGAGTGAGCGAGAGGGACCAGGGATGCCGCTAGACTCGCAGCGCACAGGGTGGCCTCCTGCACCCAAGGGTGATCTGGCCCATGATGTCAGTACTGTGAAGGCGGGGAAACCTTGTTTCACGTCATTGGTTTGTCCTCTTTTACCCACATATTTGGTAGCTCTCAGGAATTCAGAAGAACACGGTTCTGGTGTTTCCCCAGACGAGATAATCACTAGCGCCGTCTGTCACCATAGGGCACTATGTTTTTTTGTTTTTTGTTTTTTGTTTTTTTTTTGTTTTTCTTTCCATCTAGAGGATGAGCAAACAGAGGTGGGTCCTTAAGATATGGGGCATAGTTCAGTGGCCATTAGGAAGGGTTCTCGGGGCGCCTGGGTGGCTCAGTCGGTTAAGTGTCTGACTTTGGCTCGGGTCACCATCTCACAGTTCATGAGTTTGAGCCCCGCATTGGGCTCTGTGCTGGCAGCGTGGAGCCTGCTTCTGATTCGCTGTCTCCCTCTCTCTCTGCCCCTTCCCCCCACCTCGCTCTCTCTCTCTCACTCTGTTTCTCAAAAATAAACATTAAAAAAAAAAGGAAGCGTTCTCTAGGTCTAAGATGGAGTTTGCATGAAAATATTGAGCTCTAGAAATGCATTTTATAGAGCATTTAAGTCTTGACCAAAGCATAAAATTTAACATCTGGATAAATGAAAAATTCTAAAAATTAGGTCTAGAGAAGAAATTAGTAAATTTTATCTTTTACTGACAAGTGGTCACAAGATGGAATATTATAGGTGGGGCTTTTCTCTAAAAGGAGAAATTTTAAGAATTACTTTTTTAATTTTTTTTTTTTTTTAACGTTTATTTATTTTGGGGACAGAGAGAGACAGAGCATGAACGGGGGAGGGGCAGAGAAAGAGGGAGACACAGAATCGGAAACAGGCTCCAGGCTCCGAGCCATCAGCCCAGAGCCCGACATGGGGCTCGAACTCACGGACCGCGAGATCGTGACCTGGCTGAAGTCGGACGCTTAACCGACTGCGCCACCCAGGCGCCCCAAGAATTACTTTTTTAAAGAAAGTATGTAATACATATTTTTTTAATGTTTATTTATTTTTGAGAAAGAGACCGTGAGTAAGGGAGGGGCAGAGACAGAGGGAGACAAGAATCTGAAGCAGGCTCCAGGCTCTGAGCTGTCAGCACAGAGCCCGATGCAGGGCTCGAACTCACAAACTGTGAGATCGTGACCTGAGCCGAAGTCGGACGCTTAACCGACTGAGCCAACCCAGGTGCCCTATAAAGTATGTGATATTTATATCTATCTAAATTTATTTTTTGTGCTAAGGTCTAGATAGTGTGTCCAGCATATTTTCTCTTTCCTTTCAATAATAGCCCAGTTTTGCTATTGTTATCCATTCCGTTTCTCAGATTTGTGAGGTTTGAGTTCTCCGTCAGAACGAGCTCCGAGTGGATTGTGAGGACAGAACTGCTCAGTGTTAGCCCCTGAATGGTACGCTTCGTTTCCTTTTTCCTGGACCTTCATCTGTGGTTTCCTCTCTCCCCATCTTTAGGCTCCTATGGCTAATTTCAGGAAGGGGAGGATGGGCAGGATGGGGGCAGTGGTGTTACTGGAGAGGAGCGGCGGCTGAGGGACACTGGGTGCAGTGAGAGCAAAGGGTCTGGGAGCCACTGAGCTGTGACGTTACGAGGTGGCTGCATTATACACCTTTACAAGTCCTTGGTAAATAATTGTTCTAATTCAGAAAATACAGAATTGGGTAAAATGGTTATAAAAACATGAACTAGACTCATTTGGCAACAGTGTGGTAGAATTTACATGAGAGTTAATAATCACTTTGAGTGTCATTGAAATCACCCTTGCAAGTATGTTAATAACTTTACTGATAGTCACAAATGAACATATAAGCCAAATAGGCTGTGTTATTTGAATATTTGATTTTTGTTCCTCAATTTCCCTCTTGCTTCTTGAAATTGATGCAGTTTTGGTACCTAAAAAGGAATTACTAGGGATATCTACAGAAAGATGAACAAAAATAATTTTATGTTCAATCTAGCCCTTCTTTTCCCCAGTTTGAATTGTTATCGGCAACAACGTGGGTTCATTGCTAACCGCAGCTTACTATCTGCAGTGTTTCCTCTTGGTGATTCATCGCGGCACAGTCAGATCTCAGGTATCTAGGTAAAACGCGGCGAGGACAAACACATAATCCAAGCGAGTGACTGAAACACAAGCCATTCAGTTGACTTGGAAGTGTGGTTTCCTACTAGACGAGACTGATGCTTTTGCGGTTCATGGCCCTCCAGAGAGCCCCAGTTTGGGAAAGGCCTGCTGGGAAGTGATGGAGTGAGTCAGCCAATGAGGGCTGAGTGCCTGTCACATGCCCAGCACTCCCTGGGATAAAAGCACAGAGCCCCCTCCTTGCACGGCTTGTGTTCTGGTTCAGGGGATAAAAGTAACCCCCTTCAATAATGCAAGGATGATTTAGTACTAAAATGCAAGGAAGCAAGGTCAGTGGGAGGTGAACAAGGGTCATCGTTATGGACTGGAGTTTGGTACGGCAGAACTTCTCCACGACAAACCCTGTTATCTTGAGAGAGGGGATGTTAGGGTCAGAAGTTTCTGTTCCAACAAGAAGACATACCTTAATAGTTCTACCATGTCTTATGAAAAACCAGTGAGGTTTTTACTCATCAGAACCATGTTTCGCTCATAGTAAGCTCTCAAATAATTTGGCTCTGATTCTATTGGATTTATTTGCCTTAAAGTCAAACGTGTATTGTGATTCAGATATGGATTATTTTTTTTTAATTTTTTTTTTTGGGGGGGGACAGAGACAGAGCATGAACGGGGGAGGGGCAGAGAGAAAGGGAGACACAGAATTGGAAACAGGCTCCAGGCTCCGAGCCATCAGGCCAGAGCCTGACGCAGGGCTCGAACTCACGGACCGCGAGATCGTGACCTGGCTGAAGTCGGACGCTTAACCGACTGCGCCACCCAGGCGCCCCCAGATATGGATTATTAATGGGAGTTGGTGATTGTGGGGAGGAGTTACTTAGCCGCATCCAGTTGCCAGGTGCTGTCCAAGTTGTAGGGTTAATGAGCAGACCTGTAACGGTGATTTTTCCAAGTGTGGTCCCCTGACCGGGTACTTCATTGTCACCTGGAAACTTGTTAGAAACACATGTTCTCAGAATCACTCCGTTATGCATTCGTGGGTGGGGCCTAGAAACTTCTATTCTGACACGCCCTCCAGGTGATTCCGATGTATCCCAAAGTTTGGGAACCGTTGCTCTAAGAAGGCTAACCAAAAGGTCAGGGGCAGTACCAAAAAGAACATACCCTAGGGGAAGCAGGCCCGTGTGTGTAGAGCAAGAATAGGGGAAGCCAGAAAGCAAATAGATCTGGCTTAGGTGAGCTTCAGGGTTTCAGAGTTTCAGGGGTGCCTAGGTGGCTCAGTCAGTTGAGCGTCTGGCTCTTGATTTTGGCCCCATTCACGATGTCACAATCGTGGGATGGCGTCCACATTGGGCTCACACTGATTGTGGAACCTGCTTGAGATTCTCTCTCCCTCTTCTCCTCTACCCCGCTCGCTCACCCTCTCTAAAATAAAAAATAAATAAAAATAGGAGTTTAGTCTGAATGAGAAATAAAAAGTAAAAATATGGTAAGGTGATGGCATCATGGGTGGGTTTTTCCTCTGTATTTCATAAATTTTTGGATGATGCATTCTTAGTAATTTTATGATAAAAAGTTTTTATCCTTTATAAAGTCTCAAAGGATGAATAAACCAAGGGTATTCACATTGACCAGTTAGGTGCTTCTGTGAGAGAACTCAGAGGTAACATTGGCTGTGATGAGGTCCGCAGAGTGTAGACGTACCTTCAGATAACGGAGTGTGGACAGTGCACCATTGGAGTGTAAGGCACCGTGGTCTTTGTATGCTGTTATCTGTGACCTTGGCCATTACTTGGAGCTTCCTCATTTGCGATGCATGATAATGTCTTAATTTGGAGGGATGTGTGAAGCAAATGTCTGGTACGAAAGCCTTTCTGCGAGGCTGAACAGGAGTCCTCTGGTGGAATATATGAATTCAGTATCTGCTTACTCCCTCTTAAAGATGAGAGGCTAAGAGGCTTGCCAGAAGCTCAGTGAGTCAGTGGTGACACCAAATATGTTTATATAGACATAGTGTTTTCAAACTTCTGAACCGAGTTAGAAGACAACGTAAGAACAGAAAGTCTATTATTATAGTTGTGTGACTCACTGTTTCCACATCAGCTCTCTCATTTCTATCTCAGTAATTCTACTTCTCAGAAAGTGTTCCTTCTTAGATTTTTTTCTAGTGGGCACATTTTTTTGTTTTGTTTAGTTTTGTTGTACAGAATGATGTGTAGAACTCGTACATATTCTATACAGCAAAATATAGACTAACGTAGGTGATGTGTATGAGATCGAAATGGGACTTTAGATAAATTTCCTTTTAAAGCTTAAAATTTCTCCTAATTTATGTACTTCTAAGAGGTCTGAAATTTGACAAAGAGATTATTACTATCATTTTTTAAAATTTTTACTGAAATTCTAGTTAGTTAACATACAGTGCGATATTGGTTTCAGGAGGAGAATTCAGTGATTCATCACTTACATGTGATACCCGGTGCTCATCACAAGTGCCCTCCTTAGTACCCATCACCCGTTTAGCTCATCCCCCACCCACCTTCCCTTCAGCAATGCTCAGTTTGTTCTCTGTATTTAAGAGTCTCGTAGGGTTTGTTTCCCTCTGTCTTCTTCTTTTTCCCTTTCCCATGTGTTCATCTGTTTTTTTGTTAAATTCCACATATGAGTGAAATCATATGATCTTTGTCTTTCTCTGACTCACTTATTTTCCTTAGCATAATACACTCTAGCTCCATCCACGTTGTTGCAAATGGCAAGATTTCATTCCTTTTGATGGCTGAGTTATATTCCATTTGTGTGTGTGTGTGTGTGTGTGTGTGTGTGTGTGTGTGTGTGTGTACATACACATACGTACCATGCCTTCTTTATCCATTCATCAGTTGACGGACATTTGGGCTCTCTCCATAGTTTGGCTATTGTTGATAGTGTGGCTATAAACATTGGGTTGCATGTACCGCTTCGAATCTGTATTTTTATATTTTTTGGGTAAATATCTAGTAGTGCAATAGCTAGATCATAGGGTAATTATACTTTTAACTTTTTGAGGGACCTCCATATTGTTTTCTGGTGTGGCTGCACCAGTTTTCATTCCAACAATGCAAGAAGGTTTCCTTTTCTCTGCATCCTCGCCAACACCTGTTGTTTCTGGTGTTGTTAATTTTAGCCATTCTTAGAGGTGTGAGGCGGTATCTCATCATGGTTTTGATTTGTCTTTCCCTGATGATGAGTGATGTTGAACATTTTTTTCATGTGTCTGTTAGCCATCTGGATGTCTTCTTTGGAAAAGTGTCTATTCATATCTTCTGCCCATTTCTTCACTGGATTCATTGTTTTTTGGGTGATGAGTTTGATAAGTTCTTTATAGATTTTGGATGTTAACCCTTTACTTGAGATGTCACTTGCAAATATCTTCTCACATTCCACAGGCTGCCTTTTAGTTTTGTTGATTGTTTCCTTCAGTGTGCAAAAGCTTTTATCTTGGTGAAGTCCCAATAGTTCATTTTTGCTTTTGTTTCCCTTGCCTCTGGAGATGTGTCTAGTAAGTTGCTATGGCTGAGGTCACAGAGATTACTGCCTGTGTTCTCCTCTAGGATTTTGATGATTTCCTGTCTCACATTTAGGACTTTGATCCATTTTGAATTTATTTTTATGTATGGTATAAGAAAGTGGTCCAGTTTCATTCTTGTACATGTTGCTGTCCAGTTTTCCCAACACCATTTGAAGAGACTGTCTCTTTTCCATTGGGTGTTCTTTCTTGCTTTGTCAAAGATTAGTCGACCATATAGTTGTGGGTCCATTTCTGGGTTTTGTATTCTGTTCCATTGATCTATGTGTCTGTGGTTGTGCCAGTATCATATTGTCTGATGATTACAGCTTTGTAATGCAGCTTGAAATCCGTAATTGTGATGCCCCCAGCTTTGCTTTTCTTTTTCAGGATTGCTTTGGCTATTTGGGGTCTTTTGTGGTTCCATACAAATTTTAGGATTGTTTGTTCTCACTCTGTGAAAGATGTTGGTGGTATTTTGATGGGGATTGTGACAAAGACATTAAATCTCCTGAACATAACATAGTGAGTATCAAGTAAAGATAACCATGGCTAATACCTTACGATGGCACTTAACCGTGTGCTGGGCATTGGCTTGAAGCACTTTATCTACATTGTCTCATTGAATCCTTACTACTTTCCTATGAAGTGTGAACTTCTATTGTCCAGTCCATAAACTAGTAAGAAGCAGGGCTGGAAATTGAACCCAGTGTCTGAATCCAGAGACTTACTCTTTTTCATTTTTTTTTTTATTTAAAAATTTTAAATATACACAATAGTAGAGAACAGAATAACAGCCCTCTGTTACTTAGTTTCTAACAATGAACTTTGGCTAATCCTGTTTCATTTAATTCCCACCTCCAATGCCCCCATGGAATTATTTCATAATCAGTTCAACGTGTTGGATGTAATACTGCAGTATACATCTAAGAGCTAGATGTGTGTGTGTGTGTGTGTGTGTGTGTGTGTGTGTGTGTCCACACAACTTAAAAACCTTAATAATTAATAATGATTCCTTTTGTCATCTGCCATGCATTGAATGTTTGTGGTCCCCCCACCCCCGCCCCCAGTTCCTATGTTGAATGCTAACCCAATGTGATAATATTAGGAGGTGGGTTGGGAGGTGATTAGGTCACGAAGGTGGAGTCCTCATAAATAGAATCAGTGTCCTTATAAAAGAGACCCCGAGAGTTCCCTTACCACTTCCACCTTTGGAGGATATGGCAAGATGACCACCATCCATCTGTGAATCAAGAAGCAGAAACTCACCAGACACCAAATCTTCCAGTGCCGTGATCTTGGACTTTCCAGCCTCCAGTACCGTGTGAAATAAAGTTCTGTTTTGAAGTCCCTCAGTCTGTGACATTTTTGTTATATCAGCCTGAATGGATGAAGATGTCATCTAATATGATCCCACGAGTGTTCAAATGTCCCCAAGTATCACATAAATGCCTTTTTAGTATTGATTTATTTGGATCAGGGTTTAAAGTCCACTTAACTGCTTTTGTGATGTTTCTTACATGGTTTTAACTTGTGCATATCCTTTTTTTTTTTTTTTAATATTTATTTCTTTGGAAAAAACTGGTAATTTTTCCAGTCTTGTAGATTTTGGATTTCATTTCCATGTTAACATTTTCCTCTATCTTCCATATTTCTTGAAAACTAGTTGTGTCTGAGACTTGATCAGATTCAGATTCATTTTTTTTCCCCATAAAAAACACTTTCTAGATGGTTCTGTGTATTTCCTATTGAATCTCACTAGAAGGCGTGTGTCTGTGATGTGAAGATTGGCATTTTTTTTTTTAATTAAAAAAATGTTTATTTGAGAGAGAGAGAGTGAGAAAGTGCAGACGTGAGTTGGGGAGGGGCAGAGAGAGAAGGAAAGAGAGAATCCCAAGCAGGCTCCCTGCTGACAGTCCCACATGGGGTTTGAATCCACAAACCACCATGAGATCATGAGCTGAGCTGAGGTAGAGTTGGGACGCTTAAACGACTGGGCCACCCAGGCACCCCTAATTAGCTTTCTTAAGGATTGTTTGTTCTGCCTCTGTAGGTATTGTCAGCCCGATCCCAGCCATTATAAAGCCCCCTCCAACCTTTCATCTAATGTCTTAGCAGCTACTGAGTCTTGTTTCCAAGATCCATTATTTCATTAGGGGCTGAAAAATGAGATTTTCCTACCACTTCTTTTGTACTGATTAGCAAGAATTCTTTATAAAGAAACATTTCCATCAATTGTTTGTTTACCTAGTACAGCAAAAACAGTATAAATCCTTGAATCTTTAAAAAAAAAATTTTTTTTAATGTTTATTTATTTTTGAGACAGAGACAGAGCATGAACAGGGGAGGGTCAGAGAGAGAGGGAGACACAGAATCTGAAACAGGCTCTGGGCTCCAAGCTGTCAGCACAGAGCCCAATGCGGGGCTCGAACCCACGGACCATGAGATCATGACCTGGGCTGAAGTTGGACGCTCAACCGACTGAGCCACCCAGGCGCCCCATAAATCCTTGAATCTTTACCAGTTTCCAGAATAGTGAGCTCTGCCCCAGCTCTCTCCAGAGGTGGCCAGTGAAGCCCTCCCTAATCCTGAATATTATTATGAACTCAGTGATTTTTGATGGTTGATGTGTTTCCATGCATTACAGTCATTATTAGTTTGGGCCAGTGAGCCCTTTGAATTGGCTCCTGTGTCCTGACATAACTCCAGTATTTTTTTGTAGCTTCTTTATGTTTCAGGATCAACTTAAACATTTCCAGCCCTACTCTAGACAGATACTTGGTTTTTTTGAATACCGATTTAGATGTTTTATAAAATACATTTATGAACTAATTTATTGTGACACATTTTACTTTTCTGACTTTAGGGGAAACCTTGCAATGAAAATTTAGATTTGTAAATCCAAATTTACTTGTGAAATCAAGCCTACACTCTTGGACTGAAGGACTGAGACTACATTCTAGAAAGATCCAGTCTGCTCTGGGATGAGAGTGTAAATAATGACTGTAGTTAGGGGATGTGCCAGGCATCAGTTTCTAGGAACTGTGGTCCTCACACTCCTGTCTCTGTGCTCCCAGCGTCTGTGACTCAACCTCATGCAAGTTAAGTGTGGATGATTCTTACACACGCCACAGGGGTCACCTTTAAGTGAGAGAAGTACTCAGTGGTGCCCGCACTGGAAAGAGTCCAACTTGCCAAAGGAAGCCATTTCTCCAAGAAGCTTTGGGTCCTTTTAATAGGATATGGTATTTAGATACTATAACGTGGGCACTAGGAATATTTATTGCCAGAGGTTTTAGGCCTTTTTACAGGACCAAGCTAAAAAATATATTAAACGGTTTTTTTTTTTTTTTTAGAGGGAGAGAGCATGAATAGGAGAGAGGGGCAGAGAGAGAGAGAGAGAGAGAGAGAGAGAATCTTCAGCAGGCTCCACACTTAACGTGGAGCCTGACAGGCTTGATCTCTACCATGAGACCATGTCCTGAGCCAAAATCAAGAGTTGGACACTTAACCAACTGAGCCACCCAGGTGCCCCATTTTGTTTTGAAAAAAAAACCAACAACAAAAAAACAAAAACGACATCAGTATAAACTGATAATTCCAATTTTTAAAAATAAGGTACTACTTTGATTTTGTTTGTGTCTCTTTTAAGCTGAAAATCTTGGTTCCTAACAATGTAATTATTTATTTTAAAAATATTACTGTGATGGTTAATTTTGTGTGTCAACTTGGCTGGGCCATGGTGCCCAGATATTTGGTCAAATGTTATTCTGGATGTTTCTCTGAGGGTGTTTTGGATAACTAACATTTAAATTGTTTGACTTAGAATAAAACAGATTGGCCTTCACTATGTAGGTGGGCCTTATCAAATCAGTTGAAGGCCTTAGCAGAACAAAGACTGACCTTTCCCGGGCGAGAAGGATTTCTCTTAGCTGATGGCCTTTGAACTTGAATTGCAACACTGGCTCTTCCCTGAATGTTCAGCCTGCCAGCCTACCCTGCAGATTTTTGACTTAAATTCCATGAGCTAATTCCTTAAAATAAATTTATCTCTATATACTCACATCCTGTTGGTTCTGTTTCTCTGGAGTTTAAGGGAAACTTATTGTAACTTCCACTTCTCACGAAGACAGAATAAACAGAGGCTGGATTTGCCCCTCCCAACTGATAAACCAGAAAAAAATAAATGAAACAATGGCACAAAAGACATTGGACATAAGGCAATGAAAGTCTGTGATCCCTGGAAGACAGGGCACAAATGGAACAAGCCCTATGGTTGTCCCAACTTGCTGCCTGGAGAGAACTTTCAGGCCATACCATAACACAGAGGAACCAGGAAATATCTGGCAGTCTCCCTGCGTTGAGAGGATGGAGGTAGGAGCTTGGGGAAGCCAACATGGCTTAGAGGTCATAGGGTAGCATACTAGAGAACAGAGAGGGTGCGCAGAGAAAAGGCTGGAGATCTGCAAAAGCACCCCTTTGAATATTCAGTTGAGTGTGATCAGCATACGTGTGTGGAAAGAAACTATTTGATTCCACATATAAGTGAAATCATGCGGCATTTGTCTTTTTCTGTCTGAATTGTTGAATCACTATATTGTGCACCTAAAAATGGGATATTGTCTATCAACTGTACTTCAATAAGAAAAAAGTTTTTTAATGGTAAAAAACAAAACACTTGAGGCTGAGGAAAAACCGTTTGAAAAAAATAGAACAGCATGTGGAGTGGAAAGCCTCGTAATTCACAGGGTGTTGGGTAGAGTACTAAGAAAGGGCCTACCTAGATTAAATGCGGTTCCTGTCCAACCTAACAAAGCTTAAAAGCAAGACCTGAAAGGATCGAACTTCCTGTGTAATGGTGTCTGCATTATTATTATTATTTTTAAATTGCTGAAAACAGCCCCCTTAATTTTTTTACAGTTTCTGGGGATTAGGAATCCATGGAATGGCTTAGCTGGATGGTTCTGGCCCAGGTTCTCATGAGGTTGCAGTCAGTCAGCCAAAGTGTCAGTCATTTGTAGGCTTGACTAGGGCTGGAGAATCTGATGCTAAACTCACTCATTTGGCTGTTGGCAAAAGGCCTTATTAGTTCATTTGCCATGTGGGCCTCTGCATAGGGCAGCTCATGACATGGAAGCTGGATTTTCTCAGCGTGAGTGACCCAAGCGAGAGAGAGAGCAAGCAAGATAGAAGCCACCGTGTCTTTTATAAGCTAATGTGTCAGAAGTGATATAGCAACTCTTCTACATTATTGTATTGGTCAACTCAAGAGAAGCAGAGGTAATTGGGCTGATCATCTTAAAGGCTGGCTACCACAAACATAGGTATAAAAGTCTTTACAAATTTTTAGCAAGTCAAATCCAGTGATCTATAAAATGGATGACGTACCACAACAAAGTGGAGTTTATCCTAGAATTGCATGGTTGACTTAACATTTGAAAATTAATCCGTGTAGAAGGAGAGCTAAGGAGTTTCCCAGACAAAAAGAAACTAAAGGAGTTTGTGACCACTAAACCAGCCCTGCAAGAAATTTTAAGGGGGACTCTGAGTGGAGGAAAAGAGAAAAGACTAAAACAACAAAGACTACAAAGGACCAGAGAACATCATCAGAAACACCAATTATACAGGTAATACAATGGCGCTAAATTCATATCTTTCAATAATCACTGAATGTAAATGGACTAAATGCTCCAATCAAAAGACATAGGGTATCAGAATGGATTAAAAAAGAGAGAGAGATCCATCTATATGCTGCCCACAAGAGACTTATTTGAGACCTAAAGACACCTGCAGATTGAAAGTGAGGGGATGGAGAACTATCTGTCATACTAATGGATGTCAAAAGGAAGCTGCTGTAGCTATACTTACATTAGACAAACTAGATTTTAAATGTTATTTTTTTTTCAGTGTTAGAGAAAGAGACAGAGCATGAGCGAGGGAGGGGCAAAGAGAGAGAGGGAAACACAGAATCTGAAGCAGGCTCCAGGCTCTGAGCTGTCAGTATAGAGCCTGACGTGGGGCTTGAACTCACCAACTCATGAGATCATGACCTGAGCCAAAGCCAGATGCTTAACCAACTGAACCACCCAGGCGGCCCATCAGTAAAACTAGATTTTAAAATAAAGACTGTGGGGCATCTGGGTGGCTCAGTCAGTTAAGTGTCCAACTCTTGATTTCTGCTCAGGTTTTGGTCTCACAGTTTATGAACTTGAGCCCTGCATCTGGCTCTGCACTGAAAGCATGGAGCCTGCTTTGGATTCTCCCTCTCCCTCTCTCTCTGTCCTTCCCCCTCCCCACTCTCTCTCTCTTAAAATAAATAAATAAATAAAAAAGGACTGCAGCAAGAGATGAAGAAGGGCATTTTATCATAATTAAGGGGTCTATCATCCATCAAGATATAACAATTGTAAATATTTATGCCCCCAACTTGGAGGCACCCAAATATATAAATCAATAACAAACATAACTCATTTATAATAATACCATAATAGTAGGAGACTTTAATACCCAATTTACAGAAATGGACAGATCAGCTAAGCAGAAAATCAACAAGGAAACAATGACTTTGAATGACACACTGGACTAGATGGACTTAACAGATATATTCAGAACATTTCATTCTAAAGCAGCAGAATACACATTCTTCTTGAGTGCACATAGAACATTCTCCAGAACAGATCACATACTGGGTCACAAATCAGCCCTCAACAGGTACAAAAATATGGAGATTATAGCATGCATATTTTCAGATCACAACGCTATGAAACTTGAAATCAACCATAAGAAAAATTTTGGAAAACCCTCAAATACATGAAAGAATGTCCTACTAAAGAATGAATGGATTAACCCAGGAATTAAAGAAGAAATGAAAAAAAAATACATGGAAACAAATGAAAATGTGACAGTCCAAAACCTATGGATTGCAGCAAAGGCAGTCCTAAGAGGAAAGTACATTGCAATTCAGGCCTATTTCAAGAAGCAAGAAAGGTCCCAAATATACAACCTAACCTTACACCTGAAGGAGCTAGAAAAGGAGCAGCAAATAAAGCCCAAAGCCAGCAGAAGAAGGGAAATAATAAAAATTGCAGCAGAAATAAACGATATAGAAACGAACAAAAAAATCCCAGTAGAACAGAACAATGAAATTAAATGCTGGTTCTTTGGAAGAATAAACAAAATTGATAAAATCCTACCCAGACTTATCAAAAAGAAGAGAGGAACCAAATAGATAAAAACACGAATGGAAGGGGAGAGGTCACAACCAACACCACAGAAATACAAACAATTATGAGAGTATTATGAAAAATTATATGCTACAAAATGAGCAATCTGGAAGAAATGGACAAATTCCTAGAAACTCACACACTACCAAACCTAAAACAGGAAGAACTGGAAAATTTGAACATACCCATAACCAGCAAAGAAGTTGAGTCAGTAATCAAAAATCTCCCAACAAACAAAAGTCCTGGGCCAGATGATTTCCCAAGAGAATTCTATCAGACATTTAAAGAAGAGTTAATACCTATTCTTCTCAAACTGTTCCAAAAAATAGAAATGGAAGGAAAACTTCCAAACTGGTTCTATGAAGCCAGCATTAACTGGATTCCAAAACTAAAGACCCCACTAAAATGGAGAATTACAAGCCAACATCCCTAATGAAACTGGATGCAAAAATTCTCAACAAGATACTAGCAAATCGAATTCAACAGTGCATTAAAAGAATTATTCACATGATCAAGTGGGTTACAGGGCTGGTTCAATATCCACAAATCAACAAATGTGGTATACCACATTAATAAAATAAAGGTTAAGCATATGATCTGTCAATAGATGCAGAAAAATCATTTGACAAAATACAGCATCCATTCTTGATAAAAACAAAACAAAACAAAAAACCCTCAAGAAAGTAGAGGAACATTCCTCAACATCATCATAAAGGCCATATAGAAAGACCCACAGCTAATATCCTCAATGGGGAAAAACTCAGAGCTTTCCCCCAAGGTCAGAACACGACAGAGATGTTCACTCTCACCACTGTTGTTCAGAATAGTACTGGAAGTCCTAGTGTCAGCAATCAGACAACACAAAGAAATGAAAGGCATCCAAATTGGCAAGGAAGATGTCAAACTTTCACCCTTCGAAGATGAAATGATACTCTACATGGAAAACCCAAAAGGCTCCACCAAAAAACTTCTAGAACTGATATATGAATTCAGCAAAGTCTCAGGATATCTGTGGCATTTCTATACACCAGTAATAAAGCAGCAGAGAGAAGAATCAAGGAATCGATCCTACTTACAATAGCACCCAAAACTATAAGACATCTAGGAATAAACCTAACCAAAGAGATAAAAGAAAGCTATAGAAAGCTTATAAAAGAAATTGAAGAAGACACAAAGAAATGGAAAAACATTCCATGCTCATGGATTGGAAGAACAAATATTGTTAAAATATTTAAATGACAAATAACACCAGCATTGTTGACAGGGCTAGAAAAATCAGTCTAAAATTTGTATGGAACCAGAAAAGACACCACATAGCCAAATCAATCCTGAAAAAAACAAAGCTGGAGGCATCACAATTCCGGACTTCAAGCTGTATTATTACAAAGCTGTAATCATCAAGACTGGCACAAAAACAGACATAGATTAATGGAGCAGATTAGAAAACCCAGAAATGGTCCCACAGACGTATGGGCAACTAATCTTTGACAAAGCAAGAAAGAATATCCAATGGAAAAAAGATAGCCTATTCAGCAAATGGTGCTGGGAAAACTGGACCACTTTCTTACACCATACATGAAAATAAACTCAAAATGAATGAAAGACCTAAATGTAAGACAGGAAGCTGTCAAAATACTAGAGGAGAAAACAGGCAACAACCTCTTTGACCTAGGCCACAGCAACTTCTTACTTGACATGTTTCCAGAGGCAAGGGAAATAAAAGCAAAAATGGACTATTGGGACCTGATCAAGATAAAAAGCTTCTGCACAGTGAAGGAAACAGTCAGTAAAACTGGTGGAATGGGAGAAGATATTTGCAAATGACATATCAGACAAAGGGTTAGTATCTAAAATCTATAAAAAACTTATCAAACTCAGCACCCCCCAAAAAAAAACCAAATAATCCAGTGAAGAAATGGGCAAAAGACACGAATAGACACTTTTCCAAAGAAGACATCCAGATGGCTAACAGACACATGAAAAGATCTATAGGTTCAACTTAATCCCAATTAATATCCATCCTGGCAGCCTTTAATCTACTTTTTTTTTTTTGCAGAAATTAACAATATTCTAAAGTGCATATGGAAATGTAAAGCTTCAACGACTTTGAAGAATAACAAAGATGGAGAACTTGTGCCTGATTTTAAGACTTATTATAAAGCTACAGTAATCAAGATAGTATGGTAATAATGACAAGTAGACAAATAGATCAATAAGAGAATAGAGTCTAGAAATAGACCCTCACGTAGATAGTCAAAAGAGTTTCAACAAGGTGCTGAGGCATTTCAGTGGAGAAAGAATAGTCTTTTTAACAAATTATTCTGGATAATTTGATCCAGGATAATTTGATATCCTGGATATCAATTAGATATCCATAGGCAAAAAAAGTAAACTTGTATCTATTCTTTGTCCTACACGTAAAAATTAACTCAAAATGGATCATAGACCTAAATGTAACACCTAAAACTATAAAACTTCTAGAAGAAAACAGGTGAACGTCTTGTGACCTGTGGTTAGACCAAAATGTCTTATATAGCACCGAAGTATAATCCATAGAAGAAAACACCAAAAATGTATTAAAACCAAGAACTTCTGTTCATTGCCAGGCAGTTAAGAGCATGAAAAGATAAGCCATAGGCTGTTAGAGAATGTTTGCAAATCACATATCTGGTAAACAACTTGTTTCCAGAATACATAAAGAACTCTCAAAACTCAATAAAAAGAAAACAACCTATTTTTTAAAATGGACAGTTAGAGCAGATACATCACAAAGGAAGATGTATTGAAGGTATATTGATAGCAGAAAAGTCCATGAAAAGATGCTGAGCATCATTAAGTTATTATGGGAATGGAAATGAAAACCGAACAATGAGGCACCAGGTCACATCTAATAGAATTAAAAGAACTGACCACAGCAAAAGTTGGCAGGGATGTGGAACTATTATATGTTGACTGGTGCCAGTATGAAATGGTGCCGCCATGATGAAAAATAGTTTAGAAGGTTCTTCAAAAGTTACACATAAATCGACCATGTTGCCTAGCAATAATGTTGGAAGCAAGAAGTCAGACATGGGGTGCATGGATGGCTCAGTCGGTTAAGCCTCCGACCTTGGCTCGGGTCATGATCTCACAGTTTGTGAGTTCTAGCCCTGCGTCAGGCTCTGTGCTGACAGCTTGGAGCCTGGAGCCTGCTTCAGATTGTGTGTGTCTCCCTCTCTCTCTGCCCCTCCCCTGCTCGTGCTCTGTCTCTCGCTCTGAAAAATAAACATTAAAATTTTTTTTAAGTAATAAAAAAAAGTCAGACACAAAGGTGCACACTATACTATTCCATTTATATATGATGATCAAGAATTAGCAAAAGGAGTCTGCTGAAAAAGGTCAGAATAGTAATATCTACAGAAGGGATATCTACTGAGTTACGGAGCTTGGTGAGTGCTGGAAATACTCTACATTTTGATGAGTGGTGGTTACAGATGTGCATGTATTTGTTAAAATTTAAGCTGAATGCTTAAGATTTGTTCATTTTTTTAAAAAAAAATGTTTATTTTGAGAGAGAGCGAGTGAATGGGGGAGTGGCAAAGAGAGAAGAGTGAGAGAATCCAAGCAGGATCTGCACTATCTGCGCAGAGCCCGACATGGGGCTCAAACTCAGGAACGTTAAGATAATGGTCTGAGCCGAAATCAAGAGTCAGATGCTTAATTGACTGAGCCACCCAGGCGCCCCTTACTTTTGAAATTATGCCTCAGAAGAAAAATAGGGACTTTGCTCTCCTGTGTATTTTGAAGTTTTAAAACACACTTAAAAACAATCCAGTGATCAAAGAGAAAGTTTAAACAACTTAGCTACAATTCCATAATTCCATAACTTTAGTGGATGGCCCAGTAGGGGTTAAAATCCCAAGTCAAGGGGCGCCTGGGTGGCGCAGTCGGTTAAGCGTCCGACTTCAGCCAGGTCACGATCTCGAGGTCCGTGAGTTCGAGCCCCGCGTCAGGCTCTGGGCTGATGGCTCAGAGCCTGGAGCCTGTTTCCAATTCTGTGTCTCCCTCTCTCTCTGCCCCTCCCCCATTCATGCTCTGTCTCTCTCTGTCCCAAAAATAAATAAACGTTAAAAAAAAAAAAAATCCCAAGTCAATCTGACTCTAAAAATCTGTGCTTTTAATTACTCTGTTGTCTGCCTCCTCGTACCCCTCCTCCTGAGCCCAACATCATTCTGAAAAATGCTGGATCCACCAAGCACAGATTTTGAAAGAGAAAGGGAAAGAAATAGTTGTGTGTTGCTCTCAAGGTCGAGGGGGAATGGAAACTGAAGCAGGCAGAGCTTCAAGTGAAAGGCAACTTGGTAGGAGATTGGTTTGGTCTGCAGTCTCAAAGCAGGGAGGGTCATAAGCACCCCAAGAGAGAGACCAGATGATGTCGGCTCCAGATGGCTGCCACGAGCGCCATGCTCAGGTTACTGTGAAGTAAGGGGAATCACGACAAGGTTATGCAACACCAGCCCCCAGTCAGTTACTGTTCATGAGCCTTTGCTACATTTTCTCTTATTTATAGGAAAGTGTGTGTGTGTGCGTGCGTGTGTGTGTGTGTGTGTGTGTGTGTGTGGTTGCAGGGAACACCAAAGAGCAGTTCTGGGAATAACTAATCAACATCTGAGAGTAGAATCGGGCTATATTTAGATAAGCATAATTGTTTCAGTGGAAAAGTTTTTCTCATACTTGTCTCCCTCCCTTCATTGTATTCTCAGCGCACATCTGTCCACTGCTCATAAAAGACATACTGAGGGGCAGTGCACTTGGCAGGCTGCACTTGGCCCTCGTCAGTCCCAGAGCAAAGGGCCCGAGGACACTAAATTCTGTTCAGTCCCATTTATTGAGTTGTTGGGAAATGGGATGGGAATCTTGATAATATGCTGTTGGGGATTGAAAAGAAAAAGACACAGCCTACAATTTGTGACTTGGGTTGCAGGTGAAAGTTGAAAACTTCACCACTGCAGAGAATAAAGTTGTAAGACTAACAGCTTTGTGTAGGGGTCTAGTCTCAGAGAGATGAGAATATCCAAATGATGACCCAATTAAAGACCCCTCTGTGGACCAGCATCTATTAGGAAAACCTGTTTTTGCCTCACCCTTCTATCCTTGTATCCATATTTCCGAGGCCGTCCGACAGTGGCCCTCTGGGGGACTTGTTTCTGAAGCTGTCCCAGTACTTTGGCACGTGGCAGTGGCTCTTGGCCCTGTCTGTCCCACCTTAGTCTGCCCTGCTGTAAGTGGGGCTGGAGGCAGAGACACTTGATAGTAATGAGGTCATAGCTGAAGCCCCGGAACAGAATGTATTTGCTTAAGCAGATTTTTATGGCTGGATTTCTCACTTCTCTGTGTGTGTTATAGCTGCTTCCTGTGAGTTAGCTGCCTCCCTGGGGGCCTCGTCCAGGCTGCCTGTAGTCGCTGGAGGCCCCTCTAGCCTTCCTGGTAGGCTTATTTCTGTGCAGTAGAGGGCAGCAGTTTCAAATGCTCACGCATTAGGACAAAACTGGGAACTGGAGGTTCTAGAATGTTGGGCTCTGTCTGCTTATCCCAGAATGCCAGCACGATTGCGCCATGAGCCCACTTTCCACTGTAGATCAACATTTCAGGAGGGGTCCCACCCCAGCTTGGCCCACATGCATGTGTCTCTCTTCATTGTTACCACTCCTGTGTGCAGAAGGCCTCAGAGATCACTTTGTCCGAGCATTTGATTTTACAGGAGAGGCAGCCGAGGGCCAAAGAAAAGTGACTGCCTGAAAGTCACAATTCTAGTTAGTGACAAAATTGACACTAGATTCTGGATCTGAGCTGGAGTTAGAATTTAGGGGCCACTGATTTATTAAGAGTAATGAAAGGTCTTGGTGTGGATGAGAGAGACTGTAGAATAAGATAAGAATGGGCAGGGTAAGACAGGGCCCAGGACCGAGTCCGAGAAAGACTGCCAACAGTATGGATTATAGAAATTAGTGAAACTTCCAGGGTGCCTGGGTGGCTCAGTCAGTTAAACATCTGAGTCTTGATTTTGGCTCAGGTCATGATCTCATGGTTCCTGAGATTGAGCCCTGAGTTGGGCTCTGTGCTGACAGTGCGGAGCCTGTTTTGGATTCTCTCTCTCTCTCTCTCTCTCTCTCTCTCTCTCTCTCAGAACTTAAAAAGAAATTAGTGCTGGATTTCACTCCAACAAAGTCCTTTTGAAAAAAAGGGTCTGATAAATTCATTAGTACTAAAATGTTACTTGACAGATTTAATTTTGCTACCTCTCTTGATGTGTTTAGAAAATTAAATCCCTTGGGGCGCCTGGGTGGCTCAGTCGGTTAAGCGTCCGACTTCAGCTCAGGTCATGATCTCACGGTCCGTGGGTTTGAGCCCCGCGTCGGGCTCTGTGCTGACAGCTCAGAGCCTGGAGCCTGTTTCAGATTCTGTGTCTCCCTCTTTCTCTGAACCTCCCCTGTTCATGCTCTCTCTCTCTCTCTCGGTCTCAAAAATAAATAAATGTTAAAAAAAAAAATTAAAAAAAAAATTAAATCCCAAAAGGATTATTTAAAAAATACGAATCCCCTGCCCTACTGATACTCAACCTCCTCCCAGTCCTGTTGCCTAGAAGTAATCACTTTATATTATTCTCGTAGCTTTTTCTTCTGGTATTTATTTCCATATTTTCATATATATTATATATGTATATATTTTATGTATGTGTTTCCATATTTTCATATGCATATCCTATGATTTCTTTGTCAGTTTTAGGCATTATTAAGTTTCTGTATGGTGGATGAGGGCTTAGCTTTCTAGTACCTTCTCTTACTGTCTTCCTTCATCCTGCTAATAGCCTCTCTGTATGATTATAGCGCACTAATCGATCAAGTCAATATGAGCATTTGCAGTATTCAAGTATACAAATGCATCCCACAATTGCTTGAGATAATATACTATGATGATGCTTTCTGTATATATACAACTTTTTGTTTAGCTTACAGTTAATAATTTCCTCCTTTTGCCTACTTGCTTAGCTGTCTATTAACCTACTGCTATTCGATGCAAACGACCCAAAAGATCTATCAACTGCAAAGCAATTGTATTTTCAAAATGTTCAAGCATAGCAGACATCCCTTCCCTTCCACTTTTCTCTGTACTCCCACTTGAACTGGGTGTTCTGTAAGCCTGCTCCACGGCTTTCGTTCAGGTTTTCCCTTTGGCACCTTTTCTATGTTGGATTCTCTGAATGTCGGCTTCGTTGGCTTACTCCTCTGTGGTGATGGAGCGCATACTCCAGTACCTTCTGAAATAAGGGTGCGTGACACATAAATTTGTTGAGTCCTGGCATACTTTAAAGTATTTTAATTTAATGCCACACTTGCTAGATTGTTTGCTGGGTATAATCTTTTTAAAAAAAAATTTAAAAAAATGTTTGTTTATTTTTGAGAGACAGACAGAGCTTGAGTGGGGGAGGACCAGAGAGAGAGGGAGACACAGAATCCAAAGCAGGCTCCAGGCTCTAAGCTGTCAGCACAGAGCCCAGTGCAGCGCTTGAACCCACAAACTGGGAGATCATGACCTGAGCTGCAGTCAGACCCTTAACTGACTGAGCCACCCAGATGCCCCAGTACTGACAAACTTTATCTTGAAGGTTCTGTGTGTCGTGGAGGAGAGTCTAACTCTCCTGTGAGCCCTGCTGCTCCTCCTTGCCTGCTTGGCCCTGCAGGGCTCAGCGGCCCCACGTCTCAAAGGCCCCAGGGGGACCACGTGGCCCACTTCTCATCCATCTCTCCCTGTGCGGGCACTTGAATTTTAATGAAACTTCTGCTCTGCTAAGAGAGTTAACAATCCCCAATCTAATTTATCTTCCTAAAGTTTGTGAAAATCCCTGTTCACTGTGCCTCCTTTCCTATGTGGTCAATCCACCACACTTAGTTAGCAAGTATTGATAGTGTTTATATCTTAGCAGTGGACAGAACTTTAAGTCAGAGAAAGAATTTCTTAATTGTGTATTTTCAGAAATAGAGATTTGGGTGTTGGGAGTCTCTAAAGAAATCTTTATTGAAAACAAAACAAGACAAAATAAAACCTTTTTGTTTGCTGCCTCTTAGTAGTTTAGAAGGAAAAGGAATGTCTTTTTAGAGAAACCAGATGAATGAGTGAGGGCAGTTCGACCCAGAGAGGAATTAGAAGTGAATTATAATTTTTTTTTAATGTTTATTTATTTTTGGAGAGAGAGAAAGACAGAGAGCATGAGCAGGGGAGGGGCAGAGAGAGAGAGAGAGAGAGAGAGAGAGGGAGACACAGAATCTGAAGCAGGCTCCAGGCTCCGAGCTGTCAGCACAGACCCCAATGGAGGTCTCAAACCCACAAACCATGAGATCATGACCTGAGCCAAAGTCGGACACCCAACTGACTGAGCCACCCAACTGACTGAGCCACCCAGGCACCCCAGGAGTGAATGATAAATGAAGAACGTCATATGCCAACTTTCTAAGAAAAAAAATTCAAAGAGAAACAAAATTCCTTTGTAGAGATAAATTTTAAGGAGTAGTGTGCTAGTAATAACATTTGAGAAGAAAAGTTAGTATTTATACTCATGGGAAAGGTACTAAAAAATACCTTCTCAGTAGCAACTGCAAAGAGATTGAGGTTGCTATAAGATCTTGAGTAGTCCCAGGATTGAGGCAAAGATTAGAGTCTTTTTATAGCTATAAAAGAAAGCACAAAATGTGGATACATGAAACTTACAAAAGTACGGTAGACCCAGTAGCAATAAGCGTACCCAGTATCCAGATCTCGGTTTCCAAATACCATTCCCAAGGGTTCCTTGGAGAAACAGCTGATGCTATGGCTGGGGCAGAGAAACCACAGATGAGCCTGGGGCATCTTGTACCACGAAGTAAGGAAGTGCACAAGCAACCAAAAGGACGGGGCATGCCAAAGCAACACAGGAGTCACCTTGAAAGAGCTCTTAATGGTCAAAGCTGGAATAATTGGAGTAACTAAATAATGCAGCATAGGACTATAACCTACAGTGTGAAGTAACTATACATGAGTTCATACTGATATGAATAAATGAGTATGTAAGTGGGGCACCTGGGTGGCTCAGTTGGTTGAACGTCTGACTCTTGATTTCAGCTGAGGTCATGATCCCAGGGTTGTGGGATGGAGCCCCATGTCAGGCTGTACACTGGGCGAGGAGTCTGATTGGGATTCTCTCTCCCTCTGCTCCTCTTGCCCACTTTCTCTCTCTCTCTCTCTCTCTAAAAAAAAAAAATATATATATATATATATATATATATATACATATACATAAGTATGTAAGTAAATAAGAAATTAAATAAACGGAGAAGAAGAGACAATCTTTCTTAGAGAAGAATTTCAAGTAAAATATGTAGATATTTTCTCCTCCAGGAAGTGGAACCTAGTTACCATCCACCTCCTCTTGATTTCCTTGCTCTTTCTGGATGGCTATTCATTCATTCATTCATTCCCTTTTTATTTATTCATTTTGAGAGAGAGAAAGCACAGGTGGGGAAGGGGCAGAGAGAAGGAGAAAGAGAATCCCAAGCAGGCTGCATGCTGTTAGCGCAGAGCCCCATGTGGGGCTCGATCTCATGAACCATGAGATCATGACCTGAGCCAAAATCAAGAGTCTGATGCTTAACTGACTGAGCCACTGCAGGTGCCCCAGGACCACCTTTTGGTTAGATGTTTTCCTTTTCTGGACTTTGACTTAAATATTTATTTATTTTATGTCTCTTTGACTTTTAGCTCTGTGTTCACAGTTTCTTTAAGTTTCTCATCTGTAGAGTTCTTCTACTGAAATATATTTTTAATTTATAAAAGCTTTCTTTTCATCTCCTTGCCCACTCCTTTCTGCTGTCTTATCTACCCAAGTTATATCTTAATAAAATATAAACCTCTCAACACATTTTTATAACTCTTGCTTTATGCAGTTGTTGTCTGAATCAGGAAGAGAAAACTGTTTAAAAAAATACATTTATACTGTTTTCCTATATACTTGGGTAGTTACTTTTACCAATGTTTTTTATTTCTTCATAAGGATTCAAGTTTCTATGTAGAGTCCTTTCATTTGAGCGTGAAGGACTCCTGTTAGTATTTTCTACAGAGAACATCTGCTAGCAATGATTTTTTTCAGTTAAAAAAAAATCTGGCAGTATCTTAGTTTTTCCTTCATTTTTTGAAGGATAGTTTTGCAGGACATAAAATTCTTGGTTGCAATCTCTTGTTTCAGCACATTAAATATGTTATCCCCCTGCCTTCTGCCATCCATGGTATCAAATGAGGAATCAACATGTAATCTTAATTTAGATCTCTTGTTATGGTGGGTCATTATTCTGTTGATGCTTTCAAATTCTGTTTTAAAAGTCTTGGGCATTCTACAGTATTACTATGATGTATCTAGGTATAGATACATATAGATTTATTCTCCTTGGAGTTCTTTGATCTTGGCTGTGTAGATTAATGTTTGTCATTAAATGTATGTTCTTGGGTATTATTTGTTCATATATATATATATATATATATATATATATATATATATATTTTTTTTTTTTTTTTTTTTTTTAAGTAGGCTCCATGCCCAGTGTGGAGCCTGATGTGGGGCTTGAACTCATGACCCTGAGATAAAGACCTGAGCTGAGATTAAGAGTTGGATGTTCAACTGACTAAGCCACATAGGCACCCCTGTTTATATCTTCTTTTTTTCTCTTTCCTCCATCCTTTTCTTCCATGGCTGCCATTATGCATACGCTAGTACACTCGGTAGTGTGCCGCAGATCTGAGGCTTGGTTGCTTTTTCTTTTTTTCTTTTCTTTATGTTTCCCAGACTGGGTAATCACAATTGATCTATTTTCAAGTTCACTGATTCTTACTTCTGCCAGCTTAAGTCTTCTGTTTAGCCCTTCTCGTGAATTTTTTATTTCAGTTGTTGCACTTTTTAACTCCAGAATTTCTTCTTAGTTCTTTTTTTTTAAATAGCTTCTACCCCTTTATTTATATTATCTCTCCGGTCAGACATTGTTTTCATATTTTTAATTCTTTGGGTAGTAGTTATTAGGAAATATTAGAAAATATTAGTTATTAGAAAATATTTATAGTAGCTGATTTAAGGTCTTTGACTAGTAAGTTCAACACATGGTTTTTCTCAGGGATTGTTTTTGTTGACTGCTTTTTTTCCTTGTGTGGGCTCCCCTTTCCTGGTTGTATGCTTGTGTCTTTTTATTTTTTAAATTGTACAAATCACATAATACATTGTGGCAATATAGCAATCAGCATCCCTCCCTCCCAAGGGTTTGTTGTAGTTTTTTGTTGTTGCGGTTTGTTTGTTTAGTGACTTTTCCTGACTAATTCTACAGTCTGTATTCTTTGTGTGTGTGGCCACTGGAGTCTCTGCTATATTAACTTAGTGGTCAGTCAATGATCAGGGAGGGATTTTTAAAAAATACTTTGAACCAGGAAGTCTCCCACCTGTATGGAGGGGTTTTGTCTTGGAGCCCACCTTCAATGCATTGGCCAGCAGTTCACAAGACTTCCTAGTCTTCACTTCCAACTTGCATGGAACTTCAAGGTTGGCCAGAGGTGAGAGCTGAAATCTTTTTCAGATTTTTTCCAAGTATGCCTACAGACATATGTATGGGGCCTCCTACATCGCCAGAAATACATTGGGACTTTGCAAAGTCTTCTATGGTCACAGCACACCCACATTTTCCTTTTAAGTTTTTTTTTGGCCAGCCTCTTTTTTTGCCCCAACTGGTATTGCTGCCTTACATCACTGCAACATTAAACCATTGCCATTGGCTGTTTTTTAAAAGAAAAAAATTTTTTAATGTTTATTTATTTTTGACAGAGAGAGACAGAGCATGAGTGGGAGAGGGGCAGAGAGAGAGGGAGACACAGAATCCAAAGCAGGCTCCAGGTTTCAAGCTGTCAGCACAGAGCCTGACGCAGGGCTCGAACTCACAGACTGTGAGATCATGACCTGAGCCGAAGTCGGATGCTCAACCGACTGAGCCACCCGGGTGCCCCGCCATTGACTGTTCTTGACAGTTGACAACATGGTTTTGAGGCTGCTTGTTTTAAAGGCTACTGCAGAGCTGGGCAGAAGGGGTTGAGAATAGAGTAAGTTAAAACTCCCCAAACCTCACCTAGTTTCTTACCTAGATTCAGCTATTTTTTCTTCAAATAAATGCTCCTCAGATGAGTATAGGCCTTTGGTTAATTTCCCAAGTTTTGAGAAAGTTCATTTTGACCCTTTGCCCAGTGCTCTTTTGCTTTTCTGGAGGAGCAGATTTTGGGAGGCATGCTTACTCCACCATTCTGAAAGAGCTTCTCCTTTTTCTAACATTCGGATGCAAACTCAGGTGGAAAGGCATGGAAATGCATGTAAATATATCACCTTGAAATGTCTAAATTGGTTTTTGAAATGTTGGATTGCCACATTAGTATTCCTCCTGGTCAGAACACATCACAACACATCCCACACAAGCAAGTGCTTTTATAATCATGTCTCAAGGCTTATGAACCTAACCTCAAAACCTGGAGTTTTAGCATAAAAAAGCACATGTCTCATGAGTGATCCCAGTGACTTTGATTTTGGAGAGACTAGAAACCAGTGGATGGTGACACATCCATATATCTTATGTTTAAAGGTTACCATTTAGCAGATACAAATAAATTTCTGCCTTGACAGTTTCCTTAAACATATCCAGGCATTGTTCTTATAGGGTACTATTTTTATTGGTAAAGCTGAAGTAACAAATTTTGTGGTTCAGACCAGAATAATTTATAACCAGTGGTTAGCTAAGGACCATGATTCTTTGAGCCTCTGTTCATTTTCCTTGACTTAGGTGGACGAACCAAAAAAGATTTAATGAGTGGTGAAGTTGGAAGTGGAACTTTGCTTCATCCTATAGAAATGCAAGAGATGAGACCCAGGGCCCTCTATCTCTGCCATCATTTAAAAATTTCCCAAGAGATTCTTTTTCTTACTTCCTATACTCTCCAGAAGATTCTCCATAGGAAAAAGCTGTTTAACTCATGGAGCAAAACTCTACCTAGTATTTACAAATCAACCTTTGACTGAAAGCATAATGAAAATATCATTTTTCAGTTGGGAGGCCAAATAAAAGTTCTTTTTTAGACATTTTTCCTTACTTTTTTCAAATGTGCAACTGGAGTTATGATGATAGTTTCACATTTCTGTATTCCCTTTCTTTTTTTATATTGAGCTGTTTAGGTCCCCAAACCCAGAGCGCCAATTTTATTTTGATTTGATTCTTATTTTCTGTGAAAACTACAAATTAACTCCCTTTATATTATTCTAAAAACAGTCTTCCTTTCTTTTTCCATCCCTGGTTTCTCAAATAATTGCTTCTTTGTGAAGAACCAAACAATAGCAAACCACGGGTAATCTGCTGCTGGTTTAAGTCCTATATTTAACCAGCAAGCTGTTTAATCAGAAACATAATCTGACCTATTGGGTTGCCAAATTTTGTCTAATATATCTGAGAAAGATATATCTCAATCTCTGACTGAAACATACTCATCTAGCTTTCCATAGGTAACAGAGATGTTAGTACAACAAAGGACACACTGAAATTGTATCATATCATTTGGTGAAATTTGAAAGTGGAAAATTAAAAGCTTAACTAATATTTTATTTTTATAACCCCACAGTGAGGTGTGTGTGTGTGTGTGTGTGTGTGTGTGTGTGTGTGTGTGGTTGGTTTTTAAAACTTTTCCTTTTCTTTGTGACATGATTTCCAAATGTACATTTTAGGATATGATTATAATTATATAATATTGTGTTTCAGATTGGGATATTTTGTCAGTTGTTTCTAGAGACAATGTCTTTTAAACCAATTTCAAAATAGAAATAAAACTGCTGGAGAATTAAGATTGAGAGATAGTCTAGTTCAGTGTAGTTGGTCCTCAGTAAGCTTCACCTCTTAACTTCTCTGTGTGCCCCACTTATTCTTTTGATAAATCACTTCAGGTTTTGATCAAATGGTTGGGTCATCTTTACAGCATTTTTTTTTTTTTTAATGAGATGGTTTCTTTCCACTGGATTGGGAATCTAGATACCTGGGTCCTAATTCTGTCTTGTTATTGACCAGAACGACCTGAGGCCAGATTACTCATTCTTTCCGAGCCTCAGATTTCCTCTTCTATAGAACAGAACAGAGTATGTGTGGGGAGAAGCTGGGCTCAATGAGGTTCAAGTATGACTCAAAAGAGAAATATTTATGGTTATGCAATATAAGCCTTAATTGTGCAGTGCTTTTGACTTTTCCTGATTTTCTTGATAGCCTACCTTTTTCTATGTACATGTAACCTCCACTATTTGAGAGCATTCCTATGAAACCTTTTTTTGTAAATTGGCGTATACAGGACATTGTATACAACAGCAGCAGAATATAGATTCTTCTCAATCTCACACAGATCATTCTCTGTGAGCTGAAGTTGCTGGGGATATAAAGCTGGATAGGACATAACACCAACTTTTGAGAGGTTTTGAGGCTGGTGGATGAGATACTTGCTTGACTATTCAAAGCAGAGGTGGGAGGAGCGGGGCAGGAACTATGTTAGTCAGGGGCACTGGAACAAGGTTCACTGCCAGTGTACCTCTGTGGGAGGGTTTCCCGGAGAAGCTAGTAGATTCCAGTTAGTCATCATTCTCTGTAACTGTGTAGAACAACTTTCTTTTCTTTCTTGGGAAATTTTCTGGAGGAGGCTCTTGAGGCTTATTGGAATTATTTAGGAAAGTAATTGTTTAATAGTTTCCAGGTAGAAGCAGTTAACAGTTGAGGGAGAATTAAGACACTCTGATGAACTTAGATTTGTGTAGGATTGAAATAAATGGAAGATGGGAGCCTAAAGTGAACAGATGGACCATTAAGGGAGCTGGTCAAGCTTGCACTTAGGAATAATAATTATAAAGATAACATATAATGGTATAATCATAATGATCATAATGGCTAATGCTGAGGAATGCTGGCACCATTATAAACTCTTGACATGTACTAACTCATAACATTCCTATTAACGTTTCCACAGGATAGATACTGTTAATATTTCCATTTTACAGATGACAAAACTGAGGCATCAAAAGTCTAGGTCATGGGTAGAATGGCTTCTTCTTAAGTTATGTTGCATGGGACCCTAGAATGGAAACTCGCTTTGCTCATTGTGAGAATTTTGGTAAAAGTTTTGCCCGAATGTCATAGTTAATATGTGGCAGAATAGGCAGGAGGCAATAGATCAAGGGGAACAAAGTTTCAATTGCGTAAGATATGTGAGTTCTGGAAATCGAATGTATGGTAATGTGAATGTAGTTAACGATACTGTATTGTATACTTCAGATTTGCTAAGGGGTGTATCTTAAGTGTCCTCACCACACACACGCACACACACACACAAGTAACTGTGTGAGGTGATGGATATGTTAATTAGCTTGATTGTGGCATTTTCTGATGCATGTATGTCAAAACATACGACATGTACCTTAAATATATACATTTTTTGAAATTTGTCAATTATACCTCAATAAAGATTGGGGCAAAATGGCAGACATTGGATTTAAACCCTGTAATCCTCAGAGACCAGTCCAGCCATCTGATGGGTGCATGTGTAGGCGGGAGCCATGCCCAACTTCGCCCCCTGTAAAAGACCTGCCAGCTGCAGACTTGACTATACACCCCACAACAGCCACAAGACCTGGCTCCAGCTCTGCTTGCCCATAATTCTGGAGGTAATCTCATCAGCCCAGGGACCCAGCAGGAAAAGATCTGCCAAAACTAGTCTGTGAAGACTGGAAGAGGTGTCTGCCTTTCAAATGCACAGGCATCAATGTGAGACCACATGGGTCATTAAGAATTAGGTAAATGTGGGGCACCTGGGTGGGTCAGTCAGTTAAGCCTCTGGCTCTTGATTTCAGCTCAGGTCATAATCTCATGGTTCGTGGGTTTGAGCCTCACGTCTGGCTCTGCACTGACAGTGTGGACCCTACTTGGGATTCTCTCTCTCTCCCTCTCTCTCTGCTCCTCCCCTTCCTGCTCTCTCTCTCAGAAAAGAAAAAGAAAAGGAAAAAGAAAAAGAAAAAGAAAAAGAAAAAGAAAGAATTAGTCACACATGATACCACCCAAGGAGACTAATAAAGCTCCAGTAAGCAACCTTAAAGAAATAGCCATAAATGCCTACCAAAGAATTCATAATAAAGAAGCTCAGTGAGCAACAAGAGAACACAGACAACTACATGAAATCAGTAGATCAATACATGGGCAAAATGAAAAGTTTAACAAAGAAATGGAAATCATAGAAGAGAACCAAACAAATTCTGGAGCTGAAGAATGCAAGGACTTCAATAGAAAGTTTCAACAGCAGACTTAATCATGCAGAAGAAAGAATCAGCAAACTGGAAGGCAAGTTATTTGAAATTATCCAATTAGAGGAACAAAAAGAATAGGAAAGAGAAGAAAGTCTACATGACTTGTGGGACAGCAGCAAAAGAACTAATCTGTGCATTATGGGAATCCCAGAAGGAGCAGAGAATGAGAAAGGGACAGAAAGCTTATTTAAAGAAATAATGTCAAAGAAATAACAAGTGTTGACAAGGATGTAGAGGTCAAAGGAACTCTGATGCACTGTCGGTGGAAATATAAATTGGTGCAGCCACTGTGGAAAACAGAATGGAGGTTCCTCGAAAAATTAAAAATAGCAATACCACATGATGTAGTAATTCCACTACTAGCTATTTACCCAGAGAAAACAAAAACACTAATTGGAAAAGATATATGCACCCCTATGTTTATCACATAATTATTTAGAATAGTCAAGATATGGAAGGAATCCAAGTGTCCACTGATAGATGAATGGATAAAGAAGATGTGGTATATATATGACGGAATATTATTCAGCCTTAAAAAAAAAAGAATGAGATCATGTAATTTGTGACAACATGGATGGACCTAGAGGTTATTATGCTAAGTGAAATAAGTTAGAGAAAGACAAATGCTATATGATTTCGCTTATATGTGGAATTAAAAAAACAAAACAAACAAAAAAGTGGAAGCAGACCCATAAAAACAGAGAGCAAACTATGGTTGCCAGAGGAGAGAGATTGAGGGAATGGTCAAAATGGGTGAAAGGTGTAGCAGGTACAGGCTCCCAGTTATGAAATGAATAAGTCACAGTATGAAAGGTACAGCACAGGGAACATAGCCAATGTTATTGTCATAGCATTATATGGTGACAGATGGTAGCTACATTTGTGGTGAGCATAACATAATGTAAAGACATGTTGAATCACTATGTTGTACACCTGAAACTAATGCAACATTGTATGTCAACCATTCTTCAAAAGAAAGAAAGAAAGAAAGAAAGAAAGAAAGAAAGAAAGAAAGAAAGAAAAGCTTCCCAGATTTGCAGAGGGAAATGGACATTCAGGTTCCTGATGCCCAAAGAACCCCAGATAGAGTGCACATGAAGAAGCCTTCATTGAGATATTTTAAAACTAAATTGGCAAAAGTCAAAGACAAAGAGAATTTTGAAAGCAGCCAGAGAAAAACAACTTATCACATAGAAAGGACATAAAAGGTATTTTATGCAAATAGTAACCAAAAAAGAGCCTGGGTGACTATAGTTTTATTATACAAAATAGACTTTAAGTAAAAAAACTGTCACTTTCAATAATGGATAGATCATCCAGACAGAAAATCAATATGGAAACAGCAGACTTGAACAACACCATAGATCAAACAGACCTATCAGGCATATATAGGACATTTTGTCTAACAACAGCAGAATATACATTTTTCTTAAACTCACACAGATCAGTTGTCCAGAATAGATCATATGTTAGGCTACAAAACAAGTCTTAACAAATTTAAGAACATTAAAGTTGTATTAAGTATCTTCTCTGGCTGAAGTATATGAAATGAGAAATCAATAACAGGAGGAAAATTGGAAAATTCACAAACGTGTGGAAATTAAACAACATATTCTTGAACAATGAATGGTTCAAAAAAGAAATCAAGAAGAAAATAAAAAATACCCCAAGAAGAACAAAAATGGAAATATACCAACATTTATGGGATGCAGCAAAAGCAGTTCAAAGGGGGGGATTTATAGCAATAAATGCCTCCATTAAGAAAAAAGAAAGGTCTCAAATAAACAGCTAAACTTTACACTTCAAAGTCCTAGGAGGAAAAAAAAAGAACAAACTAAGCCCAAAGTTAGTAGGAGGGGTGAGATCATAAAAATCAGAGCAGAGATAAGTGAAATCATGAATAGGAGAACAATTAAAAATTTAAATGAAACTAAGAGTTGGTTTTTTTGAGAAGATAAACAAAATTGATAAACCTTTAGCTAGACTAAGAAAAGACTCAAATAAAATTTGAGACATTCCAACTGATACTAAAGAAATGCAAAGACAGAAATAAGAGACTACTGTGAACAATTATATTGCCAACAAATTGGACAACCTAGAAGAAATGGATATATTCTCAGAAATATACAACCTACCAAGACTGAATCATGAAGATATAGAAAGTTTGAGGGGCTCCTGGGTGGCTCAGTCGGTTGGGCGACTGACTTCGGCTCAGGTCATGATCTGAACCAGTTCGTGGGTTCGAGCCCTGCGTCGGGCTCTGTGCTGGCAGCTCAGAGCCTAGAGCCTGCTTCAGATTCTGTGTCTCCCCCCTCTCTCTAACCCTCCCCTGCTCACGCTCTGTGTCTGTCTCCTAATAATAAATAAACATAAAAAATTTAAAAAAAAGTTTGAACAGATCAATGACAAGTATGGAGATGGAATCAGTAATCAAAACCTCCCAACAAAGAAAAAAGCCTGGGGCCAGATAGCTTCACTGGTGAATTCTACTAAATATTTAAAGAATTAATGCCAACCCTTCTCAAACTCTTCCAAAAAATAGAATAGGAGAGAACACTTCCAAATTCATTTTATGAGGTCAGCAATACTCTGATACACCACAAGGAAAGACAATTACGGGACTGGAAACACCTTGCGGAGAGTAATGGTGAACCACTGAACCATTGAACTGGGACCTGGTCCACTGCACCAGATACGGCGATTGAAAGAAAGTTTCGATGGCACAGCCAAGGCTGGCATTTAAGGAAGAAGGACACACATGGGTGGCAATGTAAAGAGGCTGGTCGTGAGTGGAGAGAGTGTCTCCGACAAGTGCGTAGAAATAGGCATGGCAATTTGCCTGTTGTCTCTTAGCCCTAATCCATTCTTCTACACTCTTCTCTGGGATGTTGCAGTTGGCTCTCTGCAAATTACAGTCACGGGATCCTTTTGTTTTATCCCCTAGCCTTCAGGTGGTAGCTCGTTTTGCAGTTATTTCTTCTGATTAGTCAGCCCTCCATCACCTATGTGATCAATTCCTTTTATTAAATCTTTTCTGTTGAAATCCCTAGTGTGGGGTCTGTTTTCCTGACTTGATCCTAGATGGATATAAGAGTAGACCTCAGAGGACAGAACTTGAGAGAAAGGTAATGCTCAGGAACCCAGGCAAGTTAGTTGGTCAACAGAGAGCGACAGGTACTGGGCATGCCTGTGTGAGTCTCTGAGCTGGTTTCCTTGTCTGTTGTAACTGGAATAAGGACACCTACCTTCTAGTTAATTTGCCAGAAGAGGTGCCTCTACAGAAATCTGAAAGGGGTATGATGTCAAGTTACAGAAGCCCACCTGACATAATTTAAAGAACACACGAGAATGCATCTGATAGCTACGGAGTGTCTTATGGGATCCAACAATAGGAAGAGCACACTGACCTTGGGAAGACCTTGGGCCTGGAAACTAGAAACCTGTTAGGATTCTGACTTGTTTTTGCATTTTCTGCACGTTGGCTTCATTCTTTTCTTCCTGCACACCAGCTGTCTTTGCTTTGACAGTCCATGCTATGCAGAGAAATGACCGCTTACGGTTGTAAAGTCAATATCTCCTCCTTCCGTGAAACTAGTCCAGATTGGATTTGCAATTATGGCCATGGAAGTGGAGGTTACGTAATATGAGCACGGAGTCTGGTAGCACGCCCCTATAAGGGAGGGCCAGCACTGAGGTCACTGTGGATTGAGCAGACCTATAAGTATTTACTATCCTGGGCCTCAGGAACGTTGATAAAACTTGGAATCGGGGCCATGGCCAGATGTTAAGTCTTTAATCCCAGACAGATGAGCCGGATCTTCTCACTTCAGGCTGGGAGTGGTTCTAACAAGGTGGGGGAAGGGAGGAAGACTGACTCTGCAGGGGAGGATCCAGCGATCGTCCACAGTAGGGGGTGGGAAGGATGCAGACTCAGAACCCATGTCTCCATTCTCTTCTGCCAGATGTCTCTGAAGCATATTCCAGCATTCTTGTGAAAAAAAAAAAAAATTCTACCTCTAACCTTCATTCTGTTGAAGAAATGGGCTCCCCACAGGCTAAGCAAAGAACGAGAGCCCTCAGGACTTGATCTGTGTTCTCAGAGACTGCTGACATCCATCCCACGGGGTATTCTCCTGTAGACTCCATTCCCAACCGGCCACTCCTGGAACCCCGCATTGGCCTAGGGATGCTTTACCTATTTTTTTCCTGTTTATTTTGTTGGCTCAGATCTCTTAAATGTTTGAAATAAAAAGTATTTTGTGCAATTGCATGATGTTTTGGGGAGACTAATGGATGGGGACTTAAGAGAGATGGTTTTGTTTTGTTTTGTTTTGTTTTGTTTTGTTTTGTTTTGTTTTGTTTTGTTTTGCTGTGCTTTTCTTTCCTGTATTGTGTGACCTTGGACAAGTCACTTTACTGTGCTGAGACTCAGCCATGAAACCGGGGGACTAGGCTGGTTGACCTCCAAGGCTCCTTCCAGCATACTGTGCACCCGAGGTCAGGGTAGAAGGACTTGCCCTTGCTCTGTGTTGCATGGGTCCCAGGACTGAAACTTGCCTCTCTGGTTTTGAGAACGTTGGCAAAAGGCCACTGCAGAATTCTGTCGGACCCTGGCTTGGTGTAAATGGTTCCTCTCGGGGGCATGATGGGCCCTGGAGAATGCATATTCCATCCATAAGACGAACATCTGAGCCTTCCCAGAAGCACGCAAGGATTACATAGAATCAGGATCTGGTCTTTATCTTGAAAGGCAATTCGAGCCCTGCTGGACATTCCAAACTGGAATTGTACATGGAAAAATAACATTGGCGCTATAAATTCCTTTCTGCTTTGAAATATGTTGTGTATTAGAAACAGAGAGGTGGTGTTTATGGTGTAACTCAGGGCGATGGGATGGAGTTATGCTTTGAGAGCTGAATGATAGGACACGAAGCAAGCAGAGTCTCTAAAGGGAGATGTTTTAGAGGATAAAATATATTTAATAATGATAGAGAGGCTCCTTCCCAACAGGAGCTCACAGATATGAACCTCTCAGACTTCCCGATGCCGTCGAGGCACATGAGGAAGGAAGGATGAATCCCTCAAAAGCAAGACTCCAATGAACTAAACGTCCCTTGATGTCCCAAGCTTCTTGGATCTCTAACAGCGCAGTCGGTGGGGATCATGTTGTTTCTCTCCCAGACGCCGGAAAAGGCCCCAGCCCGGAAGCGAGACAGCTGAGGGCCATCAGATTTCATGAAGGGGGTTATCATCATGTAGAAGGTGATTGCCCCAAACTGGGCCCCCAGCGTGGAACAAAACACGGCTTCTCTGAGTCCACTCTGCTCCGAAATGCATGCAGGTGTGCCTGAGGAGCTGGTGGGGGCAGTTTAAGTCCCTGCGAGCGCCTGCCAGGGGGGGCTCCCTCACCAGTGGAGGCAGGGGAGGTTCAAGACAGATGGAAAGCAGGACTTTCGACACCGGTGTTGATCAACACTCAGGCTGTCAAGAGATCCTGTTCCCTGGGGACACTGGGGTGTAGGCTGCTTTCTTATCTGACCCGGACGGTTTAGGTTTCCAGCCTTGAGCCTGGAGAAGGGTTGTGTTCCCGGGAGGAGGATGTGAAAGTCGTTGTTTTAAAAGCTCTTTTCGTAGCCCTCCCTCTCGTCGGGGGACGGGGAGCCGAGCTGCGCTTCTGAGTTGCTGTGCCTGGTTTTGCAACCCCCCCCCCCCCAACCCTGATCTCAGATTTTCTGCCGAGGTGAGGATGTGTTGTTCTCTCTCCACGGTTTAGAAGGACGTGGAAGAACAGGAAAGCAGGCAGGGAAACCAGATAACCTGGTTCGCTAGAAGCGGGTGTAGATGGAGTCTTAGAGGCTCTGAGAGGGTTTGGTGCTAGTGTTAAATGGACAGAAAGAGCAGTGACAATCCACACACGTCCACCAGCAAACACCCTGCAGCCCATTGCTCCTTCCCTGGGCTTCGGTTTCCTTATTTGTAAAGCAAGGATATTAATATCCGCACCGAGCGCGTACTGGTGTTGTGTGAGGATCCAATGAAGTCATGTCTGTGAAAGCACTCCGCGAACCGCGAACCAGCACACGCGGCATTGCTAAAGACACAGGCGAGTAAGAGCCTCATCTTGGCCATTAACCTTGACTTCCTCTTCGCCTGACTTTTCGCCCCATCCACGCAAGAGTCACAGGCAGATGGATTCTAATGTTCTTTAAAGTTTATTTACTTTGAGAGAGGAGAGAGAGAGGTAGAGTGAGTGGGGGAGGGGCAGAGAGCGAGGGAGAGAGAGAGAGAGAGAGAGAGAGAGAGAATGAATCCTAAGCAGGCTCCACGCTGTCAGCATGGAGCCCAGTGCGGGGCTTGATCCCTCGAATCGTGAGGTCATGACCTGAGCGGAAATCAAGAGTCGGACGCTTAACCGACCGGGCCACCCAGGTGCCTGCAGAATGATTTTCATTTTTTAAAAATTTCTCATTTCTTGGGCGCCTGGGTGGTTCAGTCGGTTAAGCGTCTGACTTTGGCTCAGGTTATGATCTCACAGTTTGTGGGTTCAAGCCCAGATGAGTTCATGAGTTCGAGCCCCACGTCGGGCTCTGTGCTGACAGCTCAGAGCCTGGAGCCTGCTTCGGGTTCTCTCTCTTTTTCTCCGCCCCTCCCCATTCATGCTCTGTTTCTCTCTGTCTCTCAAAAATAAATAAATGTTAAAAAATTTTTTTAAAAAATTTCTCATTCTTTCTCTAGTGGATGTACTAAGAAACAGTGACACAAAGAGGGGTTTCGGGGGGGGGGGGAGGATGGGAAGGAAAATGACGTAGATGATTCTCCATATGGATAATAAGACTTCCATCCCTGAAAACCTGAGGATTGACTCTTTCCCACCCTCTGAACATCTTTCCTCTTCACATGAACACACACGCTTGATTGTCAGCAAAGCACATACCATATGCACATGTATTCTAGCACCATCAGCTATGACTTTGGGCACACTAACTTTTTTGTACATCAGTTTCTTAGTATGGACACTGGGGAAGTCATAGCCCCACCCCATAAAGTTCTCGTGAGAAATAAGTATAATGTTCTTAGAAGTGTGCTTGGCATGTAGTAAAAACGCAATGAATTATTCTCTCCTGTTTTCATCTTCTCCCAAGGCTATGAGTTGTGAGTTGGTATCATCCCCCATGTTATAGGTAGGAAAGTTAGTGACTTATCCAGGGTGGCTCTCCCACTAGGAGTTTGAACTTGGATCACCTTTTAGGAATGTCTGTCACAGAAGAACAGCATCTAGTAGCCTTTGGGGTTAGGACCCAGCCTATAAAGGGAAACATTTCTTAGGGTCAAGATGATCTTTAAAAGACCTTTAAATCACTCACAAAGATAGTACTCATGCTTCTGTGGACACAGCTTCATACGATAATTCTTTTTTTTCTTTTTAATGTTTTTATTTATTTTTGAGACAGAGACAGAGCATGAGCAGGGGAGGGGCAGAGAGAGAGGAAGACACAGAATCTGAAGCAGGCTCCGGGCTCTGAGCTGTCAGCACAGAGCCTGACTTGGGGCTCGAACTCATGGACTGTGAGATCATGACCTGAGCCAAAGTTGGACGCTTAACTGACTGAGACACCCAAGTGCACCCCCCCCTTTTTTTTTTTTTTACCTTTTTTAATGTTTATTTTTGAGAGCAAGAGAGTCAGAGTGTGAGCAGGGGAGGGGCAGAGAGAGAGGGAGACACAGAATCTGAAGCAGGCTCCAGGCTCTGAGCTGTCAGCACAGAGCCTGAGGTGGGGCTCGAACTCCCGGACCGGACCATGAGATCGTGACCTGAGCTGAAGTCGGATGTTTAACTTACTGAGCCACCCAGGTGCCCCTTCATATGATAATTCTTAAGCGCACTAAGATTCCTGAATGATGAGCTAAAATCAAGAAAAAACCAAAGGAAAGTCTCTATAGAGCTGTCTGGACATTCAGACCATTCTGCTGTGAAGAAAACCTAAGTATTTCTATTGCCTACAAGATTTCCTCTATATTGATTAAAAAAATTTAGCTTTTGGGGCGCCTGGGTGGCTCAGTCGGTTGGGTGGCCGACTTCAACTCAGGTCATGATCTCACTGTCCGTGAGTTCGAGCCCCGCGTCGGGCTCTGGGCTGATGGCTCAGAGCCTGGAGCCTGTTTCGGATTCTGTGTCTCCCTCTCTCTTTGCCCCTCCCCTGTTCATGCTCTGCCTCTCTCTGTCTCAAAAATAAATAAACGTTAAAAAAAATTAAAAAAAAATTTAGCTTTTATGCCTTAATATATGTCAATGGATTTGTCTGTTGTGGACAGATTAACCAATAACCAGGCATCTTATTTTAAGGGTTAGGTTCTAAAATTGGTATTTAAATACGTGCACGATATGACTGCACCGTGTACTGTGTTCTCTGGTTTTGGCCGGTGAGGTATAATTTCTATAAAATCCAGGGATCATCAGAAGTTGTTAATTATTGATGCAGCGGATAATGTGACCTGTCTTCTAGTGTATGGCACCCTTTTTCTAAGAAGTGACCCACTTGTGAGTGGGATGGAGCTGTATTCATATTACACGGCCCATTGGTCTGCAGTTTAGAGATAGAGGATGAGAACATGAAACACACCCGACCAATCAAATTCCTCCCCTCAGGGTTCTAGAACTGGGGCATCAACAAAACTAGTCATTCTCTCCTGTTCATTTAAAGTGAGAGAGAGCTAAGGCGTCTTTTTAGGCTAACCATCTTCAATAGCATGTGAAAAGAAGCAGAAAAGTCTGATCTGCTGAAAAATAGGTTAAAAGATGTGTTAGGGATACACAGGAGGGAGAGAGAGAGAGAGAGAGAGGAGAGAGAGAGAACAGAAGTGAGGAGAGAAGACAGTTAACTAGGAACTAGGTTACTAGTGGCTAATTTGTACTTTTAATTCCTTGTGAAGCTTAAATGTACCAACTGGGTTTGGTTTCTGTGAATACTCATAGAGTCTTTTAAGATGTATATGTGTGTGTGTGTGTGTGTGTGTGTGTGTGTGTGTGTGTGTTCAAGTTACACTCCTTACTTCTATCTTGTATTTTATTTCCTGAAGCATCACAAAGGTGTCTAATCCCTGGCCATTTGGAGACAGAAATACCATAGTTATTTCAATTTTTAACACTTGTATTTACTTGAACCTTGGCTTGCAGACTAGAAAAGATTTTGAAAAGTCATCTTGAACATCTCCTTACTTCTAATGAATACCGCATCTTGTCCATTCCAGATCTTTCCTATTTTTAGTAAAGTCCAGGTAGGGGAATTCTATACTCTTGTCAGTAACTCATTTTTAGTGTAAAACAGTCCTCATAATTAGGATGTATTACCTCCCATGCAACATAAATCATTCTGATTGCAATGACTCATGTTTCCCAAGCCAAACCAGGGGGCAAAATCTATTCACACAAGAGTAACAAAATGGTATTTTTCCACATCTGTTCCCACAACTGTAGGAATTCCAGCCTTACTCAAAACTCTATCAAATAGCTCTGAGAGTCTCCAAGAAGTTTTTTCTGTGTATTCCATGAATGACTCCTCTCAGCTTTGAAGTGGCACTTGCTTTTTCTTTCCTTCCAGCCGTGGCTTCCTGTAGCAATGGCTGTTGTCAAGCATGAGAAAACATAGCCCACTCCCCCAACCTGGATGGTCTTCCAAAACGGGGGCTCCAATCTGATCATTCCTCTTGATTCTTTAAATGTCCACTCACATATTTTGGTAAAACATCACCTTGGCTTTTCCTTGTCCCCCCCCCCCCCTTTTTTTTTGGTAGCATCTTCTTAAGAGTTCAAGGTCAGACTCCACATTTGGCTGCGACTAACTTGAGTGAGAGACAAGGTATTTTTCTTAGAGCTCCTCCTTACTTTTGATGCAGCCTGTGGAGTAGAACCACCTTAAATACTGGTGATTGAAGACACATACCTGTAGGTGTCTCTTCTTTATTAGGTTCTAGATTTACGGAATTATTACACTGCTGTCCACATGTGACCTGTAGTCTCACCAAATCTGTGAAATTATTATCCTCTGGGTGCATTCTTTATGGTGGTGCCAAATAGGTAAACTACTCTAGACCGCAATATTTGGGGACGATTCTAGGACCCTTCCCAGGACCAGATGTCTGGAGTTGTCTCAGGCAAGCACCTAGCCAAGGGCCTCCAAGTGCTCAATATACATTTACCTCCTTAAGCCAAGTGTCCTGGCCTCAGTCAGCCTCAGACCTGACTTCAGATTTTCTCACTGAAGAGCTTTCTTACGAGTTTTACCTCTTCTCTTTGTAAAATAACCCTGGTTCTAGTTTTTTCTTAGTCTCGTTTTCTACCTTTGGTCCTCTCTGTGGCTGCCCTCTGAGCTGCCTCCAACTTCTCTGTGTCCTCTTCTATATGAGGCATAGACACCAAAGGCCACTTTCTGACTGAGCTTAAGGGCCTTGTGGGGATATAACACCGACAGCATGGCTCTTCATGGCCATTCCAGCTGGAGGTCTCCTTGGCGCCTGGTCCTCTTATGAAGTATCTCCTGCTCCAGACTTACTACGGGAATGTCCTTCCATGGTCCCCTTCTCCTGTCCTTCTCCTGTGTGCCCTGTGTCTCTTCTTGCTCATCTTGGGGGCTGTGCGATCCTCTGTTGGCTGCCAAAATGCAAGCAGAGAAGAGACAGTGATAACACAGGCCCAGAGGAAGGGGGTCTCTTTAGGAGGAGGCCATCTCTCAAGGCTGGGTTAGGTGTTCATAACCTCTCTGTTGCCATCTACTGTCCTCCCCGGATCTCCTGACCTAGAGTCTCAGCTTGCCTTGCCTTCCCTGTACTCATGGAGAATCAGGACCCCTGGGACAGCCCAAGCCTGTGCTTGGTCAGGAATGATCCACGCTCTGAAGGGTTAAGGACAGGGGCCTTGATGGATGGGAGAAAAGTATCAGGGAAATGAGGAAGGTCTTTTTCCGTGTCCCCTACACTCCCCTTTCACATGGTCTCTGGCCACAGCCATGGATAGGAGGGAAAGAAAAGAGGAAAAAGGAAAAAAAAAAAAAACAACAAACGCTTGTGTTTTCATTTAGCAGCATGAATCCAGGTCAGCAATAGACCCACAGAAGCAACAACCAACTGGGAATTGAGTGGAAAAAAATAGGAATCCTAGAACTATGAACTGTCCAGTTTTTTTGGTGGGAGAGGGAATCGGGGGAGGGCTTAAATAAAATATTTTTGGGGGAGGGCTCAGCTCTGGGCTTTCATGGATAAAACACCAAAGATCAACTCCATGTGTGTGACCCAACTGTCCTGGAAACTTCAACTGGAAGAGAATCCAAAACTTAAGTTGTGCTTATAACTTCAGCCCAAGTAAGAAAAATGAGGTGGGGTGGGGGGGGGACACAGGGTGGGGACCAAGTCTTAGGTGGTGGGGGAGGGCTTGGGGACGCATGCGGTGGGGACATGGCGGAAGGGAGCTGTGTCTTTAATTCTGTCCTATGGTTATACATATTTTTTCTTCTATGAATGGGTTTTGCTGTAAATTATAGCTTTGCCCGCAGTCCCTTGGGTCAAAAGACATAGTCTCTAAACAGAAAACAGCTCTGATTGGTGACTTTCCTTTTTCCCTCCCCAACCCCCTTCCTAATTGAAACCAAATGTGCAATATATTGGATGCTGGGATCCCTGGCGCTCTCCCAGGAATCCTCAGAATGTGAGGTTTCTCTCAAAGCATCTTGCATCAGCCTGTGGACGTATGCCTGCCACCGGGCTCCTTCGCCGGCAAAGTGGAAAAAGAAGAGTTTCACAACAGATTCGTTTTTGGGGGGGGCTGGGGGAACGTGGTGGATTATAACTCTGTTTTCTTCTTTCCAAATCTGTGTGCTCCTCCTGGACGAACGTAAGTTATGTCTTTTTGTTTTTCTTTCCTTTTTTCCCTTTTCTAAAAACGAAAGCTCAGAGTGTACTTCTGATGTCTCAGGAAAAGTTGTAAAAAGGAGGCAGGAGGGGGTTTCAAGCCAGGCGGGGAAGGGAGAGGAATAGAGCACCGTAGACTGGAGAAATCCACGATCTCGCATTTTGGTGGTGGTGGGGTTCCTGGATTTATATTTACGGAGGGAAGAATAAGGAACACTAAACCAAAGACGACAGGAGCAAAAGGAAGGAATCCATAGAGCTGCAGGGTACAATAAACAGCATTAGCAGAGTTGAAATTGTTGGCAGGCAAGACAGGCCGATCGCAGAGCTGGTTCGGGCAGGGAGAAAGCGGAGCAGGGGAGCCAGGTTTTAGGCATTTCGTGGTGGACTTGAGAGTCCCGAGCCTTGGAGAGGGCAGCTTTTTGTACTTTCGTTTTCTCAGCAGCACTGTTGACTTCATCGTGAGAAGGGCCACTTGGGCAGAGGGGCGTCTTCAGGGCGAAGTTTGGGGTGGCCGGGAGGGGGGCCTGCACGCAGAAGACACTTTTCACCCCACCTGGCTGGCCTGGGGTGCCTTTCCCTTTGTTATCAAATGACTTGGGACTGTTTGCAGCTGGGACCTCTGTGTCCTGGCCGAGGTTCCAGAGTCCCATCCGGGGAGAAAGAGAATTTTTCCAAGTGGCTGAAACTCTCCTGCCAGCAGTTTGAGGCGGGAGCTCTCACCGTTCAAGCCAGTGGGGGGGGGGCGGGGGGCAGCACCATCTTGCCTACCGTTTTCTGCACCCTTTCCCTTGAGGAGCACGGAGTCGGAGCTCTGGAAAGAGCCTTGGAGATCCACCCGGCCCCTCATCTCACAGATGTCGGAAATGGTAGCAAGGAACTGACATGTTCAGGGACGTAGGGCTTGTGGTGGTGGGGCTCCAACGGTGGGGCTGAAAATTAAGTCGGGGCTTTCTTTGCTGCCGATCTCTGGCTCCTTCCGCCACCTACCTCTGCTTTCTTCTTCATTTCATGGCTGAGATGATGGAGGCACTTTAATGAACAAGTCCCCACAAGGACCCTAGTTACCAGATGGGAGGATGCTAACGGTGGTTCATCCGCTCGTGGTGTCTGTGCTTGTACGGTTGCCCCTTGAACAACAAGGGTCGGGGCATTGACCGCCCCCCCCCCCCCCCCCCCGCGCATTGAAAACTCACGTATAACTTTGGGCTCCCCCCAAAACTTAACTACGAATAGCCTACTGTTGGCCAGAAGCCTTACCCGTAACAGTCGATCAGCACATACTGTGTATGTTATACGTACGTATATGTGTATATATTATGTACTGTCTTCATGCAATAAAGCAAGCGAGAGGAAAGAAACTCTTATTGAGAAAACCATAAGGAAGAGAAAATACATGAGCAGTACTGTACTGTATTTATTGAAAAAAGTCTGCGTAAGCAGATCTGTGCGGCTCGAATCCGTGTTTTTCGAGGGTCAACTCTATTTGGTGTGTGTGTGCGTGGAAAATAAAGACGCTAACGCTGAGGGTTGACTGTGCACCACACTCCATGTTCAGAGCTTTCTATGCAATATTTGATGGATTTTCAGAGTTCTGTACGACATGGTTCCTATTTTATAGGTAAGGCTATGAGGGCTTAGCAAAGTGGAGGGAGTTGCTCAAAGAAATGCAGCAAATGAGTTTGAAAGTCATGTAGGTCTGACTCTAAAACCTGTGCTTTTTTAAAAACATCACTTGCATTTTGTTTTTTTATGTTTTTAAGTTCATTTTATGAAAAAGAGCGCACAAGGAAGGGCGGGGCAGAGAGAGAGAGAGAGAGAGAGAGAGAGAGAGAGAGAGAGAGAGAGAAAGAGAGAGAGAATCCCAAGCAGGTTCCGCACCACCAGGATAGAGCCCGACACGGGGCTCGAGCCCACGAACTGCAAGATCATGACCTGAGCCTGAAATCAAGAGTCGGAGGCTTAACCGACTGAGCCACTCAGGTGCCCCAACATTTTCTTTTCTTTTAATTGAGGTTGTAATGGCTGGATGTTTGTATGCATTAGGAAGTGAACCACAGTCAGTCCAGCTGCCATCTGTCTCCTCACTGGGTGACCCCAAACTGTTTTCTTGGGATAGGAACTAAAATCCAAGTCCCTAGGCTGTAGTGCACCCCTTACCCCTCCACACATAGAGTTAGTTACTTTTGGAGGTGAAGTCTCCATTTCCTTCTGTGACTGAGAGTGAAAGTGCCGGGCTGTGGGGACAGTACGGATCCTCTCCTGAGGCCATTTCTGTGCACGTGGATGAGTATTTATCTGGACACGGGAAGGGGGCTGCAAGTGGGCATCTTTGATGGGCTAATTTCTGTGCGCTTGGTAAATACTTACCCTTGTTATGCAAGGAGCCTGGGATTTAGAGTCAGAAGAACCAAGTTCAGGTTCTGGCTCTCCTTTTTCCTTGGCGTCTGTACTTACTCCATGGGAATAACAGCCATACTTTTTGGCACCGTTGTTTGCAGAGCTATTGGACACGCGTGTGTTCGGAAGGCTATGAAGGGCTTGACCATACCCGTTCTTCTAATGATAATCGTTATCAACACTGGAACCCAGTGTGAGGCAGTCCCTGTGCCGTTGTGGCAGCCAGTGCTGGGGCCAGCAGGAGGGTGGCTGTATGTGGCCGTGTAACTCTGCAAGGAAGGCCTCAGTCCTTAGCGTCCATCTCTTCTGGGTGGAAGCAATCCCTCCAGGTTTTCTAGCTGGAACTCCCCTCTGGCGGCCCGGCCTGGCCATGACTCCTCACCCAAAGAAGGCAGTGGGGGCGGAAGGACACCATGTTGTTCAAGCATCCCCTGCTTCTGTCTGCACTGCCTCTGAACACGAGGGGTGTAGTCAGGATCAGTTCATTGGTTTCTCCTCAGAGGAGATCAGCTTTGGAGGAATTTCGTATCTAGCTGAGGATAGATCCTTGGCCCAAGATTTTTTTGTCATTGGCACAGGCGCATCTCACCCTGTCTCTTACCTCATGTTCCCCCTTCTGTGCCTGGAGTCAGCAGGACTACAGCTGCTCCCGGGGGTGGGGCTGGAGGGCCAGCGGGGCCGTGGGGAGGCCCCTGCCTCTGCTTCTGGTTAAGGTCTGTTTGCTTTATAAACACCAAAGGTAAAGGAAGTGGGGAAGGCATTTTCAGAATCTTTTACCAAGAATCCTCAGATTGAAACTTCCAACGGTATCTGTGTCTGTGGCATAACAGAAAATATATGTATTGGTCTCTGCCCCTGGTTCTTGGCACAGAGCCCCTGAATCCTCATAGTTTCCTAAGTGATAAGAGCACTGGGGCATTTTTGTTCTAGTCCTTGGTCTCTGACTCTGTTTCCTGATGCAGAGCTCCTAAAATCCTTAGAATTTCTTGGGTGATGGGAATGTCCTTTTGTTCTAATGAGGTGCCTCTTGGTGGGCTCCTGGATGGGGACTGGTCACCAGAAAGACTGAGCCATGATTAGAAGCCTGGAATTTTCAGCCCCACCTGCTCTCCTCCAGGAAGGGGAGAGAAGCTGGAGAGTGACTTGGTGATCCATCATGCCTATCTGATGAAGCTTCCATGAGAACCCCCAAAGTATGTGGTTTGGGGAGCTTCCAGGAGGGTGAACACTGCCATGAACCGGGAGGGAGGCACACCCCAATCCCACAGGGACAGAGGCTCCTGTCCTCGGGACCCTCCCAGACCACCCCTATGTATCTCTCCTTCTGGCTGTTCTTCTGTATCTTTTGACATATCCTTCTTTATGTAATAAACTGGTGAATGTGTCTCCCTGAGTCCTGTGAGCTGTTCGATGAGCAGCTCAAATCTGAGGAGGGGGTTGTGGGGACCTCCGATTTGTAGCCACATCAGCTGGAAGTTGCAGACCTACTATTTGCAATTGATGTCTGCACTGGAGGAGGATAGTCTTGTGGGACTGAGCCCTCAACCTGTCGGGTCTGCTCCAACTTCAGGCACTTAGTGTCAGAATTTCTGGTTGTGGAAAATCCACAGAGCTGGTGTCAGAGATATTGGGAGTGCGTGAGGAGAGGAAACAATGTTTTTCCTAGACACTGTCTGAGCACAGAGTGGAAGCATCACCCAAAGGAGCCTCATCACCCGCCACTCTCTTCTAGCTTGTTAAGTCACTGTCTTCTTCTCTTCTTTTTTTAAAAATTTTTTTAACATTTATTTATTTTTTGAGAGACAGAGAGAGTGTGAGTGGGGGAGAGGCAGGGAGACACCGAACCTGAAGCAGGCTCCAGGCTCTGAGCTGTCAGCACAGAGCCCGATGTGGGGCTCGAACTCCTAAACCATGAGATCATAACCTGAGCCAAAGTCAGAGGCTTAACCGTCATTGAGCCACCCAGGCACCCCTGTCTTCTACTCTTCTGATCGAGTCACTCCCCAGACTTTAAGTCGGATGAATGACCTATCACACATAAGGGATGTAGTTCAGACTTTTCCCTCTGATTGCATTTTTAATAGACATGCTAAAAAATTAGAGTGACCACCCCCTTTTGTTAATATCACGTCACTCTAAATTAGTGTTAATAACTCTCAGACATGCTTCCCAATGTCCCCTTTATATGATCCACCTTCAGGCACTTTACATTGCCCACGTCTCAAACATGCAACCCAAACACACGTCTCACTGGCATCCAGATAGCTCACCTCCATCTAAAGACGGACCTCCACAGACATGCTGAAGTCCTGTGCCACCTCACATAAATGGTGACCATCTGCAGTGCAGACACACTGGGTTCTTTATGCCCCTTCCCCTGTTGGAAGCCGTGCACCATATGAATCGACTCTCTCCCAGCAATGACGACTCAGTCCAGAAATGTGCCCAACATCCCCAGGCATCCGAGCGTCTCTGAATTCAGCAACCATCCACCGTGAGGGCTGTTCCCCAGTAAATTAGAAACCTCGGTGGAACTTAAGGACCTCCAGACCAATTACATCACAGTATCTGCAGTGGGGGTTGGGAACCAGTACTTTGGAGTGTTCCCCAAGTGATTTTATTGTGAACCTTTGCCGCTAAATGTCCATGTCTGTTGCCTCAGCCTCTCCTTAGCATGGATGAAGGGCGGGCAGGGGAGAGAAACCAGCCCAGGCTACCTACCCCTCTCCTGTTGTCCTGTAAAGAATTTCACTCTTAGTGCCTCTCTTCTCTGGTTGGCATACCTCCCTCCTCTAGTTGGCTTCTCTGAGCTTTGTGCAGACCTCCTCGTGATGGGCACGACCTCCCTTTTCCCCTTAAGTGGGAGCTTGTGCAGGCCGCAGACTCTTCCAGTGTGAAGTCGGCCAGACATGGGTTCTAATCCCAGCCTGCGCTCACCTGCTCTGGGACCCAGGGTGACCTGCTCAACCCCCCTAAGTCCTGGTTTCCCACCCTGCGAAATCAGGTCTATAATCCCCAACTAACACGCATCACAAATGCCACCCCTGAGCACTCAGCGTGATGTTGCTCATGTAGTTCATAGATGATGTCGATGCGGATGATTTTTATTATTAGTTCAGCGTTGCTGCTTGGTCCCCTTGTTGAAGCACAAAACATCAGCCCAGCTGTTTTCCCGCGGCCCGGTTCTTAGTGCAACAACATTCACCTGCCCAAGGCCACCTCTGCCGAGAATACCACCCAAAGTGCTCTCGCAGCGGAAAGGACACGGGCTTAAATTCTGGCTCAGCCCCCACTTATTAACCATGTGACCTTGGATAAGATACCTAACCTCTTCGAATCTCCTTTTTCTCATCTCATAGGTTTGTTATGAGAAATGGGTGCCATTAGATATGCCGGGGGGCCAGCAAAAACCCTCACACATGGCAGATGTTTTGAATAAATAAATGCCCAGTAAATGGTGTCCCTCTCAGTTTTCTGAGGGAACCATTGATTCCTTATGGTCTAAAAGCCTACCACGTATGCACCCTGGGGATTAATATCTTGGGTTGATTCCTTTCATTTGGACGCTTTGACTAGATCATGGATGTGATTTGTTGGAAAACGGCCCTTTGGGATTTGAAAAGACAGTTATCATGTCATGTCCTCCCCTCACCCCCTCCTTCCCCCACCGCATGCACCTTTACCCAACCTTTCCCTTATTACCTGAGACACACTTGTGCCTACTACCATCTCTTCATGGGGAACTGATCACAAGAGTGGATTACTTGGCTTGGGGTCTGCACAACACCAGGAGAAAAAGGATTGGCAATTTGGGGCAGGTAGGGAAGAAGGGATCATAGAGGTTGTACCTTGGGCAGGCTAATCGCACCACAATGGCAAGACTTAGGGTCCATTACAACGAAAAGACAGCCCCATTATGATGAGAAGTATGAGTGACAATTACTACTGCTGTTGTAACTGAACGTAAAATGCATTCAGGAAAGGGAGACCTGAGTTAATAAAAGAGAAATTCAAGTTTTGCGCTTTTGTATAAGTCCTCCAATATCAGACTGGTCCCACCAAAGCCTCCAAGCTGGAGGATGGGGGGCAAACTGGACTTGCCTTGTTCGCATTCACCTGTTTTTCTGTCCTCCTCCTCACTCCCAAGTCCCTACCTCCCTTCCCCATCGTGCTACACTTCTCTGGAGTTTCCATCTGTTTATCTCTGGTTGTTCTGGGTTCCATTTTATTTGGTTTTATCCCATTCAGCAAGCATTTATTCACTGCCTGTTAGTGTAAGACACTCTGTTTAAAATTTTTAAGTAACCGTAGCTTAATAAAGGAATTAAGATGTCCAGTCGTCTCTCCAGGAACATTCACCAGAACACCCATCACCTAATGGCTAAAGTGATGGTCTCCCTAAACTTTCTCTGTCTCTTTTCATCTCTCTTGCATACATTTGAATTTGTTATGATAGAGCCAGTGTTATTCAGACATGACTTGGTTGAAAATAATTCTCTTCTTATTTTGACTTCCTTTCTCATTTTTGCTTTCCTTTCTGTTTAACGTGGAACTCTTTGATGTTTCCAAGTTGCTGTGATTCTCCAAGCAATGGCGAATCCCAGCATTTGGTAGGGTATATACATTTTAGCTGGAATCTCACCTTGGCCTCCCGGCACTGAGAAAGGTCGGGTCTGGCCCAGCGCAAGTATCACTGAGGCCTGGAGATGCGCTGAAAAGGCAAAGGGCTTAGACTCAATCCGAAGCCCCTGGGTTCAGCTGGGATTCTCTGGGACCCTGGGCATGGTCTGCAGTGGCTCCCTTGGGGGAGGGATTGTGTTTTGTGCCTAGAGAGATACCAAAGAAGTGTTGGAGGAAGTGACCTACTGCTCAGAGGTTAATGCCACCTGCTCCGTGGTGTGGGGGCCAGAGGGGAGGGTGTGTGAAGCATAGAGCCTCGTGTGCAAAAGGCAGTGAGGGAAAAGAACGCGTGGTAAGGTGTTGGTCCCAGTGCATCATTTTCAAGATTTTTAACCTCAGACAAGTCTCTTATCCTCGTTGGGCTTCAGTGTCCTCATGCCGTGCCTATGAAGTTGGTAGGTAGGTTGTGTGCCCTTTCGGACACGTTTCACAGGGAGCCAATCCAGCACAATTCACCATACACAAGATTGTCTTTAGGGTCTTATGGGCTTAGGCAGCCACAAATGCATTGAGCTGGGAGATGGATTAAAAAGAAGGATGAGTAATCTAGTTTTTTTTTTTTTCATTTCTTTCTTTTAAAATTTTGAACGCCGTAGGAGTTCAGAAAAATCAAACAATTAAAGGCTTGGTTAACTCTCATGTCCAAGAGAAGTAGTTTCTCCCTGATTTCATGTCTTTACACCAATAGTGCTGGTTTAAAAAAAAAATCAAAATTTTTAATCCATTATGAATATTATAGCATTCTGGAAAGCTCTGTTATAACTTTGTTTTTTCTGAATTCATTTATTTATTTCTTAGCCAATAATTATCGTGTGCTTGCTCTCTGTCAGGTGCTTCTCTAGGTGTTAGTGATCAAGAAGACTAGGGACGCCTGGATGGCTCTGTCGGTTGAGCGTCCGGCTTCGGCTCAGGTGTGATCTCGCGGTTCGTGGGTTTGAGCCCCAGGTCAGGCTCTGTGCTGACAGTTCGGAGCCTGGAGCCTGCTTCAGATTCTGTGTCTCCCTCTCTCTCTGCTCCTCCCCAACTTGTGCTCTCTCTCTCTCTCTCTCTCAAAAATAAGTAAACATTAAAAAAATTAAAAAAAAAAAGACCAACAAGATGATGGATGTTTATGATCACTCATTACTTTATTATTTTTTAATGTTTATTCATTTTTAAGAGAGAGAGAGAGAGAAAGAGAGACAGAATGTGAGCAGGGGAGGGGCAGAGAGAGAGGGAGACACAGAATCCAAAGCAGGCTCCAGGCTCGGAACTGGCAGCACAGAGCCCGACGTGGGACTCGAACCCACAAACTGCAAGATCATGACCTGAGCCAACGTCGGACGCTTAACTGCCTGGACCATTCATTCATTACTTTAGATAATCACTACTTTACATTCTGGGGACAAAGTTCAGTTTGGAAAATTGGTATCCAGGATTGGGTTAATAAGATTTTACTTTTTTTTTTTCAACGTTTATTTATTTTTGGGACAGAGAGAGACAGAGCATGAACGGGGGAGGGGCAGAGAGAGAGGGAGACACAGAATCGGAAACAGGCTCCAGGCTCTGAGCCATCAGCCCAGAGCCCGACGCGGGGCTCGAACTCACGGACCGCGAGATCGTGACCTGGCTGAAGTCGGACGCTTAACCGACTGCGCCACCCAGGCGCCCCAAGATTTTACTTTTTAATTTTTTAATGTATATTTATTTTTGAGAGAGAGGGGGAGAGAGAGAGAGAGAGAGAGAGCGCATAAGTGGGCGAGGGGTAGAGGGAGGAGGGACAGGATGTGAAGCAGGTTCTGTGTGACAGCGGCGAGCCTGATGTGGGGCTCGAACTCAGGAACCGTGAGATCATGATCTGAGTTGAAGTTGGACACTCAGCTGACTGAGCCAGCCAGGTGCCCCCAGACTTTGCTTTTTAAATTTGAACCGTAATTCAAAAATAGTGTCCTTGCACAGTGATTGTCAGCAGAGCCGGATGTTATACAAAAAAATAAGATCCAAAGTTTAATATTTTATTCTTCATAATTTATTTTTTTAAAAATTAATAGACCTTATGTTCTAGAGCAGCTTTAGCTTCACAGAAAACTGAGAAGAAAGCCCAGAGTTCCCACACACTCGCTTTCCTTTTGTACACAGTTTCCCTATTAACATCCTGTATTATTATTACGTTTCTTTTTTTTTTTTTTTTAGAGAGAGGGTTCAAGTGAGTGAGGGGCAGAGAGAGAGAGGGAGAGAGAGACAGAGAGGCAGGGCTCACACCTGATGCAGGACTCAAACTCACAAACTGTGAGATCATGACCTGAGCCAAAGTCAGATACTTAACTGACTGAGTCATCCAGGTGCCTTATTACATTTCCTTTTTCTTTTTAAAAAATTTTTAAGTTTATTTATTTTTCACAGAGAGAGAGAGAGAGACAGAGACAGAGACAGAGCACAAGTGGGGGAGGGGCAGAGAGAGAGGGAGACACAGAATCCGAAGCAGGCTCCAGGCTCTGAGCCATCAGCACAGAGCCCGATGCAAGGCTCGAACTCATGGACTGCAAGATCATGACCTGAGCTGAAGTCAGATGCTCAACTGACTGAGCCACGCACGTGCCCCTACATTTCTTTTTTTAATCAGTTACTCACTACGTATTTATTAAACATCCGTTGTATGTTCCACACCAGTTATTATGGGGGTAGAAATGAATAAATCATATTGACGCCCCTCAAATTGTTTATAATGTTGCATATCTACAATTTGGAGGCTCTTGTTCATTAAAATTTTTTTCTTGTGCACTTGGTGCCTGCCTGATTCAGGGTTAAGGTTTAGTTCAGTGCCTGGACATAGCAGACATTCAGTGAATAGCTGTCGAATATATGAAAAACAAGAACGAAAGATCCAGAAGTAGAAGACATAATCACTGTCCTTAAGAACTTGGGAAACAGCTGACACATATGACAGGGACTAGATAACGTTTCAAAAGTAGAGAAAATAGTATTGGATCTCAGTAAAGGACACATTGGTATAGGCAAATAAGGCATAAAGCAATCAGTGACCATCCCAGCTTCTTTACTGGGATTGTATTCCTCACCTTCTGGTCACCATTGTCTTTGGTGCCATGGTCTTCACATTATTGTCATAATTCTGGCCACCATTATGTGTCTGAATACCAAACACTAAAAAGCAAACTTCCACATCCCCACAGTAAGGCCAGAGAAGTGTGTGTATGTGTGTGATTGTAGTAGGTTTAAAGTGCCCCTACCCCAATACATGCCCATTCCTTTGCTCACCAGGAGCAAAAGGACTTAGGCCGGGTAAAAGGGCACCACCTTAACCCTCACGGGGGCTGTGCAGCCAGGGCATCTCGCAGGACTGTAACTTCCCAGGGGCACACAAAGCTTAAGAGGAGTGGTGAAGGGTCCCAGGCTGCTGGCACTTGGCCTTGAGGACGTGGCCTCTTGAGACCCGGGGAACAAGCTGATCCGAAGAAGAGAGCAGCGAGGGACAAATTCACTCAAGAGTCGTTAATTGTTCCTGGGACAGAGGTAGTTCTAATTTTTAGAATGGTTACATTATGTAGAGTTTTAAAATGGAGATAATAATGATAAGATGATATCACAGGAAATCAAAAACGAAATCCTAATCCTAATAAAAATCCCAGTAAGTTATTTTTCAGATACTGACAAAATGATTCCAAAGTTTATATGGAGAGGCGGGAGACACTGAACAGCCCATCCAATATTGAAGAAGAAGGACAAAGGCTTACTCCAAAGTCACAGACAGTGTGGTGTTGGTGCAGGTGTAGACAAATAGGCCAATGGGACCGGATAGAGAGCCCAGACTAATACAGTCAACAGATCTTTGACAAAGCAGCAAAGGTGATACGATGGAGAAAAGACAGTCTTTTCAATAAATGGTGCTGGGACAACTGGACATCCTTGTGCAACAAGAAAACAAATAAATCAAGACACAGAGCCTTCAGAACAATAACCTAGAAGAAAGTCTAGGTGTCCTCAGGTGACCTCAGGTATAGCAATGACTTGTTAGACACAACACTAGGGATATGATACTTTCTTTTTTTTTTTTAATTTAATTTTTTAATTTAATTCAAGGTAGTTAACATGCAGTGTTATATTAGTTTCAGGTGTGCCATATAGTGATTCAACAATTGTATACGTCACCTGGTGCTCCTCGCAACAAATTCACTCCTTAATCCCCATCACCTGTTAAAGACCTAATTCTTGAAAGAATCGATAAGCTAGGCTTCATCAAAATGAGAACCCCCTGCTCTTTGAAAGGCAATGTCAAGACAATGAGGATACAAGCCACAGACAGGCAGAAACTATGGGCAAAAACTCAGTTGATAGAGGATGGTTATCCAAAATGTGCCAAGACCTCTTAAAATTCAATGATAAGAAAAGGAACAGTCTGATTAAAAAGTGGGCCAAAGACCTGAACAGACTTCCCCCCAAGGAAGAACACACATAGCAAGTAAGCAGATGAAAAGATGTTCAACATGATACGTCATTAGAAGACCTCACATGAAAATCGCAGTGCTTTACCACTGCATACCGGTTAGAATGGCCAGAATCCAGAACACCTACATCACCAAATGCTGGTGTGGAGCCACAAGAACTCTCACTCGCTGCTGGTGGGAATGCAAAATGGTGCCGCCAGTTTGGAAGATAGTTTGGTAGGTGTTTTTTTGTTTTATGTTTTTTTGTTTTTTAATAAAACTAAACATGCACTTACCCTATGATTAAAAACTCATGCTCCTTAATGCCCAAATGAATTGAAAACATATGTTCATCCAGAAGCTTGCCTCAGGTATTGGCGATGTTTATAGCAGCTTTGTTTGTAATTGCCAAATGCATAACCTGAACAGATAAACTGTGGCACACCCAATGGAATATTATGCTGCGGTAAAAAGACGTTAGCTATCAGGCCCTGAGAAGACTGAATGCCTATTACTAAGTGAAAGACGGCTGATCTGAAAAGGTTGCAGTCTACAACTCTGACATTCTGGAAAGGAGCAGAAGTCTGGAGACAGCAGCAAGATTGGTGTTTGCTGGACGTTAGTGGGAAGGGAGAGATGAATACACCGAGCACAGGATTTTTAAGGCACTGAAACTATTCTGCACGATACCAAATGGTAAACACGTGTCATTATAACTTCATCCGAATGTACCACCCCAAGAGCGAACCCTAATGTGAACGCTGGACTTTGGGTGAGAGTGAGACATCAGTGTAAGCACGCTGATTGTAAGAGATGTACCACTGTGCTGTAGGATGTTGACGCGGCGGAGGTTTGGTGTGTGTTGGGGGCCCAGGGTGGTTGATACAGGAGAACACTCTATTTCTTCTGCTCAGTTTTTCCGTGAACTGAAAACTGTTCTAAAGTCCCAAATCCCAAATTCCCAGAACTCTGATTTCCTCCTGGCTACTTTCTTATTTGAAGACAGACCTTTTTTTATAGTTATAATGATGAACATTTCTATTTAAAAGCTATTAATTGTATTTTTCAGATAACTATTGCTATTGCATCATAACTTCAATAATATCTTATTTAATAAAGATAATGGAGGCAAAACCCTTGCTATCAATGGTTGAAACTATTGATAAAGACTAATGGGTTAATATCAGGTATTTGGGAAATCTGTTTGCCACATCATGCAAATTGTAATAGCTATCACCTTAAATAACAGTCATATGGCTTTTGTTTGTTTTTCTGGTCATTTGTTTAAAAATTTTTTTTTAATGTTTATTTATTTTTGAGACAGAGAGAAACATAGCATGAACGGGGGAGTGAGGTCAGAGAGAGGGAGACACAGAATCTGAAGCAGGCTCCAGGCTCCGAGCTGTCAGCACAGAGTCCCACGCGGGGCTCGAACTCATGGACTGTGAGATCATGACCTGAGCTGAAGTCGGAGGCTCAACCGACTGAGCCACCTAGGCGCCCGGTCATTTGTTTTAATTAACGCAACATATAAATATTCTCACTTAAAATCATAGTATGGTAGAAAGGGTGGAATAGGCCAGGTTAAAAGAGTAAGCTTCTTATTTTTACGTTTTTATTTAAAGTCCAGTTAGTTAACATACAGTGTAATACCTGTTCGGGTGGCAGTATAGTGACTGAACACTTCTATACATCACCCAGTGCTCATCATGACAAGTGCCCTCCTTCATCCCCGTTACCTATTTCACCTACCCCCCACCTACCTCCCTTCTGGTAACCATCAGTTTGTTTTCGATAGTTGAGTCTGTTTCTGGGTTTCTCTCTCTCTTTCTCTATCTTTTCCCTTGGCTCATTTGTGTTGTTTCTCAAATTCTACATAGGAGTGAAATCATGTGGTATTTGTCTTTCTCTGACTGGCTTATTTCACTTAGCATAATACGTTCTAGTTCCATCCATGTTGTTGCAAAGGGCAAGATTTCATTCTTTTTTATAGCTGAGTAATATTCCACTGAATATATATACCACATCTTCTTTATCCATTAATCAATTGATGGAGACTTGGGCTGTTTCCATAGTCTGGCTATTGCTGCTATCAACATTGGGGTGCATGTATCCCTTTGAATCAGCATTTTTGTATTCTTTGGGTAAATACTTAGAAGTGCAATTGCTGGATCATAGGGCAGTTCTATTTTTTAACTTTAAAAAAATGTTTATTTTTGACACAGAGAGAGAGAGAGAGAGAGACAGAGTGTGAGCAGGGGAGGGGCAGAGAGAGAGGGAGACGCAGAATCCGAAGCAGGCTCCAGGCTCTACACTGTCAGTACGGAGCCTGATGCGGGGCTCGAACTCATGAACCATGAAATCATGGCCTGAGCTGAAGTCAGATGCTTAACTGACTGAGCCACCCAGGCACCCCTTTTCAACTTTTTGAGCAACCTCCATATTGTTCTTCAAAGCGGCTGTACCAGATTGCACTCCCACCAATAGTGCCAGAGGGCTCCCCTTTCTCCACATCCTTGTCAAAACCTGTTGTGTCTTGTATTGGTGACTTTAGCTATTCTGACAGGTGTGAGCTGGTATCTCACTGTGGTTTTGATTTGTATTTTCCTGATGATGAGTGATGTGGAGCATCTTTTCATGTGTCTGTTGGCCATCTGGATGTCTTCTTTGGAGAAATGTCTATTTATGTCTTCTGTCCATTTTTTAATTGGATTATTCATTTTGGGGGATGTTGAGTTTTTAATTTTAATTTTACCACCTGTTAGCGGCTCAATTTTGTGCAAGTCTTTTTTAAACCTGTCCGCATTTCAGTTTTCTCATCTATACAGGGCAATATAAATTTTCTATATCTTCTAGTCCAATTAATGTTAGTCACGGTCCATGTCAGCACTCACACCATTTTCACTTTTATGGCTAAGTTTTCAATCGCTACAGTGTCCACTGAAGTTTTCACCCCATCCCATGTACTCTGAATATCTTCGTCTGTCCTCTTATGTTAGCTAAATGCCACCGTCTCTAAAGGCCAGCCTGAGTTTCAGATCCTCTGGCCACCTCAGATCTTACTTCTTGGAATCCCTGGTGTTTTGGGTCATAATCACCTCGTCTAGCAAGGAACATATCTTAGGTGATCTCTATAACTCACTGTGTAGCCTAACCCATTAGTGTTTGCTGACCTGTCAATATATATTCTATTAAGGTCTTATTATATGCCTAGCACAGTGTTGTCTGGTGCTGAGAACATTCTCAGAGGGCTGTCATTGAAGCCTCATATACTATCGTCTTTGAGGACGTAAGGGAGTTCAATAAATTTCTCTTGCTTGGTTATTCTGTGAGATCAGGATGTCCAGAGAGGCAGGTGACTGAGAAATGGTATAAGCACTGGGCTTGCTCTGAGGAGTACTGGCCTCAGTTCCTGCTTCTCATGAGCTGTGAGCATTGAAGAAAGGAACTAATGTCTTCATGAATACAAATGAAGAGGAGTAAACTCACACGTGAACACTTGGTGGACTTTGGGTATGTAAACACACGCAGGGCTAATTTTTAAAAAGCAGAAAGTAGAGAATAGTTATTCCCAGAGACCGATGACTAGTCAATCTGGATATCAGGATATAACCCCAAACTTGGTTTGACGATGGGCAGAGCTGGTGTCTTTCTCCTGATCACGATTCTTCTCTCATGGCTTTGCTCAAACCTCTGAGACAAGAAGTCCTTACCTTTCACCCTCCTCTCCAACACTGAGTGTTCACTCTTCTCTGAGACCCCTCTCATGTAAGAAGAATCATAAAAAAAAAAAAAACCCTCTCATTTGAACATTAAGTGTCATGTAAAAAGCGAATTAACTGTTGTTTAATATCATGTTTGGAGGTGAAAAAACTTTTAAACCTTTTGTTCAGTCATTCCTTGCCAAAGGGCTGTCAAGTTAGGATGTAAATTCTAGACTTACGTGGATCCCCCAAAGGACTGCGAAAAGTGACTTTCTAATCCTTTTGCTGTGTTTTTGATGGCAAACTTTGTTTTTGCAGGATAGGAGGTGACTGATGGTCTTACTATTATCTCTTCATGACTTTGCAATATTTACTTGCCTTCCTCATTTTTATGAGCAATGGTGCTAACTTTGGCCCCTCTCCTGGTTCCACAGGTACCCCACATCGTCCAGAAAAAGGTGGGGGGCGCTCTGCTGTGCTGTATGCTTAGTTGGAGGAAATTCCAGTTCTAGGATCCCGGGTCTCCCTACTTTAATTTTCTAATTGATCACATAGTTGCCAGCATTTATGAAACATATTCAATCAAAGACACCCCAAAAGTCTAATGTTATCCTATGAATGAGATGCAAAGACTTTGCACTCGCTGGTGATCCTATCACCCGGAGCTTCAGGCCTTGGGCAGAATAGTCTGGGAGACAGAAGGCACGCTGAAACAGGCCGAAGGTCTCATTTCCAGGCCTAACCTCCCAAGGAGTACGAATCCTGAAAGGGATTTCAGTGTTTAAGATATAAATCCTCATTTGAGTTGGGCAGGGCAAGGAAAAGTCTGGTGAAGTTCTTGGGCAGGTAAATAGAAAAAAAAAAAAAGAGTTCGACACATTACAAATGGCCCCATATTTGTTATCTGCAGACTGTATGGAACACACGAGTCCTGGTCTCAAGTGAGATGGTGCCTGTGAAAAGTCTAGATACACTTACGATGTTGCTTTGCACAAAGGTGATTAAGGCACGAGCAGGGGCATTTCCAGTTTCTTTTGGAAATAGGCTGATACTTGGTTTTCCAAGGAAGTACTGAAAAAAATCACAAGTGAAAAAAAAAAAGAAACTTTACTGAATGTTCTTATACTTACTGCTATATTATAGTGGTGTTTTTCTTTCTTATAACTAAGTACTTGGTGGGGTGAGAGGGGGAGGGTGCCACAATACTTCCAGTGCTCAGAGCCTCTAAAGGTCTCGCTCCAGTGCTTGGTAGGAGCATAAATCATAATTGTCGTTGCCGACTCGTTCCCAAATTTATTGAGCCACAGTTCCTCGGGGCTGTTGGAGAAGTACTGTGATGCTATTCAGAAATACATTCAGGGGCGCCTGGGTGGCGCAGTCGGTTAAGCGTCCGACTTCAGCCAGGTCACGATCTCGGGGTCCGTGAGTTCGAGCCCCGCGTCGGGCTCTGGGCTGATGGCTCAGAGCCTGGAGCCTGTTTCCGATTCTGTGTCTCCCTCTCTCTCTGCCCCTCCCCCGTTCATGCTCTGTCTCTCTCTGTCCCAAAAATAAATTTAAAAAACGTTGAGAAGAAATACATTCAAATCCATCCCTATGATGAGGTTATTATAGTTTCTACTGTGTGATCCAGTGATACGCATTAGGGAAGTGGTACGCATCCACCCCACGGGTCACGAGGTGTTAAAACACATTCTCCTTATTAAATGAGGGGTTAGGTGAGCGTGGTGACAAGGCACAGTGCCGTCTAGACCCACGTCATTTCTTCTGATCACATCTCAGCAATTCCCGGCCACACCACTAGCCACAGTTCTTAGGGCCAGCGATATGGCTTCAAGTATAAGGTAAATGGTGTTCCACGTTCAAAGAAGATATTCTCTAGCGCCCCCCACCTCGGCTGCTCCTGCCACCCCCCCAGAATACTACTTTTGCTGATGCTGATGTAGGGCGCTTTGGAAAGTTAACGAAATGGCACAGGAGACTGTGCGGAACAGACATGCTGCGGGGGGTGGCTTTGGTCATGGATCGGAAGGAACGGATTCTCCGCGGCTTACCCTTGGTGAAAAAGGGGGAGTGGAAAAGCTTTTCATGGGAGACAGGTGCCGATGGATAGACTCAGCTCGCTAAACGTCTTCCCTTGGGATTATCCAATTCAATGTTCCTCAAACCTGAACAGTGTATAGACATAGTTTATAGGAAAAAATTTTTTTGCAGCCTCTCAGGGTAATTGATTATATGGACATCATTAAAATATGTACAAACGTAAAACTAGGTTTATGCTTCTTACGCTTATAGTTCTTTTGCAACCATAAAGCCGAACCAGATTTAGAAATGAAATCACACGGGGCGCCTGGGTGGTGCAGTCGGTTAGGCGTCCGACTTCAGCCAGGTCACGATCTCGCGGTCCGTGAGTTCGAGCCCCGCGTCAGTCTCTGGGCTGATGGCTCAGAGCCTGGAGCCTGTTTCCGATTCTGTGTCTCCCTCTCTCTCTGCCCCTCCCCCGTTCATGCTCTGTCTCTCTCTGTCCCAAAAATAAATAAACGTTGAAAAAAAAAATTAAAAAAAAAAAAGAAATGAAATCACACATAACTATAAACTCAACAAAATAAATTAAAAACATTATTTTACTGTGTCAAATGATGTGGTTGGTTGAAACTAACCACTAGTGGGGGGGGGGGTAAAGATAGAGTGGAACCAGGTGGCCTCAGGGCCTGCTCTATGTTTAATCTGGGTTATTTATTTATTTGATAAAAAAAATTTTTTTAAATGTTTATATATTTTTGAGAGAGAGAGAGAGAAGCATAGTGTGAGCAGGGGAGGGGCAGAGAGAGAGAGGGAGGCACAGAATCCGAAGCAGGTCCTAGGCTCTGAGCTGTCAGCGTGGAGCTCAACGTGGGGCTCCAACTCACAAACCATGAGATCATGACCTGAGCCGAAGGTGGACGCTTAACTGACTGAGCCACCCAGGCACTCCTAATTTAACTTTTTAAAGTTTATTTATTTTTGAGAGAGACAGAGACCCCACGAGTTGGGGAGGGGCAGAGAAAGAGGGAAAGAGAGAATCCCAAGCAGGCCCCACACTGTCAGGACAGAGCCCCCCGATCGGAGGCTCGAAGTCACAAAACTGTGAGATCATGACCTGAGCCAAAACCAAAAGTCACCAACTGAGCCACCCAGGCGCCCCTAATCTGGGTCTGTTATTTAAATGTAATTAATATGCACGCAGAAAATGCCCGTTGGTTTAAGTATGTTAAACACAGTGTTAATAATAGCCTCAAAGGTTTATAAGTCCAGGAAAATCGAATCTCATACTTCACCAAACTTGGCGAGTAGGAAATGGTCAAATGTCAGTTTTAATGAGGTATCATTTGATAATTTGCTAACTTGTCTATTCACTTGAAGATCAAGTTTAGCGTTGCGGCAGCATTGAAATAGCTCCAGATGAGTATGTCGTGCAGTTACTACCAGAGTTAGAGACAGAACCATCCCGCTTTGTGTATTCCTGCCTCAGGTTTCTGCTTAGGAACCGGTAGGTGTCGGGATGTGGGGAGTCAGAGTCCGCTCCACACATCTGCTCGCAGCACGAACGTGGCACTGACATCTGTGGTGAGCGGACTGAACAGGCCAAGCCATTCCGTGACTCGGCTCTCCCACCGTGTCCCATTTGTGATTGGTTCTTGACTTGATCTGGCTCCCATCTGGCATCCGTGCAGTCAGGGACACAAAAGGCAGCCACTGAAAGTGCATGGCAGTATCGGGTCCCCATGAGTATTGTATGAAGAGTTTCAAATGATAGAATTGTAGATACAAAATTTTAAAAATTCTCCAAATCTTGTGGGCTGCAAGAAAACACTTACACTTGGGAGACACTGCTTTAAAACTAAGTTCAGACTCCAGTTTTCTCAGGAAAGACTTTCTCATCCGCCCTCTCTCTTTTAAATGTTTATTTATTTTTATTTATTTATTTTTGGGAGGAAGAGAGAGGGAGAGTGCTCTCTTTTAAATATTTTAATAATTAAATGACCAGGGGGCACCTGGGTAGCTCAGTCGGTTGAGCTCCTCTGACTCTTGACTTCAGCTCAGGTCATGATCTCACAGTTGGTGAGTTTGAGCCCCACATTGGGCTCTGCGCTGACAGCACGGGGCCTGCTTGGGATTCTCAATCTCTCTCTCTCTCTCTCTCTCTCTCTCTCTCTCCTCCCCTCCCCTGCTTTTTCTCCCTCTTCCTCAAATTAAATAAATAAACTTTAGAGAAAAATAGAGAAAATATAATTAAACGGTCGTGATGAATTCAGTGATGTTTATTGTGTCCTAAGATTTATGTGAAGCCCTTTTTATAAATATGATCTCACTGAAACCTAATGATAGCTGTGTGAGGTGGGTATTTTTCCTATTTTATATAGAAGGGCACACGGCGTGAATCACACAGCAGGTCGGTGGCAGAGTCAGAATTTGCGTGTAGGTCTTTCTCATCAGCACACCTAACTTTGTACCACTACTCTGTTCCTCTCTGTGCGCCTCAGTTACATGCCATGAACTCCCCTCGTATCATAAGCAGGCACCACTGTTTATAATGAGCTCCTTCTAAGCCTGTCTTTTCCACTGGCCAGTGGGTCTCAAACTTGAGTATCTGTCAGAATCACCTGGAGAGATTTTTTAAAAATGCAGATTCCAGGCTCCACCACAGACTTAGTGAATAAGACATTTTTGGGGCGCCTGGGTAGCTCAGTCGGTTAAGCGTCCGACTTCGGCTCAGGTCACGATCTCGCGGTCCGTGAGTTCGAGCCCCGCGTCAGGCTCTGTGCCGACAGCTCGGAGCCTGGAGCCTGCTTCGGATTCTATGTCTCCCTATCCCTCTGCCCCTCCCCCACTCATGCTCTCTCTCTGTCTCTCAAAAATAAATAAACTTAAAAAAAAATTTTTTTTAGGGGTGCCTGGGTGGCTCAGTCGGTTGGGCGGCCAACTTCGGCTCAGGTCATGATCTCGCGGTCCGTGAGTTCGAGCCCCGCGTCGGGCTCTGTGCTGACAGCTCAGAGCCTGGAGCCTGTTTCCGATTCTGTGTCTCCCTCTTGCTGACCCTCCCCTGTTCATGCTCTGTCTCTCTCTGTCTCAAAAATAAATAAAACGTTAAAAAAAATTAAAAAAAAAATTTTTTTTAAAGAAATTTTCTGTAGTGTCCAGGGAAACCTGTATTTTTTTTTTTTAAATCACTTCCCTCAGGTGATTTTGTTGCAGGTGTATACCTTTGATGCATTTTGAGCAAAAGTGTGTTCGACTGTGGGTGCCTCATGGCTTCTAACCACCTCTGCATCTCAAGGACTTGCTTGCTAAACGTGTGTTGAATAATTCAAAGAATGAATGAAGAAACAATTGTCGACAGAAAATACGTTCTTGAGAAGAACACTCTTTTGGCCAGACCTTTGGAAAATTTAGAGATACGTGCTTAAATATCATGTAATATACTCAGTCTAGACTCTCCTCTGGGGGCTGCCCGTGGCAAGAAGCCTGCGAGAAGGTAGCAGAAAGCACAACTAAGTCTTGAAGAAAAAGAACAAAAACCCGCCGGGTCCTCTGGGATGGGACACAATCCGTCTTCTTCCGGTTGAAGAAAACAAAGATCAGTCGAATTAGAAAAGCTTAAATGCCTTTGAGGGCCAGAATAAGGTCAGTTTCCCTAGCGTGTTATAGGCGTGAAGTTTTCTGCTTAACTTACAGTTCTGAGGTCAAATGTGGATTAATTCCTTTATTCAGCAAGAGGGTTTTTTTTAAATGCTTCCTAAGTGCCTTGAATGTCGTAAGGCATAGTCTTTTTTTTTTTTTCTTCCTGAGTTTATTACCCAGCAGAAAATTCAGGAAACAGTAAAGCTGTGCAAATGCACGTGGGGCTAGGTGGCCAGTGTCTACAAGCGCGAGAAGTCGCGGGAGGGTTTGTACAGCCAGGGTCTGGAGCTGGGAGCTGCATGAGCCCGGATAGGATTGGATGGGCAAGAGGCAAAGAGCAGCAAAGGTGGAGACTTGGCAGTCAGACTGCTTATGGCCGGCCGGCTCAGTTGACACAGAGGATGTGAGCCCAGCGTGGTGGAAGTTGCACGGGGAAGCACCGAGAAAGGACGTTGCATAGCTGTGCTTTCTTACGTTACGGGGAGCTTTGGAGGCTGTGGAGTTCAGAATGTTCTTTTGTGTCTTGAAGCAGGTGAAGGATTGTTTTAAGAAAATGAGTGTCCCTGTAGGGGGGAAGGTAAATGGCAGGGGAGAGGGGGTTGGGCCAGGAGACTTATTAGAAGGCTGTGGTCGGTGTTCCAGATGTGGTTGGGTTTGGGCCAAAGTGGTGAAGTGAGCCAGGAGAAGCCTGAGCCGCTGTGGAAGTCCCTGGAAGGACACGAGGAGAGAGCATGGCTGGTAATGGTGCCCAAAGCCCAGTGACGCCCGGTGCTAGCGACGTGTGGCCGTGAGCACCCAAAGAGCCCATTTTCCCACAAGAAGTCTTGGTTGGAGATCAGTGTCCGACGCTTGTGGCCAGGACCCCAAATTTCCCAAATAGCTGTTTCAGCCTTTGTGGCTGGCAGAGCAGATGGCTCTCAGACTGGGACTGTTTGTCCTTTCTCTCTCCTTCTCTGGCTCTCGTCGCTTCCCCACCTGGTTCCCACACTGAGGACCTGTCAGTCTTGACACGTCTGCTGGGGACCGACAAAGGAAATCTTGCTAATTAGACAAAGGTGGCGTCTCCCAAAGTGTGATCCCTGGAAACCTGCGGGGTTTTGAATGGATAACAGCAGGAGCAGGGCAAGAGCCTGCGTTCCGTGGTCAAATAAGTTTGAGAAATATTCTTAGAGAGTGACCCAGGTTTCTTTGTTGCAGGAGTCGCCGAGGTCTTTAATATGGTCATAAGCATCTCAGGTGTTCAAGAGAAGGGTAGCTTATAGCACTCCACAAACTTTCGGGACCATGGAGCTCATTTTTAAAGAAGTGTCTTAGGGGCGTCTGGGTGGCTCAGTCGGTCAAGCGTCCGACTTCGGCTCAGGTCATGATCTCGCGGTTTGTGGGTTCGAGCCCCGCGTCGGGCTCTGTGCTGACGGCTCAGAGCCTCGAGCCTGCTTCCGATTCTGTGTCCCCCCCCACCGTCCCTCCCCTGCTCATGCTCTGTGTCTCTGTCTCTCAATAATAAATAAACATTAAAAAATTAAAAAAGAATAAAGAAGTGTCCTAAGGGGAGAGGGCTTCATTTGGAGAAATTGGAGACTAGGGAGTTTGTCTTTAGAATAAGACTCCTGCACTCAAGGTTGGCAGTGAAATGGAAAGAAACAGGAGACTGGAATTTTGGTCTGATTCTCCTACTAACGGCTTATCTGGTCACTGAACTTCCCTGGGTCTGTTGCCACAGAGGTCACACTAATAGTAGACGTACTCGTAAGTTCTTTCAACCGTAGGAATCTATAATCGTGTGCACATTCAGAAAAAGAACATCAGCTGTGATTTTTCTACTCTGTAATAAGTCGGGTGGCAGAGACAGTGGGGGGGGACCTCGGGGCCGAGGGGCGGTGACGACGAGATGAGTAAGATATGGTTTGAACCCTGAGCTGATTGTGTGGTCGGGCACAGTTGCAGTGCTGGACTGATGTAGCAGACAGAGATCAATGAAGTTTCTGGTTTGTTCTCAGGCTCCTGTGAACATATCATACGGTGCACCTGCAAGCTTAAGCGGCTAAGTCAGTGCTAATCCCCAGCGATCACTTAACCATCTCGTTTCAGTTTTGCTACTAAGCAGTTGTGAGGCCTTCGATAAATCAGCCCTCTGGGCTTGGGTTTTCTTCCTCTGCGAGATAAAGGAGTTGGGTGAGATTAAGGGCTGCGGGTGTTGTGTGACGAGGAACTCTTTTTGAGTGAAGTTTTTAAGTCCCGGGACTTACCTGGAGATGTTCTTCCTCCAGCCACTCAAGGCAGACAGGCCCCAAGGCTTTGTCTTCATTGTCTTTCTTTTCCTTATTCCCAGATCATTTTTTAAATTTCCAGATCATTTCAGCTGCCTCAGACTTCTCTTACTGCTTTTATGTATTTGATGTTTCAATAGGTATCTGTTGCACCAAACTCCCTTGAATGGCAGACCCAAGTTTCCGTCTGCTCAGCGTGTTTACCTGTTTCCAGCTTTAAAAAATATATATTTTTATTTATCTTATTTTGAGAGAGAGAGCGAGCGAAAGTGAGGGGCACAGAGAGAGAGAGAGAGAGAGAGAGAGAGAGAGAGAATCCCCTGGGTAGCTCAGTACAAGTCTTTTTGCCCCAGTGAATAAACCCCAAGTATAATACTTGGTAAGCCCCAGTAATACAGTGAAAATTTGGATCTTTTCTCAAATGTTGAATACTTCAGTTGCCTGCCTTCTTAGGGAACTAGAAGGCAGAAGAGAGCTGGACTAATATAGGTGACGTCTGTTCTTGCCGCGTGGCCACTTTATTCCCATTAAGTTCCGTGTCCTCTGCTGGAGACAGTGGCAACTTAGAGTAGCGGTTCAGCAACCCACCTGGACGCTGTGGCATCACACAGAGTTACACATTGTTTTACCATCTAATGGAGGAAAGAGACCGGCAGAAGAGACGGAAATGACGTAATGACACATGCTAGAATGCAAGCACCCCAACATGTGGAACAGAAAACCCTAGGTGAGAGGTAGAGTGTGCTCATACTTAATTTAAAAAAACATTAGCAAAAACTGTACATCCATATATTTACATTTATGTGTCGATAGTTCTAGAAGACTGCTCAGGTAACTGATAACTAGTGGCGTTGAAGAACGGGGGCGATAGTCTGAGGGGGAAGTGAGACCTACTTTGATTGTAAGCTATCTGGACAGCCCTGGTAGCTCTGGAGACACTCCCAGGGGATCTGTGAGAGCAAAACTATTTCCACAATAATCCTAGGATGTTTGGCTTTGTTTCGCTCTCCTCCCACGATTATATGGTGGAATTTTTGAGAGGATGCATGATATGTGATATTGCAACAAATTGAATTCAGAAGTGGATATGAGAATCTGTGTTCAATTAAGCCAGATATTGAAGAGATTTTATTTATTTTGAGAGTGGGGAGAGGGCAGAGAGAGGGGGAGAGAGAGACAGAGACAGAGACAGAGACAGAGAGGGAGAGAGAGAGAATCCCAAGCAGGTTCCACGCCCAGCATGGAGCCCGACACAGGACTCAATCCCATAACCCTGTGATCATGACCTGAGCCGAAATCAAGAGTTGGACGCTCAACTGACTGAGCCCGCCAGGTGCCCCTCAATGAGAGTTTTTTTTTAATGTAAACTAATGCCACTGTTCTCACTAAGAATTTTTTTTGAAAATAGCTATTGTTATTTAAAAAATTATGTTAACACATAATCATAATTTAACAATAATTTTTAAGAACTTAAACATTAATAATAAAATTGAGTAATTATTATCTTAAATAAATAGTAAATGTAACATTCTGTTTAAGTTTCTAGATTGATAGATATCAATAGGTGTAGCCCTCCTAAACAGACTCTCTTTGAGATCCCTTCAGTGCCTGGGGTACTTGGGAGGTGTCAAATTGGAAAGAAAGTACGAATGATGCAAAAGTTTGTAATGCTGGGGCTCCTGGGTGGCTCAGTCGGTTGAGTGTCCACCTTCGGCTCAGGTCATGATCTCACGGTTCGTGAGTTTGAGCCCTGGGTTGGGCTCTGTGCTGACAGCTCAGAGCCTGGAGCCTGCTTCAGATTCTGTGTCTCCCTCTCTCTCTGCTCTTCCCCTGCTCACACGCTATCTCTCTCTCTCAAAAATAAAGATTAAAAATAAATAAATAAATAAAAAGTTTGTAATGCAACATTGCTCTCCCTCCCCCCCCCCCATAAAGGGATATCTACAAGTGGTCTGGGGTTCAGTGCTCTAGAAAGTTCCAAGTCCTGTGGCTTGAAGCAAAGACGTTGTGACAACTGAAGACACACAGAAGCCAGCTGTCGTCGAGGACCCCGTTCCTCAGAGAATGTTCTGCACCCATGGATGTAAGTAAGGCCAGTCGCTGAAGCTGTCACCCCATGAGGCCGGGGACGAGGGTAAGAGGGGAAACCATCTGCTGCCAGTGTGGCCTCCCTGGAGCCCCTCACTTACCTGGCTCGTGTCACAGGGAATGTGGAGCACGCGGGTTCTGTGCCGAGAGCTGGTGTCAGCAGAGACCATGTGTTGGATTGTATAGGAAAGCTGATATTGAATGTCAGCTCACTCCTCAGACTTCACTGATCCAGATGTGGCTTGCACCAGGCTCGCGGCTGATCCTGGGGTGTCTTCCCCAACTCTGAGTGGCCCAGGGTATCTTGGTCTTCCCTGTCCCGACAGGATCCACTGGAATCTCGGGGTTCCTACGTCGATCCGGGTCTCTCCCAACACTCTGATTACATTCATTTATTTATTTTTTTGTAAGTTGCCTTCTTCCAGCAATAATTTGAGGTGGCTTAGAGAAAAATAATAATTCACAGAGCTACTAAAATCGGGGTCATTGACTCAGAGTCCTATAATAAGCTTTGGAGGAGCTAAATATATGAGAAAAGCCGGCCTGGGGTACTTACTGTAGATAAATGCAACCCTTAGCCCTGGGACGCAAGGCAGAAAGAGATGTGTGGGACATCTCAGAGCATCCATGAGCAAACTAGGAAGCATTCACCCACCTCAAGGTGTCTGCTCTGGGTGAATCTTGGTCTCCATGGGACTTCTCAGTTCATCCTTTAGCGGACTCAGATCCCATTAATGAATCTAAAATTCTAGTAATTCCATGAGTCTGAGACCTTTTCAGCCTGGAGCTCACCAAAGGCACAAGCCATGTTTCCTTCACGCTGGCATCTCTGGCCTCCAGCATGGGGTCTGGCTCACAGAAGATGCTTGGGGAGAACCTACTGACTTCCATCCATATGGCTTCTGTAGAACTCGCTGAATGAATGGATGGCTGAGTAAATAATATGGACCCGTGAGTCCTCGGGAGTGAAGGATGAGGGCAGGAGGGACAAGTGGTATTTTCTCACATTTTCCAGGAGATTTCTTCTCACTGTCAGGATGCTCATTGGATTATACACTCCTTGCCATTTATTATGTAAGGACTAAACCTCTTCCCCATTTCTCCTTCACCTCCTTGTGGTGAGAAAATATCTTGGGTCCGTTTCTTCCCACAGATCGCCTTGAAACTAATGTATTTCCTTCCTTCCTTCCTTCCTTCCTTCCTTCCTTCCTTCCTCCCTCCCTCCCTCCCTCCCTCCCTTCCAATAGACTTCAAGTAGACTCTTGATACTGGAAGAGCTAAAAGGTCTTCACTGGAGCCTTCATGATGTGCAGTTGAGAATGAATAATTCATAGCTACATTTAACCACTAACCAGAAGTTATTGCAGATTTTCTCTATTACACGAGATTCCTCAAACATGATTCATCTGTGGATCATTCCGCTTTACCTTTCAGAAGCTATCACTGTGGACTTTTCTTCCCCTGCCACCCGATCTTAAGTGACTGTTTCCAGAAATTACTATTTCAGTATCCACGGCGTGTGCAACCTACAGCCTTGTCTTGTGAAGCCCCGTCCGGCTGCCTCCCCCCACCTCCACTATCATGTTACACCGAGAACTATTTCAAGTCCTGCTCCCCCAAGACAGAATCCTTCTGGTCTTTTCCGGTGACCAACGTCGGCTTCCTCCTTTTCTGAGAATGACGACATTAAGTATTTCATTCTGTCCAGAGACTTCAGTCTCAGTTTCCTGTGTCTCCTATTAATAGGAGGACCAAGTAATGTAACATCTAAATGGAACACTTGCGAGGGAAAGACAGTGTTATTAATAGATGCTCTGGAACATGGGGCTGATCCCAACGTACGGTCAAGATCTGGCATCAGTCGCAAATACTGAGAGCAGAGGTTAACAATAGCCTTTGGAGAACAACTCCTCCAGTTCTGTTTGGTTGTTTGTTTTGGGCCCCAAGGGGGCTCTGGGGTCCACCCAGCCCAGCCCAGTGTTATACAAGCCCATGGAGACCCTGTCCCCTCGTGGATGTTAGAGCTCCCAGGGGACACCATCAAACTCACCACAGAACTGGTGGCCCGTGTTTGTGAGCCAGCATAGCACAGCCTGTCTTCTCTGCCTTTTCCTCCCTCTTCGTCCCCTCCTCTGCCCTCCCCCTCTGCTCCTTCCCCTTTGGGTCTTCATTCCTTCACTCTGCCCCACCTCCTCCCCCCTCAGCGCCTCCCTCCTCTCACTTTTCTCTTTTTGTCTCCTTCTCTCCATTTGTCACTCACACTGTCTTCCTTTCCCTCTCTCTCCCAAAATGGCTCTTCCAGCTTTGTTGGAGAGCAGCTCAAAAGAGTAGTACTGCCAACGTTAGCTTCTCCTTTAAAGGAAAAGTTTGTATTTCCAACCGGAGCTTGATTCTCCCTCGTGACTTAGAAGCTGCCTTTCTCCCATTGCAAGTGGCCGAGGGCTGGTCTGTTTCTCATGAGTGTCTTGGGTGGGAGGTTCTGGTTTCAGGTGTCCCGGAGGACATGTTTTCCAGGGCATGGCGACCGCACAGCCTGGGGGGTTGCACGTGGGGGTGGCGTGGGGACGGGTGGCATTCGGAGCGGTGACCGGGACAAACCTGGGAGGCATCTGCTTGTTACAGAGCACGTTACGGTTGAGATAAATGAGGCACCGTGACCACACTGCTACATAAACCTAGGCGTCTGAGATTTTGGAGTTTGGCTGTGCCAGGATCATTACAGGAAGGACAAGGTCAGGATCGGTGTCTAACTAATCAGAGAGCCACAGCTATTGTGGGTGTGCCACGAGGCGAGGAGAGAAGAGACTGGTTAGAAACTGAGGGACATGCCTGCCCAGGGGAAGGGAGGCCAGGTGTGCAGCTGGCTTAGACGTTTCTAGATGAAATGGGCTCAACAATGTTCTGAAAAGCATGAACTGCAAATGGACGGTGGTGATGTACAAGGAACCGTGGGGCTGGAGAGCAGTGTGGGACCCAAGGACTTTGGGTAACAGCTTTACTTACAAAAATAGTAACTGTTACGGGGCACCTGTGATGTGTGAGGGACTCCGCAAGTGATTTGAAAGCATACGGATAGGAGTGGGGGATCATTCCAGCCCAAGTCCTCATGGCCAACAAGAAAGGGAAGGAACAAAAAAAAGCACCGTGCTCAAGGAGGTGCCCAGAGGGTGGTGAGTGGTGATGGTAGGGGATGGCACTTGTGGCTGGGGAGGTCCCCGACTGTGGAAGGGGTGGGGCTGGGGCCAAGCATGGGGGTGCCCGGCAGCGGTGCAGTATGCAGAGGGCGAGGTATGGGTTGGTCACTAGCGGTGGGGCTGACCTCAGCAGTGAGGACGAGGAGTGAGCAGTGGACGAAGATGGCACTGGACATGGGAATGGAGGGGAGGGGGCAGATGGCAATCTGTGGGGAGCAGAGGGTTAGGACCGAGGGGTGGTGTAAGAGAGAGCTGGAAAGGAGGGTGGCTGCCAGACTGGGGAGAGCTCTGACTGCTGGCTGGTCTGTGACATCTGGACGCCATCTTAGGGATTCAGCATCTGCGTGGGACGTGCCCTAGGAGTGACTTTGCTTTTGAGGATGCCAGTTTCAGATGCCCCTCTTGCTGAGTGGGGGTGCAGTTCTGAGCCAGATTTAGGGGGGAAATATTCAGACGCCTAAGAATATATATGCGTGAAACACGTGGAGGCAGCACGTTCTAAGGTGTCAGTCTCTTGGCTTTGCTTTGATCTTCATGGCTTATAAGAGATTTGAGGGTCAGCCACAGACTCCATCGCCCTCAGGGTACATCTAGGGCTGCTAGCAAGAATCTTATTTCCATTGTTTCCATTTTCATTGCCTTATAATTTCTCATATTATATTAATTATTTTAGCCTGAGATTGTGGGCTGCAGGAATGATGTTAAGTGTTCCTGACTGGCAACATTTCCTGAATTTCTTTCTGAGCTTGAACCTATTCAAAATTCTTGCTTCCTGGGGCATGGAGCTTCGGGTTCCTCCCCTTGTGATGGATGAGAGGGGTTGGGGTATCCCTTCTAGACATTCATAGTCTTTGTCAGGATTTTTCACTGCTGTCTTATTGTCTTAGACATTCATGTGACCTCTTATACTGATTAATTTCTTTATGTGTATGAGCTCCTCCTCCCCCACCCCTCCCCCACCAAAAAAAAAGACTGCGAGAACCTCTTAGCCAAGGTCTGAGTCTTTTTGTCAGGTGGTTTTGCTTTTGTGTAACATCTAGCGTTGTATTCCACATGCATTATCTGTTGGGGGTTGAGAAACAGGGTTGGTGGTGGTGGGCAGCTGGAACCCATCTGCTCCCATGTTTCGCCCTGGAACTGGGTTTTATAGAGGATGGTCCAGAGCAGATCTTTGCTAATCGAAGCCTCATTCACTGATAGCATCGGTTTCAGCTAGGAGCTTGTTGAAGACAGAGTTGCATGCCTTAGACCTCAGAGTCTAATTTTTTTTGTTTTTAGTTTTTTTGGAGGGGATATACATATAGAGCATGTAAGTGGGGGAGAGGGGCAGAGGGAGGGAGGGAGGGAGGGAGAGAGAGAGAGAGAGAGAGAGAAAGAGAGAGAGAATCTTAAGCAGGCTCCACGCTCCGTGCCGAGCCCAATGAGGGCCTCAGTCCCATGATCCTGGGATTGTGACCTGAGCCAAAATCAAGAGTCAGATGCTCAGCTGACTGAGCCCCCTGGGCACCCCGTAATTTGATCGGTGTTTGAGACACACTAGTCCCCAGATGTAATGTGTACAAAGCACCTGAGGATTGTGTTAACATGCAGCTTCTGATATTATTTTAGGTTCCTTAGGTAATAGTAGACAACCAGACCTCAAAGTTTTCTCATACCAAAGCAGCACCTTCCTTCCTAAGGGTGTCAGTGAACATCATTCGCTCCTCAAACTGATACTCCTGCACAGAACACAGGGTTTTTGTCAGGGTTTGGCACACCACAGCCTGTGGTCGAAATCCAGCCTGCTGCCTGTTTTTGTAAATAAAGTTTTATTAGCACACAGCTCTGCTCATTTATTTGCCTAGTGCCTATGGCTTCTTTTGTGCTACATAGGACAAGGTGAATAGTTATGACAGAGACCTTATGGCCCACAAAGCCTAAAATACTTACTATCTGGGCCTTTACAGAAAATTTTTAAAAAAGTTTTCTGGTAGTGGCTGATGAGATGAACCCAAAATATTTCCTTGAAGTAAAGGAAATAGTTGTAGTCTTTTGCCCCAGTGGCAAAATTTGCAAGCCCGTCTTAATCTATCATGGAGAAACTAAATCATAAAACAATTCCCTAGTGGGCAATGAAGTGTCTTGAGCCCCAAATCGATCCAGATATCAGTACCAAGGAGTCTGTGACTTTCCAAGGCCCATTTTCTAACAACCTCCTCTAAAGAAATGATTGTAATTTTATTGAGCCGACTCCTTCTTCCACAAATCGATTCCATGAACTGTTCAAAGTGAGTTTTGACTTTCCCGAAGAACTGGGAGGATCCAAGAGGAAATCCTGAGGAGAAATGTCCGGGACCAAGGAATCAAACAGCCTGGAAAGGGTTGGGTAGAATCTCCTGAAACAGTAGCCTCAGCCCAGCCCACCTCTGCGCTGTTCCCTGGGCTGCCAGACTCAGACAGTGTGGGCTTGGAGTCCTTCTTTCCATTCCCTGGGAGAATCCCACCACCTGTCTCTTATTTGGAGTTTGTGAATTGTGAAATGATGGCACACTCCAGCTCCAGGCTTGCTGTGTGTATGCCAAGCATACAGAGACGGAAGGCAGAGGCTGGGGCCAAGGAGCAGGAAGTACAGAAAGGGGGGCGGCTGGCCCGAGGCATCTGCTCTGCAAACACAGTGGAGCAGGGGGGTTGTGGGCAGAGAGAAGGCAGCCCCATGTAATCGCTCGAGGATGTGGGCGCGCAGCTCTGATCCCCTGGCTCTCCTTCCAGAACCAAATTTCAGAGGAGATGGGTGTAGGAGAATTAGGATCCCTTTTCCTTGTCCAGGGGTTTTCCGGGGCCAGCGTGATTTAGCGTGGGATTCTATGGGCTTCTTTGCTGTAGCCCTTGGAGCTCTAGGCTTCCTTTGTTTCTTTTCCCATTGTCTGCATAGCCCGGGACATTAGCAGGGCTTTTTTGAGGAGGTGTAGAAAAGAGTGAGGAGTCCCCTCTCAATTCCAGACTTTATTTTACCTCCAAACTATTCTGAGAGGTTGTAGGAGTGAATTGGTGCCTCCTGTATTGTTATTTCTTCTTTCATCCAGTGGGTGGATATCCATTGAAAGCCTACCATGTAACAGGATGGTGGGAAAAGCATGAACTGGAGAGTCAGACAAACCTGGGTGCAAATTCTGGTTTCTCCACTGTGAGCCCCCCACTCCCCACTCCTGTTCCAGTTGGCAGGTTTCCTCCTTCCTCGCCCCACTTTCCCCACATCTCCCTGAATCTTCGGTCGGGCCGGAAGATCCCTTCTCTTTGTGTTTGTTGTAGCCCCATAGTCTGGCCGCGTGCAGTATGATCGGGAAATCATCTGTTCAGGTGTCAGCCTCTCTCCCCACATTTTAAAGTCATCCATGGCAGGGATCTCTGTTAATAGTTTTTACCCTTAGCTCCCGATACACCTGGATATTATGGTGATTCTGCTATCTGGATCAGTTGGGATTTGGTAGATGACAAGTACTGGAGAATCATGAAAATACCTGGAGACGTCCTAGTCCACTTTTCCTGAAGTGAATGGTTGAGGGGGTTGGGGGGAGGTTGGATCTGGAGACCCAGGCTTGTGAGGCACAGCTTGGGTGGATGAGTTGACAATGGACAAGCAGCTCTGTGTCTCCCCCAGAACATTATACGCTCACAGCAGTGGGGGCATGTCTTATTTGTTTCTGTGTCCCTTTATGTTCTTAAGTACAACCAAGAAAGTGAGTAATTAGACAGTTGGATTTTGATGGACAGTACAAGACCAAAATCTTCCACCCGTCAAATCTCCCCATGTTCGTGACGTGCATCTATCTTGTCTTGAGAGCCTGGAGAGTGGAACCGTTATGTAAAAAACATAGATTTGGGGAGAAGAGAGTAAATTCAGTTTGAAACACGTCGAGTGTGAGATCTGCCTGTCACACACGCAGGACTGGAGAGCTGGAAGGAGGTGGGGGCTGGAGACTTGTGACTTTTCACATGTCTGGGTTAGTTCCCCAAACTAGACCCAGAGCTCATGGTATAGCCTCTGTGGCACTTAATGTGTACCCATTAAAAAGGACCTGGTACATATTTACTGGTCCACTCTAAGATATGGGGCTTCCCACGTAATAGAGATCTGCTGCAGATGCTTGAGCAGAGCTATAAGACGATATAAATTTTGCCCCAGGAAGACTCGATTTTGCTGCAGTGTACAAGAAAGATTGTAAGGGAAGGAGGCAGAGGTGGGGAAGTTTGTTAGGAGGCCAGCAAAAGGGCAGGTGGGCAGTGAAGGAGTCTGAGCAGAGCTGTACCAGGAGGCAAAGAGAAGAGGGGGGTTCTGACTATGCAAGAGACTGGTGACTTGGCTGGCTCCATAGCATCAGCCCTAGCAAGTCTCCTTGCTCTGGGAGGAGCAAGGACCAGCCATGTGTGGCTTTGGAATGAGAGCCAGCGACTGCATCCAGAGGGAGATGATGAGAAACACACAGGCCATGAAGATCAGGAAAGCACCATTAATCTTTTCGTTGCAAACTACTCTCCAGAGCCCTGGGAGAGGGTGCAGAAGCCTGTGTGTGCGGACTCGGGCCCTTTACTAGGAAATACAAGATGGAATCCCCCTTAATAAGCACAGAAGAGACAACATCCTGGAATCGGAGAGGCTGGGAGAGGATGGGGTGGGGTGGGTAGTGAGGAAAGGGAGGGGCGGAGCACTGGTCAGAAGACAGGGGAAAGCAAAAGTGGTCCAGGGTGAGTAGACATTGAATTTCATAGAAGCTGTATTTCTCTCCCCACCCCCCACCTCCCGTCTAATTTTATGGAGAATTTTTTCCTCAAATATGAAATTAAAAATTTTTTTTCCAATTTATTTATTTTGAGAGAGAGAGAGAGACAGCACAAGCGGGGTAGGGGCAGAGAGAGGGAGAGAGAATTCCAAGCAGCACAGAGCCCAGCATGGGGCTTCTAGTCACAAACTTTGAGATCATGACCTGAGCCGAGATCAAGAGTTGGATGCTTAAAGGGCACCTGGGTGGCTCAGTCAGTTAGGCATCCGATTCTTGGTTTTACCTCAGGTCATGATCTCATGGTTCATGGGTTCGAGCCCTGCATTGGGCGCTGTGCTGACAGCTCGGAGCCTGCTTGGGATTCTGTCTCCCTCTCTCTCTGCCCTTCTCTGCTCACTCTGTCTCTCTCTCAAAAAAATAAATAAACATGAAAAAAGTAACACAAAAAAGAGTTGGATGCTTGACTGACTGAGCCACCCAGGCGCCCTAAGATATGAAATATTTTCGAAATTAAAGTCATTAAAACAAAGAAACTACTTTCATTCAATAAAAACTCTAGTTTTTAGAGTTACATGTTATTTATACATATCGTAATGCCCCCAGCATTGTAAATCAATTCGATGAGGTGTGTGAATGACCTTAAAAACCGTCTATACTATTTGATGTAGGAATTTCCCATTTATGAATCCATTCTAAGGAAATACTCTGAAGGGGACAAAAGTTACACACAACAAGGTAGGTAGCATTAGGTAGGAAAAAGAAATGATCTAAAGGCCCAGCACTGAGGGTATGGTTAAGTATACAGGGTATAAGCCTTTAGAATGATGGTTTTGAGAAATAAAAAAAAATTTTAATGTTTATTTTTGAGAGAGAGAGAGAGAGCACATGAGCAGAAGAGGGACAGAGAGAGAGGGAGACACAGAATCTGAAGCAGGCTCCAGGCTTGGAGCTGTTAGCACAGAGCCTGATGTGGGGCTCGAACTCACGAGCGGTGAGATCATGACCTGAGCCGAAGTCGGACGTTTGACTGAGTCACCCAGATGCCCCTCGTTTTGAGAACTTTAGATAATTTCAGAATTTATGGTTTTATATTAAGTGAAATTAGAAGTTTCAAAGTTACATAAAGGTATTAAATAATGATGTAAAATCCACAGAACAAAAACTCTGAGGAAAATGTGTCAAAATATTAACTGAGTTTGATTTTTCATTAGCTGAGGAGCTCATAGGAGCCATTTTGGTTCTTCATAAGATTGAAAGTTCATAAATAAGCATGCATGGCTTCTCTATTAGAAAAGAAAGAAAAGAAGCTATGTAAGTTTTTTTGAAGGGGAATGATATTATGAAGGAGTAATTGTAGTTTTCAGAGAGAAAATGTGAAAAATCAAGGTGGGCTCTTTCCTTCCCTGGGACTCTGAAGGTCTTTCCTCGCTCCCAATCGGATGTCCTCATGTGTGCCTGGGGACAGAAAACAGCAAGTTTGCTACCTGAGCTCTGCTCTCACACACGTAGTAGTTCTCTGTCATCTACATGGAAAAAAGACCCAAACCCCTTGGTCTCCTATTCGACATCTTCCAGAAGAAAATCCCAACTCGCCTTTTCCAGTTTGTGTGTATTTTCTGTGTGTATTTTCTCCTCAGATCAAATCCCCTCTCAGACTTGCTATTTCTTGTATGTGTCCCCACCTTCCCACTTCTGAACCTCTGCTTGTTCAGGGAACAGCATGTTCACAGAGCGAGTACAAAACGCGGCCAAGCAGGCCAGGGGATTGGTCGTGCTGTGTGGTCCTGGCCAGCCCATCTCACCACTCTGATTCTCACATGGCGCACCTGTGACATGAGGGAGGTAGTGGATGGTTGCCAAGCTTCCTTGCAGCTTCAAAGCCGGGCGAGCCATGTTACCTCAGTGTCCCAGGAGAGGACAGCTGTCTGTTCCTTGCCCCACGTTGTAACTGCTGCCCTTAAGTGTCCCTCCCCTCTCCACCTGTCAAATCCTGCACTTCCTAGCTCTTGTCCCTTTTCCTTCGTGACGTGTCCCTTGGGGTTCCGATGGACAACATGTGTATTGGCCCTTTGGCCCCTCATACGTACTATGTCTTCTCAGAACCATGGCTCGGGTCAAGGATATAACAGATACTCCCATCTGCATAAAAATTCAACTCCACAGGGAAAAAAACAAATGAAGTGAGCTTCTGGGATGAAATGCATACTTCTCTAGATCCTTTGTTTATGGTCCAAATAGAGCCCAGCTTGTGATCCCCACATACTTTGGGGGAGAGGGGCATATAGATCATTTACAATATTCCCCCAAATCCTAAGAAAAATCACATATGGGCCTCACAGCAAGTCTGTTTATTTTGAGCCAGAGGAATTTTTTTTCTTTTTTAGCCAGCACATAAATGTGAACTTCACAGCCCACCTTTCTGCCAATCACTGGTTTGACCTTCAGCTCATGGGTAGCTCCTACCATGACCAGAGCCCTTCTCTCCCTTCAGATTTCTACAAACACCTACCTCCCCTCCTCTCTCTCTACTACCCATACATCCACATGGGACCAAACGAAGAGGTTGGTTGAGCTAACTGAGATGTACCAGAATGTTGAGGGCATCGTTGCCATGTTCCATCCCAAAGGCCACTCAAGAAGAAGGGGATCAGAGTCATCTTCTGACTCAACCTCACAAGAACAGCCAGGGCAGCTGGGCAGTCCCCGGCTGTTTACTCTGTCTCTGCCCATGGAGCATTCTGTTTCCTTCTGTTTCATATTAACAGCACAAGAGACTGTGAGCTGCTTAAGGGCAGAAAACTTGCCTTGTTCATCTTTGTAGCTCTTTCTAGAACCAAGTATGGTGCCAAACCGAGGGGAGGCCTTCGTATTAGTGGACTGGATGAATGAACACACAAAGGACAGACATACTCTGATGGCCCTGGGGGCAGTGTGAACTGTGGAGAGCTCAGGGTGATAGCCAGGGTGGACCGCGGGCCCTTGCTCTGACTTACTCATTATGTAACCTTGAGCACGCCTCTTCATCACTGTGGGATGAGTTCCCACAGCTGAGTTTCCCAGCTGTTGAAAAAGTGTGCATGCGTGTGTGTGTGTGTGTGTGTGTGTGTGTGTTTGAAGTGGCTGGTGATTGAAAATGTGTACCTTCAGGAACGTGTATGTAAAATCGTCTGGCATAGGGTTGCAGTTGAAGAGTAGGCATTTATGTAACACTTTTTTCCCCTTAAACATTTGTAAAATTAAAGGAACCTGAAAATCATCAAATAAACGTAACTCATTAATCTCAGCATTTAAGAATGATATAAAATGAGAAGTAAAGTTTCCCTTTCCAGCCGTTTCTTTTAATTCCCCAGAGATAACTGCTTTCCTTAACATTCAAGGTTTTATGCTTATTCTTCCTGATATTTTTCCAGAGTTGCACAGGCTTACCTATACGCACACATACCCACATTTCCAAATGGAGCTAGTCACATCTATTTGTCTATCAATTATCTATCTATCTCCCCACCTACCTATCATCTATCATCTCTAAGTCAGTTACTTAAAACAATTTTTAATATATATTAAAATTTTTTTAATGTTTATTTATTTTTGAGAGGGAGAGAAACAGAGCACAAGTAATGTTTATTTATTTTTGAGAGAGGGAGAGAGAGAGAGAAACAGAGCACAAGTGGGGGAGGAACAGAGAGAGAGGGAGACACAGAATCCGAAGCAGCCTCCAGGCTCCGAGCTGCCAGCACAGAGCCCGACGCGGGGCTCGAACCCATGAACCGTGAGATCATGACCGGGGCCGAAGTCAGACACTCAACCGACTGAGCCACCCAGACGACCCTCTAGCTACCACCGCTTTTGCAATGTTCTCAAGATGATATCCCAGTGCTGAGGCTGGCTTAGGTGCTACATGTGGCCCGAGAGTTACAAAGGACACCCCAACAATGACAGTGACCCCCCACCCTACCCCAGGGCAGTGTCTAAAAGGGGCCTGTGGGCACCTCGTTGAGATTGGCATTAATGGACATCTTCCTCAATTATCTGCAGGAAATACCAGCTTTTATTAAAATATTTTTAAAAAGATATAAAAACAGCTGCATTGATAGGCAGTTACTGGAGACCAAGAATTATTTCATAGAATTGGAGAGAGGCTGGCCGGAAGGAGAACAATTCAGCCTGGAAAAATGCAAACTGATGCAAAGAACTTGAAAAGTCTGTAGGGAATGGGGCAGGGCCTGGGCTGAGACAGTGAGGCCCTTCCCTCTGGTGACAAATGTAAGGGACAACTGTAGAGAAGACCCTGTGACCGGGGCGCCTGGGTGGCTTAGTTGGTTGAGCATCCGACTTCGGCTCGGGTCATGATCTCACGGGTTGTGAGTTTGAGCCCCGTATCGGGCTCTGTGCTGACAGCTCCAAGTGGATTCTGTGTCTCCCTCTCTCTCTGTCCCTCTCCTGCTGGCACTCTGTGTGTATCTCTCTCAAAAATAAATAAACATTAAAAAAAGAAGTTTTAAAAATTAAAAAAAAAAGAAGATCCGGTGACCAAGATGAGTACAATTTTAATACAGTATTAAAATGGTCAATTTGGCAAACTAACCCATGGGCTGGTGGCCTGTTTGTGAACAAAGTTGAGTTGGAAAGCCCCTGGGAGTGGGCGCTGAGCAGCAGGGGGCCTCCACACTAATTCTCTGACACACGGAAACCCTGGCTAAGCATGTGGACGTTAGACACATCAGACCTCAGTCTCCGATTTATGGGACGAATACTGCTGAGGAAAAAGAATGAATGAATTTGACTATTTTTGTTAGTTGCCTAGAGCTGCCTTAACAAATTGCCATAAACTGGGTGGCTTAAGACAATAGAAATCTATTGTCTCACAGTCCTGGAGGCTAGGAGTCCAAAATCAAGGTGTCCGCAGGGTCGGGGTCCCTCTGGAGGCTCTACGGAAGCGTCCTTCCTTGCCTCTTCTACTTCCAGGGCTCCTGCAGTCACTCCAACCCCTGCCTCTGTGGTCACATAGCCTTCTTCCCTGTGTGTGTCTCTATATCTCTGTGTACCTAAAACTGGGGGTTCATACTGCTATAGGGGGAGCACCCGGCGCAGCAGGCATTCTGGCACTCGGACGTCACAAGGCGCCCACAGCAGCCCCTCTACCTGTCTTTGCTCTACTCTCACATCTCTGCCATCTAGAACAGGGCATGGCATCCGGCTGACACTCAACGAATATTTACTGACTGGATGCATCTTTTCAAGGGCTACCCCGGATGCCATCATTCAGCGTTCAACCAGAGAAGCAGAACCGGTAGGAGATATACGTCGGGAGGTTATTGCAAGGACTTGGCGTAGGTGACCGCGGGGGCTGCCTCGGCCGGTGCCCAACCCGCAGGGCAGGCCACCAGGGAGGGCAGGCTGGGGATCTTGGTGCTGGGCTGAAGCTGCTGTCCCCAGTGGAACTTCTTCTGCAGGGAAGGCTCAGCTCTGCTTTTGTGGCCTTTCAATGGATCAAATCGGTTCCATCCAGATTATCTAGGATGATCTCTTATATAACGTCACCAGATGATGCACTTTAGCCACGTCTACCAAAAACAAGTTCACGCTAACCCCTAGATTAGTGTCTGAATAGCTGGGGACTAGAGCCTAGTAGTTGACAGACCCAAGACTATGGCCCCCATGATTAAAGAAAACGTTGCCCTCTAGTTTTCTCTCGGGCATCGACCACGTAGCTAATATCAGCTTGAATATTTCCGACGATATTGGCTGAATTCGGCTCTGCTGCTGCCTCTGACCCTGAGCTGCCTGTGTTGGGTCAGATACCCAAAGGCTCACACGGTCTGAAAGGATAAGTGGCTCCTCTCTGATTTGCCAGAAGCGAGCGGTTATGTTAGCTGAGGAGCCAGAACATCAATTTCGGAGATTTGACTCTGGTGCAAGTTCTGTGGGGCCAGAGGGTAGGAGGATGCTTTTTGCGTTGGCCCCAGTAAACATTCTCTGCTTGTTATGGTGGTTGAAATTCTGGACTGGATCTTTTATTCGTGGGCCAGGAGGTTCACAGTAAATTAGGGGTGTGGTCTGGCCTCTGCACGCTGTCAGCACACACACATGCTCTGTGACATGGGGGCCGCCCCGAGAGACCACAGGCGGCGGTCTGGGGGTGGGGGGGGTGGCGGGGAGTGGTAGAAACAGCACTGGACTGGGAATGAGGCCCTGCTGCTAACTTCTCACCGGTGAGGTCCAAGGTCAACATATCCCGATACGGACAGTGCCAGGCTAAGCAGTAGGCTTTTAGGATTGAGTGGTGAGCAAGACAGTCCCTACCCCTCGTCCCCTCCCGAGCTTCCTGTTGAGCAATTCCAATGACTAGTAACGATCACGTCTTTATTTGTGGCTTTCATTGAAGAGTAGTCGGCACACAACATTCCATCAGGTTCTGGTGCACAGCACAGTGATTGGAGACCTCTACACGCTCGGCCGTGCCCACCGCGAGTGCGGCCGCCCGCTGTCACCATGCAGCGCTATGCAGGGCCCTTGTGGTCCCAGTGCTGCACCTCTCCTCTCCGCAGCTTACGCATTCTGTAGATGGAAGAATGGTCATAGCTTTAGTATTTCCTGAAGGTTATCGGTTCCCAAGGGTGTGGGTTATGCATGGGGACCTCGGGGGTTAGTGTGGCTTAGGGGCGGGGAGCCTCTGGAAGGAGATGATTGATTATTAATGCCTTTCCTGCCTGGAGTCACGCCCTTCTTCTGACCCTCTTTTCCTGTCCTGTGAGTCCCCTCCCTCGGCTGTGTTGGGCGGCCTGGGCCTCCCCTCCTCAGAGACCTCTGTCCAGCGAGTCTCTCCAGCCTGACATTTGCCCAAGCTCTTGTCTTGAATCTCCAGCTGCCTGGTGGAAAACCCCTGGTGGAAACCTCTAGTAGACATTTCAAAGGCACAGCATCTGTGCAAGAACTTAACGTTTCCATTATATTCTTCCTTCCCTTTCCTGTCTCTGATAAGTTTGTCACGATTCTTTTTTCTTTATTATTATTTTTTCCATTTGGGTCAAAAACTTCGTCATCTTTGACCTACCCTCCCCATCACGCCCGCCGGTCATTAGCCCCACCCTTTCTGTTCCCTCAAGTCTCTTCTCTCTTTATTTGTCACCCCGTCTGGGCCACTTTTCCCGACAACCTCCATATGGCAGGTTTCCCTCCGTGTTAGTCCGTCCTTTCCAGAGCTACCAGAGCTCATGTTCCTGACAGACCTGGCGGGGTCACTCTTACTGGGAAGCCTTCAGTGGATCACTGCTGGGCTCCGCGGCCAGACGCTGGGCTTCTAAGCCCGACCCTGCCACTTAAACCAGTCAGGTGAGCTTGGGCAAGCGATTGCCCACCCTGTGCTGCGCTGCGTCCCCTGCAAAAGAGTCATGCCCATCTCATACAGTTGTGATCTGCTTAAACGGGTCACTCTGCACGGGCAGTGCTGGTAAAAGTGCCTGATGTCCTGGGAGCATTCCATCCAGGTAGATCCTCTGGCCCCACGTTCCTCCACGTTTTCTCTCTTATGCCTGGACTTCAGCGTTTTTCTAACTCTCATTGTGTGTCATATTCCAGAATCGTTGTTTGCAAACTAGTCCACGCACTAGTGGCTGGACCTACATGGATATATGATGTATTTGTCTTTCTTCACATCCCCCTGAAGGCTATATATATACACCCCTGTGCACATACAGTAGACTGTATACACACACACATATACATATAGATTCACATATACTCTCTTCTTTGTTTTTTAATTAATGGACTCACTGTTCTGATGATGCTTCTAAATGAAAAAGACTTACTTGGGCAAATCCCTACCCATCGTGTGACAGTAAAAGAGTCATTTTTCAAAACTATCCAGAGGCTGGCTTTTCATCACACTAACGATGAGATTCGCCTATTTGCCAGTGTTCCCATCTTTCTGATAAGGGTGGACGGTGCTGACTGGTCTCAGGAAAAGTTCCTCAGGAGCAAGTTCTCAGGGACTCTCTGTCCCTATGAAACAGACCCGCTCAGAGACACGGAAAACTTCTGAGATGAGCTCATGGAGGTACTTTCCTGTGATGAAAATAGCAATGCGAGCTAGTGCCGGGGACTTCAGGTTCCCAGAGTATAATTAGGAGTTTTCCCGACTCATTGCACACTGTAATTCATCATTATGTGCGTCCTTTAATTATGGGCTCTAATTGTCCATTTTAGTTCTGTAATTAGATATAAAGACGTTAATTTTGTAGATATTATAATCAACTCAAATGTCCTTCCAGATTCTTTCCCCTACCCTGCCTTTTAAAGAACATTAATACATCATTAAAAGGCTCGTGCGTGGAAGGAGCCTCACAGAGGGCCCCTTTTGGGAGCCAGTGGTCCCTGGTTCAGGAGGGATATGGAGGCATTATCCTGCCTGTGTCCCGCATAGACCCCCACGGGGCCTGATTCCACATGGCAGCTTCGTGTTGGAGGCATCATGCCGGGTCCAGAACAGTGAAGAACCCTTTTGACTCGTATAGAGACAATTTTTCTTGACTAGAAAATTTAAAGGTGACACCAATGCTTACTGAATCATGGGAGAGGAAAGAACTCATGTTACGGCAGCTCTGGCTTTCTGTTTCTCTCGTGACTTATTCAAGATGAGAATATGAGGCATTTTAGTTTCATGAAATTTGTATTTTTATTTATGTATGGGCAGCAGATTATCTATTTGTCATATTTATCTGTGTATTTATGTGTCTATCATCTATCACCTATCATTTATCTATCTATCTATCTATCTATCTATCTATCTATATCTATCTATCATTATCAGAGAGAGAGAGAGAGGGAAGGAGAGAAGTTGCTTTACTTTTAAAAAGATACCACCGCAAACCTTAATTAAACTAGAATTCATTTTGTAAGTATTGTCAACAAGTCAGGTCTCCATTTTTCCTCCATCTATAGCACTCTTAAAAAAAAAAAAGACTAACTCCCGAGTTTTAACCAGTGGCTTATGCTATGCCCATTTTATTCTATTTATTCTATGTACTTACCTACTTGCCCCCATTGATAAATCTAGGCAAAAAGAGGCAATGTGGTAGAGTAGAAAGAGCCTCACTCGGGGTTCTGGCCCCTTTCTCGTCTCCATTACTCAAATACACTGCGTGATTGTGCCAGTCTCCGACTTCATGTGCTGTCTATATGCTTCTGTCCCTCAACTTCCTGTCTCCAGCCCCCGCCTTTCCTCTTAGTTCCGGACACAGATAACAATCAGAGCTCTTGATATTTCCTCTCGGATGACTCATAGGCACTTGAAGCTTCGTGTGTCCCAAACCGAATTGGCTTTTCCTCTAAACTCTTTGCTCTTTTCTTCCCAAACTCAATCAGTGGTGACACATGCACTTAGCCAGTCAGGCCAGAATGCTCAGTCATCCTTGATCGTTCCTTTTTCCACCCATGAGCCGCTAGCAAGCCGTGTTTTGTGCTCCAGAGCAAAGCAGGTCTGCCGGGCTCCCGCCGTTGCCCTGGTTCTGGCTGCCATCACGGCCTGCCTCGTGACCATGACCATGGTAGCTCTTTGTTTCCACCTCCAGTGCTTGTCTGTCCCCACCTTTCCTCCCAGTGCCAGCAAACACAGTGGCCTAAAAAATATACATATTAGTTGATGTCACTCCCTTGTTTAAGCTTTCTCATTGATTTCCTTTGCATAAAACTCAAACCTCTTCACCAGCTTGGACTGCCGTAACACAATGCCATAGACTGCATGGCTTACCCAACTGAAACTTACTTTCTCATAGCTCCGGAGGCTAGCAGGTCCAAGATTAAGATTGGGAAAGGTTCAGCTTCTGGTGAGAGCCACCTTCCTGGCTGTAGACTGCTGGCCACCTTCTTGCCGGGTCCCCACAGGGCACAGAGGGAGAGCCTGTGACCTCTCTGGTTTCTCTTCTTCCAAGAATGTTAATCCTATGGGATCTTATAGGATCCACCCCCACCCTTATGACCTTATTTAACCTTAATTACCTCTCTATAGGCCCTGTCTCCCTATACAGTCACAGCAGAGGTTAGGGCTCCAAGGTATGCATTTGGCAGGGAGGGGGGACAATTCAGATCACAGCACGTCACTGTGAGGCGTGGCTGTAAAGCTCTCTGTGGCACGGGGCTCTCCACCCACTCTGGTCGTCTCCAACCCAGCCACTCGGGGTTCTTTTTGTTTTGAACGGGCCAAAACCCTTTTCTGCCGAGGACTTTCTTGCAGGCTATTTTATTTGCATGGAGTACCCAGCTTCACCAGACCTTTCTCCTGGTGGCTCCTTCTCATTCTTCAGGTCTGGGAGTCATCTCAGGGAGGGTGTCCCCACCTGCAGAGACCCTTCACATTCTCAGTCACTGTGGGCTGGTCGTTTCTGTCACAGGATTCAGCATACCCCAATAACGTAGACCCTTAACTCGCTGATAGGGTATCCAGCACATAACACAGAACCGGGAACACGTTAGGTACTCAGTGACAGACGCCGAAGAATGAACGAACCAGCAACAGGGACTGTGCCCTGCTAGGAGTTAATAACTCAGAGCAGGATTAACCCTCTTTCACAGGTGATCAGTGAACAGGGCAAAGTGTGACATTTATCTTTTGATGGGAGTGGACCACCCCTTCGCTGTATGTACTGTTTCACCAACAAATCTCCCCTTTTTCCTCCAATTTTTTTTCATCACGGTAAAATACATGTAACATAAGAATACCGTGTTAACCATTTTTAAGAACACAGTTTCGTTACATTAAATATACAGCGGACCCTTGAACAGCACAGGGTTGTGAGACATTGACCCCCTGAACGGTCAAAGATCTGTGCATAACTTTTGACGCCCCCCCATCTTAACTACTAATAGCCCACTGTCGACTGGAAGCCTTAGTGAGGACATGAAGAGTTGATTCACAGATTTTGTTTGTTACATGTATTGCATACTACTGTATGGCTACAACCAAATGAGCGAGAGAAAGGGAAATGTCATTAAGAAAATCATAAGGAAGAGAAAATGCATTGGCAGTATTGTACTGTGTTCATGGGGGAAAAATCCATACAGAAGTGGACCCATGCAGTTCAAACTCATGCTCAAGGGGCAACTGTATTCGTAACATGCAACCATTACTGCCCTCTCTCCTCACGGCGCTTTTGTCTTGTAAGACCGAAACTCTCCACCCGTTAGGCAGGAGCCCCCCTTTTCCTCTCCTGCCCAGCCCCTGGCTACTGTCATTGTACTTTCTGTCTCTGTCAAAAATGCTTTCTACTAAGACTCATCTACTTGGTCTCCAGGCTTATGACGTTATGCTTCTTCCCTTTTGCTGTGAACACACAGTTCAGTCAGGAGTCTGAATGTGAGTGGTGCAGAACACCGTACAAAACTTATTTGTCATCTGCTAATGACATTGTAATTATTGTTCTTTTGGGTTTTTTTTTTTAAGTTTATTTATTTATTTTTGAGAGAGAGAGAGAGAGAGAGAGAGAGAGAGAGAGAGAGAGAGAATGAGCTGCGGAGGAGCAGAGAGAGGCTGAGAGAGAGGATCCCAAACAGTGCAGAGCCTGACACGGGGCCTGATTCCACGAACCGTGAGATCATGACCTGGGCCAAAACCAAGAGTCGGATGCTTAACCGACTGAGCCACCCAGGCACCCTTGTAATTATTGTTAATAAAGTGAGTATCAATGTCAGAGACCCATGTAGAGTTGTCCTTTCTAGAAGCACTTTAATGGGGAGGGATAAATGGTACAAACCATTTTCACAATTGGGAACTGAGCAGAAACACTGCTTCACTCTGCAAACCCTTCCCGAGAGCTCCTTGTGGTCCAGGGACCGTGCTGGACGCCGCACATGAAGAAGTGTGTAGTACAGAGATCAGGGGCTAGTGGACGGGGGCAGGTAGACGACGACTGGAAGAAAGGGATGCCTTTGCTGTGCCGCTCTTGCCACAGGTTGGATGGGATCGCAGAGGCGTGCGGTCAGTTCTGTGGGGCGATGATGGTGGGAAGGGAAGGCTGGTGGTCATGTCATGTTGGTGGGGTGTTTACCCGGCAGAACGAACCCGTGAGCAAAGGCCTCGAGGCTAGAGAAAGGCTGGGGCTTTCAGGGAGCCACGCTTTGGCCCGCTGAAGCAGGAGGTACAAGGAGAATATGCCTGGCCCAAAGACTTTCACATAGTAGGTACTCAGTTAATGTTTAGTAAATAAATGAGTGGGTCACAATGGCCTGGGGGGTGGGCTTGAGACTTCGAGAGAGGGACAAGATCATGGAGGGCCTTGTGTGCCTTGCTGGGGACCGCGATGGCATGGAGAGGTAGCCCCGGGGGATTTCTCTAAGCAGTGCAGAGGGAGAGACAGGCAGGTGAAACGCCACCACCTGGGCGCTGACTGGAACGTGTAAGCATGATTAAGTTGAATGCATGTGTTGGAGAAAGTTGGGAAGTGTGTGTGTGTGTGTGTGTGTGTGTGTGTGTGTGTGCACTTGAGTTGGAATACGTATGTGTATGTTTGGGGGAGTGTATGTGTATGTGTATGTTTGGGGGAGTAAGTTGGAATGTGTGTGTGTGTGCAAGTGATTTGGAGTGTGTGCGCGTGCACTGGAATGCCCTATATGTTAGTGCAGTGGAGCGTGTGTGTGTGCATGTGCACAAACATGCGTAAATGCGAGTGAGTGGTGAGGAATGCTTTCTACTAAGACTCATTTATTTGGCCTGAAGGCTCATGAAGTTATCCTTGTGCCTTACTTCCGATCACATGCTCCAAGTCACATGCAGAAATGGGCAGAACAGCTCAGACCAGTGATTCCGTCCTGACTCACGCTAAGCCGCTTCCAGCGAAGTTAATTAACTGCTCCCTCCTCGTGCTCACACAGCCCTTTGCTCTATAACACTTGTCACACCACTGTTCTTAAGGGTTTATGTAATACTTTCCCCTTACTAGCCTGTGAAATCCCTAAGGATGGAAAAGTGTGTCATTTCTCTTTCTGTCCCCAAAGCCTTTTCGGGCACGTAGTAGGTTCTCAGCTAATGTTTGTTAACAAACTAAAGGAAAAGCAGCTGTTTTGTAACTTATTTAGTCAAAATTGGCTGGTTACTTAGAAAATCTCATTATTGCCTCCTGGACTTAGGAAACAACAGTAATAATGGTTACCAATTTTTAAGAACCTACTACGTGCTAATTACAATGCCAGGTACATTATGTGCAGTGTTTTTTTTTTTTAATGTTTATTTTGAGAGCCGGTGGGGTGGGGCGGGGGAGGGGAAGGAGCAGAGAGAGAGAGAGAGAGAGAGAGAGAGAGGGAGAGAGAGAGAATCAAGCAGGTTCCACTCAGTGCAGAGCCTGATGCGGAGCTCGATCCCACCACCATGAGATCATGACCTGAGCCAAAATCAAGAGTCGGATGCTTAACCACTGAGCCCTCCAGACCTCTCTCATGTACGGTGTTTTTTAAAGTCCCCCGAGGTTCAAAAATCCTAGGAGGTAAATATTATCAAGTGCCTTCTACAGATGACACAGGTAGGCTCTCTAAGGTGAAGTAACTTGCCAGATCACAGTTGGAAAATAGATACAGCCGGAACCAAAGCCTGTGGCCTTAATTCATGTGCTCTCCATCCTGCTGTTCCCCGCGGTGCCCTATCCCCAGCTCTCTCTTCCCCGCACAATGGGAAAAGTCGCTCCTTTTCCTGTAAGGAATAAAAGGGTTTAATTTGGTCAAAGGGCAACAGTGTTTCCTCTGTGCTCAAAAGGAGGTTTGGCCAATCACAGAAAGGGAACCAAAAACAATATTATCCCAGAGACATGGCCAGTCTGGGTTAGCGCCAGCTCTGGATGCTGTGGGCTGGTTCCCAGGAGTGCAGGAAGAATGATAATCGTTCAGTTGAGATCCAAGCTCATGGCGGCGGGATGAGGCTAGAGATTCCCTTTCCCTCAAATGTTTGCCTTTTTCTTTTCTTCCCCAAGGATCTGGACAGGATGTTTTCTACCCCCTGGGGAGCCACTTCCCAATTCTACTGTTACTGGGTTGAAGACTTCAAATTTATTGTGGGTTTCCTGTTTCCAACTCTGTGTTGGTTGCTTTGGTGGATTTAGACAAAAGGGTGAGGCGTTTCTATCTCCAGATTGCCTCGCATATATGGTTGGTATTCTATTAATATTCTATTTGTCGATGGGTTCTCATTGGCTAGTTACTCTTTGCAAGTCTCCATTCATGGATAAATCGCGGTTCATCATTGCAGTCTCCTCAGCTCTTTTCCAGGTGGGTTTCTCATTGTCAGGGGTAACCTAGGGAGGCGGAGGAAGCACAGAGGGGCTTCCAGCAGAGACAGGTGGGGGCATCCGAGCGAAGTCTTCTAGCCACTTCCTTCCTTCCTGACTTTTCTACACTCTCCAGCTTGGATGACTCATCCACACAGACTTTCCATTTAGCGTCTTGGGGCTGAAGGGCACCTCCCAGGCAGCCTTCTGCTGTGGGAACCAGGCAGAAGCCAACATGGGGGTATGAATTGGGGGGAAGTCAGTGATTTCAGGGCTCCTGGAAGGTATCCTACTTCTGAAGTCACTTCCTGGATATTATTTTTATTCTCTCAGCTTTGGGCTCAGATCTCTAGATACGCTGCTTGTCACCTCTCTCATTTCATATTATTGATGTGCCGGGGCTTTGGCAAAGGTTTTGTGGTTGTTGTTGTTTGTTTTTAAAAAATTTCTATCAACGGGAAATCCTCAGACACCTCTTTCGTAGGCCCCAGGTCACAGAGTTTTGGGCAACTTGTAGGGAAAGCAGGGCATGAATTTGGTGAAACCTGGAGTCAGTAAAGGTCACTCTTGTGGGGAGACACTGAGTTCCGCACAGATCTGTCCACAGAGGGTAGCACTAAAGAACATGGCTCTGAATCCAAACTGTGAGTGAGTTCAAGAATCAACTCTCCTACCTACTAGTTGTGTGACCTTGGGTAGGTTAAGTAACTTGTTTGAGCCTTAATTTACTCATAGGTAAATTAGCGATGATCGTAATTCCTAACCTCACAGGGTCGCTGTCAGCGTTCAATGAAGCAATAGATATAGAACACTAAAAATAGTACATGACACATAGTAAACCCTCATTAAAGAGCTATTGTTAATACTTGGTTGCTAAAGGTCTGTCCTACCTGGTGTGTCAACCTTTGTCAAATAAATCCTCTGGGATTTAGCATTAGGAACCTACGCCTGCAGAAGGTTAGGGTGGGAGGAACCTTAGAGGTTGTCTAATCCAAACATCTCTTTTGTAGATGAGGAAATGTAGGCCCCGGGTCACAGAGTGAGTGACTGAGGCATGCGAAAAGAGCGTCCAGTCTGCTGCCCAGGACGCATTTCTCACAAAGCTGGCCGCCCTCCAGGTGTACCTCACGTCTCCCTGTAAATCCATCTCCCGACAACCACTTGTACACTTCCAATTTCTATTAGAGTCTCTCAGATAACGAGGTAGGTTATGTTCAAAAACCCCAGTGAAGTGAAGAAACTGCCCAGCCGCTGGCCTCCAGCTTGGTTTCGGTGAGGGGAGCTCAGTGGAGTCTGAGAGACTGGGAGACCCATGGGTAAAGGAGAGGCCTTGGGGCAATTTGACATGGAATGAGAAACACAAAAATTCTCAAAGACGACGATGGACATCTTATTTTTAAATCAAAGACTTGGGTAAAATGTTGTCATGATGCTTCCTGCAATGCTGAGGCATGTTCTTAACAAGAGCAACACTTTCTAGCTTCTTTCTCTCTTTCTTTTTCTTTCTTTCTTTCTTTCTTTCTTTCTTTCTTTCTTTCTTTCTTTCTTTGTTTCTGTCTGAAGGCCTCAGTTCATTGGCCTCAGACATAATTAGAGCGACATCAGGAAAACCGGACTCCTTTGAAAAAAAAGTGTAAAAATAAGACAACCAAATCTTGGAGAAAGTTTCCTTTCTGGGGGAGAGAGCTTTACTCAACATCCTATCAGCTTGAACGCATTCCAGTCTTTTTTCTATAAACGCCAAGTCTTATAAAATTGAAACTACAGAGCTAAACATTTCTAAGAAAACCCAAGTCCTGTTCTTGGTTCAGTCAGGGACTTGCTGACTTTTCTCAGGGAAGTCAGTCTGGAGAGCACTGCATCCTTACATTGAGGGTTGGCATCCACTTCTGCGATGGAGTGTGGTAGAATGGAGAAAGTATGCTCTGGAGCCAAAAGGTCTGGATTGAAACCAGAATTTAAGCCTGAGCTCTGCTTCCCCATTTGTTGGATGACCTTGAGAAAGTGTCTTAACCTTTCTGGATCTGTTTTCTAGCCTTTATAAAATAGATTACTGCCACACAGAGGTCGCATATATTGTTGAATGTGTACTGTGCCCAGCCTCGACGAAGGCGAAAGGTTTCCAGGGCCTCATGTGAGAAAACATCTCATCTATATGGTCTTCAGCTGCAGTTTGGTTGATTGACTTATGCCAATTTACAGTTGTGGGTTGATTGAGAATCTTTGTTGTTTTTCTTTATGCTGGCTCCCCAGGTCCTCTTCTCTCCATGGTGACAGGGGTACTTAGCAGACCATTATGTCCTTCTGTTTTTATTAATCAAACCATCCAAACCCGCCTAGATCCCAGGAGACCCTGCATGGATGGTGGGGGTGGTAGGAGAGTGAACGTTTCCAGCCCAGGGATGTTCACAGCTGAAGGGAGCCATGACTTGTGTGCGGAACTCTGCTTCTCTGCCCTGAGTCATCTGATTAGCTGCTTCATTTTTAAGGGAGGAAATTTAATTTTGGGTCCTCTTTGGAACATTCAGGGGACTCTTGCCATGTTCAGAATAGCCTTGAGCTATAACCTCATGAGGCCCCTGATGTGTCTGTGTGTCTGCTTTGGACCAGACCCAAGGTTCTGCCCTGTGTCTTATCCACAGTGAGGGTAGAGGGTGGGGAGGGTCAATGTTTATCTTGGTGGACCTCACTTGAGCTGGACACTGCTGCTTTGTTGGCTCAGGCTGAAGTATGCTTCTCCTTTTTTAATTGGCTAGGGACTCTCCCCCAGGCACTTGGTCTGCCAGTGATTTTGGCCCCTGCTGCTCAGACCCTTGGGGATCATAAGGAGAGCATATTTCCCTCTCTCTGCCCCAACCCAGCAGCAGTCAGTTATGAGTGGCATGCATGGTTGCAAGAACTATCAGACCAAAGGTCTAGCCAGTGACCTGGAACTTTCCTCCTTTCCCTAGCGGGGAAGGCTCCCTGAGCAGGTGGACTTGTTAGAATATGTACAGCCTGTGACAAACAACTCCAGGGACCAGAACTAGGTGGCCTGTTTGCTGACTAGCCCAGGCTGGTGAAGCGTAGGGCTATTATCATGTTAAGGATTAAACAAACTAATAGATTGAAATACGTGTAATTACTGACATTTTAACTGTTTTGAATCTATAACATAACAAAGATAGCAGAGTGCTCTAAAAACATGGCTCAACTATGTGCTATTTACCAGAAACACACTTCAAATGTAATGATAAAGCCATGTTGAAAGAAAAAGGATGAAAAAAAGTTATATTATGCAAATATTAACCCAAAGAGAACAGGAATGGCTGTATTAATAGATGTGAAAATCCTTAACAAAAAATTAGCGAATAGAATACAATAATGTAAAAAAGAATTGTATACTATGACCAAGTGGGATTTATTCCAGTTGTATGTAAAGATGGTTCAGTATGGAAAATCATAGGATCATATTAATTGATATGGAAATAGCACTTACAAAATCCAAAACCCACTCATGATAAGCACTCTAAGCAAGTTAGCAATAGAAGTGAGTTACCTCAACTTGATAATGAGCATTTAGAAAAAGTCTACAGTTAATAGCACACTCAATTGTGAAAGACCAACTGCTTTTTCCCCAAGACGATGCCATTTATAATCACTCAAAAACACTGAAGTGTAAATCTAATAAAGTATAAATCTAAGTATAAAGTATAAATATAAGTATAAATCTAATAAAACTTGCACAGAACTTGTATGCTGAGGACACCTAGGTGTCTCAGTTGGTTAAGTGTCTGACTTTGGCTCAGGTCATGATCTCCCACTTCATGGGTTAGAGCCCTGCATCGGGGCTCATTCTCTGATAGCTCAGAGCTTGGAGCCTGCTTCTGATTCTGTGTCTCTGTCTCTCCCTGCCCCTCCCCTGCTCATGCTCTGTTTCTCTGTCTCTCTCTCTCTCTTTCTCTCAAAATAAATACTATATATAAAAGAACTTATATGCTGAAATTTGTAAAGCACAAGGAAAGAATCAAAAGAACTAAATAAATGGAGAGACATACTATGTTCATGGATTAGAAAATTCGATGTAACAAAGATGCCAATTCTCCCCAAAATGATATACAAGTTTAACACAACTTCTATCAGAATTTTAGAAATTTAAAAAAAAATTTTAATGTTTATTTATTATTGAAAGAGAGAGAGAGAGAGAGCACGAGCAGGGGAGAGTCAGAGAGAGAGACAAGGACACAGAATCTGAAGCAAGTTCCAGGCTCTGAGCTAGCTGTCAGCACAGAGCCAGATATGGGGCTCAAACTCACCAACCATGAGATCGACACCTGAGCCAAAGTTGGATGCTCAACTGACTGAGCCACCCAGATGCCCAGAATTTTAGCAATTTTTAAAATGAATATAAACTAGATTATCTTAAAATTTAGATGAAAAGGGCAAGGAACTATAATAACTAGAATAATTTTGAAAAAAAAAAAGAATAAAGTGGGAGGAATCAGTCTATCCTATTTGAAGACTTATATAGCTATAGTAATCAAGACTGTCCTGACAGATCACCACAGTAATCCGTGGTACTGGCAGAAGAGTAGGCACATAGATCAAAAGAACACAATAGAGAAAATGCCTCTGTGTGGCTTTATTTTGTGAAAAAGCTCTAGACTCAGATTCAGGAGACCCAAGTTTAGGTCGCAGGACTAGTATTCACTTGCTGCATGCCCTTGAATGAATGACTTCTTCCAGTTATAAGTCTTTGATTCTCTGGGTCTACATCACTTAACTTTTTCTGTCTCAGTTTCCTGTTCTATTTAATGGGGACAACCTGCCGTCTCTTCCTTACAGCCTTCTGTTTGACCAGGGATGACAAAATACCTTTCTATTTTTTGTATAAAGAATTCTACAAGCTGAAAGATTTGCTACCTTGATTGTTGTCAATAATACACCTCCACACCATGAGAACTCTACTCTGTGCACCTGAAGCCAGATGCCAAGAACATTAGTGTAATGTGTTGTTAATGTGGTTTCTTTCTTCCCATCTAACACCATCAGTTCTTCATTTGGACTTCTTAAGAAGCACAAGGAATAGGACTCATTTTTGAGGAGCTATGTTTAGGGTTCTCTAAGTCCCAAAGTTCCAGACTTGGTTATGTGAGCTCTTGAGAATGTCTGTGAATAAGAGATTTTATAGTTGTTTAAGAGAGGTTCAGAGAGAGATGATATGTTTCCCAGTAGACCGATTCTGCTTGTGTGGGCAGAACAATCTTGAAATGATTCAACCAACCAGCAACCAACCACTTGAAGAGGATTTTATGTAAATTCATGGGGTGTGGGTACCGGGAGCTTTGCAAGCCATATACATGGAATACAGACACACAGATACACACATGCATGCACACACACATGCACACACACACACAGACTAATGCCACCTTATGTGATTATTACCATAAATATTCATGGTTAAAACCAAGGAAAACATTTTTAAGCATATATGATGTTGATAACACCTAACCTTGAACTGGGTCACAGAACTTTTCCTTCTCAAACTATATATTAGAATAGAGTGAAGCAGGGGCGCCTGGGTGGCGCAGTCGGTTAAGCGTCCGACTTCAGCCAGGTCACGATCTCGCGGTCTGTGAGTTCGAGCCCCGCGTCAGGCTCTGGGCTGATGGCTCAGAGCCTGGAGCCTGTTTCCGATTCTGTGTCTCCCTCTCTCTCTGCCCCTCCCCCGTTCATGCTCTGTCTCTCTCTGTCCCAAAAATAAATAAACGTTGAAAAAAAAATTTAGAATAGAGTGAAGCAGAAATAGTTGTGGTCTTTCATATAATGTACAAATGCAATGGGATAATTGGGGGCCCACTGCCTTAAAGTCGTTTCTCCATGTATCTTATCATGGTGTGGTTACCACAATACTCCTACCATTTTACATTTCTTTATTTGAGTCACTAAAATACAAATATGTTATGTGGAGGGTCAGCAGAATTATTTATAAACTAGCTTATTAGACTGGGAGTCAGTTTGCAGATCTGGGTGAGGGGCCTGGGTCTAATGCCAAGGCTCCTTTAACAAGATGTGTGTTTTCGGACAAGTCCACTGGTGTCCCACAGCCTCATAGTTACCTGCACACTGAGGAGGTGGAACTGTATGCTCGCTGAAGTCCTTTCTAGGTCTTATATCTGAAGAGACAGCGTGCTCCACAGGTGAAGAGACTGTCTTACCAAAATAAATACTGTGGAATTCTTAGCCACTCTTTTTAACCCTTTGACCCATTTAACCCTTGAAACATCCTATGAAGAAGGCTTTGTTATTATTCCTATTTTGCAGATAAGGAAACTGAGGCAGAGAGAGGCTGCAATTTGCCTCCGGTCACGTGGCTATTAGTGGCAAAGCTGGGCTTCCTATCCATATGGTATAGGATCTATATCCTGGACCCTCAATTCATCACCAGACAGTGCTAGACAACTACTAAAGAGGAGAGACCGTGTCCTCTGTCTTGTTTGCCACACAGCTTTGTATAGGTCCTCAGTAAACATACATCGTTCTTATTGATGATGATGCTGCTGCTGCTGATGATGAAGTCAACATTTGTTGACTTCTATTGATTGCAGCCTCCTCTGTTGCGAAGAGTGTAGCAAAGCTGATGGTGTTAAGCTTCGTTTTCTCTTGTTAATGTTATCCACGTAAGGGGAAGGTTCTGCTTAAGGGCCCAGGAAGGATCCTGACAGGGTGGAAAGTGGGAAAATCCAGAGCACGAGGAAGGCAGTGAGGCTGCCACGCTCTGGGCTCTTCTGGCCTCTCCTCTGCCTGCCATTGTCTTCATTTCATGACTGGTAAGGTGGTCTTGGTCTTGTGGGTTCCTATGAGACAGAGTTGCACCTCTCTGATGTCCCTCCAACTGCCCTGAATATGGTAGAAGGAAGCGGAGGCCGGTCATTACCTAGACCAGGAATACTGACAAGGGTTTGCTCTTTCCCGTGCACCTAGCACACTTGTCGTAAGCCTAAGAACAAGTGTGGCCACCATGGCCATAAAATGGCACCACTGCTCGCTATCCTTTCCCCTGCCTCTGTGAGTTTGGTGCTGATGATGTAGACTTTCCCTGACAATGTGAGAGCTCACTTATGATTTCTGAGAGTGATCATGGTCGAAGAGCAATGTTGCTTTGTTTTGCATTTTTCCTTAAATTTTGCTTTATTCATTTTATTTCATGTTGTTAGTCCTGTGTACCATTGAAAGGACATAATCAGAGATGTTTTCGCAGCTACCCCAGGAAAAGAGCTCTGATCCTAGCAGCCAGTTGCCCTGGGTGTTCTTGTCCCAGTTCTGGTTTTAACTGAGTGTGATACTATGATGATACTCTGACCCGTGTTCTCTCGTGACCCAGATTTCTGGTGGTGATGGAGCAAGTGCCTCATGCACTGAAACAGAGGTGACGCTGCCTGGGCCATGGTGGGGATGGGGAGAGGTTGAATTCTAAGACCTCGACCTCATCGATTCTGGCTAAATTGCAGTTACACACCTCATCCCATCGCGAACGATGCGTATTTGGGGGTACACATGCCAAGCACTAATGAGGTAGTAGGGTGGGTCATTTTTGCAGGTACCCTTTCATATTTTGGTGCGATCAGAGAAGCAAAGCATGATGTAGGGGAGCCTCTGGTGTTTTCCTCACAGTTTTTGAACCGGCAACCATATCTACTAAAACTTTCCAGGCTGACTCAGTGCAAAGGTGATTGTTTTGGAAAATTTGAATGAGATTGGTTGGGGCAAGTTCAATGTTATGCAAGTAGAGCCATGGGGGCACTTGAAAGAGCCTTTGCTTTGGACTCATTCTAAGTGACTTTTACCAAGGGGATTACTTGAGCAGGGGTCAAGAGGGAAACCAGGAGACCAGCAGATTTCTCCAGTCCAAACACCAGCACACATGAGTGGGCACAGTCTTTTGTCCTGTTCAGCCCGAGACTTCTTCCCGTCTTCTTTTGTCTCCTTTACACCGATACCCTTTCGCCCTAGTGTGAGGGGTATGCTATACTAGCCAGCGGTGTGTGGCACCTACAATTTATCAGATACTTCCTAACTGTTTCACACATGTTCCCTCCAAAGCCGTGTGCAGTAGGTACAGTTGTTATATTTTTACTGATAAGGCAACCGAGGCACAGACAGGTTAAGTGTCTCACCCACGGTAAATGAGTGCTTCGGTCAAGATTTGAACTCAGGCAGCTCCTGGCTCTAGAATCTAGACTCATAACTACAACCCAGGGGTGTCTCTATAAAATCTACCAGTGTGTTCTGAGCTGTGCGTGTGTTATGAATCTGTCTGTAAGAAAGACTCTGCCCTGACTCACGGAGGAGGGGTGTCCGGGGGCGGGGGGGGCGGGGGGGGGGGGTGCGGTGCGTCAGTAGAGACGATCATCCAAGAGCTGTCCTGGTTTGACCTGAGATGCTGGGGCTTCCAGAACCCCGGCTGGAGAAGGTCCAGGGAAGGACAAAGGGGTAGAAGGTAAGCTGAGAGTATCCCTGGCACCCAGCACTCGAAATTCGGCTGGTGCTGGCCGAGAACCAGCTTGGTGATGCTGGCTCTCCTCAGACTCTTGTCCGTGGACTGATACCCTGGTGGCTTTGTGTCTGTCCACTGATGATGGAGACCCAAACCCTGGGGTCCGCTCACAATGTGCTGCCAGAAAATTTCACCCCCCCTCCCCCACTTTTATTGCATGACCCCGGTTTTGAAATTCAGTCCGACGGACTGGACTTTGTTCTAGTCATTGGTGCTGGCTTCGTGTGCTGTTCTGTGCATCTTTTCAGGCTGGCGTCAGGGCTGCCCCGTGGGCTGGGACCATGGCTCTGGGGCCAGTTGCAGTGTGGTTAACCGCTGCAAGGACAGTGAATGGAAAGATAATCATGCACTGTCATGTAGCTGAATTCATGACTTTGCACATGAATCCACATGCGTGCCCACTGTGCGTGGCAATGGCCGGTCCAAGTGCCTGAAGAGCCCTCACCACAAACAACCCTGTCCGGAGGTGCGGTTGTTAAACTCATTGTAAATTGAAGAAACGTTGGCACAGAGAGTAAATCGTTTGCCCCAGGTCATCCGGTAAACAAGTGGAGGAAGTAGAATAGAAACTTCTGCAACTAAGGACCCTCATCCGTGCTCTTGACTGCCAAGGCCATCCCACCTCTCCTAGGCTAGGCTTTCTAGGGGTTAAAGTGATGAATAACGTAGGACCTTCCCTCCAAGACTGTCTCATCGACTTAGGTTTTTGCTAGTTTGGGGGTTTACTTTAAGTTGATGGACTTCTGGAAAAAATGTGAAGTGTCATTTACAAGTAATACTTCAAGTTTTGTCTCAAGCTAATTCTTCAAAGGGCTCACTTACCAAGAGCACAGAAGACAACGCTGAACCATTAGGAACGAAGATCATTTAGTCCCATCTTATCTGTGGTGTAAGAATAATGGTCTTGTATACCGAACACATCCTGTGAGTTGGGCATTTTCTAAATGATTTACGTATATTTCCTCACCTGATGCTCATAATTGCCCTTGGGAAGTGGACCATGATTATCCCCATTTTATGGAAGGGGAAATCGAGTTTCGAGGATGTTATATAACCTGCTTATAGTCACACCGTTAGTAAGCTGTAGGCCTGGCTCAGGAATCCGGGCAGCCTGGCTCCAGAGCCCCATGTTCTTAATTAACCACCACTCCAGGGTAGAAAGATCACTGGGTTTGGGGTTAGGTCACTCACACCGGCTCTGCCAAAATGTCAACGGGCATAATGCTGGCCAAGTCACGTCTTTTCTCTGGTTCTCGTTCATTCATTCAACAACTACTCATCGCATACCTACCGTGTGCCGGGCATTGTTGGCACCGGGCACGTCCCGGTGAGTAAGACAGACCCGGTCCGTGCTGGGGTAGGCCTTACAGTTGAATTTTCGTTTTCTTGTTTGTAAAAGAGGAGAATTAAAACATGTTAAAAACATTGCTCATCCCTTTGAAAACACATGCCTTTTTTTATAACTGTAAAACGGTTCCTCCTTCCCTAGTGTTCTTTGAAATTTCCGGGTGAATTACCATGACTAAAAATAAGTTAAATCAATTATAAAATTGAGTAATTTTTGTTTGAATTACACTGGCCCTCCTCCATACCCCGAGGGTGAGTCTGATGCATTGGCCCCCCCCAGCCCTGGGCTGTCCTTCCGTTGACAATCCTAGGGATGGTGTTTCCAATCCAACAACAAAGGGACCTACAGTTCGTCTTTTAATTGCTTTGAAATGCCTGGGTTTTGTCTTTTTAATTTGTATTCATTCTTTTGCTAATTTGTGGCTCCTGGGTGTGTGTGGCAAATAAAACTTTGCTCATTCCTTTTACTGAAAACCCCTCACCCCCACCAGGCACTGTTGTGAGTCACGAATTCGTTCACCAACTGACGTTCCCTCATCCTGTTTATGGAGGGAACAACAAGGGACATGTCCGTTTGGCTGACATAGGGGCCCAGGGTTCCCTCCTCATTCAGGGACCCTGTGAGTTGCATGAGCTTTGGGCTCTGGGAAGCATCTGGGCTGTTTTTGTTGAGATTTGCCTGGGAAACCAGGCTTCCCAGAGCTCTTAGGAACACCAACTGGCTCCTCGATGCCCCCCGCCCCCCCCCCCCCCCCCCCCCCCCCCCCCCGAGGCTTGGGCTTCTCAAACAGACCTCCTTGCCCTGCTCTCGCCCCTGGGTTGTTTTGTTGCTTCCTGGATGCGGAAGGTCTCGGGGATGGTGGCACTACGCTGAGTAAATGAGCACCACGTGCTGGTTGGTCAGAGGAGTAGAGGACGGGATTCTTTAAACATTTTTTAATTTTATTAAAAAAATTTTTTTAAATGTTTTATTTATTTTTGAGAGAGAGAGGAACAGGGAATCCAAAGCGGGCTCTGTGCTGACAGCCCCAAGCCCCATGCTGGGCTCAAGCTCACAAACTGAGACCGTGACCTGAGCCGAAGTCGGACACTCAACTGACTGAGCCACCCAGGTGCAACTCCCCCCTTCAATTTTTTTATTTTGATAAGAACACGTAACATGAGAACTATCCTCTTGAACACATTTTGAGTGTAGGCTACGTTGTTGTTGACTGTAGGTGCAATGTTGGAAGCAGATCTCTGGAGTGTGTTCATCTTAGCTGAAACTTTATGCGTATTGACAGTAACTCCCCATTTTCCCTCTTCCCCCACCAGCCCCCTGGAAATCATCCCAGCCTTTGACTTTATGAATTTGACTATCTGAGATTTCTCATATAAGCGGAATCATGTGGTACTTGCCTTCCTGTGTTTGGCTTGTTTCAGTTAGCATGGTGTCAGTTACAACGGGAAGAATCTGCTTCCTTGTGTTCCAGAAGGAATGGTAGGTGGGGGAAAATGCAATTTAAATTTTTTTAAATGTTGACTTATTTTTGAGAGAGAGAAAGACAGAGCATGAACCGGGGAGGGGCAGAGAGAAAAGGAGGCCCAGAATCCAAAGCAGGCTCCCGGCTCCGAGCTGTCAGCACAGAGCCCGATGCGGGGCTCGAACTCACAAAACTGGAGATCATGACCTGAGCCGAAGTCGGACACTAAACTGACTGAGCCACCCAGGGGCGGCGGGGGGGGCAGGAAAAATGCAACTTAATTCAACGGACATCAGTGCAGGCACTAGGCTCAGTGCTGTCATTTGACATGAAGGAGCCCGGTGTCTCATGCTGTGCTGGCCAACCGTTTGACAACAGGCTCTGTGGGAGAGGGTGACAGGTTTGCTGATTTCCATATTCTCACCGCGGTCGATTTCCAACTACCGACATGGTGTCAAACGGGCTTGCGGAATTCTCGAACTTTTAACAGCTCTCATCAGGCTAGGCAAGCTCGTCCCGTGGCCTACTGCCACTGTTTTCAAAAAGTTGTCAGTTTCGACTCCAACGTGGATAAAATACCGTGCGGCTGGACGAGAGCACAGGTGGAGTGTAGACAAGGCAGGAAGGCATCATGGGGTGGGGGAGTGATTCAGTTTTGTGGTGGGCACATCCACACGGTGAGCTGGGGACCTTGGGGGCACCTCCCATGTCTTCAGGCCAAGGGGGAAGTGCCTTGGTCTACCGGGAGGTCCCTCACGTCCTCGGGTCACCTCTAGCGAGCTAACCTTTTCTCCTGCGTTGACCCGCACAAACTTTACCTCCAGCCGGTCCAGCCCCGTCTTGGGAACGCAACCTTGCCTCGGTTCACACCAGTCTCCGCGTTTGGAAAGCCCCGGGTCCCCGTCTTCCTACTTCCTCGTGCCCCTTCACCAGCTCTTCCGGATCACAGAAAGCACGAGCCAGAAGGGATAAAAGGTGGACCGAGTGGGGCCCGTCAAAGTGAGGAATGTATGTTCATCCAAGGTCACTGTTAGAAGGTGGAAGGCAGACAGCAGAGTCAGCAAACATAGTTGCAGCTTTTATGAGCACCGAAGGGCTTGCGCTGAGAACACAGAGAGAGAGAGAGAGAGCTCGTGGGGCAGAAAGAGAAAGATGGAAGTGGGGAGGGGAGACTTGTGCAGGAACTCACCAGAGCAGATGTCCAGGTGGCATGGATAAAACGATGTTTATCTGTGCTAGTCAGTCCCCGGGAGGTGAGACACCCCTGCCTACCCACCCCAATGGCCAAAACTAAACAGACTTGCACCACCACCCTACTGCTGATTTGGAACAATGGAAAGTAACACACGTTGCAGGCGAGGGTCGAAATTGCTACAATCGTTGCGAAAACGTTTTTGGCGGTATCTACTAAAATTGAGAATATTACTGTGACTCAGTAATTACTCTCCTAGAAACATAGCCCAAAAGCACATACGTGGTTCACCTGCAGGTGTGTCCTGGAATGATCCTAGCAGCATCAGTAATAATGATTCCAAATTAGAAATACCCAGGGGCGCCTGGGTGACTCTGTCCGTTGAGCGTGCAACTTCGTCCCAGGTCATGGTCTCGTGGTTTGTGGGTTTGAACCCCACGTCGGGCTCTGTGCCGACAGCTTGGAACCTGGAGCCTGCTTCGGATTCTGTCTCCCTCTCTCTCTGCCCCACACCCCCTACCCCCCTGCTCGTGCTCTTTCTGTCTCTCTCTCTGTCTCTCAAAAATAAATTTAAAAAAACGTTAAAAAAATAAAAAGAAATAAAAAAGAAATACCCAGATGTTCATCAATAGAAAATAAGTTGTGATTCCACTCGTGGGGTGGAATACTATACAGCCCCCAAAAAACAATGAAGTGTTTCTCCCCATAACAGAGACGACGCTCATAAATGTAATATTGAATGAAAAGGGCCAGACACTAAAGAATACAAATGGAATTATTCCACTTATATAAGGTTCAAAACCAGGCAAAACTATTTATGGGATTAGAAGTCAGCTTCCAGGGTACCTCTGGGGAGGAGCAAGGTGGGCGGTGGGTGGGAGGGTCACATTGGAAGCCTCTGATGGTGTTTTCTTTCTTGCCCTGAGTGGTGAGGAGTGTGTTTGTTTTGTTATAATCCCCTGAGCTATCCACGTATGATTTGTTGTCTGCCTCCCCGTTCATCTTACATTTTCATTAACCGAAAAACGGAGGAGCTTCTGAATGAAAATGTTAGAAATAGGGGTCAGCGTGTGTTTTTCTGGACCACTCTTGTGTTTTCTCTTTTAGCGTCTTCTATTTTTATGAATTTAATCTTCAGACAAAATATATTGAGAGTGACTGTAAGCCAGGAACTATGTTAGATACCGAGGATAAAACAGGAAACAAAATGGAAAAACTTGTGGCTCTCATGGAACCCCCATTCCCGTGGAGAGAGGAAGGCAAATCTATAAAATGTGAGATGGTGATGAGTGCTATGAACGAATATAGAGGGTAGGAGGATAGGGAGTCATGAGCTGGGGTGACGATTTGGGCACTGATTAGGGGTCATTTTGTATCGAGTGGTTGAAGACGTCTCTCTGATAAGGCAGCATTTGAGCAGGGACCTGAATGAGGTGACAGAGTGAGCCCAACAGGTATGCGGGGAAAGAGCATTGCGTGCAGAGAGAACGGTACATGCAAAGGTCCTGTGGTGGGATTCCCCAGCTTCCCACGCCAGAAACTTAGGCCTCATTCTTGGCTTGTCTCTCTCGCCTTCCCCCTCATATTCAAACCAGATCGCCAATCCATTGGATCCATACCTAGATACCTCCATGCTCTTTCTCCATCTGTCGTTGTCTCTTTGGGAAACAGTTTCCCTTTTTAAAAACTTTTTTGTCCTCTGACAGGGGCCCCCTTTATGCTCAGATTAAATGCCCCACAAGACTTCTGCTGTCCTCTCTGGTCTCATTTCTTCCTGCTTGTGCCTTACGTCCCATGCTCAGGTCACGCCGAAGTGACAACATTCCTCAGCTTCCCTCTGAGCCCTCTGGTCTCTGGGCCTTTCTCCACGAGGGTGCCCCTACTTGTAGCAAACTTTCTTCTCCCCACCTGCTCATTCTAGGCTTTGCACATCCCAGAAGTCTCAACTTAGGTGTAGTTGATTCTGGGAAGGTTTTCCTGCCCTTTAACCCCGGTCAGGTGTCACTCCCAGGGGTGTCTCCCCATCGTCACTGTCTTAGGCCATTCTGTGATGGCCGTTGATCTTTCTGAGCTCCCCACCAAACTCAAAGACTCAGGTGGGAAGGAACTGCGGTTTGTGCCTCTGTGCTTACCACAGTTCCTGACTGTTTAGAAATTGCACAAAAAATATTAAACGAATGAATGCATGTTGACTTAGATCCCTCTGATATGACAAGAGTCTAGTAATGTTTTTATGGGTACCCAATGGAACTGTTTTATGCTCAAAACAACATTCATCGGTTCACAAAAAGCTAGGCCTGCTGGGTTTAAATTCTTATGCCTGGTCGTTTTGTGTTCCATAATTTCTCCCACACGTAAATATCATCCCACAAATTTTAATGTTACCTTATTTCACTCAGTCCTACGTAAAACATCCATTCAGAGAACCTGGGATCTGTGAAAACGTCCAAATGTAGAGATCCAAATGTTTTGCTCAGGCAGCAGAGCGATATCATTATTGTGACTTATTTCTAGAGTTGAAACTTAAATTTCTAGAAAAAGAAATCAGAGTTAAACTTTATTCGTTTTGTCAGGTTTGGGGCATGCTAGGTGGATGTTCTTTCCAATTTATCATGGCTCCTTCATATGGAAATGAAAGCTTTTAACATGATGACAGAGTGGGAGACACGGGAAGAAAGATCTGGTAACCCTTCTTATGCCGATGGTTTGTACCCCGGTGAGACGGGAGGTTACTGATCCCTGCTTGGCACGAGGATCAGAAGAGATTGGAGCAGGGACTCGAAACGGGCATGGGGCACTGTGCCAAAGTCTCTCAAGTTGACTTTTAAAAACGGTTTCAACAGGATGATTTGAAAAATTATAAATGTTTGAGCATCAGGTATACCTAGAGCTCCTGTCTATTGAGCCCTTGTTGGGTGGCAGGCGCTGTAACTGCTTTAAATAGACAATCTTATTTAATTTTAATAGCAGTCATATGGGATCAAAACCATTATATCCCCATTTTGCAGATGAGGAAGTAAAGCCCAGACAGGTTCAGTGATTTGCCCTAGGTCACACAGCAGATCTGTGGTAGTATTGAGCTCTGAGCCCATTCCCTTTTTCATTTCATTTCATTTCATTTCATTTCATTTCATTTCATTTCATTTCATTTCATTTCACTTATCTTATTAATTCCAGCATAGTTCACATGCATGTTATGTTAGTTTCAGGTGTACAATATAGTGATTCAACAGTTCCATGCATCACCCAGTGCTCATCATGACAAGTGTACTCCTTCATCCCCATCACCTGTTTCACCTGCTCCCCCCCACCCCTTCCTCTCTGGTAACCATCAGTTTGTTCTCCATAGTTAAGAGTCTGTTTCTTGGCTTATCACTCTCTCTCTCTCTCTCTCCTTTTCCTTCACTCATTTTGTTTGTTTGTTTCTTAAATTCCACATATGAGTGAAATCATATGGTATTTGTCTTTCTCTGACTTTTAGTTAGCATTGTACTCTCTAGATCCATCCATGTTGCTGCAAATGGCAATTTTAATTCTTTTTATAGCTGAATAATATTCCATTGTATGTATATACCGCATCTTCTTTATTCGTCCATCTACCGATGAATGGGCTGCTCCCATATTTTGGCTACTGTCAATAATGTTGCTGTAGACATAGGGGTGCATATATCCCTCTGAATTAGTGTTTTTGTATTTTTTGTGTAAATGCCCTGTAGCATGACTACTAGATCATAGGGTAGTTCTATTTTTAACTTTTTGAGGAAACTCCACACTGTTTTCCAGAGTGGCTGCACCGGTTTGCATTGCCACAAAGAATGCACGAGATTTTCCCTTTCTCTACATGGTATGAGGTATATTTCATTGTAGTTTTGATTTGCATTTCCCAGACGATGAGTGATGTTGAGTATTTTTTTTCAGGTGTCTGTTGGGCATCTGGATGTCTCCTTTGGAGAAAGGTCTGTTCATGTCTTCTGCCCATTTTTTAATTGGGCTGTTTGTTTTTTGGTGTTGAGTTGTAGAAGTTCTTTCTATATTTTAGATAGTAATCCTTTACTGGATATGTCATTTGCAAATATCGTCTCCCATTCTGTAGGCTGCCTTTTAGTTTTGTTAATTGTTTCCTTTGCTGTGCAGAAGCTTTTTATTTTGATGTTGTCCCAATAGTTTATTTTTGGCTTTTTCCTCTTGCCTTGGGGGACCTATCTAGAAAAATGTTACTAGGGCCCATGTCAGAGACCTTATTGCCTGTGCTCTCTTCAAGCATTTTAATGGTTTCCTGTCTCATATTTAGGTCTTTAATCCATTTTGAATTTATGTGTGTGTATGATGTGAGAAAGTGGTCCAGTTTCATTCTTTTGAGTGTAGCTGACCAGTTTTCCCAAAGCCATTTGTTGAAGAAAACTGTCTTTTTCCCCCCACTGGATAGTCCTTCCTGCTTTGTCAAAGATTAATTGTGGTTTTATTTCTGGACTTTCTATTCTGTTCTATTGATTGATGTGTCTATTTTTGTGCCAGTACCAGACTATTTTGATTACTGGAGCTTTGTAATATAATTTAAAGTCAAGATTATGGTACCTCCAGCTTTGCTTTGCTTTTTCAAGATTGCTTTGGCTACTCAGGGTCTTTGGTGGTTCCATACAAATTTTAGAATTTTTTGTTCTGCTTCTGTGAAAAATGCTGTTGGTATCTTGATAGGGATTACATTGAATGTGTAGATCGCTTTGGGTAGAATAGACATTTTAGCAATATTTGTTCTTCCAGTCCATCAACATGGGATGTCTTTCCATTTCTTTGTGTCTTCTTCAATTTCCTTTATCAGTCCCTCTTTCTAATCAAGGCTGCACTGCCTCCCATATTGGACAATAAACCAACTGACTAATTTTGGAGCTAAATGCATCTTACCTTAGGGTATCTATTACTGTGGATTATCCATGGCATCATCTACCCATTATGTTCCAGTACTGGTTAAAGGATAGGAGAGCCGGGATAGCAAATTCCATGCAAATGTGGGCATCTGACCTACAGAAGACTCTTAACATCCTTTTTCATCCAGTAACAACAAAATAAGCTTCACTAAGCAAGGGTTCATAAAAGAGCTTTATTTTATTTATTTATTTTTTAATTTTTTAATGTTTTATTTATTTTTGAGACAGAGACAGAGCATGAGCAGGGAAGGGGCAGAGAGAGAGAGAGAGGGAGACACAGAATCAGAAGCAGGCTCCAGGCTCCGAGCTGTCCCTACAGAGCCTGACGCGGGGCTCAAACCCACGAACTGTGAGATCATGACCTGAACCGAAGTCGGGTGCTTTAACCGACTGAGCCACCCAGGCACCCCAAGAAGATCTTTAAATTGTAGGCGGGGTGGATAAATGTAGTCCTTGAACAAAAAGGGTCCCTCCTCTGGGGAAATTGTGATCCTGGAGGGGGTGAGGGAGAGAATAGGGTGGCCCTCCTTCCCTCTCTGGCCCCCCGGGCTCAGCTCTGGCCAAGGGCGGGTTTGTTTGGCTGTGATTCTTTTCCTTCAGTTTCCCTCTCTCGGTGTCGGTGTCGTGTTTCAAGAGCTCCAGGCCCCTGCCTGTTTCAGCCTGAGCCTCCGGCTTTAATCACTGATCCTCGGCCAAAGCTGAGGCAGGGTTTGCCAAACGACACCGATTGGATGCACATTTGGTGGGGGCGACTGCTGGACGAGGACCTCACCAATCCCTAGCCCCAAATAAAACGGACAGTGACACCCTCCTGGTTGGGACCCAAACCACTGCCTTATTAAGAGAGGCCCCTTTCCTCTCTGCTCCCCACCCACACCCTTGCCGCTTGCCCTGCTCTTAGTGCTGAAATCAGAGCTGGGCCATGCGCCCCACAGCCTTCTTCCCGGCCATGCCCTCTACCCGTCGCTAGTCTCCTCTGACGGAAAGTCCCCACTTGTCTGAGGTTCCAGAATTCCCTTCCCAAACTCTGGATCTCGAGTCCCTGTACTTAGCGGGCCAGAATCTCCACTTCCCGGCTGAGGTTTCCAAGTGAACCAGCGCCCGCTCCTTGGGCATCTGCTCCTGCTTTTGCAGAGCCTCCTGGCACCCCTGGGGGGAGGGGAGACACATGCGTCCGGAGTCTGGTTGTCATCTTAGGGGGAGAGCGCACTGGAGAAGTAAGGACCCCTCTAGGAGCGACTTTCTCCGTTCATTTGTTCGTTGACTTCATGGAATTCACGGAACGGGATTATTGGTTAGAGTGTGTGCCTCTTGCAACAGATGGAATTCAAGATCGTTTTGCTTTTAATGTTTATTTATTTTTGAAGGAGAGAGACACAGAGCATGAGCAGGGGAGGGGCAGAGAGAGAGGGAGACAGAATCCGAAGGAGGCTCCAGCCTCCGAGCTGTCAGCGCAGAGCCCGACTTGGGGCTCAAACTCACGACCCGTGAGATCATGACCTGAGTCAGAGTTGGACGCTTAACTGACTGAGCCTCCCAGGAGCCCCTCAACATAGTTTTTAAGAAGAACCAAGGACCAAGAACCAAGAACCAAGGACCACAGAGCAGCTCAAACAACCAGAGCCAAAGTAGCCTCCTGGGTAGGTCGTAAAATCCAGGTCCTAAGAACCCCCTGGCAAGGAGAAGTGGAAACTGCAGAATCTCAAGCAGTCATTTGCTGGGAGCTGAAGTAGTCCCCTTCCCCCCAAAGTCTATAATTTAGAGCATTAGGACATACTCGGAGACACACATTCCAGGGGGAGGTGGAATCCGACAATTTTGCACGTGAACCTGGACCGCTTCTTTTTAGAACAAAAGAGGTGGGGCTGTTTGTTCCTGGTATGTTTGTTTTCACTGCCAACTTGTTGTCGTGTCATGGTTATTTAATATGTATGAGCCCAAGCCGGGTACCAGGGGGAGTCAAATATATTTACTACGAAATGAGACAAACTCCAATTGTTTCCACGCCCCCGGTTGTGATAATCATAGCTAAGACTTGAGGCTAAGGCCTGTTCTAAGTGTTACCTCATTTATTCCTCGTGATGATCCTTTTGGGCAGGACTGCTGTTGGCACCCATCTTTTAGATGGGGACACTGAGGCGTGAGTGCTATGTAACGCGCTTAAAATCACACAGCTAGTGTGATGGTCAGTGTTGAGGTTTAAAGACACCCATTCTGGGGCGCCTGGGTGCCTCAGTCGGCTGAGCGTCCGACTTCGGCTCTGGTCGTGATCTCGCGGTCCGTGGGTTCGAGCCCCGCGTCGGGCTCTGGGCTGACGGCTCAGAGCCTGGAGCCTGCTTCGGATTCTGTGTCTCCCTCTCTCTCTCTGCCCCTCCCCAGCTCATGCTCTGTCTCTCTCTCTGTCAAAAATAAATATGACATTAAAACAAAAATTAAAAAAAAATAAAGACACCCATTCTGGAGCTCCCTGCTGAGCTGTGCGGCCCGCTCGGGTTTTGGCGGTTGTAGCATTGATCGGACCAGGGTCATCCATTACTAACTCCAGGAATCTATAGTTACTAATAACAGAGACAGCTGCCAATTAAGTAAACCCTCTCTGACGGTGATAGAGAATATAGAACCTGCTAATTTCTTGGTGCCTCATATTTGTGATGTATCTTCTGGAATAGAACCTACTAATTTCTTGTTGCCTCGTATTTGCGATGTTATCTTCTCATCCTTGCACATGCGAACTGTCTTAGAACGCTGTGCTGAGCGACACTGAACACTGGGGCAGCTGACCGTGGGGGGAAACTGGGAAGGTGGGTGGGATAGTTGAGAGACAGGGAGAGCAGATAAAGTTGCAAGCTCTGTGGGGCGCCGTGTTCGCGCACAGCAGGCCAGGGATCCGTGTCTCAGAAGCTGTCCAGGTAGACGCTCTGCTTACCAGAGGGCATCAGCCCCTTGCCGTGGGCATGCTTGTGGGCGTGCTTGTTCAAAGCATCAGGAGAGCCACAGTCTGAGACTCATGCAAGATGCCTAATCCTGCTGCCCCTTTAGGCCTGCCTGGTACAGAGAATATGGTTTGGTTTTTTAAGTTTATTTATGTATTTTGAGAGAGTGAGATCAGGGGAGGATCAGAGAGAGGGGGAGAGAGAGAATCCCAAGCAGGCTCCGCCCTCTTAGCACAGAGCCTGACATGGGGCTCGAACTCATCTGAGCCAAGATTAAGAGTCCAACACTTAACTGACTGAGCCACCCAGGTGCCCCAGAGAATATGTTTCATTCACCCTTTCTTGTCCTTTATTTACACTCTGGATGTGCCATGGAGATTATTTTTCAGGAAATAGGGAGGGACAGTACCTCTTGAGCGGGGTTGAGATCCAGCCCCATGATTAGGGCTGCCTCTCTCCTGCCTCCTGCTGTGTGGGCACGGCTCCTTCAGGGCTGGGAGAAGGTCGAGGTCAGGAACATTCCCACCTGCTGAAGCTGATGCCTGGGAAGGTCACAGGCGCCCTGACCCACTCAGCTCCCTTTTGAGCCGTAAGGAAACTCTGAGGAGTCGTTTAGAGTTTCCTCCCTACTTGTCCCTTTGCTAGCTTTAGAGGGTTTCTCGTACAATTCAAGGTCTCTTAAGAATGTGCTTCATTTCTTTTCTCTTTCTTTTTCTTTCTTTTCTTTCTTTTTTTCTTTTTTTTGAGAGAGGGACAGAGAGAGAGAGAGAGGAACGGGGCTCGAGCTCACCATATGTGGGGCTCAAACTCACAAACTGTGAGATCATGACCTGAGCAGAAGCCAGAAGCTTAACGACTCAGCCACCCAGGCCCCCTGAATGTGCTTTATTTTTAAAGGCTGTCCTGGGGGTTTCCAGAGGAAAAGGAGGAGAGATTAGTAGGCTTACCCAGGCCTGAAATTGCTCTGTTTGGTGAACAGGGTGAGGAGTTTTCAATCTGTAATCCTTTTGGGGTTTTCTGTGCTGTGAGGATGGCCTCTGGGGGCTCTTCAGGCCCTTATTTACTCCAGACCTGCCGTAGAGGGCAGGCCTGGACTGTTAACTTATGTCACTGCACCGTGATGCCTGTGGACAGGGCGAGGGAGCAAGGAGATTTGGGGAACTGCCTTTAGGCATGAGGATTTCTCAAGCCTGCCTCAGAAAGTGAGTGCTGAATTGAATTGAAACGTGTCTTGCTGGCATTAGAATTCTAAGTGCTGGCCTAGCTGGGCCATTAATGATTTAACGGTTGCCTTCGTAAGATCTGTGCTCGCTCCTTTTATATTCTGATGTTCCCATTCTGCATTTGTTCTGGACACTTCTACTTTCCCAATATCACTCATTTGCTCTGTCCTGCACTGCACATCCAGATTTTTGTGAAAACCTGACTGTGGTAGTTGCCCTATTTGGGGACTGCTCCCTTTTAGAAGCTTTGGTTTTGAAGGGCATGCAACACTGCTAGCGATGGTTTGCGGCCTGATGTGGTCCTGTGATCTGGTCCCCACGAGGCGCCCTGCAGGTGGCTGGACACTCTCGTGCCATCCTCTGTTTCTTGTTTGGTTCGTTCAAAGCATGCGAAAATAAAAGCAAAATGTGGGCTCTCTCAATGTACTCAGTTTAAGTTTGTTTTCATTTCCTTTCTGTAAGACGCACTCCTTTCTTTTTTTTTTCTGTTTTATTTTTTTTTCGCACTCCTTATTTCTACAGATGCCATCAATTTTATCCAAGTGAAAACCCGGTTTTAGCTTATGACACCCCGGAAATAAGAATAAAAGCCGAGGCTCCCTGGGAACATTCTGAGGCATAAATGCCAGGATCTTTGGATTTGCAAACAAACCGTTCACACAATGCTCAGAAAGATCTCTTCTTCCTAATTAACTTCTATTCTCATCTACCCTCTTGTCTCGAGAGACACGTGGCTAAATTAGTTGGGGAGGTGAGAGCCCACGCGCGCCCTGACTGTAAGCATACGCGTTTTCGAATCAATGTTGTTACTCATGAGAGAGCTTCTTTAAAATGCCACGGGCCACACAGAGGTGGGCGTCCAGCACATTTGCAGTGACCCTGACTTTTCCCTGAGACTCTCTCAGCACATTTTTTGTTTCCAGAATTGTAGGACTCTGACCTGATGATTCGTATTCCTGTTTTCAGCCTTAGCTCACCTGATGTTCAGCAGCATTGCCCTGGCTTCCCCCCCTGGCAAGACCATATTCTGCCACTTTGAGTGAATGTGCCCCTTCTTATCAGCCCTGGATCAGGCTTGGGACCCTCAGCTTGGGGCCTCGTGAATGCTATGCCTCTTGGGCTCTCATGGAGCCCGCGGCCATGACCTAGATACTTTTGTCTGTTGTGTTCCTTTTCAGGGAGCTAAGCCCAAGATCTCCTGCAACTCATTTGAGCGCCATATTGGAGTTTCATACCCAGGGGAGTGTTTTGTCCCTGGGCAGCCTGAGACCCTGGGACTCCAAATTACCTGGCTGGTGTTGAACTTTCAGAATTTTTATCAAGTGTTTCAGCCTTGAGACCCTGGTGTACATGCAGACTTCTACACAGAGGAAGTGTTTGCATAAGAGGATTGGTATGCTGGGGTTGGGTCATTCTTCTATTAAATGCACATTAAATGTGTATGTTTGTTAAAATGTGCATTCAAAGCAAAAATTTGGAAGCCCTGGGACTCTAATTTTGGGATTTGAGGCCATGACAAGCCGTTAGAGGAGATGGTTCTGGGGAGCTGCAGGTATGAGGTGTGGCTCAGTCATTAATCACCTGCAGGGAACTATGGGGACACGGCAGAGTCCAGGCCCCCGAACTGCTTAGAGCTACTGAGACAGAAAAGGAAACCCTATGCTTTGTGGTCCAAACCAGTGCTGTCTTTCCCATATTCTGTCTTCCACGTGTGTTGTGGTAGTGAAACGAAATAAGAGAAATACTGAACAGTGCTGGCTTATATTTCAGTGGTATTTAAGACGCTGATAAATAATTTAGGGTCTGGGGAGATCAGGACATGAGAGGAGGAACTGAAAAACAGAGGTAATTTACCAGTGTATGTTTATAGATTCAAACCCTTGACTAACTGGGATTTTATGACTGACCGCAGTAGATCTAATCATTCTTTACAACTATTAGGTGGCATTAAATACGTTGACCACATTTTCTTGGAAAAGTGATCAATACTACTCTCCAGATCTCACTTCTAACTGAAGCTCAAAGTTACTTTAAGTAATTTAGCTGTAGTAGAGCAAAGTCCCGATAAGTCACCTTTGCCACAGAATCTGGGCCAGATGGCATGTGCCTAATGAGCAGTTGTGTCTGCTCGTGTACATGGTGTGAGCATGTGAGTGTCCCTATCTACAAATCATATGGCTTTGGGGCCATAAGTCATCATTGTGTGAAGCTTCAAATCTGCATCGGCACAAAAAAGAATCTTTCAGCTCATATATGCCTCCCTGTCCTCTGTATTGGACTGGTGCCAGCTTACCCTGTGTTTGGCTGTGACGAACAGACACATGGATTATTAATACTGGAAGGGATTTTAGAAGTTAGCTAGCCAAGTCTCTTGCACAGAGAAGGACTCTTCCCTGGTCTTCTAAATAAGATGATTAGTCAGCCTCTCCTTGAACGCTTCCAGGAATGGGGACCTCATATATCCACAAAGAAACACACCCACATTTTGGATGACTCTAATTTTTAGGACATTCCCCCCTTATTTTGGGTTGAGATCTGCCTCTCTGCAATTTCCTTAGTTATGACTCTGAAGCTCTGTTGTATGTTCGGAAAGTGCATCACATTTTTGAAGACCAACAACTCCTAGTGGAATCTTTCTTATTGATTTGTTGATTGATTGATTGATTGGTTTTTTGGCCTGGTAAAACATTCCAAGGTCCTCCAGCGAATCTTCTTGTTTTCTTTATAGAGAAACAACTTCCCTCTTCCCACTTGAACCTGTGGACTCTGGAGATTCTATGCCCTTATCACAGGGTCCAATACACCCTCCCTGAGGAAAGTCTCATTCTTCTTATGGTTCCAGCTGTGCAATCTGGAGTTCTTCTCTTTCTCCTCTTTTCTTATTTTCTTCCCAGCATCCTCACCACAGACATTATTGTGCACAAATTGTGCCCCGAATCACATTCCTTACTTTTGCTTCTTTGTAAATACTGGCACTCTTCCCTGCTTCCTTGTTGCATTGTTTCTTCCATTTTCCTTTGAAAAATGTTCACCTCTCCCATCAGCAGGAACAAAGAGAGATACTCTGTTAGGCCCTTTTCTCTCTCCACCAGCTATAAAACCAGATTGTATTAACAGCCCATGGAACCGATGATTTCAAAAACACCAAAAACAATATAAAGTCTTATATTCGCTCTTGTTTTGCATAGAAGTTGGCTACCCAACTGGATTCACAAGTGTGACTTTGAGTATAGAATATTCACCGAATGTCTGTCGGTACTGAAGTCTCTGGGTATGGAGTTTGTTGATGTGGGCTTAAAAGTAGCTGCTTCTAGCCATAGAAGCATTTTTTTTTAGATATGTCTCCTCAGGCAAGGGAAACAGAAGCAAAAATAAACTATTGGGACTACACCAAAATAAAAAGCTTTTGCATAGCAAAGGAAACCATCAATAAAACAAAAAGGCAAGCTGCTGAATGGGAGAATATATTTGCAAATGATATATCCAATGAGGGGTTAGTATCCAAAATACGTAAAGAACTTATACAACTCCACACCAAGAAAAAAAACCCCAAAAAACAACAACAACAAAAACAAATAATACAATTAAAAAAATGGACAGAGTGCCTGAATAGGCATTTTTCCAAAGAAGACATCCAGATGGCCAACAGACACATGAAAAGATCAATATTGTTAATCATCAGGGAAATGCAAATCAAAACCACAGTGAGCTATCACCTTATACCCTTCAGAATGGCTAGAATCAAAAAGACAAGAAATAACAAGTGTTGGTGAGGATGCGGGAAAAAAGGAACCCTTGTGCACTGTTGGTGGGAATGCAGATTGGTGCACAGCCACTGTGGAAAATGGTAAAGAGGTTCCTCAAAAAATTAAAAATAGTAATACCATATAACCCAGTAATTCTACTCCTGGATATTTACTCGGAGAAGACAAAAACAAGAATTCAAAAAGATATATGCTCCCCTGTGTTTATTGCAGCTTTATTGTAAATACATTGGCTATTGTAAACATAGCCAAGATATGGAAGCATCCCGTGACCATTGATAGATGAATGGATAAAGAAAACGTGGCATATATATGTAATGGGATATTCTCAGCCATAAAAGAATGAAATCTTGCCATCTGCAACAATAAAGGATGGCACTGGAGAGAATTGTGCTAAGTGAAGTAAGTCAGAGAAATATAAATAACTATATGAATTCACTCATGGGTGGAATTTAAGAAATGAAACAAATGAACAAGGAGAAAAAGAGACGAACAAAAAAGCCAGACTCTTTTTTTTTTAATATGAAATTTATTGTCAGATTGGTTTCCATACAACACCCAGTGAAGAGCCAGACTCTCAAACATGGAGCAGAGTGGTGGTTGCCGGAGGGGAGGTGGGTGGGGGGACAGGCGTAATAGGTGAAGAAGATGAGGAGCCGCAAACTTCTAGTTATAAAATAAATAAGTCACGGGGATGATAAGTACAGCACAGGCAATAGAGTCAATAGGGTAATGATGTTGTCTGCTGGCAGGTGGAGATGACACTTGTCGTGGTGAGCACTGAGTAGGGTGCAGAAGGGTTGAGTCACTAGGTTGCACACCCGAAACTGACAGCCACCGTATGTTGACTCTAACTCAGTTTCAGAAGTAGCTGCTTCTGCACACAGTTTAGATTTTGTCTTCTAACTGTTTCAACCTCATGACTCTCATCCTCCTCTCAGAGCTGCAGCTCTTTTCTCCTCTACTACAGATTGTAATCGCATGAACTTTGGTCCTGCTCCTTGTCCACAAGGCACGGAACATGAGAGAGGACGTGTCCTTGGCATGTCCTTTGTTTTTCAGATTAAGAGACAGAATCTCAGGGAGAGTATGGGGCTCGTCCAAGGTTACACCATTAGTTGAGCAGCGGGCCAGGCGCCATTTCCACTGAACCACTCAGCTGGCTAACTCTATTGGCTTTTGTAGAGAACAGACTTAAACTGTGGCATCTCTGATTTACATTGTGTGTGCGTGCGTGCGTGTGTGTGCACACAGGCATACCTTGTTTTGTTGTGCTTTGCTTTATTATACTTCGCAGGTGCGTTTTTTACAGATTGACGGTCTGTGGCACCCCCACGTGGGACAAGTGTTGGCACCATTCTTCCAATAGGTTTTGATCACTTTGTGTCTCTGTGCCACATTTTGGTAGTTCTCGCATTATTCCAGACTTTTCCATCGTTATTATATTTGTTATGTTGGTCTGTGATCAGTGGTTATGACTCACTGAGAGCTCAGGTGATGGTTAGCATTTTTTAGGAATAAATTAGTTTTAATTGAGGTATGTACTTTTTAAAAATGTTTTTAAGTTTATTCATTTAAAACCTTTTTTTTAATGTTTGTTTATTTTTGAGACAGAGACAGAGAATGAGTGGGGTGGGGGGGGGTGGTGGCATTCAGAGAGAGAGGGAGACACAGAATCGAAAGCAGGCTCCAGGCTCTGAGCTGTCAGCACAGAGCCCAACGTGGGGCTCAAACTCGTAAACCAAGACATCATGACCTGAGCTGAAGTCGGACACTTAACCAACTGAGCCACCCAGGTGCCCCTGAGTTTATTTTGAGAGAGACAGAGACAGCTCGAGTGGGCCAGAGAGAGAGGGAGAGAGAGAATCCCAAGTAGGCGCTGCACTGTCAGCACAGAGCCCAACGTGGAGCTTGAATTCACGAAACCGTGAGATCCTGACCTGAGCTGAAACCAAGAGTTGGACGCTTAACCGACTGAGCCACACAGATGCCCCAAGGTATGTGCTTTTTAAAGACACAATGCTATTGTACACTTACTAGACTACAGTATAGTGTAAATATAGCTTTTATATGCACTGGGAAACCAATAAATTCATTTGATTCATCGATTACGATATTAGCTTTTTTGTGGTGGTCTGGAACGGAACCCTAAGTATCTGTAAGGTATGCCTGTATACAGCTTTTCCTCTTTCCCACCTAGCGCATTGTCTGGTATTTGATAAAGTTGTCAAATGTAGGTTAGGGAATGTTTAGAGCCTTTTTTCCTTTTAAAAGTTGGGAATGCAGGGCACCTGGGTGGCTCCGTCGGTTAAGCGTCCAACTCTTGGTTTTGGCTTAGGTCATGATCTCATGGTTCATGAGTTTGAGCCCCTCATCGGGCTCTGTGCTGTCACTGAGGAGCCTGCTTGGGATTCTCTCTCTCTCTCTCTCTCTCTCTCTCTCTCTCTCTCTCCCTCTCTCCCTCTCTCCCTCTCTCCCTCTCTCCCTCCCCTCCTCTCTCTGGCCCTCCCCTGCTTGTTCTCTCTGGCCCTCCCCTGCTTATTCTCTCTCTGTCTCTCTCTCTCTCAAAATAAATAAATAAAATAAATAAATAAAAATTGGGGAATGCATCTAAAGGGAAAAGGAGTGGAATAAGTAATGGGGAATACAGTATAACCAGGGAAGTCAGGGCTTGGCAGACTGTGGAGTTTGTTTGGAAACATCTAAAGCTTTGTGCTGGGTGCCGGGATGCCTACAACGGCCATATATGTCAGTCCCTGATCTCCGTGAGTTTATAATGAAATAAATATAGTTGACCCTATATAAATGGGATAAAAATAGAGACAAGACTGAATCATATGAAAAAAATTAACTTGCAGATCAAGGCCGAAGATAATCAACATCAGTGAGGAGTTCAGGGAAGGGAAGACGATGGAGAGCTTGCTATTGTGTCGTTGTTCTCGGTGGAAGGTGGCGAGCGTGAGGCAGGAGGGAGGCCAGATGGAAAATGAGAAACAGGTGCCCTAGAACAGTCTTGCCCATTCAGTACCAGCCACAGGTGGCAAAAGGGCCGCCAACCCACAGTCCACTTAAGCTCCTGGAAGACATTGGGAGTGATGGAAAGGGAACGAAGGTTTAGTGAACACCTACTGTACGTCAGTCAACAAATATGTCCTGAGCACCTGCTCCATGGCGGGTGCTGTGTTTGGTGTTGGGGATTCAGCAACGGTCAACAGGGAAAGGTCTCTGCCTTCATGGAGCCTAAATTGAAGTGCAGGCCAGTCCATGTGGTAGGAACCAGACATCCCAGGTCCTGGTTTTCGTCTTCAATGGATTTCGCAGTAGCTCCCTCCCCACCCCACCCCCCCATCCAACCCCAGCCTTTTCTGAAGACTCTCTAACTTCCTGTGGCCTAGTCCTATCCTCTGCAAGCACGCAGGGATCCCCACGAGATAGGTGATGCACATTCCTGCAGTAACTTCTGGCCGGGATCCTGGCCACAGAAGCTCAGTCCTTCATTTGGCTTCGGAGACCCTTTTAAAATATCTGACTGCCATGACTGTTGAAGAGACTTATCCTGCAAAGAACCTAAAGCTCGGGAAAGAGCAGCCCATGGGTGTTTACTGTCAAACACACATTTTTGGCGAATCGCCTCTCAACTTCCTTTTCTGGGGGGGGGGGCACCATGTGCGAGGGGGGCAGGGCCTGGACTGGCATGGTGCAGAAAGAGCAGCCGTCTGCCCCCAACCCCTGTCTGTCCCGACGTAAATGTCGGCCACTTTCCCTCGTCACTAGGGACTGCCTTGGAGTGGCGGGGGGCCGGACAGCCAGAGAGAGGCAGGGGGCGGAGGGGCCAGGTTTGCGGGATGAGGGCCACGTGGCCCTGTCCACCGGCTGGTGGAGGACCGCTCGGCGTACCCGCCCTTCGTCCTGATCGGGTCTGACCAACACCACATACTGCGTGATAAGGCCTCTGCACAGACGCTGGTCGTTTTACAGAATATGAGTTTCCTGGGGACCCTTCTGTGGTGAGCTGAACAGCATGGCTCTTGCCTCTCGACCTGGATCCCCTGTAGATTGGCCCTGTGGCTTTGGGGGGGTCCCGAGGGATGGAGCGTCGGGCTCCAGGCCTCCCCACGCTGTGCACCCGCTCCTTCCCAGCTGGTGAATGCTTGCGTCCTGCTCTGCGGGCGCCTCCCAGGACCCAGGGGGAGGCTCGCCTCATTTCTGTGGAGACCTTTGGCTGGACTTCTCTGCCTCTCCCAGAGGTGAGAGGCGGTGGTTCCTGCGGCCTCAGGCTTGGCACCAACTCGTCTCTGGGGGATCCAGGACCCAGGTCTCCAATCTCGCTATGGCTAGGGCCTCTGTGTCCCAGAGTGACCTCGCGGGCTCGCTCTCTGACTGGCTCTTCACGGCCCCTGCCGTCGGTGATTTTCATTCCAGATACGAGCCAGTGGATTCCTGAAAGGGACGACGTGGGCTTCTGTCGCCATCTCTGCTCTGGCCTTGGTCTGGCGGCGCTCTCCTCTGTGGTCTGGACCCGGAATGATGATGGACGCAGGCTGCCCGTTGTTTTTGTTTCGTGATATTTAAAGCCACCGAAGCTCTCATTACTGTAATACAGTATGTGCCTGGGCTGGAGGGAGGGGCAGAATCCCCCCTGGATCAGCAGGCGGTTCTGTTCGGTTGTGGTGAGCCTGGGGACGTGTTTGGCCCCGGGCCTGATGGAAGTCAGCGCGTCAGGGCTGAGGGGGGCCTTGGAGCCACACTCCATTCTGACCCTTCCCAGCCCCTCACTTGAACAAGGGGGAGGCTGAGCCCGATCAGGGAAAGGGATTGCCACTCAGGTGACGGTGGTGAGAAGCAGAGCAGGGACTAGAACTCAGATTCCGAGGCGGATTTGCAGTCAGGTGGTGAAGCTTCTGCCTCTGCCCTCCTTACTTGTTGAAGATCCTTTGAGGCCCTGAGCCTAACTTCGTATCTGTAAGTTTATGTTCCATTTCTTAACGAAGTAGTCCTTTCAAATTGTCTGAGCTTCAAGAGCCATAGAAACGGCTACCGCTGACGAGAACTTTCTACTGCCCCGAATCGACCGTGTGTGTGAGTTTGGGTGTGAGCAGAACGGGCAAGTGTGAACACTGAGCTGTCCTGATGCCGTGACGCCAAACCCAGCTCCGGGGTCAGGCGCCTGAGAGGCTCAGGTCAGTCAGTGGGAGACAGCAGGTGCCATGTTGGAGTCAGGTGGGAATTCCCTCCTAAAGTCGGAGTCACATGCTGGCGGTATGACCGAAATCTTGCAAGAATGGAGTCAACCATACCTTTTGTGCCAGATGAGAGTGTCCCATTAGCCTGGTAGTAGGGGTGGCTGAGGAAGATGTGGTGTGGCACAGCTTTGGAACCATCATAACCATCCTATAAGTGACCATCGATGGATTGCCATCACACTTGCTACCTGTGTGGTCTTGGGCAAATTGTCTCTTCTCAGTCTTTTTGTTTGTACCACGAGGATATAATAGTGATAGCCTCAGAGAGGTGTTCTGAGGACCACGTGAGAAGATTCAGGTAAAACTTAGCATACTCTCCGGCATCTCATGTGTGTTCCGTAAATGTTTATCATACTGTCATAAGCCCTGAGGTGCAAAACATTCCTGCCCTTCAGGAGCTCATAGTCTTATTGAGGAGATAAGATTTTCACACCATATACAAGCACAGGTAGGGAGTGTAGAAGCTCCTTCCTGTCATCTGCTAAGTTAAGGAGTATCAATGCAATGGAGTCGAAGGAGGAGACTCCTTTAGACTCAGAAGAAGTGCCAGAGAGAAGAAGCCTGGTGCTCCGTCTTCTCAGCTGGTAGCAGGCGAACTGGGACTCCTGGACATTCCTGGACACTGCAGACCCCTCAGGTCACCCATTCAACCACCCCAGCACCTTCACTACATATCTCCAGACTCTGCTCTGCACTGGGAATTTGGAGAAGACCTTGACAAGGTCCATCCCTCCAGGAGCTCACAGCCTAGCCAGAGAGAAATATAGATAGATATATATTCACAGATAGAAATATAGAAACATTACAGCTAACAAATGTTATATACATATCTACTTATGTCGCGAAACCAGTCATCTGAGCCCAAAGTGGGATGGGGTGGGTCGGAAGCTCAGAACCAGTTTGAAAGAAAGTAGGGATCTACTTGGTGAAGGGGGGGCAACTCAAAGCCATGAGCTCCTGTTGGAAGAAGCTGGTGTGTGTGAGCCTTCTGCCGGAGGGGTGGGGTCAGTTGCTCTAAATCAGAGTGTTCTGAGACTGAGATTGAAGCATCTCCAAGGCCAGGATGGGGCAGGTCCTTGGTTCCACACTTGGCCCTGGTGATGTGGTATCTTTGACCTGGGCTGGGAAGTTGGGGGTGGTGAGTGGGCCTGGCGGACTGGGGAGGGTACTCTTCAGACATCAGGGGTGAGCGCCAGGCTCTGGTGACTCAATGGGGGAACTTCCTGAAGGCAGATGGACTCTGCAGATGGCTCATACCCTTAAATAAACTTGTATTTTCTGCACCACTTGCTTCAGAGGCTGCCAGTGAAAGTAACAGAGAAGGGAAGGTCCAGTCAGCAATGTGAAGGAAGTGTGAAATGGAAAGTGTGAGAAGCTGATTTCTCTTGATGGAGGCCATTACTGTTTTGGCCGGGATGGCGGAAGCTGCAGGTACTGAGGAAGTGACTTGCTTGAAGGAAGGGGTAGGGACCCGGAAAGGAATCTCAGACACTTGGTTCAAACCCAGCTGCCGAATGAGGCTTTCGAGCTCTGCGATTTGGGCAGAAACTCTTGGGCCGTGTTTGTCCAAGGCGGCGGGGCCCGTGAGCCTTGGTGTCTGTATGTCCCTGGACCCGCAGTTGTGTGACACCCAACGTTCCACTTTGCCCTGCCAGCCCCGGAGTCAGAGCAAGATGGGAACTTGCTCAGCCGCTGTCTTGTTTGTTTTTCCAAATGTCTGTATGTGCCAGTCCTGTGCATCTCCCGCCAAGAACCAAGACCGATGCTTTCTGTTGTATCGTCTCCAGGTGACCCAGCCTGTGCCGGGCTCACACTAGATGTCCACTGGACACTTGTCACCTTGACTGTTGACCTTGTGTTCTTCTTATGCACCATCCCATTCATAAAACCACCACTAAATAATACCGAAATGCTAATAAGTGCCGACTATCACCCAGGCACCCTGCTGTAAGCCCTTTATAGGTACCATCTTGTTGAGTTATAACAATGACATCATTTTCCACCTCTACCCACATCTCACACTTCCCTAATCTAGAAAAGTGCCCTTCAGCCCAGGGATTAATTAGTATCTGTCTGTTAAAAGGGTCTGACCTGGGGTGCCTGGCTGGCTCCATCAGTAGAGCACATGATTCTTGATCTTGGGCTTGTGAGTTCAAGCCCCTTGCTGGGTGTAGAGCGTACTTTAAAATAGAATAGAATAGGGGTGCCTGGGTGGCTCAGTCGGTTGAGCGTCGACTTTGGCTCAGGTCACCATCTCACAGTTTGTGAGTTCAAGCCCCACGTCGGTCTCTGTGCTGGCAGCTCAGAGCCTGGAGTCTGCTTCTGATTCTGTGTCTCCCTCTCTCTCTGCCCCTCCCCAACTCATTCTCTGTCTCTCTGTCTCTCAATAATAAATAAACATTTAGAAAATTTTGATAAAAAAAAAAACAAACAAAAGCAAGGACTTCATGTTGTTGTTCTTGCCTATTTTATTTTATTACCATTGAGATGGCCCATCAGTCAACCTACAGCGTCCTCTGAGCACCTGCAGCACAGATGCTGGTTGATCCCCAAATAAAGGGGTGGATGAGGGAGGCATGCTTTTTGCCTCTAACTTGCAGATTTATTGAGGAGACGATGCATAGGCACAGCAAGAGTAAGACAGAAATACAGATAACCATGAACATTTTGGAGCCGGGCCCTGTTCTATGCACTTCTTGGCGATAACTCATTCCATCCACACGTCCCTCCGTGGGTGCCATACTTACCCTCATCTTGCAGCTGAGGAAACGGGCGCCAGGGCTCAGGTGTGGGGCCAGGTCCACACAGCCGGTGGAGGAGGAGACAGGATGTAGACTCAGCAAGAGTGGCCTTGACAAGGTGACTCAGAAGGAGCCACCAGGGAGTTTGGAGGCAGAGCTGGGCATTCTCAGGGGTCCAGGGGCCACAGGAAGGGGTGACCCTCTGACTCAGGTGCTGCTCCCAGATTCACCGTTGAGCCCTCCAGGGTTTTAACCTCTTGAACATGACTTCTGGGATTAAGGAGAGGGATGTATCTCTTGTTTACCGTTATTCCCCATGTGACCCCTTTACTATGTGGCCCAAATCTTCACTGTAGGCATGGGAGGCAATGGGAAGATGGGTAACAAGTAAAAACCAGGCCACGTTCCCAAACCAGTACTTAACGTTTGTGGGAGGCGAGGCCTTACTCAGGGAGGTTGTTCTAGTCACTTCTTACTGCGTAGTCACCTCACAGCTCAGACGGACCACCACGGTATCGTTATTATCGCTCGTGCCCCTGAGGGGACGAGGCTCAGCCGGGCTGTTCTGGCTCCAGGTCTCTCCTGTGTTTGCAGCAGACAGCAGCTGGGGCTTGAGTCACCTGCCAGCCCTCCTCGCTCCCTCCACGAGCTGACCCTGCTGTCTGCTGGGACCTCAGCTAGGACGGGCAGCCTGGATACCAGAAGGTTGTGGCTTCTCCGTGTGGCCTGGGCTTCCTAGGGCAAGGGCTCTAAGAGAGAGGGAGCCAAGTGGCGGTGTATCCCCTTTGTGGACCAAGCTCGAAGCTCCATAACTATCATTTTTCCTGCATTCACTTTGTTGGAGGCAAGACACTCGCCCGAGCCTGTTCAAGAGATGGGAGATAAGCTACCAGCCCTCACTGGGAGATGGTGGCCAAGCCACCGCAGAGATTTTCCCAGTAACTTCACTCTGGTTTAAGGAGACCAGTTATCCGGGACAGACCGGGCCTGAGGAAGGTGTGTGTGCTCAGAGTTTTAGGAAGGAAAAACAGGACATAGGGCCAGGAGAGGCTATGTGACAGAACAGAGCCAGTGTGGAGGGCCAGGGCCCCGGGCACAGCCTCTGACCAGCATTTGCCTCCGCTGTTCAGGCTACCTTACTTTCCTCACCTTTAACCAGAGAGTTTGAGATGGGTGAGCTCTCCGGTCCCCTAAGCTTCCACTGTTGTGCATGCATAATTTTGAGGACTAGTGCCTTTCTTTCATAACTTCCAACCCCCTGTGACCCGAGTCCCTCCTGCCGACTTTCCTGTGCCCAGGAACGCGTACAGGCCACCCTCTGCTCCCCGGCACGTGAGCTGGGGCCGTGAGGAGCCTGGGACAGAGGGTGGGCTGGGGAAGGAATTGGAGGCTGGGTGGGGAAAGATGTTCAAGTGCAGGACCATGGAAGCCGGGGGTACCCGTGATCTATCTAAATGAAGAGCCAGGGATTGCTGGAGCTCAGAGAGGCTGGGCCAGCTGCCCAAGGACTCAGCAGGCCCAGGGGTACAGGGTTTTAGAGCCTCTCATGGGTCTTTCTGTGTTTGGAAAATGCCCTGCCTTCACTCTGTGTTTACTCTCCTTCCTCCTGCTGATGGCGTGAAGGCATTCGATCTGACATCCCTCGTGTAATGATATAGAAAGTGACATCAAGTGATGGCACACGTCAGTGTCCCGTGCCCCACTCCATCCCTGGCAGCTCTCCTCTCCCCAGGTGTGAGGAGGAGGGGGGGAGGGGGAGGTGGGGAGAAAGGATGAGATGGCCACCTGGCCTTTCCCCCTCCGCCTCTACTCTACGACAGACTCAAGTTGTCTCTGTTTTACGACCCAAGGAGTGAGCTGGAGGGGAGCACAGCGCTCTTCTAACAAAGGCAGGAGCGTGGCCTGCGAGCCGTGAGGGTTACCTCGGGTCGTCTGGAGCATGTCCCGTGTGTAAACACGGATTGGGCCACTGGGGGGCCTTTGGCTTAGCACTGCGGGGATGCATTTGGAGAAGCACGAGGTGGGGACTCCCAGAGGAAAGGGTGGGAGTGAAAAAGACTCTAGCAAGTCTTGGGGAGCCAGATAACGCCAGGTTGGCCAGGGTGTGTGTGTGTGCGTGCGTGCTCGCACGCGTGTGTTTGGGGGCCCATCTCTTGCCAAAACCAAGCTCATTTCTGCATCTTTGTTTGCTGAGTATTAAACAGTGCGAAGATTGCTCTTTCCATTTGTTGAATCTGAAATGAAAACGAGTCAGCAGGGAAGACCCAGGGCCCTGAGGGGCCCCCGAGTGAAAATGGACGGCCCTAAAGCAAGTGGGTTTTCGTCTCCCCGCCAGGCCCTGGTCTTCAACACACGCAGGTGCAAGAACCGAGCACAGCTGGGCCCACACCACACCTCGTGTGTCTGCTCCCACTCGACCGAGTGCTTTTATCTCACTTCCCATTCCTGTCTCTGCCTTGTCAGACCCCCACCCTTTCCGGAAGGGAAGGCCTGTCTTTAGGTAGAGGGGCCAAGGCTGGAGGCTGCAGATAACTTTCCAGGAAGGCAGGCACTTCCTTGTTGGACCCTGTCTCGGACTCAGTGTGAAGATGTCTGCCGGAAATCTGTGACTTTTTATTTTTCGCCAGAGGGGCGGCCACCTCAGATTGTCTCCAGCTTTGGGATCTGGGAGGACGGACTGTCTGGGGAGAATGATCCTTCTTGCTCTGTGCTCAGGCCGTATCCCTGAACACTTGATTATGACCTGGATTCAAGTATATCGAATCATAGTTTGAATGTCCCGGGGGGATTTGCTACTCGAAGGACCCGGGCACTGGATCATGGTACAAAGTGAAGAACTACTAGTTTGTGATGTGGACCCCTGCTCAGTGATTTATGAGTCCAGTTAAGTAGATGGAACATTCCTGTGTGCTGAATGTTATTTTAATCGTGCCACATGGAAACTTGTTATTCAAAGGTACCTGGCGCTTTGGGGTGGTGCAAAGAATTCTTCTGTAATGCGGAGGAACATTCCACAACGTATGAGTTTGGCAACTACAGGCATTTCTTAAAGTGGGGTGTACCTCTAGTTCTGCATCAGAGAAAAAGATGGTTTGTGCTCATATTCAGACTTGGGGGACAAAGAGAGCTCTACTCTCTGTGAGCGATGGTCTCGCCAGAGGCACTCGAAGCGTCCAACTAGTTAGAGCAAGAGGTCCCAAGGGATGCTTGCTCTGCGTACTTTCCATATCATCACAGGAAATGATGGTACTTTTTCCCCCAAATAAATTCAGTGAACTATTATAGCTACATTTCTAAAAGTGTTTCAGTTTATATCTAAATATGTGTCATCTAAATTTTGATGTCTATCATCTATCATCTATCTATCTATCTATCTATCTATCATCTATTATCTATTATCTATCACCATCTATATATCTATATACCTATCAATCATCTATCTATCTATCTATCTATCTATCTATCTACCTATCTATCTACCTACCTACCTACCTATCATGTGTTTTCATTTCTGTAGTAAAAAAAAGAGACACGGTGTAGGGCTCGTGCTCTGGAGCCCTGAAAGGCTGTTGTGCCACCATTGTGGAAGGAGAGAGTTGAACTTGCTCCCACCCTTTCTCACTCAGCAGCCCCCAAATCATTTCCACACTCCACCCTCACCTACCATCCTATTTGGACACTAGAGTAGAGCCTGTTACTAGGGAAACAGTCTGATATTCAAGGCATTTGGAGAAGGGGAGTGTGGTCGTCCTCAGGTGTGTATGACCTAGAGCCACAGGAGACTTGGGGCTGACCAGGAGTGAGCCCTCGGCGTGTGAACCGTCGCAGGATGGGATGGTGTCAGGCAGCGAGTGCGACTTGCTTTGCCACCATGGTGTGGCCCGGACTACGTTTCAGAAAGAGGCTTTAGGAAGCCTCAATTTGCTCAATTACCCAGATAATTTGTAAGACATTTGACCTTCTAGATTCTTGTTTTTTTAAAAGTCTTGCTTATTTCTAGTTGTGGCTGCCGCACTCCCATCTGCCCTCCATTTACTTGCTGGTTTTCCTGATGGCTTTGACCCACAGCCTGTCCAGATCTTGATGTGGGTGGTCCTGAGAGGGACAGCTACCCGTCTCCTAGCAGGCCCGGGAAGTCCTGAGCCACAGCTCTCGTTACAGTCAGTTTGGAGTGTTCATCCAGCTTGGCCTGGGGAGGGGATTTGCACTGAGAAGAGGGAAGTGTGGGTTTTTTATTACAAGGGACACATTCTCTCTGGGCTACCTGTCCATTGATATTCCTTGGAAAAATATTGGGTTGTGAGTGAAGAAACACTGGCCTTAGAGTCAGAGCAACTGGAATTGATTCTTAACTCTTTCTAGTTTTGTGACCCAGGCAAGTCAGAGTGAACCTGATTTTGATATAGAGATAAACAAGGTCTTTGACCTTAAATGACTTATATATTTTGACCTTAAATGGCTCAGGGTCGGGGATGACAGATGGGTCAACGTGCCAACTCGGAGCATGTAGGTCTACGTAGGTCTACGTAGGTTGTTCACATGTCACATTGCTTAAATCCGGAACCCTACGTAGGTTGTGTGACTTAGGTCCTTACTTTCCTTCTTCGTAAAGGACAGTGGTAATCTTTCTCCTTAGAATTGTTGTAAGGCCCACTAGTAATGCATCCATAAGCATCCGCTGAAGTACAAGTGTTCTAAAACAACAAAATAATGTCTAAGCGGCAATTCTCAACTGCTACTGTTGTTGTTGTTGTTGTTTGCCTACTTTATTCATGTATAAGATGTACCAACCGATAGTATGTCTCAATCCCACAAGTGATTCTTCAGGTACAAGACAAGTTCTCCATGTACCTCTAACCTCTGGGATATGCACGGTTGGTTGGAAAGCATCCTCCAGCTTCTGATAGACTGCCCCCAGGAAATTGGTTTTTGCCGGAAAAACCAATGTAAAAGGCAGTAACAAGGAACATATTTTCCTTGTTAAGAATCAACACAACAAACAAGTCTGGAGTTTCCTTTTGATCACCATTCCTGGTCTCCTCTGCCAAGCAGTCCAATCTCTGAGGGAACTACTGTTACCAGCCTTGTCTCCTGAAGCTTCTTGCTCTGTCCCCACTCACCCTCTTATCTGAGCACCAGAGGGAGCCCTAGAGTGAAGCTTGTTATTAGCATGGTATTTACCCTTCTCAATCTTTTGTGTATGCATACATGTATGCGCGTGTGTGTGTGTGTGTGTGCACTTATCCACAAAGATACATAGCATGCTTTACATAAATCTTGCAACCTGTTTGTTCATCCAAAAGTAGTCATGGACGCCTATCCAGCTCAGACTTTTAAAGTCTTGCATAGTATTTCACAGTAGGAATATACCATCATCTATAGCATTCTCCTATTCATAGAAATTTCCCCAAGTTTTTGTTAATAAAAAAAATATATACCGCCAACAGTGTCTTCACATCCTTGCCAACACTTGTCCTTGTTTTTGTTTTTGTTTTTTGATAATAGCCACCTGATAGGTGTGAAGTCATACCTCATTGTGGTTTTGATTTGCATTCCCCTGATGATTAGTGATGTTAAGCATCCCCCCACCCCACCCCATACATCTGTTGACCATTTGTATGTCTTCTTTGGAGAAATGTCTATTCAAGTCCTTAACCCATTTTAAAATCAGGTTATTGGTTTTTTGTTATTGAGTTGTAGTAGTTTCTTATATATTTTGAATGTGAATCCTTTATCAGATGTATGGCTGACAAATATTTTCTCCCATTGTATAGGTTGCCTTTTCACTCTGTTGATGGCTTCCTTTACCGTGCAGAAGCTTTTTAGTTTGGTGTAATCCTCCTCGTTTGTTTCTGTTGTTGTTCCCTGTGCATTTGTCATATTTGTGAAATCATGGCCAAGACCAATGTCCTGAAGCTTTTCCTGTATGTTTTCTTCGAGGAGTCTTAAAGTTTCAGGTCTTACATTCAAGTCTTTAATCCATTTTGAGTTGATCTTTGTGTGTGGTGTAAGATAATGGTCCAATTCCATTCTTTGACATACGGGTGTCCGGTTTTCCCAGTGCCATTTGTTGAAGAGACTATCCTTTCCCCTCTGTGTATTCTTGGCATCCTTCTCGAAGATAAGTTAGCCACAACCTCTATGGAAAATAGCATGGGGTTCAGTAAAAAATTAAAAATAGGACTACCATATAATCCACTTCTAGGTATTTTCTCCAAAGAATTGAAATCAGGGTCTTGAAGAGGAATTAGCTCTCCCATGTTCATTGCAGCACTAGATGTGGAACCAATCTAGATATCTATCCATACATGTGTGAATGAATAGAAAAATGTGGTATATGTACACAGTGGAATATTATTCATCCTTTGAAAAGAAGGACATTCTGTAATAGTCAACATCGAGGAACCTTGAGGACATTATGTTAAGCGAAATAAACCAGTCACAGAAGGACAAATACTACCTAATTCCACTATATTAGGTACCTAAAATAGTCACATTTATCTAATGAAAGAGTGCAATGGTGGTTGCCAGGGGATGAGGGGAGGGGGAAATAAAGTTAAGGTTGAGCAAGATGAATAAGTTCTAGAAATTCGATGCCCAACATTGTACCCACAGTCAACAATAATGGATTGAATACTTAAAAATTTGTTAAGAGAGTAGATCTTTTGTGAAGTGTTCTTACCCCAATAAAATAAAATTTGAGGAAATATTGCAAAGCACTTCTTTGTGCGTACCTCGTTAGGCAGATACCTAGGTCTTTCTCTAGGGTAACTAATAATAAGGGAAATATAAGGATCATAAGGTATATGCATTTTTTAAAACAATTTTTTATTTTATTTATTTTTTAATGTTTATTGACTTCTGCGGGGGGTGGGGCAGAGAGCGAGAGAGACAGAGGATCAGAAGTGGACTCTGTGTTGATAGTAGCAAGCCCGACGTGGGGTTCAAACTCACCAACTGGGAGATCATGACCTGAGCTGAAGTGTGATGCTTAACTGACTGAGCCACCTAGGTGGCCCTGCTTGGCCCACTTTTATAGTGGTTTTCAAAAAATGATCTATAGATCTATATTTATACCAGAAACTATGTTGTTATAAAACTCCAAAATTTATCTTAGCCTATTGTTTATCTGTTGATGCTTTTGGTGTCAAAGACATTTAAAATTTTGATGGAAAATTTTATCATTTTTGGATTTTGTTTTCTACATCTCACTTGTGCAGTCCTTCCTTACCTTTAGCTCCTAGCAAATGCTCTTATATTTTCTTGAAATACTTTGATAGTTCTCTTTTTGCATTTTGGGAATTCCCTTTTTTCATGTGTAGGCTGTGGATATACTTTTATTTGTTTTTGAAAACGAACTGTTTCACTGATTTTATTTTATTAAAATAAAATTTTTTTAACATTTATTTTTGAGAGACAGAGAGAGACAGAGCATGAGCAGGGAAGGGGCAGAGAGAGAGGGAGACACAGAATCTGCAGCAGGCTCCAGGCTCTGAGCTGTTGGCATAGAGCTGGACGCGGCACTCGAACTCACAGACTGTGGGTTCATGACCTGAGTCAAAGTTGGACACTTAACTGACTGAGCCACCCAGGCACCCCTGTTTCATTGATTTTAAGTGCCCCTTTTATAAAATAGTAAGTTCCCATTCATATGAGTCTTTTCTGGGTTGCCTCTTCTCTTCATTGTTCTCCTTATATGTTTCTGTGCCAATCCCATACTCAGAGAGGCCTTTCCTGACCACCTTGCCTGAAATAGCCCGCATTCACTCTCTGTTGCATCAGCCCATTTTATTTTCTTCATGACACATACATCTCTTTGGATTTCTTATTTCTTTACTTGTCTGCTTGTGCATTACAAGCTCCATGATGACAGCTCCAAGCTAGCTGCCTTTTACAGCACGTGGAACCGCACCTAGTAGACACATAGAGAATAGTTACTGAAAAAAACGAATGAAAGAATACTGCTTGGCCAGAGATATTTGCATTTTGAGCTTTATTTTCGAAGATTGAATAAATTGTCAGGGGAATTTGTACTATCAACCAAAGAAATGGATAGGAAAGGGCCTTTCTACTTCCTTGAAGTTCTTCTCTGTATGTTTGTGGGTTCTGTTCACATGTCACATTGCTTAAATCCGGAACCCTCGGAGAAACTCATTCAAAGGTGCAGAATAGGGTGATGTAGGCTTATAATAAGTCTTGGGTACATTTCCGTTTAGGGTGTGGAATTGAGTGTGGCCAGATGTAATCACTGAATATGTGGCTCAAGGCAGTCATTAATTTCCTCTGCAAATATTTACCCAGCACTCTGGTGGGTGTTCAGAACGCAATGGTGAGTAAAATAAACATCGAGTTTATGGAGGGGATGGGGAAGACCCTACAGCAATGAATATATGATCAGAAACTGGGATCACTTCTATGTAGACAAATAATGAAAAGCTTTCAGAGCATGTAACCAGAGGGCCAGAGAGGTTTCCACAGAGGAAGTGACCGTTGAACAGAGGGTTGATCTGGACAAAGAGAGCCTGAACTATCCCGGCAGAGGCCATGAGGCAGAAGCAGGAGAATAGCTTGGGTCTTGTAGGTGAGGCCATATCAAAGGGGAGTGCAGTATAATGACAAACAAAGACAAAACAAACAGTAACAACAAAACCCATGTGGATGTTGGAGTGATACAAACTCTGGGTTCACGTGAGCACCTGTCAACTGTGTAATCAGATCAGTTTTACTCTCTTCCCGCTCAGTTACCTTGTTGATGAAAAACAACCTCATTGGGTTACTGTGAATATTACATGAGAGCGTCTTTGGCTCACATTAGATATACACGCTGTAGTTACCATACCTCTGAGTTTGTTAATGTTTCTTCTGTGTTCGTTAGCTGCTGACACCCTAATTTGAAGCCAGCAAAGTAGAAATAATCACTTGTTTTGGAGATTCACAGCCTGAAACCCTCAAGTAACAGTTTCCAAAAGGAAAGTCAGTCAGATAGTTTTGAGCATCTAGTAAGTGCTGAGGAGTTCAGTTGAAAACCATTTTTGAGTGCATGCTTTGTACAAAATGGAAAGTATTCTTTTGGAGATACAAGAATGAGCCATTTTGAAGGTAATGACTAAATGGATTTTTTTTAATAACTATGCCATGGAGGATCTAATAGAGGCAAAATCAGGGTATGTTTTGGTTAAGGGAATGAGGTATAAGACATTCCTTGTAGAGGGAACTGCTGGGGAAGGTTATAGAGGGGAGAGGTTATGGCCAACAACTCATAAGAAAGGTGCCCCAAGAGAGAATTGTGGGACTCTTCTACCAAAGGAGAGAGTGGTTAGTCGAGGCAGTGCTGACAAGGCTGAGTGGTTGTGCACAAGAAGCTTGGGTCTTTGTGGAAGGACATCCTGGACCATGGTCATGGCTAGTGCTAGATTATAGCTATGACCAATGTCTCGAAGATCTGCCCATGTCTTCCTTTCTCTGGGCATATTAGTTTGGGGACTCCTTTATGAAAACACAATGTTTCTGCTGCTGGCAGTGACTATGCACACTGAGACACATATTTTACCCCATCCAAATCAATTCCATGAAATCACGCTTATCACCATTTTGTGGTCTGTGGATCACCCACCCCTGACCCCCACCAGAAGGCCACTTTAGTCTTTTGTCCTTGATTTGTTTTGGCTTCATCCTCTTCAAGCATTTGAATATCTGCCTTTCCTTCCCTCTTTCTTTCTACCTTTCTTTCTTTCTTTCTTTCTTTCTTTCTTTCTTTCTTTCTTTCTTCCTTTTCCTACTTGTTTATTGAGGAGAGCAGGTGAGAGTTCTATCACCTAGAAAACATCATAGAAAGTTTCTGCTTCCTCAACAGGTGTCTTGGCTATGTTCCCCCTTTATTTACTCCATTCCCATTATAGCCCATTAAAATCCTACTCATCATTCAAGAGCCTGATCAGGTCAGATTTCTCCATGAAGCCTTCTGTAATCACCCCAGCTTAATGGGATTTTGTCTTCCTTTGTAATTATGTATTGCATATTATTTATAACAATGGGTCCATTGTTGGTTTGGTTGATGATTAGTGTTACCTGGCAGAAACTTTTTAGTACAATTTTTATTCTAGAACAGTTTCATACTTGCAGAGTCAATGCAAAGATAGTACATAGAATTCCTGTTTACCCAATACCCAGTTTCCCCTATTATTAACATCCTACATTAGTACAGTAGCTTTGTCATAGTTAATGAACCAATGTTGATACATTATAATGAACTAAAGTCTATACTTCATTCAGATTTCCTCAGTTTTCCCCTATGTGCTTTATCTATTCCAGGATCATCATCCAGGATGTCACTTTACAGTTAGTTGTCATGCCTCCTTAGGCTCCCTTAGCTGTGACAGTTTCTTAGACTTTCTTGTCTTTTGTGATCTTGATAGCTTAGAGGATTATTCAATAGGAATTTTGTAGAATGTCCCTAAAATGGGACTGAACTGATGTTTTTCTCATGATTAGTCTGAGGTAATGCGTTTTTAGGAGGAAGACCAGAGAGGCTATCCTGTGCCATTCTCATCATATCATATCCAGGGTATATATTAACAGTATGACTTATCAAAGGTGATGTTAACCTCCATCACCTGGCTTGAGGTAGCATTTGTCAAGTTCCTCCACTGAAAAACTACTTCCTCCATTTCCATACTGGACTATTTGGGAGAAGGTCACTGCGTGCAGTTCACCCTAAGGGGAGGGATTATGTGCCACCTCCTTAAAAGCAGAGTATCTACATAAATTATTTAGAATTCTTTTGAATGGGAAGATTTTCTGTTCTCCCCCTTTTGCTTATTCAGTCATTTATTTATATCAACATGGACTTGTAGATATTTATTTTATTCCTTGGGTTGTAGTCCAATACTACTTTATTTATTCTGTTGCTCAAATTCTTCCAGCTTTGACCACTGAGAACTCTTTCAGTTGGTTCCTGTGTCCCGTTGATATATCCCCATCACTTGGGGGGATGTATACTTTCTTGATTTCTGCCACTAAAAGATTCTCCGGGCTCATATTGTATACATCCTGCCCCAGGCCTGGGATCAGCCACTTCTCCAAGGAACTCTGACTCCTTTTATTGGAGAATGGTATTAAAAACCAAGATCTGGGCACTAGGCATACTTGTTGCTGTTGTGGTGTTTGGCTTTTAGGCCCTCTCAGCTGATACAGCAAAGAGATGCATGTGTGTATACTAACCTGTATATATGTATGTATCTGTAAATATTCCCTATATATATATATATATTTTTTTTCTTGGTTTAATATTGGAATCAATATCAAAATTGTGAGGACTTCATAAATGTAAGTTTTAGATTATCACCGTTCACAATGTGGGTAAGTATTAATCTTAGTAAAACTTTGTTACTTGCCTATAGTTTTGGTAATTGTAATTTCATGATCTGAGTTTGGAAATTCTTACATTATCTGATTATTGAATGTCCCACAAGACTCTCCAAGTCTGTGACTTGAAGTCCTAAATATAGAAATAAAGGCTGTAAGAACCAAACATAATAGTGCAAATTGTATCCATTCATTTTGATAGTATCTGTCTCACTCCTCTCCTCTCCTTCTCTTTCTCGTTTGCTTGCATTTTGGTGGGCTGCAGGCTCCAGTTCCGACACCATCTTCTGAGATGACTTCGATTCCCAGAATACCATTGATGCTACTCCTGCTGCTGTCCATCTTGAGTTCTGCAAAAGCTCAGGTTAATCCAGGTAACACGGCCATTGCTCAGCCACATGCTAGAAGACCAGCCGAACACTCAAGTCCATCAATGTTCATCTTGGCAAAGGCCCTGCCAAGGGTATCCAAAGGGTCATCTTTTCCCCTTATTCCTTCCTTCCTTCCTTCCTTCCTTCCTTCCTTCCTCCCTCCCTCCATCCCTCCCTCCATCCCTTCCTCCCTTCCTTCCTTCCTTCTTTCCTTCCTTCCTTCCTTCCTCCCTCCCTCCCTCCCTCCCTCCCTGCCCTTCCTTCCTCCCTCCCTCTCTTCTTCCCTTCTTCTCCTTCTTCCTTCCTTCCTTCCTCCCTCCCTCCCTCCCTGCCCTTCCTTCCTCCCTCCCTCTCTTCTTCCCTTCTTCTCCTTCTTCCTTCCTTCCTTCCTTCTTTCCTCCCTCCCTCCCTCCCTCCCTCCCTCCCTCCCCTCCTTTCTTCCTTCCTTCCTCCCTTCCTTCCTTCCTTCCTTCTTTCCTTTCTTCCTCCCTCCCTCCCTCCTTCCCCTTCCTTCCTCCCTCCCTCTCTTCTTCCTTCCTTCTCCTTCTTCCTTCCTTCCTTCCTTCCTTCCTTCCTTCCTTCCTTCCTTCCCTTTCATGATGAAACTTGTCTAAAGCAGAAACAGAAACTAATACCCTCTGTCTATATAACATCTTGGCTGTTGTGAAAGGGCTGTTGATATAAACTAGAGTGGAGTAAAAGGGGAATTTTAAAAAATGGGAGGCGGAGGAAGCATCTGTTTACTTCTGCATCTTCTTGGAAACAGGAAAGAATTTTTAGATGACTTGGAGAACTTCCACAGGTTTCCAGTTATTTTTGGCTGGTTTAGGCCTATGTTTTACTTGGATGTCATGTTGTGCTTCTGGGACCCTGGTCTTATGGGATCTCAGGCAGTCTTTCTTTCCTATCAGGTGTGGCCATACTCAAATATAGATGTGTCCAGAGAAATCTTTTAGTTCTCCCCAACTTTTTAAAACAATTGTATGTGTGTCTCTCTCTATATATTTTATTTTATTTTTATTTTTTATTAATTAATTACTTAATTTTTATATTTACATCCAAGTTAGTTAGCACATAGTACAACAGTGATTTCAGGAGTAGATTCCTTAATGCCCCTTACCCATTTAGCCCATCCCCCCTCCCACACCCCCTCCAGCAGCCCTCTGTTTATTCTCCATATTTAAGAGTCTCTTCTGTTTTGTCCCCCTCCCTGTTTTTATATTATCTTTGCTTCCCTTCCCTTCTGTTCATCTGTTTTGTATCTTAAATTCCTCATATGAGTGAAGTCATATGATATTTATCTTTCTCTGACTAATTTCACTTAGCATAATGCCCTCCGGTTCCATCCTTGTGGTTGCAAATGGCAAGATTTCATTCTTTTTGATTGCCGAGTAATACTCCATTGTATCTATAAGCCACACCTTCTTTATCCATTCATCTGTCAATGGACATTTGGGACATTTCCATACTTTGGCTATTGTCGATAGTGCTGATATAAACATTGGGGAAAACTGCATGTATATTTTAACTTTAAATTGAAGTACACAATTTTATCACTTGTCTGTTACCAGAGTACTGCCTCTTAACAACTTACGTAAAGTTGGTGATCCAGTCTGGGCTTGGTTGAAGTATTCTTCTGATCTCTGGTTTCATGTACCTATCTGGGAGTCAGCTGGTTATTGGTTCATCTAGGATGGCCTTGACTCTGACGACTGGGCAACTTGGCTGTCCTCTCCTCTAGCAGACTAGCATGGATATGTTTTAATGGAAATTGCACAGGAGCAATAGCAGAAGCAGAAATGTGCAGCATTTTCCAAGCCAATGCTTTAGTCACATTCGCTGAGATCTCATTGGCCAAAGCAAGTCACATGGCCAAGCCCTGAGTCAGAGTGGGATGGCATAAAAAAATCACATGGGGATGGCCTGAATACAGGGAAGGGTAAAGGATTGGAGTCATTTTTTTTCCATGTTGACACAAATATAAATATAGGAAAGTATACATATATCCTTATACTTAGTGTAAGTGCTCAATGTGATGAATTTTACAAACTGTATACATCCATCTAAGCAGCATCCAGATTAAGAAACAGAGGTTTACCAGATTTCAGAAGCTCACCTCATGCTTCTTTTCAGTTACTTCTTCTCACCCTCACTCCAAGGGTAATCATTATCCTGCTTTATAACAATATAGATTAATTTTGCCTGTTTTTATACTTTATATAAATGGAAGCAGATGATGCATAAATACTATTTCGCATCTGGCTTCTTTCATTCAATATTTTGTTCATGATATTCATCCACCTTTCTGCATGCAGCTGGCAACTGTTTGTTTTCATTGTTGTGTGATATTACTTTGTTTGAATATTTTATTTGTCCAGTCTACTGTGGATGGGAATTTGGATCGTTTCCAGTTTGGGCCCATCATGAATAAACCTGCTATAATCATTCTTGTAAAGGTCTTTTGGTAGAAGTGTGTATTCAGCTTTTTGGGGGCATATACCTGGAAGTGGAGTTACTGAGTTATATGTTACATACAGTATGTTTTTCTACACATTACCAGAGTTTTCCGAAGAGATTTTACCAATTTTTCCATCCCACGGTAATGTATGAAAGTTCTGTTGCTCCGAGTTGTATATGGATTTTTGAGGACATTTTTCTTTTGTCTTCTTCATATAGCATGAGGGTACATTGTGAAAATCCTCACCCTCTTCTCCTAACTAGAATTCTGTCTCTGTGGGATATTCTTTATACCTGAAAAGGAAATATAATCAAAACACCTTAAAATCAAGGATTTCTTGTTTTAATAAACCCAGTGCCTTATTACTTTCTTGTAATAAGTTTAGTTGGTTCACCTCAGATCTGAACTTGAACACCATTCCTTCATTTCTCTCCTCTGTATTCCTCCCACCCCGTTGAAGTGTGGTTGCTTCCTGCTACATTGAACAAGCAAATGGTCATCTCCCTGATTTGGTCTCCAAGGAAGTGTCACTATGTGTGCACAGAATGGTAGTGTGTTTTGGTTCCAGGCACATTCACAGAGACTAGGATGATATGAGGACATTTTGATGAATGAACCAAAAGAGCTAGTGTTCTGTGTTCGAGAGTATTGTTATAGCCCTGTGGCAGGAAATGAGCTGTGTGAAGACAGAAAGCAGTTATCATTAAAACATTTTCCCCATATTCCTGGTGCCAATCATTTCTGTTGGCTCTTTTTTTTTAAGTTTTTTTATTTATTTTGGGAGAGAGAGAGAGAACCAGAGAGAAAGGGAGAGAGAGAAGGAGAGAGAAAGAGAGAGAGAGAGAGGGAGGGAGAGAATCCCAAGCATGCTCCACACCATCAGCGCAGAGCCCTACGCAGGGTTTGGACTCGTGAACTGTGAGATCATGACCTAAGCCGAAATCAAAAGTCAGAGACTTAACCAACTGAGCCACCCAAGTGCCCCTTCTGTTGCCTCTTTCTCCCAGGAAGAAAGGAATAAACGTCTTGACTTGCAAAGATCTTTATAGAACATAGAATATTTGAGGTATGTTGAAGAACTAATCCTTCTCTCTACCATTTCTTCTGCTTTACCAAGTTAAGCTAGAGACCAGCAACGAGAAACGGTAATCAGTGTTAAAGGATCGAGGCACAAATCTTGGGGTTTGTGGAGTCCTAGGGCCTGCACACTGATGAATGTAGAGTAGATACATAATAAATGCATGTTGATTTATGGATGACTTTTCAGAAGTCCTTATTGGTTTCTACTGAAAGACGAAAATTCTTGGCCAGGTAGGTTTTCCCCACAGGTTGGTCCCATGGTATAAATAGATGCCATCTTGGATGTAAGTCGGGAGAACTGGGTTGTAAACATATCTTAAAATATAGACACATATTTTAATAGAGTATTTGATATAAAATATTGGCTGGCAAATAGCAACTGGGCTAAACATTAAATTTAATTAATATAAAGTCTACAACCAGCTCATTAGTTTAAGCCCGTTGTGGAGATTTCATCATGGCTGCTGGTGTCACACCATGGAGGCTCCCGGGTAGTACTAGTGTGATATAGGTAGTAGGTCATGACATGATGGCAGGGAGGCCGTTGGCTCCCTGCTCTAAAGCACCAGAACTTTGACAGCGGCAGCCAAGCAGGTAGTGAGACAGGTAGTAATAGTGGCATTTCCAGTAATGGCAGGCTTCAAAGTGGCGTTGTCACTGGGGGCTGCAGTGTAGGCTCTACGGGTCCACCCAGGAAATACTGACACGCAGGAGTATGTACACAGTTCTGAAGTTTGGGCAGCATGCCTCGCCAGCTTCCCATTGTAACCGCGCACCAGGGACAGGGACCGGATGACTGTCGATTCAATGGAAGGTCATTGGAAGAGGTTGAGGCAGTTTCCTCTGGCACAATCATGGCTCAGGAGATCAGTTAGCTAGTCTCCATCAAACGATCATACCAACAATTTGTGAAAAACATTTCTACAAATCAACAAATGATGTGGACATTGTTAGAATATTCTGCCGAATGATTTGCAGTTTACTTAGAAAATAGTATTTAACTCATTGGGGGTGCCCAGGTGGCTTAATTGGTTGGATATCTGACTCTTGATTTTGGCTCAGGTCATGAGCCCACAGTCGTGGGATCGAGCCTGCATTGGGCTCCATGCTGGGTGTGGAGCCTGCTTAACATTCTCTCTTTCCCTTTCCCTCTGCCCCTCCCCTGCTCATGCTCTCTCTCAAATAAGAGAAAAAAGAAAGACAAGAAAATGGTATTTAACTCACTTAGAAAGTGATTCTGAGGAAAAACCTGGTTATGATCCTGGCTTGGTCTTTAATTAGTTATGTGACATTACACCTGCCATTGTATTTCTCTTGTATTTCCTTAATCCTTTTACCTGTAGTAAGGTGATGTTGGATTAGGTGATCTGTGAGAGCCTTTCTGTCACAAACTTAGTGTGATTTTATGGTGTGGGGCTTTACCACCTATACTGGAAGATATGGATGGGCTTTGGACTTGGAAGCAGGGTCCCTGATCTTGCATGGCTGTTCTTTGTAAGAAAATCCACTTGTCCCCAGCTCCCTGGCACTTCTCAGGCTTGGGGTTCTAAAATCTGAACTTTGGAAGAACCTCGGCTTTGAGGTTAAGCACAAAGAAGATAGCTGATATATATATATATATATCAGTGTGTATACACACACACACACACACACACACACACACACACGTACCCTAAAATGCCCCCTAGTGACATGTTGGGTACACAAAGCCTGCCCCAGCCTAATCTGTAGGAGTTTCATAGTACAAGAAGCTTTTTGTTGGGCATTTTTTTTCCTTTGGAGGTGGGTCTAAGAAGAAGCCTTTCAGGAAGAAGAAATAGCATGTATGCAATGGCCAGAAGGGACGGGGAGGAACATGGGGGGCTGCCTGGTGGAGGGTGCTGAGTGAGAGACCCAAAGGGGCAGCCTTTTCATCCTCTTGTAGATCCTTGGGCGGGGCGACTGGACTTAACAGGAGAGCCTGAGAGTACCTCCAGGACAAAGGGACATCTCTAGATGCCACAACGAAGTATAAGAATAGTCTGGGTTATTAATAGTGGTTTGATCACCTGGCCAGGTTAGACGCCTCCAGGCTTCTCCTTCAGTGGTCAGTCAGGGCTCAGAATCTTAGGGATTTCGAGGGAGGAGGACGAGTAGAAGTGACCTGATTATCCTGGACACCAAGCCCAGGGGTCTGAGGTCCTAAAGACTCATCCAACAAACCAGACAGTTGCTGTCTGTGAGGAGCACAAAGGCAGTTGGCCCCACCCTCTGACTTGGCCTGTGAGAAGTGCTTTTACTTGGAAGAGGGAGAAACAGCTCTTTTCCCTAACAGGCAACCCAGGCATTCAGGATGCACAGGACAGAGCCAGGGCAGGGCAGTGTTGGGGCTTCCTGTTTCCGTTCCGCATTTTCTCTTCATAGGCGGCAGGAAGCTTACTAGCAATTCAGAACCCTGGGGTGGGGGAGTCCTCCTTTGGTGTCTAGAATGTTCCTACTTTTGGGGGAGGGACAAAGACATTAAAGGGTTGGGATTCTGAGAGGAGGAATTTCTTCTCCTATAGACTCCTGTAGTTTCAGGTTCATCACTGTGCTTTTGTTGTTTCCAGCATCAATCCTACATCCCAGTGAGTTCTTTGGACCTAGGCAACTAGTGTCTTAGGCTATTTGAGTTGCAATGAACCTTAACGATATCCAAGTCCCTCTTCCCCATTTTACAGGTAAAGGAAGTGATGTCAAAGGGAGTGAGAGGTTTGTCCACGAGCACACATCTAGCGAATGGTAAAACAGGAGCCCACGACTCCCGTCTCTCAGCTCCAAGGTCATTCCACCAAAACCACTCAGCCCCTCAGGGAGCCGGTGAGGAAATGACCTTTCTCCAATAATCGTGTAATAGCTGGGCAGCCTGATGGCTACTTTTCTGGGACCGCCAGTGTGCATTTAAGGGGGTGAGAGGTAATTGGGGTTTGAGGGATGGCCTGAGGCGAAGGAATAGAAAAGACTCAGAGGATCATGCAGAGCTCGCTCTGGGAAACTTGGTCTCGTTAGCATGCCCAGCAAGCAAGGGTCTGGAAGCCCTTTGGTACTGACTCAGCCTCGCAAAGATACCAAAGCTCCAGAGATACCCTGGTTCCCTTCTGCACAGCGTTGTCCCCTTCTCCTCACCCCCTTGTCTACCGCCAAAGCTGGTACATGTAACTTTACTTACACACATTTCCAAATTGGAAAATCCTGGGCTCTCATCCTTCATGTCCCCAGAGATGTGTGAGAAGGTTTGTGGGGCTTCATCTAATGAGAATGTGGCACTGGTTTCAGATTTCTGAAACCAGACCCGAGATGCTAGGGCTCTCTCTCTCTCTCTCTCTCTCTCTCTCTCTCTGTGTGTGTGTGTGTGTGTGTGTGTGTGTGTGTGTGTGTGAGAGAGAGAGACAGAGACAGAGACAGAGACAGAGACAGAGAGAGATTGCTTGTTTGCTTTATTCAGACTGAGCAGGGCCCTCAGAGGGAGATAAAAAGGCTGCGAAGGGACCTCCCTGCTTGAATTTCTCTTAAGCAAGCAATGCCTGATGCTGCCCAGATTGGCTCTTTCTTGCTTATATGTTTGTTTGTCGAGTCTAGCCTGAGGGTGGCCTTTGGTATCCTTCCTGCCAGTAAAAGGATCTTTCTCTGGGGACAACCGAAGCTCATCTGCCCCTTAAACAGCCCCTGTTGTGCCAAATAGGGAAAAAGAGAATGCAGAGTTCAAAGGGGAATACCAACTAACACTCAACCAGCACTTAATATATTCCTGGTGCCATTCGAAGTGGGCGTCAGCAAATTTAATCTTTGCAGTAATCTTATGAAGTAGGTAGTATTGTCTTTCCAGCTTCGCAGGAGAAACTGAGGCCCAGAAACCTTAGGTAACTCACTCAAGGTTGCAGAGCTAGCTAAGTGACGGAGCTAAGAGGCGCTCTTGACCAGCAAGCATGCTCTTGACCTCTGTGCTCCTGGATTGTCAGACACACGGGATGCTCACGTACTACCCAACCAGGTCAGCTCCCCAGGGTCTGAGTGGTTGAAATACTGAGGGTATGAATGTGGGCCAGACATGGAGGAATTTGCCAGGCTAGGTGGAAAGAGGAAAGGAGAGCATTTGAGCTAAGAAAAGGTTCAGAGGCACAAATAGGAAAGTAAGAGTGTGGAGATGGTTGTCACTGAGGGGTCATGAGGGCAACAGTGAGGTTAGGGCCATACCAGAAACAGGAGCCACCTAACTTTGGGATCCCCAGTATGTGACAGGTACTTTCCAATCAAAGGCTTTGTCCTCACCTGGTGATAACAAAATAGGATGCCATGTCCTTCCTCCCAGATTGTGAGTTCTTTCCACTGCCTCCCCCCCACCCCACAGTTAGATTCCTTATTTTACTTTTTAATAAATTTAAATCGCCTTCACCCGTTTTTTCCACCCTCTACCCCCTGCCTCAGGTAACCACCAGTCTGTTCTCTGTATCTGTGAGCTCTTAAAAAAAAATTTAATGTTTTTATTCATTTTTGAGAGGGAAAGACAGAGCATGAGTGGGGGAGGGGCAGAGAGAGAGGGAGACACAGAATCCGAAGCAGGTTCCAGACTCCGAGGTGTCAGCACAGAGCCCGTTTGAGCCATGAGGTCATGACCTGAGCCAAAGTCAGACACTTAACCCACTGAATCACCCAAGCGTCCCTTATATATATATTTTTAGATCCCACATATAAGAGAGACCTCTGTCTGACTTATTTCAGTTAGTGTAATGCCCTCAGGTTTTATTCGTTGTCACAAATGGCAGGATTTCCTTTTTTCTCATAACCGATATTCCACTGTATACATATACCACAATTTCCTTATCCATCCATCCACTAGTGGACACTTGGGTTGTTTCTGTATCTTGCCTATTGTAAATAATGCTGCAGTGAATGGGGGGGGGGGTGTGTGTGCACATATCTTTTTGAGTTAGTGTTTCATTTTCTTCAGATGAACACCCAAAAGTGGGACTGCTGGGTCACATGGCAGTTCTATTTTTTTTTTTTATTAAATTTTTTTTTCAACGTTTATTTATTTTTGGGACAGAGAGAGACAGAGCATGAACGGGGGAGGGGCAGAGAGAGAGGGAGACACAGAATCGGAAACTGGCTCCAGGCTCTGAGCCATCAGCCCAGAGCCTGGCGTGGGGCTCGAACTCCCGGACCGCGAGATCGTGACCTGGCTGAAGTCGGACGCTTAACCCACTGCGCCACCCAGGCGCCCCTCTATTTTTAATGTCTTGTAGAGACTCCACACTGTCTTCCCTAAGTACAGAAGGATTTCTTTTTCTCCACAGCCTCGCCGACACTTATTATCTCTTGCCTTTTTGACAGTAGCCATTTTAAGAGGTTTGAGGCGATATCTCATCGTTGTGATGTTCCTTGCCCTGAAGATGAGTGATGCTGAACCTTTTTTTTCATGTACCTGCCGATCACCTGTATGTCTGCTTTGGAAAATGCCTGTTTGCATCTTCTGCCTGTTTTTTAATTGGACCGTTTGGTTTTGTGCTATTGAGTTGTAGGAGTTCTGTGTATATTTTGGATATTAGTCCCTTATCAGATACATGATTTGCAAATATTTTCTCCCGTTCAGCGGGTTGCCTTTTTATTTGTTGGTGGTTTCCTTTGCTGTGCACAAGCTTTTTAGTGTGATGTATTCCCACTTCTCTATGTTTTTCTTTTGTTGCTTTTGGTTATGGTGTCAGATTCAAAAAATCGTTGCCAAAACCCATGTCAGGAGCCTTATTGCCTATGTTTTCTTCTAGGAGTTCTATGGTTTTAGGTCTCCCATTCATGTCTTTAATTGATTTTGAATTAATTTTTGTGCATGGTATAAGGTAGTGGTCAGGTTTCATTCTTTTGCATGTGGCTGTCCCATTTTCCCAGCACCATTTATTGAAGAGATAGTCCTTTTCCCATTGTGTGTTCTTGGCTCCTTTGTCATAAATTAACCGACCATGTACGTGTAGATCTATTTCTAGGGTCTCTATTTTGTATGCCAATACCATACTGTTTTAATTACTATAGCTTTGTCATATATCTAGTAACTGGGGGACATGATGCCTCCAGCTTTGTTCTTCTTTCTCAAGATTTGTTTGGCTATTCAGAATTTTTTGTGGTTCCATACCAATTTTAGGATTATTCGTTCTATCTCTATCATTTGTTTAGGATTATTAGAAAAACACCATTGGAATTTGGATCGAGCTTGCTTTGGCTCTGTAGATTCTTTGGATAATATGGACATTTTAACAATATTGATTCTTTCATCCATCAGCATGGAATAGGTTTCTATTTATTTGTATCGTCTTTGGTTTCTTGTATTAATGTTTTGTGCTTTTCGATATGCAGGTCTTTCACCTCCTCGGTTAAATGTATTCCTGGGTATTTTATTATTTTTATGCAGTTATAAAACGGGATTTTTTTTTAATTTCTCTTTCTGATACTTCATTATCAGTGTATAGAAATGCAACCGTTTTTTTGTGTGTATTGATTTTACATCCCATAACCAGGATGCAGGATATCCTTTTGCTATCATATTTCAGCAAATCTGAGACGAAGATGTTCCAAGAAATTAGACAGGCAGTAAGCCTTCCCGGGTCCTCTGTCTGGATTGTTCCCTGAATTGGTGGTTCTTCTTGACCCTGAGGTCTCATTATAGCGTGGAGAGTGAGTGCAGACATACCGTGTGATGCCAATGTGGTTTGGTGAAGAGACCGGGTGATGGAAATCAAGAGACCTCGAGCCTGGTTCCACTTCTGTCACTATCTAGCTTTGTGACTTTAGGTAAAGCTCCGTATCTCACTTTGCTCACTGACACAACAAGGGAAAATGAACTGCCCTCTGCACCTCACGTGGCTACGATAGGGGGACCAAATGAGATAACGGAAGTCAGTGGGCTTTCGAAAGTGATATGCAAATATTGAGGGTTGTGATTTGTTCCTTTTGGAAGAAGAGAAAAATAAAATAAACCAAATACCATAAAACAATGGTTTCTATGTAGCAGACGGTGGGGGAGGAAAGAGAAAAAGAGTTCATTAGTGACCATTATGGTCCCTTGTGGTCTCCAAGAGAGACTCAAGTTACCTTTGGGAAGTGGGGGCTTCTAACAACCCTGAACTCTGGCCATCCTAACTCCAAGGGGACGCAGGGCCCTGTGCCCAGGCGAGCTTATCCATGGCAGTATATTTTTCTGGGGAGAACAGTGTGATTGTTGGCTTAGCTTTTGGTCCTAGCCAGCAGGCCTCTGAAGAGCATGGATGTGGCAAGATAGGCCTCCCAGAATTTTTCGTGGTTTGGACACATACACAGTGAAGTAAAGTAAAAGTTAAGACATTCAAAACAGTGAGGTTTTTGGGGGGGCTTAAGTAGGAGGTGATGAGTTGTTAAAAAATATGCAACTTTTCCCCCCTGCTGCACAGACATTTATGACTTTGGTCTTTGTCTTATTTCGTGTGGCAATGATCTCTTGTGTATTCATGGCCAATACCTATGACAGTACCTGTCTTATATAGACAATCGATAAGTGCCTGAGGAATAAGGAGAAGACAAGAAGGAAGGGAGTCAAGGGCCTCCCAGGCTTCTCTGTATTTTTCTTCAAAAAAAGCATCTAAATTATGCCATTTGACGTTTGGTCTCACAAAGATGTTAGGAAGCTGAGAAAGAGTTCATAAGAATATCAACCCTTTGGGGGCGCCTGGGTGGCTCAGTGGGTTGCATGTCCAACTTCGGCTCAGGTCACGATCTCACAGTCC